>NC_065414.1:1267500-1892500 GCF_024362695.1 Pectinophora gossypiella | reverse complement strand
TGTATTCGTAATTGTTTAGTAGAAATTTGGTATGATGTTATTGTCTTTTTTATGAGTGGGGCGCCCTTTTATAATTAACTATTTCTATTCTATTCTAATATTTACCCTGAAAACACTAAATAGGCTTAGGATCCCAGCACTTTCAACAAGTTATGTGAAAGTATGTCGACTATTTGAGTATTGCAGAGTAAGGTAGCGCCTAGCTCGGGTATCAGGCATTCAGGTATTGCTAGGCAGATTCTGCTGGTTTTCCAGGAATCCTGGTTATCAGTGCACTGAGCTATTTACTAGGAATACCATTGCGAGTCAGCAGAGGTGGCGCTAGATACCCGACACTAAGTTGCCGCGCGAGTTATTGTGGAATAGATCCTATTTTATCGAAGATGCGCGTGATTTGATCGTGTGTAAGACATACATATATAAACTCACGCTAATCCCTAATGGGGTGGGCAGAGCTGCAAGTAATCATAGACGACTTGCAGCCACTGTTGATACGAAGTCCTAAGATGGATATGGTAAACCTTATGGTGACAAGGGATTTGCCCATCATGTTAGAAAGGACACAATCCCTCTGTGAGAGGGATTCAGCTCTAACTTATAAGGTTTAGAAAAAAAAAATGATATTTTAAAAGAGCAGTACTTATACATGTTGCAGGCAACGGCCTTCGTGGTCTAGTGGTTGAAGTCTCGGGTTCGAATCCCGGTGGGGACACATCACAAAAATCACTTTGTGAACCCTAGTTTGGACATTACAGCCTGACTTGAATGTCCTATAGTAAGATGTTCCGTGCTTACGGAAGGTACGTTAAGCCGTTGGTCCCGGTTACTACTTACTGATGTAAGCACGTAGTCATTACATAAGCTGTCAGGGGCCTTTGGCGGATCAATAATAACCCTGACACCAGGGTTGATAGGTTGGTAAACCTCACGATAGAAGGGAAGTTTTGCAGGTCAATGTATGTACAGTTTATGTCGCCTAAGAGCTCCACTTGGATCGGACCTGGCCAGAGCCAGTTTGGCCGTACGGGGCCCTGTCACACGATTTTTCTCACTCCTTAAACGGACAGCTCATACATATTGATTTGATTGGAGCAAAAACGTCAATACATCGCGAAGTGACAGCAAGATTCTCCGTATTGGACTTGAAGAGCTGTACTTCACGCGAACCAGACTTCCATCTAATTTTAGAAGAGAGAATGAATCGTTGTATGTGCCTATTTGCTTTATTATAGATTGATAGCAATAATTAAATGAGGGATCTTCCACGCTACGTCCCGAAAAGCAATATAGAAGGCGTTGTACTGAATTAAGGTGCTAATTACATATTTTCCTATATTTTACTACATAATTATTCAAAAATATAATGTAATGGCAGTTAGTTATATAAACATAATTGTTACTAGATATTTGGATCACATTATGTATAGAATTTTGTTGCTACCTATAAGTTTGTGAGACTGTCCTTTGTTTGGTAAGGACTTTTCAGGCTTGAATCACCTGATTGTCCGAAAAAGTAAGATGATTCCGTGCTTCGGAGGGCACGTTAAGCCGTTGGTCCCGGCTATTAGCCGTAAAAACACCTCCACCAACCCGCAGTGGAGCAGTGTGGTGGAGTATTCTCCATACCCCCTCCGGTTGATTGAGGGGAGGCCTGTGCCCAGCAGTGGGACGTATATAGGCTATTTATGTTTATGTTATGCTACCTATAAGTATTGCTTCTCTTTTCAAATATGAAATTCAATGAAAGTGCAAAATGTTACACTTATAGCAAATTTGAGACGTACAATCAGACTTCATTAGTGCTACAAATGTTCAAATGACATTAACCTCATTTTTTTCACTATCATAAGATTCACCTCGATCAATAAGCTATAAAACAAATAGCCGCCCTAATCTATCTTAGCTATAATTTGTTTATCCGTCGATCCATCTTCATTTCGAGCATTAAAGAGCTGCGCCCACGCATGGTTCGGTGCCCTGTCGCGTGGGAGAGGAGAGGGGTAATTGCTGGCTGGGCCCAGCACAGGATGTTAAAACTATTCCTATGGAGTCATTTTTGTTCTCGAGTTTTGGTCAGACTTGTGCCTGGAGTTGTTACGTCATACTCCTGACGGAATATAGTTTTAAAAAGCGACCAAGAGGATATCGGATTCGCCTTATTCGGATTGCGTACCCATATTACTGGGTACGCCGGAAAACAATGGATGAGACTTGCACAGGACCGGAAAGGATGGCGTGAAAGAGAGGATGGCCTATACACAGCAGTGGGTGGATACAGGCTGAGTAGATAGTATAGATTACTGGGAACAGGCAAAATACCTTTCGACGTTTCGTTATATGAGAAGGGTTGCGTTTCTCTTTTCAGGTAATTTTAATATATAAATGAATATCCTTTGCAACACTAAAAAGTTAACTCAAGAAATACTTTTGTACCTACTCACCGAAGGGACGTTTCCGAAAATTTGCCAAAAATATTGCCATAGCGCAACACCAAAATTTAAAATGATTTCCTAACTTCAGTATTTATCATATCATAAACTCACACCCGTAATCTCTAAAGGGGTAGGCTGAGCCCCAAGTAATCAAAGACAACTTGCAGGCACGCTTGATACACTGTTGTTGACACTATTTACATACTTAACTATGTAAAAATATTATATCGTTCTACTACAACATCCTGTGAACTCAGAAAGGCTCTATCGCAGGACTAGCTGCCCACGCGCATACAAAAACCTCAGACATTACCATGGAGAGATTTTAATTGGACACACCGCCGCGTAACTAACGTCTTTGATATATCCTTTGCATAATTGTTGTGGGGGTGTAGGAAGCGGCGTGTTTGTACTATTGTCACACTTCGGAAACTCCATACAAAAACTCATTTTACACAGACACTACACACACACATACATTGACGTCATCGTACGCGCGTATTTGAGTGTCAAGTCAGACCGGGGGGTAAGGTAACCCTAACTAACATACACACTCACCTCATAACAGATCACAAACTCACACCGACACAACTTTAATTTATTAATTATCATTATATAAAAAATGGTGCTAATTCCTGTAAATACCATCTAATTTTATTTTAAGTTATATCTGTCATTTTCTTATCCGCCGAAAAGGAAAGGGACGGGTAATCGACAAGCATAAAATTTATGGAACACACGTCAATTTTAAGCACAAATCTAAACCAACCGTCTAAAAATTTTACGTCAGTCAATAACCCGACACATTAATTTACTCATTCTTCCTAAAATTAAGAGCTGTGAATCATCCGTCCCTTTCCTTTTCGACGGATATGAAAATGACGGATATAACTTAAAATAAAATTAGGCGGTGTCTGCAGGAATCGGGGCCAATGTTTCCTTTAAAATTATGTACTTTACGTAAGCAAAACGCGGCGCGGCTTTGCACAAGTCTGCTCGTAATGACAATGTACCTTTCTATCTGCATAACTTATCTAGGATAACCTTTAAGTAGCTTAAGTTGGTTTGTTAAATACTGTTGGTTATCTAAATAAAATAAAAAATAAATAAAAATAATTTGCCGCTGGCGGGAAGCGGAGAGTTTGCCATATACGTAAGTAGTATTATTCCTTATTCTATACTATTTTCTATTTTATTCTATACTACTCTCTCTACTAACGTTTGAAAAATAGAGTTGTACTTAATTAAAATTCAACTTAAGAAAAAAAACTTTTAGGAAGCATTAACATGCTAAAGATAATGACCTTTTAACCTCATCAAGTTTGCCTACAACAAAATGTGCTACTTAAAGTTATTCAATAGTGGAGTTACCTGTAAATAATACACACATAAATATAAACCCATCAACCGAATTATATTGCAATTATTTATAATTCAATAGCCACCATTCAATATCTCCAGTCAATTAATCAATGGGAATCATTAATTAACCGTCATGTTTACGTCTACTATGAAGTTTTCTTACAAATTGAATCAAAATTACATTCGCCCTGGGGCGTCTTAGGTTGGCTTGTGAATTAATTAATGTATCTACTTGTTTCAATTGGATAAGATTGAAAGAGAAACGCCGAGATTGCGTATCTTATCACGTTTTAGAATTAGAACTACTGTTAAAAGGGGCCACATCGAAGCAATTCAAAAAGCAATATTGCTATATGGATGTCGGCGGCTAGTTCTTAGTTCTTATATTTCCATGTGTATTGCTAATTATTATCGAGACGGGTTCTTCTTTATGAAAAGTCTTAATTTAACCATTTCTTCATTTTTCGAATGCCTCATTTTCCTAATTATAGATAGTATCAATTCGGTTTTTTAAAATTAAGTACAGTTAACAGCGACTAACAAAAACAATTATATTAAAAAAAACCGAAATGATTATTATCTATAATTAGGAAAATGAGGTATTCGGAAAATTAGGAAATGGTTAAATTAAGACTTTTCATAAAGAAGAACTCGTCTCGATAATAATTAGCAAAATTTTACACATGGAAATATATGAACTAGTAACTAGCCGCCGACAGGATTTAACCCCCCTGTTCGGTCACGAGCATTAATATGTATACACTTTGGTACCATGTCACATTAACCTTTTCGACAAATTGTTAATATGTTAGTGCGACAGAGTCTTAAAGTGAGTACATTATATTGCTCATGACTGTTCGAAGAACAGTGATATTTATTATATTAACTTTAGTTTTACTTTTAGGTATTTATTTATTTTTTTGTTGCACCATCCCGCATCCAAGTTGTAAATGTTTGTCTCCTTTTGTTGGTTGCCTGGAAGAAATTGCTCTAGAGCAATAAGGCCGCCCAAATTGTACTGTATTCATGTGTTATGTCTGATTGTTGAAATTTTAGTTCTGTGCAATAAAGTATATTTGATTTGATTTGATTTGATTTGAAGAACGCGTGACTGTCATTATGTAAGAAATAAATAATTAATAGCCTTTAAAGGCTGTTTATGTTTATGTATGTAAGTATGTATGAAGCAGATGATTAAGAACATAGACAAGTTCTATAGTGTGCCTATTATTTACGTTTTAATTTAAATGCGATTTCCTGCACACGTTGTTCCATCTTATTCGACCACCTGTGGCGTTAATAAGTAATCTAACATAATTTTAATTAATAATACATCACGCTATTCCTAGGCCAAAAACATCATAAAAGGAGTGAGTAGTACGCTTGCGAATTACATAAATAGATTGAGTCAAAATTTGTTCCTCCACTGACTCATAAAGGTTCATTCATGAAGCTAGTCATTAATTAATATTTACAAGCTTTTAATCACTGTTTGTCTTTATAATCCAGTTAAGTTATGGAAATATTCTAGTTTTCTTTATAGAAAGTGTGTACGGTACGGTCACGAGCATTAATATGTATACACTTTAGTACCATGTCACATAAACTTTTTTGACAAATTGAACTGTAAGTCTAACTAAATGTCAAATATGTTAGTGCGATAGAGTCCTAAAGTGGGTACATTATATTGCTCATGATTGTACACTCTTTGCTAGTCCCGGTGAGTCGTTTCAAAGAATGTCGCCTAAGATTGAGCTGGTCAAAAGTTACGTTGGTAAGGATTGGAGGGCCATCACTGACGTCATGATGCAAAGGAGATATTTTAGTAACATGTGAACCCCACTTCTGGCCGAAATGACTTCTCTTCAGTGTAACGATTATGAACTTACGCAGCGTTAACGACAAGAACTGACATTAGGAGAGGACAGGTTTTCCCATTGTCCTTGAAAAGACAAAACAAATGAACTCCGCAAATATCGCTTCAGGAAAAAGTTCGTGATAACTCTTATCGGAAGCAACTAAATACACATCTAATTTTAGTACCTACAAAGTTACATCACCTATCGGAGTAAGCAAACTTACGCATTACGCATTATGACAGGCAAACATCGTACTTCCTTCGATAAAATATAAAGATAATATAATAAGTGACTAATTATTTTCGTCACGTTTCAAGACCAAGGGAATTGAATACTGGTTTGTGGCATTGTCAAACAGTGGCGACCCTAGCAAAGCATTTAGGTGGTGGGAGAACTCAAAGTGGCGCCCCCTCATAAACTACCTATATACGTCCCACTGCTGGGCACAGGCCTCCCCTCAATGAACCGGAGGGGGTATGGAGCATACTCCACCAACACCAACACTGCGGGTTAGTGGAGGTGTTTTTACGGCTAATAGCCGGGACCAACGGCTTCACGTGCCCTCCGAAGCACGGAATCATCATACTTTTTCGGACAATCAGGTGATTCAAGCCTGAAAAGTCCTTACGAAACAAAGGACAGTCACAAAGTGGTTTCGACAATGTCCCCATCGGGATCCAACCCGGACCTCCAGATCGTGAGTCTAACGCTCTAACCACTAGACCACGGAGGCTGAAATTTACCTAAGGTAGACCAGTCTTGGTTGATTTTGGCGCCCCCCCGTTTCGGCACCCGGTGCGGTCGCACCGTCCTAGGGCTGCCACTGTTGTCAAAAGTACTTGATTATCTTTGATCGCTTGTATGAATCGTGACACTTGGCGATTCGTCCTATTAATGACACACATCACTTTTTGTAAGGACGTACCACACACAAACTCAACATAATAAATGTTATTATACAAGTACGTTGCTAATTTGACAAATTTTGCTTTAGCCAAGTTGCAAACGACAATTAGAAAATTCGATCCCGGTCGATTTTGCTAATCCCGGGATTACGGGATTATCTACAGTTAATCTCGGGATCCCGGAATAGTCCCGGGATTGTAATGGTAACAGAATGCAGTGAAACATATGAAAAACAACTTTTTTTTAAATCTTTAGTTTCAATAAGACAAAAGAAAATTATACTTGCTGCTGATAAAATAAACACCAAACTACGCTAACTTAACTTTTGAAAATAATTTATGAAATATTTTCACAATTAATTGCGTAGTTTGTTTTTTTTTTATTTTAAAATAAACATAAAAAATTCAACTAATTAAAACTTGTTTAGTTATACTATATAAAGACTATATTTTATGCTAAAAACATTTATGTCTATGCACAACATAAACATAACTTCTTATAGCTACAGAAAATAATACTCGTTGTTATTCATCTATATACTCAGACACATTAATGCATTGTTATTTTAATAAATTCATTGATATCACCAATCAACAAAAAATATAAATACTTACAAGATGAGAAGCGGATATTTTACACACTTACATTCGTACGTACATTTTTATTCGCTTACATTAAAAAATATTTTAATCCCGAAAATCCCGGGATTCATTAAAGCATTAGCGCGTATTGTTATAGTCATCGTACCTAATAAAACAAAAAAAAAGGTTTGATGAAACATTTCCTCTGAAGATCACGACGTAATGTGATGAGTGCAGTCTTATTTGAACCAGAGCCTTGGGCTAAATGCAGTGAGGCGTTAGCGTGGGGCTAGGAAGTCCGCAGAAATGAGGATAAAAACTGCCTATTCCTACCATCATTGGCTTATTAAAATAGCCACATCGAAGCAATTCATCTAAGAAAGCAATATTGCAATTTGAAATTTGCGCATATATAAAAGTAAGTGCGCAATGCAAACAAATGTGAAATAGCAATATTGCTTTCTTAGATGAATTGCTTCGCTGTGGTCATTTTAACCCGGACAGAAAAGGTCTAGTTCTCTTTGGGTTAATAAATTCACCATTTAATTAGGTTACTCGTAACAGCTCCTAAACAACGTCCCCGCTAACCGTTAATTTCATGGCCACAGCGCAACGCACAAAGCAATAAAAGTGTAATTGTAGTTCAGATTGCGTCTTGGAGTTACGGGCTATATCCAGACTGGTGTGTGCTGTTCCCGAGAATGTTCCCAAAGTGGGAATATTCCTGTTGTAATAAACATAACATAAACTGCCTATATACGTCCCACTGCTGGGCACAGGCCTCCCCTCAATCAACCGGAGGGGGTACGGAGCATACTCCATCACGCTGCTCCAATGCGGGTTGGTGGAGGTGTTTTTACGGCTAATAGCCGGGACCAACGGCTTAACGTGCCCTCCGAAGCACGGAATCATCTTACTTTGTCGGACAATCAGGTGATTCAAGCCTGAAAAGTCCTTACCAAACAAAGGACAGTCTCACAAAGTGATTCGGACAATGTCCCCATCGGGAATCGAACCCGGACCTCCAGATCGTGAGCCTAATGCTCTAACCACTAGACCACGGAGGTTGTTATAACCTGTTGTAATAACTCTTTATAATAGTAAGGACACTAGTTGCTTTTCTTTGTCAAATTGTTCTTTCTTGTACTCTGAGTTTATCTGCCTAAAGGTTAGGTAATAAAATTATCTTCTTCTGTATTTACATAACTTTTGCAGGATAAAGAGCTTTATTCTCATAAAAAAAACTATACATAATCACTTACCATGAGAGCTAAATATTTTAATATATTAATAATTTATTAATAAATTATTATTATTATTTAATCTAATTATATTACTATTTTCTATGTGATTTAAGTGCAATAAAGAGTTTTTGTATTGTATTGTATTGTCCTGTTGAACAGGCGGAGAGGGTATACCAAAGAAACCTTAACTATAATTGCAAAAAAAAAAATCTATCTAACTTTTGCGCCTTGTTACTGCCGAGAATGTTCCCAAAGTGGGAAAATTCCCGAGAACGTCATATCACTGATCCAGACCAATCACGTCTATTTTAGGATTTTGACAACCATGGTCGATGGTTGACCAATAACCATAAACTCTGGTTGCGTTTATAAAACAATGTGCCTAGTAGGCGGTGCGCACTATGTCACAGATTAAGTAATAGTTTCTAACATGTGTGCCTTCGATGTGTCAATGAACTGAACTAGTGATGTTCAGTTGATTTAATAGTTCGTTTCTAATGCTGTTCTAAATTTAAATTGTTATAACAAAACCTTAAGTATATTTTTTTAAAGATTTAAATAAAATTGTCATGAGCTTATGTTGTGTAGGTCGCATTCTAAAAATATATTTAAGTATTTACAAAATTAACTTCTCTATTAGTTATTGTAATGTTTTATAAATGTTTGTGTGCAATAAAGTGTATTTAATTTGATTTTTTTAGGTATTAGATTGGGTCTTAACATAACATTACAAATAGCCTATATAGGTCCCACAGCTGGGCACAGGCCTCCCCTCAATCAACTAGAGGGGGTATGGAACATACTTCAACACGCTGCTCCACTGTTTTTTTTTTTGTTTTTAAGGTCAATAACCGGGACCAGCTTAGGCCAGGCTTAACGTGCCCTCGGAAGCACGTAATCATCTTACTTTTCCGGACAATCGGGTGATCAGCGTGCAATATCCTAACCAAACCACGAACTCACGAAGTTATTTTGTGGAAGGTCCCCACCGGGATTCGAACCAGGGACCTCCGGGTCGTGCCCAAAGCTCAACAATTGGACCACGGAGGCTGTTCTATTTTCAAATAAAATATAACTGCCATCTATACCATTCTAGATAATATAGACCTTGACAACATTTGTTTGTTATCAGCAAACAATTATTACCGAAACTTATCAGATTTATCACTGAGGAAAGTGTAAAGTGTAATGATCTGATTCCCTTATCAGATAAAGATGTGTGTCGAGTGTTATCAGGCGAGTGATAGGACGTGCGAAATTGGCGCGGATCTCATCTGTGTGTCGTGTGACGTCACTCGCGTCACTGCCTGGATAGGTTAGCCATTAGGGCTTTTTTCCATGGACATTAATTTCAAAAAAACAAAAGAGTACTCTAAACCGGCGAGCATGCATGAAATCTTTGCTGAGAGTGGAAAAACCTTTTTTGACGTGACTTATTGTACAAAGATCAATCTACAAAGATTTGCCGCAAATCGCATTAGTTACTTTGCCGGAGTGGAAGAATCGAAAGTGGTGTGTCAGGGTCGTATTAAGTGGAATTCCGTGATCCCTGGCTCCCCCAACGGCTAGGATTTCAGTTTTTATAGGTAGGTATAATAACCGAAATTCTTATTCGATCTCTACTCGATGTAAATGTCAATGAGTGATCAATATAGAGTTATAAAATTAACTTCTCAAAATAGCCCTTAAAGTATTTTCCGTCGCAAAACTTTTATACAGGGTGTTAGTGACATCGTATCAAATACTGAGAGAGGTTATGTGTTAATGTCAAGTGGAATTTTCCGTCGCAAAACTCATGAAAATATTAGAGTTTTTAAAATTATATTCAGTTCCAGTCTTTTGAAATTTTCCACTTGGTATTAACTCAAGCTGAATCATACCCTTCAGTATTCAGTACGGTGTCACTGCAACCATGTATTTGCTTTACGCGACCTAGGTCATTGTTTATCGTTGTCATGGTCACCCTACTGGCCAGTTGTCACTTGTCGCCCCGTTAACGCGATAATGATGCGCTAACGCACGATCGTGATAGCGAATGTGATTCACTTTCATTATGATCTTGATTGACTTTTCCTTTTTATCGTTGGTGTAGTTTCAATTAGGTAAACTGACGCTTGGTGATTGTGATAAAGTGATAAATGTGCTAATAACATAATATAAACAGCCTATATACTTCCCACTACTGCGGGCTTAACACCGTAAGCACGCGACTCTTTCTCGCCGCGACAGAGATCATCTGTCTCTTTCTGTGCAGTAATGTGAGAGAGTGACGGGTGACGTAGGTATGTCGAGGCGAGAAAGAGTCGCGCGCTTATGCTAAGCCCGCTGGGCACTGGTAACATAAACAGCCTTATACGTTGGGACGTATACAGGGTGTTAGTGACATCGTAACGAAAAAAAAAATGGAACGCCTATTTGATTGTACTAAAAACGATGGTGGGTGTTTTTCTTGTCGCAAATGTCTAATTAAGATTTTCAATTTTTACTGTGCCGCAATGTAAGTCGAACAACGCGCCACACAGACGCTAAACCTACGCGCGGCTACGTTACGCGTGCGTAATACGATGTTGATATCTAGGTAGGAGTTTTCATTCTCTTGTATTTAGATGTTTAGTGGTTCAACGTTTAAAAATTGTTGAGTTTGTTGAAGTAGAACACCTACTACCACGATTTTTCACACATGGTACCTACCTACCAGTTATTAAAATGTTCCTAACTTATTAACAATAAAAACCCTACTCTTACCTTACCTTAATTGTTATTCCTTCGGATGAAGTATCTAGGTAGGTACCTACCCTAGAACATATCACGTCACGTAGGTATGCAACATCGCGTTTCCTCCGCGGTAGGTAGGTATCACACGCACTCACAAACACAAAACCTTGCTCTTTAATAACACATCAACAATCTTCCATACTTTTGCGCAGTAAATGGTGATCCATCATCATAGTCGGCACTACTCATTTACAGAATAAAACAAACACAAAACACTCACAACCACGAAAAAAAATATCCTCGAAAAACATCACGCGATTCGGGTCTAGGTTAGTATTCGACTGAACGGAAGCGCGCGGCGTTAGCGCAAAGCATCAAAGGCGCCGACGACGCGCCGGCCGCGGCCGAGTCGAGCCGACGACTAGAGAGAGAGAGAGAAGTATGTTTATGGCGCAAGTGACAGAGAAAGAAATAGTATCTGTTCGGAATGCCTACTTTATTGGCGCGCGTTGCCCTTGACCCGTGCGCCGGCTATTCACCTGTGCTGTGCATAGCTGAAGTTGTAGATACGTTATTATTATTATTGATGACATTGATAAAATTTAATAATTAGTAATTTTTATTTGTTTATTTTAAGTGTGGGTTCTATGCAGCTTAAAACACAATATGGGACTGAAAATATCTAAAATTTTTATGAATTTTGCGACAGGAAATTCTACTTGATACCTATCAACTCAAAGAAATACCTAGTATCTGTTCGTAATGCCTACTTTATTGGCGCGCGTTGCCCTTGATCCGTGCGGCTATTCACGGCCGAGTATTCATCAAGATAGATCAAACAAGCCCTAACTCGGAGGTCTTGCGTCCCAGGATCCTTTAATTATGTCTTAGAACCTTCTTGGCCTATGTGGTCCAGTGGTTGAGCGATGGGCTCATGATGTGGAGGGTCCGGGTTCCTATTCCGGTGGGGACATATCATAAAAATCTGTTTATAAGGCCGTTGGTTAGGACGTTACAGGTTGATCACCTGATTGTCCGAAAGTAAAATGATTTGTGCTTCGGAAGGCACGTTAAGCCATTGCTCCCGTCTACTACTTATGTAAGTAGGTACGTAGCCGTTACATGAATAGGTATTGTACACAGAACAGGATAGGTTTAATTAGTTCTTTACTGATGATTTAACAATGAGATTTAAAACCACGAATAACTTAGTACTTATTTACCTCGGTACCAACATGTAACAAGAAAAAATAAGGTCACTCCTCTTGGACAATTTTTTTCTTTGAACATGCCGACATTGCCTACGCGGCGGAGTTGCCGAACTATCGATAGGTAGATTATCAATTGTTGAACTTGAAAATTGTCTAAACTATCGAAAGTAGTGATAGTACATTTAGATCGATACTAGCGATAGTCGATAGTCTTGCTTTGTAACAATAATGGTAGGTATTGATATAAGAGATCTATCGATAGGTACCTACTATTGTTTTTTTTTTAACTAGGTACCTATCGATAGAATATCGATAGGCAACACTCTGGCGGAGTGTCCGCCCAATTCTAGACGCGACCTCGCTCGATTTTTGTGTAGCGAGGTTTTGCGTAGGTACTTACATACTGAGTTGGTGGATGATTGACGTAGTAAGTAACTAATTACCTAATCTGTGGTGGTTGTGTTAGTTGGTTGTTAGGTATTCTAATGACAACAAAGAATACAATTATTTACTGTTTCAACTGTTTTAGGTAGATAATGGCCCCGATTCCTATGAGTAAATGAATGAATAACCCGGCCGAATCAAAAAGGTATCTCGCTGGTATGCAAACCGTTTGACGTGTGCTGTCAACTTAATTCTGTCGGTTGTTTTAGGTTTCTGCTTAAAATTGACGTGTTGTGTGAATTTTATGCCTGTCGATTATCCGTCCATTTAAGAATAAGAATAAAATAAATTTATAATTTACGATAGACAGAGAAAGAAATAGGATCGGTTCGTAGTGCCTACTTTGTAGGCTGCGCCGCCGCCGCCGCCACCGCGCCGCTGCCGGAGTGCGGAGCGGGGCGTGCGGAGTGGGGCGTACGGAGCGGGGCGCACGGCGCGCGGTGCGTGTGGCCGTTGGCCCGTTCGAGCAGCTGATTACGGATACCGCAAAATTGTTGTCTCCATTACATTGAAAATTTTCAAAAATTTGTCATTATTGTTTTTTTTATTGAAATTTGGGTTCTATGCAGCTTAAAGCACAGTATGGAATTGAAAATAATTAAAAACAAAACTCAAAATTTCATGAATTTTGCGACGGAAAATTCCACTTGATATCAACTCAGAATCATGGCCTGAATCAACCCTCAAAGTTTTCGTTACGACGTCACTAACACCCTGTATAGTAGCGGGCTACTGGGCACAAGCCTCCCCTTCAATAAACCGGGGTCAAAGGGGGTATGGAGCATATTCCACCACGCTGTTCTACTGCAGATTGGTGGAGGTGTTTAACGACTAAAAGCCGGGACCTTATAAAGCACGGAAGTATCTTACTTTTTCGGACAATCAGGTGTTTCAAGCCTGCAATGTCCGTAACAAACAAAGGTCAGTCTTAAAGTGATTTCGACATTGTTCCCATCAGGAACCGAATCCAGACCTCCAGATCGTGAGCCTAACGCTCTAAGCACTCAACTATCGAGGCTGTCAAATATGTAACAAATACATTTTGATTACTCATAATAATTCAATGTGTGAAACATTATGGAGGAAAAGACGCATTGATTTGAATTTAATGATAACTAAGTTCATTGTCCTATAACGTAGGTACATTAAAGGGAAAGTGCCAGCTGACCTTGTGCTGGAAGTCCACAGATGATATTCTACACCCTCTTGAGTACTTTTTAGGGTTCCGTACCCAAAGGGTGAAAACGGGACCTTATTACTAAGACTTCACTGTCTGTCTGTCCGTCCGTCTGTCTCCAGGCTGTATCTCAAGAACCGCGATAGCTATACAGTTGAAATTTTCATAAATTATATATTTCTGTTGTTGTATAACAACAAATACTAAAAATAAAAAAAATATTTAAAAGTTATTTTTGTTCGATACCACAACACGAAATTTGTGAACCTACTGGTGTTTACCTAGACAATGTTACGGAACCATTCGTGCGCGAGTCCGACTCGCACTTGGCCGCTTTTTTATATTTTGTATTTATTTTATATTTTTATCGAGTTTTAAGTAAAAAGAACGGGAGCCAGTGTAGGTAAGATGCGTGTGAGTGTAACTTTATACCAACTTCCCTTACATGTAACAATATACTTGGTTAATGCAACAATAGCTATAATCGATAGCGCAGTTGGTAATGCGTCAACCTGCCGAGCAAAAGATCCCGGATTCAATTTGACAAGTAAAAAAATTGTTTTTAAAATAAAAATAAATTTTATGACAATTTTGTGCAGCTTTAATCATCATCATCATCATCTACCAACTGGGCTACCACGGCGCCAGCAGCAGTTTGTGTGACGTCTGTGACTTCATAGAAAAACGTGATAAAATGTCGCGTCGAAAATGTGATAAACATTTTCTTTATAAAATTCATAAATAAGTTAAATAGAAAAAAGAAAATATCATCAAAATGTCATTGAAAATGTCATTTTTAAAAGTGTCTTATCTTAATTTAGTAATCAGAATTTCATAATTTATCTTTGACCTAGGAAATTACTAATTTGAAACTTCAATATTGAATTTGAATAAATATTAGACAGTGAAAATGTGGACGCGTGTTTAAAAACACTAAATTATTATTGTTGAATAAAATTCAACTAAAGTTCTCCAAGGTATATGGAGCCTAAAGAATCCAATTAGTAGCATTTCAAACTGTGACATGACAACCACAAGCGATTAGCGAAACGTTCCCGAAACGTTCAGTTCAGTCAGTCACTGACATGGGTCAAATGAGTCGCATATCAGTCTAAAAGCAAAGGTGATTATTTTTCTTTCTTTTTTGACGTGACTTTTGTAGATTTGCCTCGGACGTCATTCACTTCTTCGTCGGAAACAAGAATGCAATTCAACTGAAGACAATGAAATCTACACCAGATATTTTAAATAAAAACAAAAGTCTACTTACCTAAAATCAGCACAGTGATTTAAAATTAGAACAATTTGAGAACGATTTTTTTTTCGGAATTGAGTATCTAATTACTGTTTTTCAAGAAGTATTTATGTAGTGATTGACAATATGTTACCAAAGAGCAACACGGACCTCCGCGGTAAGTTAAGTAAAAAAATATAAAATTGTAAAATATTATATGATTTTGTGACATAATTGTGTATGTCAGATGATGTAAATTCGTGAAACAAATTGCTACGGTTGTAAAAACTTAAGCAGGTCAACATCATTCCTTCAACCACCTGTGTCATTCTGACATCCGACAAATAAGTGTAACTAATCATTCTCAGCGCGGATTTACCCTTTCAAACGCCAATTTAAATTGTTAACGCCATTTCAAATTTATCTTCAAACACAATTTAAATTCTTTGGCGGGTAAAACATACAACCTTTTCGATAAAACTTTTGTCAATTTTGGGTGTTTTATCGTCAATACTTTTATTTAAACTGTTATTCTTTTTTTTTACTGCTGCAAATGCATTGGCACGAAAACCTAATATGCGAAGCGCGCGCATTTAAAGAGAATTCGAAAAACAAAAGTTTGTCGACAATGCAACTGGCAGTTTGTAAAAAGTTTATCGACTCTAGAGCGAGAAGTATGGTGCTGGCACGAGGCGAATGTCGTTTTTCGAACATCGAGTTTAATAAAAAAAATAAAAATGTGTGCAGTAACGACTCGTGTAATCCCATAAATTAGTGCTCGTTCGCTTTTGGTGAACGTTTTTTTAATGAAACAAGAAGTTATGCTGCGGTCATTTTTAACTTCCTTTTGTTTTTCCTTAAGAATTATCTTTGCCAAAAAAATATTGGCTATCTTATTTAGCTTACAGAAACATAAAAGAGTAATAGGAAGATAAAACTATTTTAGTTGTTTTTGCTTGTTTGTTGCAAAGATATATATTTTTTTGGGGCGGAAGGCAAGAGGGAAACCACTGCCCTATTTTTCCCTAAACAAGTAGCATGGAAAATGCTCCACCGACAAGAGCGTGGCTCTTAAATTGATGATGATGATGATATATTTTTTAAAATTAAGTACGTTAATAAAAAATGCACTTACCAGTATGTAGAAGGTTTCTTATACTGTCCTGGACCTCGCTGTCTACATTCCCGACAACCTGCGGCTGTATCGCGACATACTTCCCGCCACACCACGCCACCAGCAGTTGGAACACCAACAGTTCAAATATCGAACACCGCACCATTTTGAATTCAACACTCGAATGTCACTGGCACAACCTAAACACGCCTATAAGACGCCATAAAAAAATATAACTGGCACAAAATGTCACTATTTTTTTTATAAAACTAGCACAAAGTCACTTTGCCTTTAGGCAGCTTTACACTACGGCGTTTGCACTACGTATCACTGTAAAGTCTACCATGATGGCCGTTAGATAGCGAGACTTAATTACTCAAGTGACGTATCTGTTTGATATTTTGTGCTTATAATTGGATATAGAAAGGGATATAGTCCGTCTGAGTTGGTGAATTCTCATTATAGTCGATCTGAAAAGAAAGATAGCATTATATTAGTATTTGTCAACATTTTATAATTTATGACCCTTAAAAAAATAAAAAATAAATGTAGGATCATAATATGGCCACTGCTGTTTTTATTTTCTCAATATAACCAAATATGGTTTATACAAAGTTTTCCTCTAGTAACTACATAAATGGAATTAAGGTTACGTTATTAAGCTCTAATAGACCATATAATATGCATAAATAAGCACTAAAATAAAATTACCCCAGATTATCCTCCACATAACTGTACTGTAACCTATCGAAATTCATAAAAATCAAGTTCTTGTGATAAACCTAGGCTAAATAATATTGAAATTATTTTATTTGAATTACTGATGCCGTAAAAAGATTATAAGATTCGTTCAATATTTTTCTGACGAAGATGATTTATATAAACATACATTACACATTTTCAAAAAACAACGGAAGACAAAATTATAACCCTAAAACCGCCCAAAAATAAAACTTAAGTATGTACTGTTACTTGGTCGTATTCTGGTATCTAAAGCCTTTAAATGTATTCCAGGGTTGCACGGAACCGTAAAATCGTTTATACCAGATTTAATTAACAAAATCTCTTCACAATAATCTCTGCTTGTCGTAGTATTATGTTAATGTACTGTTAATAAGTTGATTATTTTGAGATACCCACCAAAATTATTCTGCACAAACATTAAGAATTTTACATTATTTAAATATTTTATGTAAGCACAATTTAGAACAAAGGTAAGGTATTTAGTACAATTTTAACGATTTATTTGTAAAAAAGAACTACTTACTAATATACGACTCACCCATTAAAAATATAATAAACCGGATTGAAAAATGAAATGTCCACAACAAATTTAAAGTGTAGCACTACGTTAAACAAAAAAAAAAGAAATTTTCACAAGAAATTGAACGTAAAAGAACCTAATTTAAAAAATAAACTTGTCAACTAGAAGGTGAAAATCGTCGCGCGATTAGGTACTGCTTATTACGTGTACGCGGTGCGAGACGCTAAGAGGACAGATAGGTGTACAGCGCCAGCGGCTGAATCAAGTCGCTATCTCTATCCGCGTTACGTAATTAGGCACTATCTAAACTGGCCTCTTAAAGGCGCGGTGACACTGTAAGCGGAGCTACGTAATGCTATATATTTGATAACATCTCCCTAGCATTATCCCGTTTTTCATAGGGTCCGCTTACCTAACCTGAAGATTTACCAGGTCCGGTTTTTACAGAAGCGACGGTCTGTCTGACCTTCCAACCCGCAAAGGAACACCAGCCCAATACGTTAGGTCACATGCGAAAATGCATTTCTCGGGAATGTGGGTTCTTCACGATGTTTTCCTTCACCGCTGAGTACGAGATAATAATTTATGATCCCAACATGACTTCGAAAACAAATTCGACAATCATTGGTTTAAAGCTGTGCTGGATTCGAACTTGCTATCTCAAAGTGAGAGGCAAGTGCTCTGCCAACTGGGCTACCACGGCTATGCTATATGCTATGCTATATAGTTGATAACTTGCTGTACTTAAATAAGGTGTCGCGGATGATATATGCTCCGGGAATCACTAAGAAAAACTGTCAAAAGCGCGCAAATACATGTTCGTTATATCTCGTCGCGTTTTGAAACATCACGTTCTGATGTGATTTTTGTTAACAAAACCTCGCAATAAATAAGCTTAGTTTCAATCTAGGTAAAAAAATATTGTTTCAATTTTGACCCGGATTTAAATTAATTAAATGAAGTCGAGAAAGTGACTTTTCATAAAAGCGCTACGCTACCATATAGGTACCATTACTTCAAGGACGAAATTCCAAACTCACTTGTGACTTATTACGTAATAGTAAAAGAACTACAACTTTACTAACATGTTATTTATTTACAAGCAGTGAAAGAATGGCCTAAGATTAGTTTTTTCCTCTACATATAAGTACCTATAGATAACGTTCGTCAAGTCAAATAATGAGTAAAATCATAGTAACGACAGGTGACGAGTACCTATAACTACTTCCTCTTTTTCTCTCGTATGGGTTGTGAGGTGGATTACCAACCTCATCAACCCTGGTTTTAGGGTTGCTATTGAGCCGCCAAAGGTCCCTGACGTCGCTCATGTAACGACTACTTACTTACATCAGTAAGTAGTAACCGGGACCAACGGGTTAAAGTGCCTTTCGAAGCACGGGTCACCTTACTTTCGGACAATCAGGTGATCAGCCAGTAATGTCCTAACCAAACTAGGGATCACAAAGTGATTTTTGTGATATGTCCCCACCGGGATTCGAACCCCGACTAATTACTTAAAACAAGACTGTTATCAGAGAACACGTCAATCAAAATCGCGTCAGTCAAATGTGTTCGCGTCAATCAAAATTAAGTATCAAGTTACACATTGGTGCTAATTCCAGTACAAACCATCTAATTTTATTTTAAATTATACCTGTCGTTTTCTTATCCGCTGAAAAAGAAGGGGACGGGTAATCGACAGGCATACAATTTATGGAATCATCATCATCATCAGCCCATTAACGTCCCCACTGCTGGGGCACGGGCCTTCCCTATGGATGGGTAGGGAGATCGGGCCTTAAACCATCACGCGGGCCCAGTGCGGATTGATGGTTATTAACGACTGCTAATGCAGCCGGGACCAACGGCTTAACGTGCCTTCCGAAGCACGGAGGAGCTCGAATTTTTTTTTTTTGTGGTCACCCATCCAATGACCGGCCTTTGCGAAAGTCGCTTAACTTCAACAATCGCAGACCGAGCGCGTTAACCGCTGCGCCACCGAGCTCCACAATTTATGGAATACACGTCAATTTTGGGCAGAAATAGGCTAGTTTCCAACTAGTCAAATCAGTTACTTTTTTCTAAACGTCAAAACGCGAAATTACTATGGAACTTGTATGAAAAAGCACACTGTGACGTTATAGAAAAACGTTATAAACTGTCGGATTTATTATTAAGTTTTTCTCGATTAAAATTGAATTTTTAAAACGACTTACATTATTATGGAATGATTCTCACCTACTCAGAAAAATAATAATGAATATTATTATTGTTCATTAATATGCGAAAAATACCGTTCTTTTCATTGCTACAACTCGATTTATTTAAGTACCTTTTATGGCTCGTTTACACTGGTCAGTTAAACACGTTAGTAATTATACACAACACAGTCACATAACTACATCTTCCCAACTCTAAAGAACACTTGAACGCCTAGAGTCTACGGGCTACAAGAACGAACTGGTACCAGTACAAAGGAAGGGAACGTCCTGATTGCAGAGACAATGCATTAATAGAGATGAAGGGAATGCATTCTAGGAATGAGGCCCACGTGCCCCGATAACACGGCGCCAGGACCCGGCTCCAACTTAATAATGCTTTGTTTTTGTTTGCTGCTGGGCGGTACTCAGGATTCTGATTCAGGATTTTGAATTTTTGAGGATTTTGTTTTTTTTTTGTTTCTCTTCAGGATTCATGGTGTCAACGGAGCCATATATCATCATCATCATCATCAGCCCATTAACGTCCCCACTGCTGGGGCACGGGCCTTCCCTATGGATGGATAGGGAGATCGGGCCTTAAACCACCACGCGGGCCCAGTGCGGATTGGTGGTTATTAACGACTGCTAATGCAGCCGGAACCAACGGCTTAACGTGCCTTCCGAAGCACGGAGGAGCTCGAGATGAATATTTTTTTTTGTATTTACCCATCCTATGACCGGCCTTTGCGAAAGTTGCTTAACTTCAACAATCGCAGACCGAGCGCGTTTACCGCCGCGCCACCCAGCTCCTCAGCCATATATAGGAGGGTTGATTTCTTTTATAGAAAGAATTTCTTGATTACTGGAGGGGAGGTTTAGTGTATTTTTTTGTGTGTTTTTATCTATTCTCGGAGCGAGATAAGTGGTAAACTATGGAATAATAAGAAAATATCTGTCACATGTTGATGATTTACGGACCTTTTTTTAAATGTGTTGTCGGGGTGAGCACTGGACGGGCATAACTAAGTGAGACAATTACACTTCTTAGTTCTATAATCTCTGTAAATTGATGAAAACTCTCCTTAGTCGAGAAACCGTTGCTAAAGCCTTCGAATTTCGAAATTCAAATCTATAATGTAGAAATAATATTAAAATCTTTTGTATTCTCGATAGGAAAGGGGTTAAGGCTGATAAACTCCCTGAATGCGGGCCAGTCCGTTCCTTGCCCAGGCTCGGCGCCACCGCTCGTTGAAAGTGTTTGTTCAACATTTATGTATTTTTTCTCGTAATTAACTTTACGAGTGAAACAAAGGACCCTTTTATCTTCTATTAAATCCGTACATTTCTTTTACAATCTTATTTTATGGGTGCTCTTTCGACGTTGCTGTTGCCGGGTTGAACTGGCGTCAGTGTAATTTGAAACATGTAGCCATCAATTTGAACAATGAGTTTTGATGTACGTAGTTTGGTGAAGCTTGGGTACTTATTTCATTATGTGATGGATGTACCTTAGCTGGAGCAGTGGTAGCCCATTTGGAAGAACGCTTGTTTCTCACTTGCACGTTGGAATCCATCACGTGCCTAAACCAATGATATCCGCATTCATATTTGGATCATAACTGGTTATCATGTGCTCAACGGCGAACGAAAATATCCTAAGGATACCCACGTACAGTCATGAGCAATATAATGTACCCACTTTAGGACTCTGTCGCACTAACATATTTGACATTTAGTGAGACTTACAGTTCCATTTGTCAAGAAAGTTAATGTGACATGGTACCAAAGTGTATACATATTAATGCTCGTGACCGTACCGAGAAATGCGTTTCGAAGGACCTAACATGTATTGGGCTAGTTTACAATTTACAATTTGGACGGTTCTAGCCTTCTTTTCTGCTGGCAGTCACTTCTATAAAAAAACCGGATGTGGCAAATCTTCAGCATAGTGTTTGCTTGAACTTTTGTTTGAAGTATGAGCCTTTCGTCTTTATTATGTTATTTATAAGTACCTAATGTGACCTGAATATCAACTGATTGGTACTTATACTTAAACTGCTAACTACATGTAATACTGAATTAAGCAAACAATTAATATGTAGATGAGTCTACGTCATATCAAGTTTATATATGCACAATTAATTAGTTCAACTGTTGAAGTTTTGTCATTCGTTTACAATTAGGTACAAGTTTTATTCCTTGACTTTCATCAAAGTCGTTTTGTATTAATTTATGGCTGTATGTATTTAGTTTTTTATTTACGTCTTTTTTATTTATCGGTGCGCGGTGCCGTGTGAGAATACATATATTTTTTTATTATTGTTATTATTATTTTTTGTCTCGTAGTGAAAACCACATTAGTGTCTTTTTGAAAAACCTCATTCCATTGTGATTGCAGTAAAACAAGAATCATCCCCCCCATTGGGTGGTTAACCCTAGCAGTAGAAAATCTAGTGTCAATCTATACCTACATTATACAATGGTGCTAATTCCTGCAGACGCCACCTAATTTTATTTTAAGTTTTACCTGTCATTTTCTTAGCCACTGAAAAAGAAAGGGACGGGTAATCGACAAGCATAAAATTTTAAGCACAAATCTAAAACAACCCGCAATTTTTTTTACATTGACCGATAACCCAACAGAATTAAGTTGTTGAATCACGTCAACCGGTTTGCATACCAGAGAGATAGATACCTTTTTGATTCGCCCGGGTTATTTATTAATTTACTCATTCTTCCTAAAATTAAGAGCTGTCAAACAAAAGCTAGAAAATGACGGGTATAACTTAAAATAAAATTAGGAGGTGTCTGCAGGAATCGGGGCCATTGTAGTCTCAATTTTTAACCGGATTGAAAATATTTGAAAGAGTGGTTTTCTTGACGAAAATCATGTCAATCAAATCAAATCAAAATGTGTTCTTTCAGAAAGGCGACGATCCATGTCTGAAAATTATATTATACAATTAACCGTGAGGTGATTACAATGAGCAACAACTATAAATTAACAACCTTTTTCAATTTAATTATAACTATTAATAATGTACCTATTAAAATCGATAAAAACTGTCTGTTGCCGCGTGCCAACTGGTACATCTGTTTTATTATTCTTTTGACACTGTTTTAATACACTTGTACAAATTTACTAAGTACTTACAAGTAAATATGATACAACACTTCGATTACAAAGTTATTATAACTACTACTAAGACCTTACGGATAGATATTTAAAATTGGAAAAATGTGTCATTTGAAATTTGATGCTACATTAACCAAATGATTTTCGAATTTGTTTTCGAATTCTTCTTCTTCGTCGTTCCCTCACTGCTGAGGATCGCGACCACAGGTTATGGTTTTCCACTCGGTACGGCTATATGCTGCGTGGACCGTCCTCTGTATGCTGCCGCCCGTTTTCGAATTACCACCTTACAAATAAACAATAAACCAGGGATGAACGTGGGTTTAAGTATTTGACAGCCAAACAAAGTTTAGTCGAATTGTATGATGATGGGATTCAATTTTGCTTGGCTGTCAAATACTTAAACCCACGTTCATTCCTGGTTTATTTTTTTATTTATTTATATATCACAAAAATCACTTTGTGATCCCTAATTTGGTTAGGACATTACAGGCTGATCACCTGATTGTCCGAAAGTAAGACGATCCGTGCTTCGGTGGACACTATTTAGGTACTTGAGTAAGTTTAGAGTAATGACAAGTGCCTTTGGCGGGTTAATAGTAATCCTGACACCATGGTTCAGGATGTCAGTCGCTGATCCCAGTTCCAGCAAAACTCTCCAGAGCAGTAGAAGAGGTAAACTTCACATTCATATTAGTAAACTTTACAGCTTATCATGTTCTATCTAATCATTTTATTTTACTACACTAAGTATATCTTACGCTGGTAAACATTGCTATCTACCAGTTCCCGGGATCACGTAGTAACTCTTATCTAGATATCTGTGTACAATGCCTAATCAGTGGTGATTTGATCTAGTCTAGGCTATTAATGACGTGTGACCTAGGCTCCTTGTTCAGACGTTAAACAATGATAATGGAGATTTAAAGCCTTAAGGTTCGCGTCCACTTGCACTCCCCCCCCCTACTCCACACCGCAAATATGTATTTGAAACAAAAAACGGATGGTGTGCCATGCGCAATGCGATTATTTATGTCGTTTGGCGCGAATATGACGATCAGAAATTCATAAATTCCGTACAATTGGGTAGTTTCCTAAGTCAAAGATAACATAAACAGCCTATATACGTCCCACTGCTGGGCACAGGCCTCCCCTCAATCAACTGGTGAGGGTATGGTTTGGGGGTGTGGTGGCCGTTGGTCCCGGCTATTAGCCGTAAAAACACCTCCACCAACCCGCATTGGAGCAGCGTTGTGGTCAGAGATAAATTATGAAATTCTTAATAAAGAAATTCTTAAAAATTCTCAATTTTAATAAAGGAAATGTAATAATAAGTACGACATTTTGTCACGTTTTTCTATGACGTCACAGGTTGATTTTTCATACAAATTCCATAGTGATTTCGTGTTTTGACGTTTAGTAAAAAGTAACTGATTTGACTAGTTGGAAACTTAGTCCAGTCATTATAGTAAGTTCACCTCGGAATTCGAGATACCCAGCGTACACCCTACCATATGTAGGTTTTGAGACAACTTTTAGGGTGTCAATATACAAGTATTTACAGACTTACAGCTGGGTATCTCGAATTCCGAGATTCTTACCTAATTTAAGCTTAAATGACTGGACTAACTAGCCTATTCCGTCCAAGCGGACGTATACCTTTAAGTACTTGGTAGAATCCGCTATACAGACGTCTAGGCTAGGCTATTATATTTCTATTGTTTGGTTAGGTCTCATTAATTTTATGTAAAATTGTTGAATTTGATTTATTATCGATTGTTTTTCATTTTATCTATGGAAGTGTCTGTTAGGAATGGATTGTTGTGTTTGATTTACGTGCTAGGGCATGTGGAAAGTATGTATTACCTTATAAATCTTAGTTTTATCTTAAATTTTATTAGAGAAGAGCCCATATCCTAGTTGAACATAAATCGTGAAAGTTAGTACCTACTACTTACCTAATGAGTATAATAATAAACATACATACATAAACTCACGCTTATGGGGTAAGCAGAGACTATGGAATTCCATTTGCTTCGATCCTGACACACTTCTCTTGCTTCCTCCACATTCATCAATCGTTTCATACACGCACGCCGATTTAGAGTTGATCGTACTAAACCTTTTCTAAGGACTTAATTAATAAAAGTTTATTGCACAAACACATTACGAAGAGAATTTTGATAAACATGTACACAATATCATGCAATTTTATAATGCGACTATATATAATATATCTTTTATAATACAGGGTGGCCCAGAAGTTCAGGTTCAAAATGAAAAATTAGATAGAGGGGCTCATTAGCTACCAGAAACACCCCCATGTATGTTCAGCAATTATTTACGGTTTAGGAGATATGACCCATTTTGTACCTTTTTCTAGATTTTCTACCTTACTTCAGAAATAATCATTTTGTCGCTATCCCTTTCTAAATAATTATTTTATTTTACTTTATAACAATGCCTAAGGCTGTGTACCGCTCAATCAAAGATAAATCAAAGTCAAATCAAGTATAAAAAAAAAGTTACCGGAAGTCAAAGTGAGAATTCGACCAAAATTGTTACAGTTGTTAAAACTTCGCCGAAGAATAATAAACACATGAGATTGTCATGGACCCTGAAAGTAATTTTAAAAACTGCTCCATTTAATAGGCTTTTAGAAACATTAAAAAAAAGTATCCTTAATACGGGCAAAAAACTGAGTAATTTGACCTCAAATATTGCAAGACAGACAGATTTGAAGGAAAATTTGACATTCTCATACAATTTAACTGCTTCTTTCTAACGTTGTTAAAGGTGCTCAAAGACAGATTTTATTTTAGTATCCAATAGTATGAATCACCAACAATGTTTGGGGATAACTTTTTCCTTGAAATCTATGTACCTTCATTAAAATACGAATACCAAAAGTGACTGCAAGTTTTGTCTTCGGATTGTTGCTATGTCTACCCTGTTAGCGATTATAAGCGTGATTTTTATTTACTTTTAACTGAAAATGTGTCTTTGGGCACCTTTAACAACGTTAGAAAGAAGCAGCTACATTGTATGAGAATGTCAAATTTTCCTTCAAATCTGTCTGTCTTGCAATATTTGAGGTCAAATTACTCAGTTTTTTGCCCGTATTAAGGGTACTTTTTTTTAATGTTTCTAAAAGCCTATTAAATGGAGCAGTTTTTAAAATTACTTTCAGGGTCCATGACAATCTCATGTGTTTCTTATTCTTCGGCGAAGTTTTAACAACTGTAACAATTTTGTTTTAAGTTTACGCGGTTATTATCATAATTAAAAATCAATATCGGGAGTCTCATATCCCCATTTAAACGCGGTAAGAACCCGTTATTATGTGCTTTAATTATTGTAACAATTTTGGTCGAATTCTCACTTTGACTTCCGGTAACTTTTTTTTTATACTTGATTTGACTTTGATTTATCTTTGATTGAGCGGTACACAGCCTTAGGCATTGTTATGAAGTAAAATAAAATAATTATTAAGAAAGGGATAGCGACAAAATGATTATTTCTGAAGTAAGGTAGAAAATCTAGAAAAAGGTACAAAATGGGTCATATCTCCTAAACCGTAAATAATTGCTGAACATACATGGGGGTGTTTCTGGTAGCTAATGAGCCCCTCTATCTAACTTTTCATTTTGAACCTGAACTTCTGGGCCACCCTGTATAGTGGCCGGAGGGACCGGCCGGAGTATGCACAGGAGAGCGAAAAATGGAAAGAGGAAGGGAAGGCCTTTGCCCAGCAGTGGGATCTAACGTGGTGGGCAGAGCCAAAAGTTTAGAGTAGATCGTACTAAACCATTTTTTGTCTTTATATAATGTATAAAAAGGTAAAATGCAAAAGCCGAGCTAGGATCGCGCAGCCGTCACCGCGCATCGTCTCTCGCGCACCTCGCCGCTTTATGCGCAGACCGGTAGCGCCGGTTGTGCGCAACAATACAAGTATACCTATTGCCCTTTGTGTACTTCTTGCCCTTTAACGCTCTTGGAATGGTTGGAAATCTTAGGTTATAGTTTTTTAAGAGCTCTCAGGCGCAGGGACTTGAACCCAGTTCGCCTAGGAAGAAATATAAATACAAATCATTTATTTGCCAGAATATGGCAGGTATTACGTTGTATAGAGATATTCACATATACATATTCATAGACATATTCGGCTGTTATCGGTATGCAAATGTTAAACTGCATTATAAACACAACACATTACAGAAACATGTTACAGAATTAATAACAAATATATTTTTAAATTTTTTGGTTGAAATTTGGACATTGAAGGAAGTTAATGTTGTAAATAAGTAGGTAGGTATGTAATGTATTAATGAATTATTCGCTCATTGGGGTTCGATATTCACAGGATAAAAACGGGATCCTATTACTAAGACTTCGCTGTCTATCTGTCCGTCTGTCAGTCACCAGGCTGTATCTCAACAACCGCGATAGCTTGACAGTTGTCACCATCACTAATTTAAGAGCCACGCTCTTATCGGAGTAGCATTCTCCTAACTCTCCATGCTACTTTTTTAGGGAAAAATAGGGCAGTGGTTTCCTTCTCAGACAGACAGTAATTTTCACAAATTATGTAATTCTGTTGCCACTAAAAACAAAATGAAATAAATACGAGTGTTCAAGATGGGACTTTTTATTCTTTTTTGCTCGATATCTGAGAGCTACGAAATTACTCACGAAAAATCAAGCTCAAAACACAAAACCTACGTAGTATAATCAGAGTGCGTATGAAAATTAAAAACCACTTAGGTACACGTTTCCGTTTTGTTCCGACAAAAGCAGTTAAAAATAGACGAAGTTGATAACGAAAACAAACAGAACACGAAAATGAGAGCATTAATGTGAGCACCGAGTACAACGCGGAAGCTATTGGCTGCGGGTTTGTTCATAGGCGGAGCGATAAGCGTTTTTATTCAAAGACGTAAAAAACTGTTTTTATTATTATTATTAATAATAATAATAAAAACACTTTATTGCACACAAATTCACAAAACATTTACAGGATAAACTTATTCTTATTATTATTATTAATAAGGCCGCCTGTTGTGCTTTTCTGTATATGCTGTCCTTATCTCTGTATTTTGTGTCCATTGTGCTCAATAAAGTATTTTATCTATCTATCTATCTATTATTATTTATTCATCATCATCAATTTAAGAGCCACGCTCTTGTCGGTGCAGCATTTTCCATGCTACTTTTTTAGGGAAAAATAGGGCAGTTGTTTCCCTCTTGCCTTCCGCCCCGCAGTACTCTGTCTGACGCGAGTGGGATGGCGCCCAGAGTAGTCTATTACAAAGCCATACTAGGACTCCTGTCCTTCGCCTCTGAATAGTACTGACAGTTACTGCTGCCCTTTGTCAGGTTCCAGGTTACAGTCCCTGTGACTTGCCCTTTCCGTCCTGCATTGCCGTACCGATGGCACCATACCATCTTCGCCTCTATATTCTATAATTCTATTATTTAATAAACATTTTACAATCAAAACGGTGTGTCTCATAAACCTATCCACAGGTTTTTCAACTCATCGTCTGTTTTTACATTTTGTAGGTAGATACAATAAAGATATACTGTTTGGGGTGTACTTGAGATAGGGACATCGTCTGTGTAATGGTCTGTAGACATACACACGGTTAAAGCCAATAGGCTAATTTCCAACTAGTCAAATCAGTTACTTTTTACTAAACGTCAAAACACGAAATTACTTTAGAATATGATATGAAAGCACACTGCGACGAAGCCATTTAGTAAAAAAAAAATAATAATAGAAAAACGTGATAAAATTTGGGACTTATTATTACGTTTTAAAAAATAGAAAAAAGAAGATGTTTTTCGTTAGTTAGATTTGTCTTTATTTAGTAAATCAGAATTTCATAATTTATTTTAGTACATATTTATTATTATTCATAACCTAATACAAGACCCAGTTAATTGTTCTCGTTGTAAAGTAATATTATGTTTAATTTTGAAAGTGGTATCAATTTTCTTGTGAAAAATCTCGAAAGCAAAGACCACTATCCATTGCGTTGTCTACAAAAGACTCCGCCGACCGATCCGTTCCACGACCAACGCATGCGTACTCTTTCAAGGGGCTGCGTTTCCATTGACGCGGAGCTGGGCGGAACGCTGTGATTGGTCAAATCCGCACATCTCCGCTCTTCTCCGCCCATCTCCGCGTCAGTGGAAGCACTGAGGGCTCTCACTCGGAGAGACACACAAACAGAGCTGGGGTGCCCAATTGAGCGTGAAACTTGGCTCGTTGATTTTACCGCGCTCTCTTCTTCACAATGGTGTAGGCTTTAGAATCTATTGGAGCTTCAGAACCAGTTCTTTTTCTCGTGGCATTGTCTGCGGCGCGAGGGTGACAGGTGTCATTAGTAAACGCTAGCTATGGCCGGAGACGAATAGCGGCTGTCTGTTCAGCTGGATCGCTTGCAGTTTGATTACTTGCCCGCTCTACGAGACTGCTAGTTGCATAATTTTGAATGCGTCTCGACGTGAATGAATAGTTAAGTAGAATGTTTTGGATGCTTACGTAGAGATGCTTTTGTTACATTCATGGTCAAGGGCGGAAAGAAGAACTTTGGTCGGAGCAAAAAAAAAAGAAAAATATCTATATCCTAGCCTACTATATTGGATAATAGGAGCCTTAGCCAAGTGGCTAACGATTATGACAATCGACAAAAACAGTGATAAAAAATGTATAAAGTGACATGTCAGTCCCAAATTTGCAACTTGGCACCTGGGGGGTTAAAATGGCCACATCGAAGCAATTCATCTAAAAAACCCGCCAAACAACCCACACCAGGGTTGTTGAGGTTGGTATTCCACCTCACAACCCACACGATAAGAAGAAGATCTAAAAACGCAATATTGCAAATTGACATTTGCGCACATAAAAGTAAATGCGCAATGCAAACAAATGTACACACATACATACATAAACTCACGCCCGTAATCCCTAATGGGGTAAAGCCAAGAGTAATCAAAGACAACTTGCAGCCGCTGTTGATACGATGTCGTAAGCTGGATATGATGAACCTTATGGTGATAAGGGATCAGCCTATCGCCCATAACATTAGTCGGTTTTTACGACATGCCCGGGAAGACAAACAACTGAACGTTTTCTATGTTTTTTTTATTTACTCTTAGAACAGCATAGAAGCAAACAAATGTCAAATTGCAATATTGGTTTTTTTAGATGAAATGCTTTGATGTGGCCTTTTTAACCCCCCCAGGTAGAGATGTACCTGATAGGTGCCTGGTCGCTTCGTAGCTACACTGATCAGTCCCACAGTAGTATATTAATTTGCACGCGAAATGCTTCAAAGTAGCTTATAAAGGCTAATCGGCTTAATCCGCATCGTACGACCAAACACGTCACCTGACGTAGTATTATGTCATCAGAGGTCGTTGCACCTGACTCGTATTACAAATTAAGTAACCCAATTCTTTTATTTTTCCGTTCGAGATACGAGAATCTCTGATTTTTGGAGTTATGACATGTGAAGTTCTTATCTGGATTTCTGTATCTCTATAGTTATTATTAGTTATATGTAATTTGATTGATAACATGATACTTTTACTGTATGACAGTTCGTTGGTTCCGGTTACTACTTACTAATGTAAGTAAGTAGTCGTTACATGAGCCATGTCACGCCTTTGGCGGCTCAATAGTAACCCTGACACCAGGGTTGATGAGGTTGGTACTCCACCTCACAACCCTCACGATAGAAGAAGAAGGAGAATACATTGTTTTAAGTTTACGCGGTTATTATCATAATTAAAGCACATAATAACGGGTTCTTACCGCGTTTAAATGGGGATATGAGACTCCCGATATTATCGGGAGGGCGGTAAGAACCCGTTATTATGTGGTTTAATTAAGAAGGAGAATGTTATATTTTATTTGTATATTTTTAATAATAAATAAAACTAGTCAGTATAGAGCATAAACAGCTAACATAGGTACGTCCCACTGCTAGGCACATGCCTGCCCTGGATCGACTGGAGTGGATATAGAGAATAGATACTTCACAAAGCTGTTCCACTGCGGGTTGGTAGAGGGGTTTTACAGCCAGAAGCCGGGACCGGCGGCTTTACGTGCCATCCGAAGCATTTTTATTTATTCATTATTATTATGGCCCCCTTCGGTTGATTGAGGGGAGGCCTGTGCCCAGCAGTGGGACGTATATAGGCTGTTTATGTATGTATGTATTAAGGCCTTAACACAGTGGTGACATATATGTCATCTAAAGGCTAGCAATGGCTGATTGTCATAGGATTGAGCATACCTGGCTTTCTTATACCATGGTATTTACCGTATCTTTATATCTAATTCGCAGCTACCTACTAGGATCTGGGATAATCTTATCAGCACAATGTTTTACGGGTATGCAACTTTTGCTCTGCCTTATCTTAAGTCATTAATCCGTTATTTTTATCGTTATGTCACTGTGTATTGACATACAGTCATGAGCAATACTTTAGAATCCCGTCGCACTATCATATTTGACATTTAATGAGAGTTACCGTTTAATTTGTCAAAAAAGTTAATGTGATATAGTTTTAACGTGTATATATACATATTGGTACTCGTGACCGTACACATACACATAACCAGCCTATATCCTCCCTTCAATCAACCAGAGGGGGTATGGAGCATACTCCACCACGCTGCTCCACTGCAGGTTGGTGGAGGTGTTTTGTTTTGGTGGTTGTGAGGTCATTGTATTGAGCAGAAACATTTACTATATGTAAAAAAAAGCTAAATGCACTTAGGTACTTATAATGTATTCAATATGTTATAAATTCAAATCTCGACTCGGGCTGTAAACCACTGAATGCGACTTTAAGAGTTTGAATTCATGTTTGGATCGTAAACAATTGATATCGTAAACAATTGGTTTCCAGGATTTGTACCCGGTATAGATTCGCACTCTATTACATAAAACAGCTGATGACGAATTGATGTAATATACTAGACACCTCTTCGTACCCCTTAGATAAAAAAACCCCTCCGTTCCCCCCCCCACCCACCCTTCGTACTTCCTTCTTTCGTCTTTCTTTTCTTTCATGGATGCTATGTTATATTGTATGTACGTAAAAATGTATCTCTCAGAAACTGTGAAAGGCATACTTACAATACAAGAAATAAAAATAAAATTGCCATTAAAATTTCTAGATTAAGTAAATTAAATTCATTTTTTTTGGGGCTATTTATACGTTTTTACAATAAAATACCTCATAATATTTTAAATTTGTCAGAAAATAAATTTAAAGCTCATGTGAAGCTTACTTTATGTAAAAAAGCTTATAAGATTAATTACTACCTAAATGATAAAAATGTCTGGTATTGAATGTGTTCATCTAGTTATTAAATAACTTGTAATGTATACCCTCATTGGTTTTTAAAAGATGTGTTGCTGTTGCAGTTTCTTGTAATTTCTTCTCCTCAGCCATAACACCTTGCGAAATGACGTAAATTCAAAAATGTTACATTGACCTCAAGTTTATCAATGATAATTACGTTGAATAAATGATTCTGATTTCTATTTCCAATAACTTATGACATTGCTTTCTATGGTTTTATCAGCTCGATCTACTGTGTCAATAGATCATGATCGTCTTCATGGAATTATCGTGCTTGTTCAGCGATCGGCCTCAGTGGGTCACGCGTCATGAGTCACCCGACACCTTATAAACTCACGACTATATCCCAATTTAGTCAGATTGGGGTAGCACGATAAACTGCAAATGTCCAATCAGTTTCTTGCAAAGTAATAAATTAACTGGTCGCACTTAAGACCTCCTGGTTACATGTCGTTTCTGTAATAGACCAACAACACCTACAAAAACGTAAATTTTATAATTATGACAACTAATGGTTCATAATTTCACTACTGTTTATAAATAATTCGCTGGGCTCAGTGACTGAATTTTTGCTCTTTGATTGTACATTCATCGCAAGATGAACTGAATAGTCACAATGTACCTACCATATCCCGTATACCACCTATGTAAAACTGTGAACTGAAATAAATGATTAAATTTTTTCAAAAATGGAACAGGAAATTTTATGGGAACATTAAATTTTCTATTTCAAGTGACTTTAGGGTCTCGCCTCTACCCTCTAGATGCTCTGTCCCGCAATGCTAAAATTCAACCTCATTTTACTTTTCGACTCATTTTCGAATTTAATTTATGAATTAAGTAACAATGAGTACAACATCATCATCATCATCAGCCCATTAACGTCCCCACTGCTGGGGCACGGGCCTTCCCTATGGATGGATAGGGAGATCGGGCCTTAAACCACCACGCGGGCCCAGTGCGGATTGGTGGTTATTAACGACTGCTAATGCAGCCGGGACCAACGGCTTAACGTGCCTTCCGAAGCACAGAGGAGCTCAAGTTGAAAACTTTTTTATTTGTGGTCACCCACCCTATGACCGGCCTTTGCGAAAGTTGCTTAACTTCAACAATCGCAGACCGAGCGCGTTTACCGCTGCGCCACCGAGCTCCTGAACAAAAATGAGTACAACGTTTGAGCGCTTTTATTGATGACGTCCCAGGACATTATTTTCCTACAACCTCCAGAGAAAACTTTCGTTTGAATTGAATTGAGTAAAAAGTATCTCACTTGACTAGGTTCTCAAGTAGCCTATTCTATAAAATCTCGTATATATGTCATACGAAGTGTATAATGCCGTGTTGTAACAGAACGCACCACGATTAGGCCGGGTTTCCACGGACGCGGAGATGGGCGGAGAAGAACGGAGATGTGCGGATTTGACCAATCACAGCGTTCGAGAGAGCGAAAAACGAAGACGCTCTGTCACTCTCTCCCGCACGGTGATTGGTCGATTGCTGCATATCTCCGCTCATCTCCGCACAGCTCCGCGTCAATGGAAACGCAGCCTAATCGTCGCGGATGGAGCTATCTAGTTTATTTTTAATAAACTTTAATGTACATCAATAATGTGTTCAAATATTTGTCCAAAAATCTTAATAATTGAAAGGATCGATAGATGTTGTTTTGGCTATAGAGTGAAATATTTTTTCGACATTTACTTGTTCTTTTCGTCTTTTTCCACACCACAATTAGAATTTTGAGAGACATGCAGGTTTTGTTTCAGTGTGAACGTAGTCTTATGGGTATAAGTGTGTATAAGCTTAGCTTGTGTACATACAGTATTGTTCACAATCTGTCAATCAATGTGTCAGAATAAAATGTGTATGTTTGACGACTACACCTTCTGTAGCGGTAGTGACGAGTTGTCTTGTCACTCAGATATCAGATGATCTGCGAAATATACGACTTTCAATCGAATTGGATCACGACATAGTTTACTTTTGCACAAACAGTAGGTACAGTATAAAACAATTCCTTTTTTTATCTATAGTCATCCAATACAATATGTTGCCTTTGAGTTTGTAAATGATTATTAAAAATTAGCTTACAGTTAAGAAAAAATAATATACTTAGAAAGAGAAGTTAAAAGAATAAAATTATAGCCTAGTATGACGTATGGAAAATGATGGCTTCGTATGACGTATGGAAAATTAAGGCTTCGTATGGCATATGGAAAATGATAACCTCGTACAACGTATGGGAAATGATGGCCTCTTATGACGTATGGAAAATGATAGTCTAGTATGACGTATGGAAAATGATGACCTCGTACTACGTATGGAAAATGATGGCCTCTTATGACGTATAGAAAATGCTAGTCTAGTATGACGTATGGAAAATGATGACCTCGTACTACGTATGGAAAATGATGGCCTCTTATGACGTATGGAAAATGATCGCCTATACTTGTTTTTTATATTCGTTAGTCTAACAGAAAGCTTAGTAAAGCGTGGTAAAATTTTATCTTGCAATAATGAATGCAAATAATAAAAACAATAAAAATATATGCAAGTCTGGGTTGAATGACCGGTATAATGCTGATGTACATCATTTCGTTGATCATCAGTCACTTAGATGTGAAATGTGAGCGGGCATTTGAGACGGTCGGCTCTAGGTATTTTCACTGCGCACGCGCTTCGTGGAAACTGCGAGGCAAATAGTTTGAGATGACAAATAGGCATCATCGATATGTATTGTTATTGATTTGTGAGTTCGATAGTATTAAAATGTTGGTCGTAGCATCGAATCCCAGTCTTCTTCTTCTTATCGTGTGGGTTAAGAGGTAGATTACCAACCTCATCAACTCTGGTGTCATGGTTATTACTGAGCCGCTAAAGGCCCCTGGCTCGGCACTTATAACGACTACATACTTACGTCAGTAAGTAGTAACTGGGACTAATAGATTAACGTGCCTTCCGAAGCACGGATCATCGTACTGTCGGACAATCAAGTGATCAACCTGTAATGTCCTAACGAAACTAGGGAGGTGAAAATCTGAAATCGGTGAAAATAGGGAAGAAAATCTCCCAGCTCAGGGACGCGAGAAGAGACTCACACGAAAGAAGAAGTATTATGTTGTAAATAGTAAGTAGTATTTTAACTTGTGGTCTCAGCAAAGAAACTATTTTGATTTTTGATTTTGATTTGCGGTCTTTCCCAGCCCAACACCCGTCAGAGGCGTGAGTTAATATTACCTATTACGAATTGAATATATTATGACGTGTGTCTTTTTATTTTTCTTTTATCTTGCACCGGCAGTTAGCATACAAATAGTCCGAGTTGAGACCATTCTGTGCGCGTGGGCCGAGATTTATCGGAGCATGTATCGAGTAATTCCCCATTGTTCGACGATACAAATCTGGCTTATTATTCAGGTTACAAATTATACACTTTTCTAGCGTAGGCTGGGAGAAAGGTATTTAGTTGGTTTCTAGAGTATAAGGCCTGCAGATAACGCGTGTCGACTGCGAATAGTTCATAATCATTCATTCGGTATACGTACTTAGATCCTTCGCATGTTGCTTACCGGGCGAGAGTCAGCGCTCCCCATTTATCCAGCAAAAGTTTTTTTTTTTAAATTTACAATAAGTCACGTCGAAAAAAGTAATTTGGAAAATGATTATAATTAGCCCAAGACGCTATACTTAAATAAAAATAGAAAAAACAAACTATTTTTATGCAGTTAAAGGTTACCAGCACATGGATATCTATCAGTCCCTTGTTACATGCTCCCTGCATAAGAACCTATAGGTACAATTTGTTTATTTTAGGTAGAGTTTTTAGAGTCGGATAATTTATTTTGTTAAAACGTTATAATTATCAATCAATGTAAGTGACAATGTATAGTAAAAACCAATAAATATATGAACATCTTGTCGCGGTTTCCTTGCTACGGGTACAGCTTGACGACGCGGTCTCTACTTCCTAGATAACTTCTATATCTCCGAAGTGACGAACATCAAACTTGTTACTAGACTCGTTCTAAAATTTTATTGTGGTAAAAACCATGGTATAAGAAGACCAGGTATGCTCAATCCTATGAGAAGCCGCCATTGCTAGCCCATTGATGACGTAAGTGTTACCATTCAATTAGTATCTCTAACATTCCAAGGACGTAAATTTTATTATTGAAAATTAAGTAAATAACTGAGTAAGTATTGTATTTAATTACTATTACTTGTCACATATATAAAAAAATATTTAAACTGTACGTAAATCTTTAACTAAAAGTACAAAATTTCCTTGCGAAGTAAATTAAAAACGTTAGGACGTGGGTAATTTTTATTTTACGAAATGGCAACACAGGGTCGTATGACGTCAGCTGGGCTAACCTTGAAATGCTAGCTGTCAGTTTTGAGCATACCCGGTCTTCTTATACCGTGGTAAAAACCATGTATGGTACAGTTTTAATGGTTAAGTTGTAAATTTTAGATTAGCAATGGTCAAGAGATTTCTCTGCTCGCTATAAATAACTTGTATTTATTCAACTCACCCGTATAATTAAATTCATTTGGTTTTATAGTTGCTAATGGTAGCTATTCAATCAAAGTAATTTACAACACCGTTGAAATAGGATCAATATCTAGTAGGTTTGTCTACCGGTTCTGTGAGAAGTAAACAAAATCTCGATTCTTAGGTTTTTTTTTTTCATTTTTGCCTAAATAAGTCCGGCCAAGTACTTAATGTCATTTACGGTAAATCTACAATAACTGACTTAATATCAAGTGGAATTTCCCATCGCAAAAGTATAATAATTCAAAATAATAAATAAAAAAAACTAAAAAAATCATGAATTTTTCGCGGACAAATTCCACTTGATATTAACTCAGAATCATGGTCTGAATCATCCCCTTCAATATTCGTTGCGATGTCACTAACACCCTTTAAATGTCGTGGCCAGATCTTAGAATTGATCATTTCATGATGCGTTCGACCATTTCATGAAATGGTCATATTTCATGATGTAGTTTGGCCATATATTGATATGGCCAAACTACAAAAGTTTAACGATATGAGCAACTAATTGCGGAAAATTAGTAACATTGTACAATTTTCCAATCGATTAGGAAAATAATTTTGAAGTTAAGGAATTAATCGACTAGGCGAATTTTTATTACACCGCATAGCATGGACACCGTCTACATTAACGTTGATTGAAATATCATTAAACGTTTGAAAGATATGGTCCACTTAAGTTGGCTATTTCATGAAATATGACCATTTCATGAAATGGTCGAACACATTATGAAATGATCAATGTTAAGATCTCGCCACGACATATACACGTGCAAATAACACCATCCACCACCATTGGTGGAAAGCTCTCAGTGCGTCTACGCATGCTTTCTAATGTCATGAAACTAATGACACCCACTGATTTCATCTTAACGGATACATTTTATAGCGATATCATATAAACACCGCAATTTCCTTCAACTATTATAAAATTTTATTGTCTGCAAACGTCTATAATAACTCGGTCAATTTGATTACTAGGTTAAGTCAACTGTGACCTTAATAGGCAGGATATTGTACTATTATAAATATTATACTTTCTAGAAATAATTTGTTTTTATAGCACTCAAAATAAAACAGTCTATATACTTCTCACTGCTGGGCACAGGCCTCCCATCAATCAACCGGAGGGGTATGGAGCATACTCTACCACGCTGCTCCAATGCGGGTTCGTCGAGGTGATTTTATAGCTAATAGCCGGGACCAACGGCTTAACGTGCTCTCCGGAACACTGAATTATCTTACTTTTTTAGACAGTCAGGTGCTTCAAGCCTGCATTATTCTTACCAAACAAAGGAGAGTCACAAACAGATTTCAACAATGTCCCCATCGGGAATCGAACCTGGACCTCCAGATCTAACTACTAGACCACGAAGGCTGTGTATGGTGTGTGAAAAATACAGTACTTAAACAAAAAATATAATCTGCGCAAAAAAACCGCAAGCAGAATGTCCAATAACTTATTGGCAATAAGACTTGTGACAAAATAAGTCAGCTGCGAAACAAACCAGTTGTACTCTTCCTGAAACTTGCGCAAAGGCCGTTTGCATGTCACACTTTTTTTATTTAGTGTCAAAATGCACTGGTCACGTCATCTACGACACGTCCCCCACGTGCGCGAAATGTCTTGACAAATCGCTCGAAGGTCGCCTTAGTGTCTAGTGATGTTACCTACAAGTTTTTTTTTCTTTTTACAAGGAAATTATACTTAATGACAGAGCGATATTATGCGTAAACTGAACTGTTTTTTTTTTCAATGATACTTCATTCAACATGTCAAATATACTCAGTGGCAAGCAGGTACATTTTCCTGGCCAATTATATTAGCGGTACGCTGTGATGGCCGTCTTGGCGTTTGTCCCGCTCATCAAGTTTCGTATTAATTAATAACTACGTTAAAGGAGCTAAAAGCTGTACTTTATAGTCTCTCAAGTTTCGTATTATTATACACACATACATAAACTCACGCATATTTCCCACCGGGGTAAGCAGAGACTATAGAATTCCATTTGCTTCGATCCTGACACACTCATATCTTATACATATCTCACATCTCATATCTTAATGTTCGTATTATTATATATTATTTATTTCATTCCGTCTGAAGAAAATCGATTCAAAAAAAATATGTACACTCACACGTTTAACTAGAAAACATTAAAATGATTATGACTAAAGTAAGACCTACAGGGGGTGAGGTCAGCGCCCATTAGGAATAGGTGCGGGGCGGAGACTTACTGTTCTATACAGAACATTATTCTTTATTATTATGTATGTGTAATTCATCATCATTAATTTAAGAGCCACGCTCTTGTCGGTGTAGCATTCTCCATTCTTGTCTACCAAAGGCCAATTCTTTCACTTCCTTATAAGACACAACTTGATGTGTAATTACTCCCCTAAAATCACTGACCTAATACCTAACACACAATTTGCCAATCTCAACAATCTAAACCTATTATCTTTCAATGTTTTATTAATTAAGAACACATGTTTTAACATGTCGCGATCACATTAGCATCAGCTTAAAAAGGTAATACGCCACAGCTTTTATCGCGCGAGTCGATCTCATGTTAATTTCGCGATAACATTTACGAAACTGGTATTTTATCGATAGCACTTTGGACAGCACTATCCGCGTTCCATTCACAACGTAGTGCTAAAAGTTCACAACTGGTTGAATGCATTCACCGTGCCCACACTAATTTACATTCATAACTTCATGTACGGACTGACTTTAAAAACAGCTGAGTAATTGAACAGGCGATAGTTGTAGCGTAACGTTACCTAGACAACTAGCACTTGTAATTTTTGAGTAGGTACGTAGATAAATAAAAAGAGAAAAAGAAAAGAGAGGAACGGGAAGACCAAGAAGAGCTTACATGGAACAAATTAAAGAGAAGGCGAACGTCGTGTCTTATAAGGAGGTGAAGGAATTGGTCTTTGATAGACAAAAATGGAGAATGCTACACCGACAAGAGCGTGGCTCTTAAATTAGTGATGATGATGTGAAGTAGATAAATATGTCCCATTTTTTCTTATTTCTAATTAATAATTAAGTAGTATTCTTTATTATTAAAAACTTATCTTATATGTTAGTTATGTCGCGCCACCTATGACGTAGGTCTAACAGAAAGCTCGGTAAGGCGTGGGTAATCAGTTCATCTTGCGATGAATGTACCTCTGACTACCCCAATTGGGATATAGCCGTGAGCTTTTGTTGTTGGTTATGAATAATATTAATAATTAAGTACCTACCTACATAAGTCACGGAAGTATATTACATGGAACTCACAAGTCTTCAAGAGAGAACCCCCACAGGTTTAGGCACGAATTTCAGATGAATGAATTTTACTTTAATGTATACAGGGTGTTAGTGACATCGTAACGAATACTAAAGGGGATGATTCATAAAATGATTCTGAGTTAATATTAAGTGGAATTTTCCGTCGCAAAATTCACGATTTTTTTTAGTTTTTTTAAAAATTTTTTCAATTTTATACTTTTGCGATGGAAAATTCCACTTGATATTAACTCAGAATAATCAGCTGAATCATCCCACTCAGTATTCGTTACGATGACACTTACACCCCATACAAGTACATACGGTAGCCATACAAGTAGGTATGGGTGTTAGTTACACCGTAACGAATACTGAAGGGGATGATTCAGACTATAATTCTGAGTTGATATCAAGTGGAATTTCCTGTCGGAAAATTCATGAAAATTTTAGTGTTTTTTTTAATTATTTTCCGTTCCATACTTTTGCGATCGAAAATTCCACTTGATATTAACTCTAAATCACGGCCTGAATCATCTCACTCAGTATTCGTTACGATGTCACTAACACCCTGTATAAGTATGTGTATGAGAATAACAAAACAAACTTTCAAATTTTCAGGTTAGGTAAACGGGCCCATAAAAACTGGATAACGCTAGGGAGGAGATAAAATGATGATGTATGTATCAGAAGAAGTATTTTAGTATTAAAAAAAAAATCGTCTTCGTACTTCATACTAACGGTAGAAGCACATTACAAGAGGTAGGAATTATAGACGAATATCTAGTATTACCGTTTATTACCATTATGCCGGCACTTAGTACTAACAACCGTTTACCTATAAACATTTAGTGCTATTTACGTATGTTCTTAACGAGGGGTTTTCTGTTAAATACATACTGCATATTAAATTATGTGTCAAGGAGCTGGGGGGGTTAAGAAGGCCACATTGAAGCAAATCTTCTAAAAAGCAATATTGCTATTTGACACAAATCGAGGATTCAATAAAGACGCTTGTATCTCTGTAAGCCCACGATATATCGACATACAATTCAAAATAAACGGACACCACATATCTGGTCCACAATTTATAGTCATGTGTTAAGATAAAGGTTTTTATGCATACGCTGTAATTTATGTAGAGTTCGTAGGATTAGGCTGAACACTAAAAAAGCTTACACATTGCTTAAATTCACTTTGTTTATCCCTTCCAATAACACATTAAGTATAAAATATTAAATCCTTTTACTCCTTTTTTGGCTTAACAAAACCAACCAACCAACCAACCAACTAAACCAACTCAACCAACCAACCAACTCACCAACCAACTCATAAATAAACACGAGACATAGACATAGTAAATGACAGCTTGTTTGTATTTCATAAATGTTAGTGATATTTAGTTTATTTTAGTTTCAGTTTTATCTGGGCAATATGTTCTGTCTGGGAACAGATCTAAAAAGACAAAATCTTGCGCGTGGGCAGCTCGAAGGACCTATAAATCTTACAGCGGTTGTCGAGGAAATCACAAAACGAACTGCACACCTACTTGCATTATACTAAGGGAACTCACTGGGAATTCGCAGCAGTGGAATGACTTCTGGGTGAGTATGGTTCTAGTTAAACTTAAAAGTTATTTTTTCTATAAAACCAAAAAAATATTTATAATTCATTTTAATCATTAAGCGTATTGTCAATGAGTAAGTAATGGTTTCGAATGTATTGGGGACATATCTCAAAAATCACTTTGTGAACCCAGTAGGACCTCGGTGGCGCAGCGGTAAACGCGCTCGGTCTGCGATTGTCGAAGTTAAGCAACTTTCGCAGAGGCCGGTCATAGGATGGGTGACCACAAAAAAAAGTTTTCATATCGAGCTCCTCCGTGCTTCGGAAGGCACGTTAAGCCGTTGGTCCCGGCTGCATTAGCAGTCGTTAATAACCACCAATCCACACTGGGCCCGCGTGGTGGTTTAATGCTCGATCTCCCTATCCATCCATAGGGAAGGCCCGTGCCCCAGCAGTGGTGACGTTAATGGGCTGGCGATGATGATGATGATGATGATGAACCCAGTAGGGCTAACATGCGCAACATGATAAAATTTTGTCATAGTTTATCGATTCTGTCGGTATAATTCTCGTTTTGTCGATTTGTGCTAATACGAGTATGTGAACCCAAATAAATTTTGTCGTTCTGTCAAAATACGAACAAAATCACGTGACGCGCATGTTAGGGAAAAAAAACTTATCGATTTCAACAACGTAAAGCCGTTGGTCTCGGTTGGTGATGTAAGTACGTAGTTGTTATATGAGTCAGGGGCCTTTAGCGGCTCAATAATAACCCTGACACCAGGGTTGATAAGGTTGGTAATATCCGACACGTTAAGAATTTTTGGGGTTTTGGGGTTATGTATACGTTTTTACAATAAAATACCAGATAATATTTTAAATTTGTCAGAGAATAAATTTAGAGCTCACATGAAGCTTACTTTTTGTAAAAAAGCTTATTATAAGATTAATGATTACCTAAATGATAAAAATGGCTGGTATTGAATGTGTTCCTCTAGTTATTAAATAACTTGTAATGTACCCTCATTGATTTAAAAGATGTGTTGCAGTTTCTTGTCATTTCTTCTCCTCAGCCATAACACCTTGCGAAATGACGTAAATTCAAAATGTTACATTGACCTTCAACAAGTTTATCCATGATAATTACGTTGAATAAATGATTCTGATTCTGATAAAAATGGCTGGTATTGAATGTGTTCCTCTAGTTATTAAATAACTTGTAATGTACCCTCATTGATTTAAAAGATGTGTTGCTGTTGCAGTTTCTTGTGATTTCTTCTCCTCAGCCATAACATCTTGCGAAATGACGTAAATTCAAAAATGTTATATTGACCTTCAACAAGTTTATCCATGATAATTACGTTGAATAAATGATTCTGATTTCTGAATGAGTAAACAAACAATAGTAGCCCTATTCCGTATATATCGGTCTAGTCATAGTGGAGGGTTCGTGGGTGGGTCTATATTTACAATCGCACACTTTCTACGCATGTAACGAGATGTCAGATACGATTAATTTGTGACTGCCTCTCTGTGGAGACATGGTCCGTCATTTACATAAAACAACGCCCTCCGTGGTCCAGTGGTTGAGAGTTAGGCTCACGATCCGGAGGCCCCGGGTTCGATTCCCGGTGGGGACATATCACAAAAATTACTTTGTGGTCCCTAGTTTGGTTAGGACGTTACAGGCTGATCACCTGATTGTCCGAAAGTAAGATGACCCGTGCTTCGGAAGGTACGTTTAGCCGTTGGTCCCGGTTAATACTTACTGATGGAAGTATGTCTGACATGATTGAGTCATGTCTGACACCAAGGTTGATGAGGTTGGTACTCCACCTCACAACCCACAAGATAAGAAGAAGATTAAATTTATATAAAGCTATATAAACTATAGTGAATAATCATTGGCTTCAGACGTGTTTTTTTTTTGTGTATAGTCCAATATGATGAAATTCTATCTCCTTCGAACTTCTCTTACTTCTTCCACAAAAGAAATAGAAGAAGAATTCCATAGTCTCTGTTTATGGTGATGATAACCGGCATTAACAACATGTAACATATGCGATCAGAAAACTAAAAAAAATACTTTTATAATGGTCAGGTGTGAAACTATATTAAAAGCTTATCTTAATAATGTTTATTCATGTCTATGACGAGCCGTCGTATGTAGGAATCTCCTGTTACGATTTTCGTCACGATGACTCAATGATCAATTTAAATATATAATTATTTAAATAAATTAAATTATCTAAAATTTATACAAAATCCGTATATATTTTACATTCTTTAATATCATTAGAGTTCTATCAAAATGTCTTCCGACACCGAATTACCGAAACCTTTATCTAAACTAACGATTAGTATTGACTTTATTATTTATTTTATGTAATATTTTTTAATTAGACATCGTTAAGTTTTATTTGCCGTAAAAATGTGGTCTTTGCGTAGCATTTGCGGTGTTAAGTTGAGTGATAGAGTGAGAAACAGTGTGATAAGACAGAGATGTGGTGTGGAAGACGATATAGTGACTAAGATTGAGAAGGAAATGAAGGGAATGATGGAAGTGAAGGGAATGTTAGGTTGGTTTGGACACGTAGAGCGGATGAAGGATAATAGAATTGCGAAAGCGGTATATAAAGCGAAAGTTGATGGTAGGGCTGACAGAGGAAGACCTAGAAGGACTTACATTGGCCAAATTGGAGATTTCCTTAGAAATGGTTTAGTACGATCTAATCTGAACCGGCGTGCGTGTATGAAGCGATTGATGAATGCGGAGGAAGCAAGAGAAGTGTGTCATGATCGAAGCAAATGGAATTCTATAGTCTCTGCACTCTCTGCTTACCCCGGTGGGAAATAGGTTTGAGTTCATGTATGTATGTAAGTAAGTTTTATTTATGTTACACGTTTGGATTATAGTTTAGTATGTTTTATCAAGAAAGGTTATGTTCACAATAAATATATTACTTACTTACTTACTTACAAATATTAATGACTAGCTTTCCTTTCTTAGTACACCTCTACGGTACCTAAGCTACGTCGCTTCCAAATTTCAAATGCCTACGTTTAGCCGTTTAGGCTGTGCGTTGATATGTCAGCCAGTCAGTCAGCCAGTTTCTCCTTTTATATATTTAGATTTCTGGATTCCGCATTTCAATTTAAAGTTGATTAGTTGTTGAATACGCCATAGCCAGTTCGGAGACTTACCTCCATCCAACTATCACTATTCAGCTGGATATAACCATTAGTGTAGTGACGTCATCGGGACTAATTCGGGCCACCTACGTCATCAACCCAGTAAGGACATAATGTAACGGACTAATACGGTATACCAATGCTGCCATCAGCTTAACAATAAATCCGTTATAGTTCTGTCCGAGAACGTGTGACTTACATTGTAGTGTCATGGGTTTGAATCCCGATTTGGGCCCTAAGTTTGGATTATAGATAATTGTTATCACGTAGTTTCGGAATAGACTCGCTCCCAATTACATGGGTCTTAAACATGAGCTGATGAGGAATCAGAATCATTTATTCAACGTAATTAAGAGTATCATAGATAAACTTGTTGAAGGTCAATTTAACATTTTTGGATCTACGTTATTTCGCAAGGCTGAGGAGAAGAAATGACAAGAAACAGCAACAGTAACACATCTGTTAAATCAGTGTAGGTAGGTATACATTACAAGTTATTTAATAACTAGAGGAACAAAGGGGTTTGTGTATATTACTTTACACCTCTGCCTACCTCTGCGAGGACACAAGCTTGATGCTATGGTGTAAGTTATTAAGACTAAACTTAAGTAAAATTCAAATATTCCCACTGTGAAGAGAAGAGCTCGGGCATTCAGCCATAAATAAATGAGGTATTTCAGGTATGTCTAGTAAATGTAAATGGCTAGTAAACACCTACTTTACGATCGTTCAGTCATCATGAGCAATATAATGTACCCACTTTAGGACTCTGTCGCACTAACCTATTTGACATTTAGTGAAACAGTTAATGTGATATGGTACCAAAGTGTATACATATTAATGCTCGTGACCGTACGTAAACGGGAATTCCGAGAAATACTTGTCCAGTCCACACATTTTGTTTCGTAAAATGTAGTATGTATCTAACCTTACTAGATGACATGTTCCTTCTATAAATTAGTATTCTGGCTGATACACATTGGAGTGAGTGAGTGCCCTCTACACCGGTTCCCAGGTGACATAGCCGAGCTGCATTGTGTGACGGATGCGGCAGAGACTTGGTTGAGGGAGCTTAAACTAGATATACGAGTATGATCCACGCAGGATATTTTATGCCATACGCAATATATATACATTTTGAATTATCTTTGGCTTCGCTCCTCAATCCAATTTTATACTCTGCGCTGCCGTAGCTTTTGAGAAGTCTCAGATTACGACAATATCCCCATCGGGAGTCCAACCTGTACCTCCAAATCCTGAGCCCAACGCTCAAGCCACTAGACCATAGAGGATGTTATATTACAGTTTTAGTAAACTGCAAGTCCAGCGGCGAAAGAAACAAAAGAATTTCGCGAAAGAAGTGAAGTATGAGCAATGGAACATCAGGCTATCAGCTGATGATGATCATGCGATCCAGCCGATTTCGGCTCCGGCGACTGCTTCAACTCCGAAGTTCATGTGCTCGCATGTGGCTTATACAGCCAATCTTGTTGGGAAAGATGCTAGCACATTGCGGGCATGTGAGCACACCATTTAAATAGGTGTAATTGAATGCTGCAGGTGGTCGGGCTTTTAATTCCTCGTGCTTGCCATCAAGATCGGCCGTTGATTTTCAAGATCACGAACTTTATAGTGAACAAAGGTCTCCATTCCGGACGTCTACATCATTATCGTCTCCCTAGCATTGTCCTGTTTTTCACAGTATCCGCTTACCTACCCTGAAGATTTGATAGAACCAGTTTTTTACAGAAGCGACTGCATATCTGACCTTCCAGCCCGCGAAGGGAATACCAGCCCAACACAGGTTAGGTCACATACCTCTGAAAATGCATTTCTCGGGAATGTGGGTTTCACGATGTCTTCCATCACCGCTGAGCACGAATCACTGAACGAACGAATGAACACGTCATAATCAATTATGATCCAAACATGAATTCGAAAACAAATTCGACATGCATTGGTTTAGGCCTGTGCTAGGATTTGAACCTGCGGTCTCAAAGTGAGAGGCTAGCGTTTTACCAGTTGGGCTACCGCGGCTCGTCGCCTCCATTCCGAACGTATCAGCTGTTATTTGTCACTTCGAACAGCGAGCAAGCTATTGTCAATAAAACAGGGTAAGTGGCACAGTGATACGTGTGTATACAGGTAGTGAAGCCAGTATAGTAGGAGCATTGATAATTGACACGTATATAGGGGAAGTAAGGCCAGCCACGCACTACGAGTTTTTCGCCGCGCGGCAGAAAAAAGCAGCGGCATAATGTCGCACTGTAATTCTGTACCAAACAGTTTTATATTGTATTGCGCGCACTTGGCGGCAGATCCACCGCAGCGGCGCAGTATACCCCAATAAAAAAATATCTTATATCTTATCTTATATTTTTACCCTTTCGGTACGAAACCCCAACAACGAATTCTTGCAACTTACAACACTTTACATCCGTATTTAACAACATTTCTGACCCTAGCATTAATGAAGTTATTATCACATTTAAAATACTAATTAGACAATAACTAAAATCGTTAGTCGTTACGCTCTGTTTAAAGTGTAATAGGCGAAGCCTTGACGATAAAAAATAATAGGAATGTATGTTCATTCGTGTTTTAGTATAAAAGCAAAATTAAATAGCTAAGTGAAGTATTCAATTCATCACTGTTGAAGCAACAACTAAGTAATATAAACAACTAAAATGTTAGCTAAGGTAATTATAACATTTTTTATTTTTATTTTACCTAAATAAACTTTTTTATTATTATTATTATGTATGTCATTTCCATATCTCGGGCCTATGAAGGCCCGGCCTTTTGGAAGGCGTGCGTGGGGCCGAAGCCAACACGTAGAGGCCCCTTAAGACAGTTTAATCTAAATGTGCGGTGTGACACCAACCGGCGATTATCCCTGTATGCACTATGGCAGTGCACCCAAAGACAATCCCCGGTTCGTGTAGGACTATTGCAGATTATAATTATTATTAAATAGAATAGGCTCGCCCCTACGGGCCTTAAAACATTAGCTGGCGAGGAGTAGCTGTATTGTACGTATATAATACTATATACCTCTACGTACCCCTTCGGGTTTACAGGCGTGATGCTGTATCATGTTGTTACTTGTTAATTATTTTGATGGCTCATAATAATTGTATTTCTAATATCACTAGAAGAAAACTGGCGGCAACACTCCATCATGATGAAGATACATAATTTCTTACTCGGGTTTTTACAATATTCTTGGATAAATAACTGAACGCCTTATACGTTTTTTTGGTCTACTATATTATATATTAATATCTTATGTGATTCCTCATTGTCTCTTTCCAGATCTTTGTCGTCGCTTGCCTTCTTGGCATGGCTTGCGCAGGCGCCATTTACAACACCGGTCTCGCTGGCTATGGCGGTTACGGAGCCGGCTATGGTGGACACGGAGCCGGTTATGGCGCTTATGGCGGCTATGGCAGCCTTGCTAGCTACGGCGGATATGCCGGCTACGGAGGCTACGCACCTGCCACGGCTACGTCGCACGTTTCAGTGAAACAAATTATCGCCCCCTCCTACGCCGCTGGCGCCTACAATGGCTACTCGGGCTATGGCGGATACGGAGCCGGCTATGGCGGATACGGCAGCAGTTATTACGGAAACGGTTGGTAAATCACGTCGTATTTTTCAAATCTTGAGACTATGTACCAAAAATTACTGTATAATATACAAATTTTCTCCATTTTGTGTTCCTAAATTATTATTTTTTACCTACGCTGTTTATTTATAAATAAATTTATTTTTGGAACGATTATTTCTTTGTTTATATTGTTGTAGTATATTTTTTTTTTATATTCTGCTAATCATTTTCACAAAGATTTCTTATACAAGATATACCTACATCCTCAAGCAAGCCGCTCCGCGAAGCCTGCGAACGCCCCAAAAGGTTTCTGAGCTTCTGGAAGGAGCTAGGTTGGCTAGTACAGCCAAGATTTATTATACGCACAATGAGCCATCCGTGTGTATACATGCGGAAAACGGAGCCCACTACCATACCATAAGATATACCTAAATATGTGTGTATTTCATACGTACGTATTTCATAAGTACGTAATTCCCCTAGTTGACATACTAACAGTATATCTTTGACACCGGTAGCCTCGCCTCTGTTTACCCTAGTAATACTATTAGCTCTGCGTTATTTACTACTAGAGAAAGTTGTCAATGAATGTAAGTAGTTGTATGAACACATACTTATACATATATGGCATACAGGGTGTGAGTGACATCGTAACGAGGGATTCAAAATTCAAAAATATTTATTTTTCAAAATTGGCTAACAAAGTTAGCACTTTTTGAACGTCAAAAATTTAATTACATATTATGTAACTAGCTGTAAAACTACTACCAGATCGGAATCTGTAACGCTGAGGGAAAGACGTGGCCAGAAAACCTCCCAGCACAGGGTCCTACTGTCTCATGTTTCCTTTCTTTTTTTAAAAAAATCCAGTTTGTATTACATAATTTACAAACTTAAATACAATTGCAGTAGGTGGAAGGAAAGTGAAAAATTAAAAGTTTATGTGACTTTATCACAGAAACAGTGTTTAATCAGTTAGATAGTTTTGACAGTCGATATCAAATGGAATTTTCCGAAACATGAAATGTAAGTATGTACATGAAATGGATGGAAGTGGAATACCATGTTGTGCCGACCCCACTAGAGTAGGATAAAAGAGAGAGAATGAAGAAATCTAAAAGTATCTCTATCTCTTTCTCTTACACTCATCATAAATAAAGGACAAAAATTAAGATAAAGTTTTATATGCCTTTGTGCATATTTAACTAACTTTTATAACTTCTTCTTCTATCGTGTGATTACCACCCATCCACCCTGGTGTCAGGGTTAATATTGAACCGTCGAAAGCCCCTGACATGGCTCATGTAACGTCCTACTAACTTGCATCAGTAAGTAGTAATCGGGGCCAACGGCTTAATGTGTCGTGCCGTGCCTTTCGAAGCACGGGTCATCTTACTTTCGGACAATCAGGTGATCAGCCTGTAATGTCCTAACCAAAGTAGGAATCACAAAGTGAATTTCGTGATATGTTCCAACCGGGATTTGAACCCGGGACCTCCGGATCGTGAGCCGTACGCTCAAACCACACCACCACGGAGACCACGGAGGATAACTTATATAAACGCAAGTTTTATAACTTATATAAACGCACATTCTAGACGTACTTTCCAGTTATTATCAACAGACCACAGTTACAATCGTAAATTAACATTCAAACGAAATGTAATTAAAGACATATAGTAATTTTAATATGAATTGTTTTGCGATAACCACCACAATGACATCTTAGAGACCATTCTTGTACAAGAGGTTAAATACTATCTTGAATACCAAAGTATAAATATTATTATAAGTACATAATGAATGAATTTCGCCTGTGTGGTCTACAGAGCTTGGTTCTGTAAAAAAAGAAAAAACAGTCTTAATTTTTATTCCGACTTTTTTTAATTACCTACCAAAAGTGTCTGCAAGTTGTCTACGGGGGGGTTTAAAGCAATATTTATTTGACATTTGATGCGTTAAAATTGCACTTTTATATGTTAAAATGTTCGCGTTATTGCTTTTTAGAATTGCTTCCATGTGTGATTTTTAGACCCCCTGATTACTTTGAGATATCTGCCCGTAACAACTGGGACTACTACTACTGGGAGACAATGGACACAAAATACAGAGATAAGGACAACAATACAAAAAAGCACAACACGCGGCCTTATTGCTCATGAAGCAATTTCTACAGCCATGAGTTTATAATTTAATGTTAGACATAACATAACATCAGAACATAACGTAGCATCACGTCTATACAGGGTAGATTGTAATCTAATCTACAAGATCCCACTGCTGGGCAAAGGCCTCCCCTTCCTCTTTCCATTTTTCCCTGTCCTGTGCGTACTCCGGCCAGTCCCTCCGGCAAGCATCCAAGATTGTAACGATTAATCGATTGTACATTGTAATCTTCTTCTTATCGTGTGGGTTGTGAGGTGGAATACCAACCTCATCAACCCTGGTGTCAAAGTTATTACTGAGCCGCCAAAGGCCCCTGACATGGCTCATGTAACGACTACATACTTACATCAGTAAGTAGTAACCCGGACCAACGGCTTAATGTGCATTTCGAAGCACGGGTCATCTTACTTTCGGACAATCAGGTGATCAGCCTGTAATGTCATAACCAAACTAGGGACCATATTGTTGTGATATGTCGTCCCCACCAGGAATCAAACCCGGGACCTCCGGATCGTGAGCCCAACGTTCAACCACTGAACCACGGAGGCCGTTAAATGTAGTTTGTAATGTAAGTTTATTATATATTTTGTTTCAGTTGCCTGTGCATCTTCACTTGCCTGTATTTATCTCCTACACTGCTAATTATTCCAATTTAATAGTCATAACACAGTATTTTATATAAAACATTTGTTTCCGGATAACCTTTACCCTTAGATTTTATTTTTCGGAGAAATCAGACCATTTATTTTAATCACATTGTTTAACAATGAATTAGGTATGATACATACCTATTCCATTATCTGTAACTCAGTGGACATACGTCAAAGTGTCCATTTCTTTTCTTTATCTTTGCGTTACAATAATAATTTTGGTTTGGTTTTAATTTCATCCAAGACCATTAACCCGGCCTCAGGGGGGACAGAGTTATCTTTTCTGCCCTCCACTGGGGCAATTCCTGTTCAGCGCGTCCTTGCCGCGGGGGTGAGCGCTTCTTACTTCAGTAGGCCGGAATGAGATGGTGGCTGAGTTCGGATAGGGACCCAGACTTACGAGGTATAACGTAGGGCCCTTGCCCAGGGATACGGGTGAAGACCTCAACGGTTGTAGAGGCGGAAATTCGACAATCATTGGTTTACGCCTGTGCTGGGCATTAGCCGATCTGCACTATTCAAATACTGAGGACAGACGGGCCTGTATTTAGGCTGCCAATAGGCTACTTAAGAACTTAGTCAAATGAGATACTTCTTACAAAACGTCAAAACGAAAGTTTTCTTTGGAGTTTGTATGGAAATACTGTCCTGTGACGTCATCAATAAAAGAGGTCAAACGCCGTACTCATTCTTACTTAATTCGAAAATAAGTCGAAAAGTACAATGAGATTTTGACCATCTCAGACTGGCTTCTATTTCTAGATTAGCATTTTATAATTTTATCTTTGACGCAGTCAAATACCCAATTGTGTATGTAGCACTACATAGTATAAAACAAAGACGCTTTTTCTGTCCCTATATCCCTATGTACGCTTAAATCTTTAAAACTACGCAACGGATTTTGATGCGGTTTTTTTTAATAGATAGAGTGATTCAAGATGAAGGTTTATATGTATGATAACATCCATTAAATAGTGGAGAAATACTTTATTTTTTAGGTTTTTAATGTGATGTCGTAAATAATTTCATTTTTTCCTCAGCATTGCACCCGAGCGAAGCCGGGGCGGGTCGCAAGTGTATTATAAAGTAGGAAATCCGATGGATAAACAGCAATATTATTGCGTCAGCATCATAACATCTCTTATAAAATAAACGTACGATAAAGAAAGATAATCTATCTTCAAGAGGATTACTGTCGAAATTGTGTCACCTTTATAAATAAGGTAGCTCTGATAATAGGGTTCAACGTCAGTCTTCATTAAAGCACAATAAGAAGAGAAGTAATATAGGCTCACGACTCTATCCCAATTGGGTTAGTTAGAGGGCTCACCGGGCTTTCTGTTAGACCAATGTTATGGTGGTTAGCCGTATCGCCGTCTGTAATGGTCGACCCAACTGTGTTAGTCGACTCAACTTAGTTAGTTAGTGTACTAAGTTCAGAATAAATTATGAAATTCTGATTACTTACTAATAATATCACACTAACGAAAACCATTTTCTTTTTTCTACGAAACTTACTTATGAATTTTAATGCAGAAGACCGTAACAATAAGTCCGACATTTTGTCACGTTTTTCTATGACGTCACAGTGTGCTTTTTCATACAAATTCCATAGTCATTTCGTGTTTTGACGTTTAGTAAAAAGTGACTGATTTGACTAGTTGGAAACTAGCCTCATTGGTGCATGTCCGGTACCGGTGCCGAGGTATTTCTTGCAGCTTCTTTTCCCCGGCTATACAGGTTGCGAGAAGCTGCAGTAGTTTTAGGCGGATGAGACGTTTGTTATGTAAAAATTGACGATTCAAAGTGTAACTATGTTACCTACTGAATAAAGATATTTTTGAATTTGAATTTGAATTTGGGGTCCGAGCCGGCGCTCCCCGTTTGAGAAGCAAGCTGGTGAACCACATCACTACAGTGACTGTTTGTAATGTCAAAGCGAGTTTATCATATTATTTAGTGACTTACTAATATTTATAAATAAAACACACAATAACGGGTTCTTACCGCGCTTAAAGTAGGGATATGAGACTCCCGATATTTCGACACTGTTATTATGTGTTTTAATTATGATAATAACCGCGAAACTTAATACAAAATATTTATAAATGTTTCTACAAGAAAATATTCCTTATTGCTCTTTAGCAATATGGCCGCCTATTGTGCTTATATTTTTATTCGTATGTTTATGTCCTTTGTATATGTCGTTGTGCAATAAAGTATTATTGATTGATTGATTGATTGATATTCTCATTTTTAAGAAGTGGCGATCACAGTGCAACATTCTACATTACTTTAATGTCAGTTTTCTTGAGTAGGTAAGTGATACGCTACTACGGGCATCAATCTTAAGATAAAACGTAGAAGATAAGAAACGGACCTACACTGCATTGATAAACACTGAAAGAGGCGTCGTATCGTCTCGAATACGGAAAAGTTTCATAGCAATATTTTAAAGAAAGTATTTCATATCAACCTGTCTCCTTATCTAAACGATAAATGTTAATTTGATATATTATGTCATAAGTATTACTGGATTGCCTGCAACCACTTAACGTCATTCGGAGTTTGTACCTTTGCTATGTTACCTACTGATAAATATGGATTTGCGATGCAGTTTTTGGACTCGTCACAAACCAAATCAAATGCATTTATTAAAAATAAAATAAGACCTGTTTTGTTTATCAACGCGGTAAAGTCTTATTTTAATAATCATTTGTAAATGAAATATCAAAATAAATAACAATCTAGAAAAGTGTTAGGTACTATTATATTTCGGTAAAATCTTTTCTTAAATTGATCCACTGAAAATCGATCGAAATCGATGTGGACCTTTAGTTTTGTGGTCGTAGTTTCTCTAGCCAATGTTTCAATAGGTAGCTCATATGTACTAAGGTGCGAAAATCCAATCAGTTTCTTGACAAAATAATAAATTAACTGGTTGCACTTAAGACCTCCTGGTTACATGTCGTTTCTGTAGTAGACCAAAACCACCTACTAAAACATAATTTTTTAATTAATACAACTAATGGTTCATAATTTCACCTCTGTTTGCAAATAATTCGCTGGGTTCAGTGACTGAACTTTTGCTCTTTGATTGTACGTCCCACTTCTGGGCACAGGCCTGCCCTAAGTCAACCAACCGGAGGAGGTACCTATGGAGCATACTTCACAACGTTGCTTCACTGCGGGTTGGTGTTGGTTTTGGCTTTTATGATCTAGGGGATAGAGCGTTAGGCTCACAACCTGGAGATCCGGGTTTGATTCAATATAAAGGCTCGGCCTAGTTCAGATACTAGTGAACACTAGACTAAGTTTATAATGCGTTACTTATACTAAGAAATTATGTCTGAACCCTGTTTTAAGTAAAATAAAGTTTATTTTTATTATTATTATTAAAGGGTCTACACCCAGCCGGGTAAACCCGCGTGCAGCAACAAGTGTTGAGTACGACTGGGCCCGGTGACCGGCTATAAACGATTTACGACCGGCCAGCGCCCGACAGAAATAAAAATCGCACGCCCCACTCACACGAGCTAGAATACGTGGATGCGGCAATTTATTTAAAAACACAACCCATGCTCTATGTTTATAACTGTGGGTAGGGCTGTTGTAGGTATTTAGTACTTACTTTGTAAATACACAAATTAATAAAAAACTTATGGTCGTGCGGAAGAAATCGATTAAGGCCGCCATGTTGTCATGTACCTAGTTAAGTCTCTTTTGTAAATATTTTCTTTTATTTTGGTGCAATAAAGTATATTTGAATTTTAATCTTTATTTACTCACTTGAAATGAAAAAAGAAACATTTTGAGACACTCGTAAATGAAACGCGTTGTAAGTTTGGTTAATAAAACCTATTAAACTTAAAATCAGCTGTTAGGTACTTAGTTTACTTAGATAATTTAATAATTCATGATAAATATTTATTAACTAGTTTCGTCATCATCTCCCTAGCATTGGCCCGTTTTTCACAGGGTCCGCTTACCTAAGCTGAAGATTTGACAGGTCCGGTTTTTACAGAAGCGACTGCTTGTCTGACCTTCCAATCCGCGACGGGAAAACCAGCCCAATACAGGTTAGGTCACATACCTCCGAAAATGCATTTCTCGGGAATGTGGGTTTCCTAACGATGTTTTCCTTCACCGCTGAGCACGTGATAATGTTTTGTGATCTAAATATGAATTCGAAAACAAATTCGACAATCATTGGTTTAGGCCTGTGCTGGATTTATTAACTAGTCTATTTTTTATTTATTTTTATTATTATGGCTCACGATCTTGACATTCTCGTACGATCTCTTATCAAGTCACGATCTTTATCGTACTTCAAGTAGCAATGGTGGAAAGAAAATATTTTCTTAAACGATTGCATGGGAAGCTTGAGTGAACCTTCATCATCACCATAACAAACATAACACAACACCATAACAAAATACACTTTAAGCTGTTTTCATATCCAGTAATAATAATAAACCTTTACTTAATCTAATCTAATGTAAGTAATAAGAAAGAAAGAAATAATTTATTTAAAAGGATGCCACACACAGTGACAATACAAAAAACATCGGACCTAAAACTTACATACAATGATAATTAAAAAAAGGAATAACGCTGATAATCTATTATAGTATCATCATCGCTGATTTAAGAGCCACGCTCTTGTCGGTGTAGCATTATCCATGCTACTTTTAGGGAAAATAGAGAATGGGTTCCCTCTTACCTTCCGCCCCAATAGTAATATAATGTATTATAACATTAGTATAATATGTCACTAAATCCAAATATTGGATAATTAAGAAAAGTTCCATTATCAGGGGGTTAAAAACGCCACACCGAAGCAATTCATCTAAAATAAACAATATTGATATTGTTAAATTTGACATTTGATTGCATTGCGCACTTACTTTTATATGCGCAAGTGTAAAATTGCATTGCAATCAATTTGCTTTTTTAGATGAATTGCTTCGATATGGCCTTTTTAATTCCGGCCAAGTAGTTCATGACATCTGCGGCAAATCTACAATAAGTCACGTCAAAAAAAAGACCTTTTTAACCCCCCACATGTGTTTAGTGGTCTTATATAATCGTATTAGTCGTTCCAAGATAAATATGACACACTGTATTGTAAGTATTAAAAAAATACAAACTATTTCTGAATTACTTACTGTTTTGTGTATCCGGCCATTCATCCCAATTACTGACGAAAATACAATAGTCGCGACTCACAATATATAAAAATAGCCCGACAGATTTATATTAATACTCTAGTTCTGGGCCAAAAACTCGCTGTACATACCTACGTAAAGTGATATGATAATATCAAGAACAAAGCAGTGTCTCCGTACCTACTTACGTACTTTTGAATTTCGAATATAAAGTACCACTTAAGATTTTATTTGTATTGTACGGCTGTAAATATAACCCGAGGAAATTCACTAGCCACCACGTATCAAGGGGGATGCATATAAGCTGGGTTATTTATATATATTATTCATAAATTAAGGTGGACGCCCTGCAAGGGCAACGTAGATAGCGCATCCATAACATTTCATTAGCGTGTGTGTGCTATTTCTGTGGGTGTTGGTTTCCTCGGTTCAGACGCGTGCAAGTTCAGGGAAAGACAAGGAAGATATCGACGGAATTGGGCCAATGTGCCGGCCAATACCACGCACATCTGGCAATAGTCTAGTTTGATCGATCCCGTACAGATAGATACAATCAAAGAGCAAACGTTCAGTCACTGAGCCCATCGAATTATTTGTAAACAGTGGTGAAATTATGAACCATTAGTTGTCATAATTATAAAATGTATATTTTTCTAGGTGTTTTTGGTGTATTACAGAAACGGAGGGAAAAAGGAGGTCTTAAGTGCAACCAGTTAATTTATTACTTTTCAAGAAACAGATTGGATTTTTGCAGCTTATCGTACATATATACACTTACTTTTTTTGTGAAAAATGGTACGGTCGAACCAAATCGATTGCCTGGTTAAGAGACCTCAGCGCTCCTTATTTGTCTGGCGAAGTAGTTTATGCTATTGAGGTAAATCTACAATAAGTCTCGTCAAAAAATATGTTGCCTGATTTACATATATTAATATTTTTTATTTGTTGTTTTATGTAAAGTATTTAAGTGTAATAAAAAAGAAATAACAATTTATGTAATTATTTTAATAATAACATATTTTATATTTCAAATATACCCAATTTTTAATAGAGCGACAAATCTTTAAAACGTCGAACTAGCTAACTTTACAACTCACCGAAATACCTTGGAAAAAAAATAGGTAGATATACTAAAGTATAAAACTACCTACTTATGAAATAGACGGATCAAACTACTCAAGAGGAGTATTCTAGTAAATCTTAAGAGGTTTTTTATTGGTCAATATATCGGACGATATGCCATACATTAGTTGAATTAGGTCAGTATACCACAAGACTTCCCGTCTGAAAATCTAGCCACTTCAGTCTATCTAGAATCTAGATCAAAGATGCTAAGTTTTACAACATGCGCATTCGGAGAACTCTTTGGGGAGTCTTTATTGGTCAATATATCCAATGATATGCAATGTAATGGTTAGGTTAATGTGTTGAAGACCTAACGACCACACATCTGGCAAAGTTGCTGCTAAAATTACAGTCTAGAATTCTAGATCGATGACACGTAGATGTGTCAGTTGGAGGGAAATGCTCGCCGTTTTTAGATTACGCTAATGTTAGTTGTTTTAGTATTCGCAGAAAACACACAGTTCAGTAAGTTTTTTTTTTATGTGGCATGGTGTGTGCCATGCGTGGATCTTACCTGCATAAAAACAGAAGATTGTAAATTTTACATATAACCTCACGACTATATCAGAGAGAGAGACATAAGAGATTATATAGTCAGAGGTACATTTATCACAAGATGAACTAAGTACCCACACCTCACCGAGCTTTCTGTTAGACCAACGTGATAGGTGGCGAGCCATTTCGCCGTCTATAATGGTCGAGCCAACTGTGTACGAACACTGCACTTATGATAAATTAATATCTCTTTGGTGCAAGAGAAAAATTGTTGTATTGAAGAATTACTACAGCTATACGAATTAAACATGAACTCAAGTTTAAAAGTAAATCAATTACTACGTCATTTCAACCTGCTTAGCCAAAAGAAATTGCTAATTTCAATACATACATACCTAAACTCACGCCTATTTCCCACCGGGGTAAGCAGAGACTATGGAATTCCAATTACTTCGACCCTGACACATTTCTCTTGCTTCCTCCACATTCATCAATCGTTTCAGAGAGCAGCAGTAACTGTCCGTACTATTCAGAGGCGGAGGACAGGAGTCCTAGTATGGCTTTTTAATAGACTACTCTGGGCGCCATCCCAATTGCGTCAGACAGAGTACTGCGGGGCGGAAGGCAAGAGGGAAACCACTGCCCTATTTTTCCCTAAAAAAGTAGCATGGAAAATGCTGCACCGACAAGAGCGTGGCTCTTAAATTGATGATGATGATGATGGCCTCTTCTAGATCTTTCTCTGTCAGCCCTAGCATCAACCTTCGCTATAAGCTCTCGTAATCCTTCATCCAAATTTATTTTAGTCATGAAAGTCAAGTCTGAAACTGCCAATATAATTCTGGAAAAGCTCAGAAATGATTTTATTACAATATATGTACATACATTACAATATGTAAACAATACAATAAAAACGTTCCAACAATGTAAAACATCGTCCCATAATTGTCATGCCGTATTGATTTGTAACCAGAATCGAGGTTAGTTAGGTCCCGCTTTAGGTCGACTGCGGCGATTTGGACGCAAGCACGTATGACCTACATCGAACATAGTTGTGGCTCGTGTGGCATATGGCTAACTAACGGAAAATTGGGGACGGACATGGTGGAATGACGGATGGAAAGATCTGGAAACGTTACCGATAAAAAACCTAATTTTGTTTTTTTTGTAAGTTATATGCCACTCCTCTTTTTTTTGATTTTTGGCCTGGTTACCTTTTGGCCAAACTAGTTTTCATTTTCTAAAAAAAAAAACAAATATGACATAAAAAAGCAAAAAATATTTACTTAATAAGCTCTTTTTAAGATTTATAAATCGATTCGAATTTGATCTCGAATCTTTTCTAGTGACAAATCGGTAAACAGATAGAACGAGTAAAATTGTTTTTGTGGTAAAATACAATGCAAGTTGTGGTCGAGATTGGCTTGAACCAGAACTTGAAGAGGCAGTGATAAAAAAGTTGTGGATGTGACGCTCATTAGTGATGATATAAAATTGATAAGTAGGAGGTACGAAAACTCAAACGATTCTTTTTTCAAAAGTTGCAATATTACATACATCATAATTACCTTTCTAACATCGGTAGCATAGTGATAGAATGTAGGACAGCATAGCGAGTTAGTAACTGCCAGGCTCATGTCAGGAAACGGTTAGCGAAAATTGATAAATTCCTTTTGATGTTTTCAGGTCGGACAGACCAGCCGACACATCCGGGATATATTAATGGTCAGGCTATTTCAAACATTGGAAACTTTTTAGGGAAATATTTGTACGTCATAACTTTGCACGCCCTATTTACACGAACAAATATATTTTTTTTATAAATTATTCCGAAGTGGGAATGTTCCCGTTGTTATAACTCTTTAATATTAAAGACACTGGCTGCTTTTCTTTTTCAAATGTTCTTTCTTGTTTTCTGGTCTTATCTGCCTAAAGGTTAAATATTAAAACTCTTTTTACATAAGGTTTGCGCCTTTTTACTGCCGCGAACGTTCCCAACGTGGGAACATTTATTTTTTATAAAAAAAAGGAGTGAAGATAAATAAAATGATTATCTATACATTGTTTTAAGTTTACGCGGTTATTATCATAATTAAAACACATAATGACGGGTTCTTACCGCGTTTAAAGCACAACGGAGGTGTTTTTCGGGAGTCCCATATAACTGCTTCTATTTGTTTTATGTGTTTAAGTTATTGTGTTTTTAATTAAAATTCTGCCTAGCATTATCCCCGTTTTTTCACGGGGTCCGCTTACCTAACCTGAAGATTTGACGGCCACTGAAATATACCTAATTAAATGTCGTTTACGGCCACCCGTTAAATTTATGAGTTTTATGCGGCCGCTAAGTAGTGTAATTGACAGGTGTGCCCAATCCAGTTACTCCCCTGAGGGTACCCAGCCAGAGTGTTCCCGGTCTAGGTTGATTTTGGCGATCGCACCATTCTCACCTTGGGCCCCCACAGGCTACATAACATATTTCCACGCACACCTAATCATAAAACAATGTTAGACAAAACATAGATTAGACTACTCATCCGCCTTCCTTACTTATGCCTATCAACCGTTGCTAATAAGGCATATCGTTGATCTACGGCTAATGTAGCTTAGAGTGGTTGACTATAATGATGGTTGCAACGTGACTAAATATTTAACCTGTTATGTAGCTTCCGTGTCAAGGATGGTGGGTTTGGTTCCCGGTTTAGAAGTGGTTTGCTACCAGGTAGGATGCAAGTTGTGATGATCTTTGAGTGGATCTGAATATTTGTAGAGCCTAGACAATCTATCTATATCAATCTAATATAAAAGTAAATGCGCAATGCAGTCAACTATCAAATAGCAATACTCCTTTCTTAGATGAAATGGACAGACTGGTTATCAGAAACGTCCCAAAAACAAAACGCTACCAGAGGAATTGTCTTTGGATGGGTATGATAATTTATAACAATATAACAAACTCAATAAAAGAATTAACTACTTCTAAATTTAAAAAACATATATATAGCTGGCTTCTTTACCATAAATTTTATAGCGTTAAAGAATTTTTATCCCAAAAATATTGAATTGGAAAAATGTGGTGTAAATGATATAAATGATAATTATTGGAAATGTTTATGTAACAATATTTGCATGCTATTGTTGATAGCTGATAAGGAGAGACTTTTATGAGCATCCATCTATTAATGTACCCTTTTCAAAAGCAAATAAAGAGTATTTCTATCTCTATTTCGATGTGGCCATTTTAACCCCCGTGATGTAATTACGGAATAGAAGAAAGAGGTTAGAAGGGCCAAGGGGCATCCAGCACAGGCCTAAATCAATGATAGTCGAATTTGTTTCCGAATTCAAGAGTGGATCATAAACGATTAACACGTGTTCAGCGGTGAAGGAAAACATCTTGAAGAAACCCACATTCTGGTTAGGTAAGCGGACCCTGTGAAAAACGGAATAACGCTAGGGCGTTGATGAGTATTAAATTTAAGTATAGTATTTTCTTCTCATCAGCTGTCACTTTACGAAATGACGTAGACTCACAATATGTAAAATTGTCCTTCAACAAGTTTATCTATGATAATCACTTTGAATTTATTCCGATGCTTATAAAATTTATACAATCACACGTTACGTATGACAATCGGCCTAATTTATGACTATCCGTGTAGGCACAACACAGTCGTGATTGAACTATGAGCCGTATTAATCATAATATACATTCATACATAAACTCACGCCCGTAATCCCTAATGGGGTGGGCAGAGCCACAAATAATCAAAGACAACTTGCAGCCACTGTTGATACGATGTCGTAAGCTGGATATGATAAACCTTATGGTGATATGGGATCAGCCTATCGCCCATAACATTAGTTCATCATGTTAGAGGATACAATACCTCTGTCGGTTAATCATAATTCAACTGTTTTAAGTTTACGCGGTTATTATCATAATTAAAGCACATAATAACGGGTTCTTACCGCGTGTAAATGGGGATATGAGACTCCAATTAGCTCCACCTATCTCTTTCTAATACGTATCGTAAGTGATGGACACCACTATTTTTAGATTTCGGCACAAATAGTATTTTAAAATGCAATAATTTAACAGATACACTGAAGATTAAAGGTAAAGTAGCATAGCGCGTGCGTCACTGTTCGAAAAGCGGTTATATAATGAGGTACAATGCTGCGCCGGCGTCGAAGGCCACCTCAAGTTCACTGGCGTTCATCGCCCGCTTATCATTACCATTCAATGCCGATCATTACGCCGCTATCGGGTTAAGAATGGATACAATTATGCGAGTACTTTCGTATTATTATTGCTTAGACAATGCTCATGCCTTACATGGAGTCAGACTTAATATTGTGTTACATAAACAGAATATATAATGTCCCACTGATGGGCAGAAGTCTTCCTTCAATCAACCAAGGGATCTAAAAACGCCAATATTTAGCAATTCATCTGAAAAAGCATTGTTGCTATTTGTCATTTTGCTTTTTGGGCGAATAACTTCAACGTGACTTCTTTACCCACTAAGAAAACCCATCCCCCCCATGTCCAAAAAAGTGTGTTATTTTGAAGATCCCTCTCCCCGCTTTATCGGGTGACAAAGTAAGGGCTCCTTTGATGACTTGTGGCTCTATTTGCCCAATAGGAAAACATGCATTACTTTATTTATTTATTTATAAAAGGTACAACAACAGCTTATATAATAAAACTATATATAAAATATCAATTACATCAGAAATTTGACTATTACATGAGCCAATTATAGTTGCACACAACATTTGCAGTGTAAGTCAACATAATCGTTTAGGTACATAACTAAATTACTTACACAAATATCTAAAACTTGAAAATTATGTTGGAGTACAAAAAAAATATATATTTTATCTTTATACTGCACAAGACAATTGAAAAATAAGTACTTTTAATTACATAAACTTATATATAGGTACATTGAATACGTATATAGACGCATTTGAATGAAAAAGAAGCAACTATCCCAAGTCTCTATAACGTTGGAGTTCAAAGCACTTAAACATGTAGGTACCTACATTAACACGTGGTAATTATGACAGTTTATCATCCGGACAAACGTAGGAGTAGTTGAAGGTCATCACACAAGGTTACCATGTACTAAGAAAGGTGTACAAAAAACTATGAATAGCGATCCGAATTTCGATCGCACCTTTCGTTTAATAAGAATTTAGCTGTAAGTAAAAAAACTATAAAGTAATTAATAACTGTCATGTAATGTAAAGATTTTTTTAACAGAAGTTAAATAGAATTTTGACATTCAATAAGTGCTCTCTAATGATTATAGATTGAAAATATTTTTTGATTAGATTACATAGATTTTTAATTTGAAATAGTAACATAGTACTTGATATTATGACAGTTGTACGACTTCCGTGGTCCAGTGGTTGAGCGTTGGGCTCACGATCCGTCGTCCCGGGTTCGATTCCCGGTGGGGACATATCACAACAATTACTTTATGGTCCCTAGTTTGGTTAGGACATTACTGTCTGATCACCAGATTGTCCGAAAGTAAGATGATCCGTGCTTCGGAAGGCATGTTAAGCTGTTGGTCCCGGTAGGCATGTTAAGCCGTTGGTCCCGGTTACTACTTATTGATGTCGTTACATGAGCCATGACAGGGGCCTTTGGCGGCTTAATAGTAACCCTGACACCAGGGTTGATGGGTTGGTACTCCACCTCACAACACACGATAGAAGAAGAAATACTTGTACCACGTAGTATTATTCCTTATTCTATGCCTGTACTCATCATCATCAATTTAAGAGCCACGCTCTTGTCGGTGCAGCATTTTCCATGCTACCCATACACAATGCATGCTATGTATGTTATGTTTTGTTATGCTTTTTCTATGCCTGTACTATAAAACTTTATATCTAACGACGCCTTTCTATTCAAAACCACAACATTTGTTTTGTTAGACAGTTATCTTACGGACTATATTTTAATAATCGATCTAAATTAATAATTTTCTATAAGGTAAAGTGAATCATAGAGGTAGTGTTTAGTACCAGATACCCGTATAGTTTATTCGACCACTGTTTATGTTCTGTGGTCACGAAGCTAGCCTGTATGTGAGAGAACATTATATATTTTCAGCTGTGGTCATCCTGTGGTCTAGGAATAAAAACTTGAAAGCGATAAAAGGTATTCCTTTATTGGAATTTAACCTTGTGAATTTTATATTCAGTTTATTAAAGCTTGTAATATTTTGTCAGTAAGATGAAAGGTGAAGGGTGAAAGAGACAGGGTATGCACCTATTCTTCTGACAACTGTCAATAAAGACATTAAGTCACTAGTTATACCGACATCTAACATTCAATAATAACCCTTACACCAGGGTTGATGAAGTTGGTAACTCACCTCACAACCCACACGATAGAAGAAGATCTAACATTTAAATATTTTTGAAAGTACCTATTGGTTATTTTAAAACCAATGAATGTATTTTATTGGATACATTAAAATCAATCAAATCATATTAAACGAAGTAAGTATACCTAACAATAATATTAAAATCTATTTCGTGCGACATCTCCACTGATTAATTTGCGAATTTTTACCACAAATATATAATATTCTGGGTTTAGATAAGTTTTTCTAAGAAATTACCTAGGCATCAAAAAGTATTTTTGATTTAAAAGCTAAACGTATGCTATTTATAATTTCGAAACCATGTTTATTTTGAACAAAGTTATCAAAACTGGAAGATTTCCAGAGATTAAACAATTTCAGAAGGTCCATTACGAAATACAACAGATTACTAATTAGATAAATACATCGAAATGACAACAACAATGTAAAATACTTCAGCCGCGTCAGAGAGTTATAATGAACAAAATAAGATTTATTCTTTGGAACACTCGCAGTGATATATACCGGACATCTTGGAAAATATTTCGAATCATTTAAATATTTTTAATTTAAGAATGTAAAAACAAAGAAAATAGAATAGGTACTTCCTTTTTTGAAATCGACAAGAATTAAAATATTTAGTTTTAGAACAAACAATAAGAATTTAAAAACGCAGAAAATCGAATAGGTACTTCCTTTTTTGAAATCGACGAGAAAGAACACAACACTCGCACATATTTTTATCAAATTGGAAAGAATGTCGCTTGGATATATGATTGGTTGTACGAAAAAACAATATTGCTATTTGACATTTGTTAGCATTGCGTGGTAAGTACGCAATGCTAACTTTTATATATGCAAATGTTAAATTGAAATATGGCTTTTTAGATACATTGCTTCAATCTGCCCTTTTTAGGACCCCAGATTATCCGTAGCTCATTTTAGAATGGATTAAGTTATCACGTTGGTCTAACAGAGAGCTCGGTGAGGTGTGGGTACTTAGTTCATCTTGCGATGGATGTACCTCTGTATATCCTAATTGGGATTTAGTCGCGATCTCTCCCTCTATCGTGTGGGTTGTGAGGTGAGTTACTAACCTTATCAACCCTGGTGTTAGGGTTATTATAGAGCCGCAATTTTTATTTAATTATTTTTTGCTAGCGGACGAAGTATAATAGGATTACGAAAGCGGTGTATAAAACGAAGGTTGATGGTAGGGCTGGCAGAGGAAGACCTAGATGGACGTACATTGACCAAATTGCAGATGTCCTTAGAAAAGGTTCAGTACGATCTACTCCGAACCGGCGTGCGTGTACAAAACGACTGGTGAATGTGAGGAAGCAAGAGAAGTGTGTCAGGAATGTCAGGATCGAAGCAAATGGAATTCCATAGTCTCTGCTTACCCCGGTGGGAAATAAGCGTGAGTTAATGTATGTATGTATGTATGTTTTTGCTAAAGATAAATATAAAAGGATGAATAACCTTCTAAAGAAATATCATGAGCAACAGAAGATACGATAGGTACATGTATATATGTCAGCGTACAATTAAACCGGCCTGGAGAATCCACTGGTCCAGTGCCAAATCTATTCATTATAAAGATAACACAATTACCCGCTAGTGAACGACCTCCGCTGTTTAAATTATACCAACTTCTCATCAACGTCGTCATCTGTCCTCACACATACGGTCACGAGCATTAATATGTATACACTTTGGTACCATCATCATCATCACCAGCCCATTAACGTCCCCACTGCAGGGGCACGGGCCTTCCCTATGAATGGATAGGGAGATCGGGCCTTAAACCACCACGCGGGCCCAGTGCGGATTGGTGGTTATTAACGACTGCTAATGCAGCCGGGACCAACGGCTTAACGTGCCTTCCGAAGCACGGAGGAGCTCGAGATGAAATCTTTTTTTTATGGTCACTTTGGTACCATGTCACATTAACTTTTTTGACAAATTGAACTGTAAGTCTCAGTAAACGTCAAATATGTTAGTGCGATAGAGTCCTAAAGTGGGTACATTATATTGCTCATGACTGTACATACATACAAACGATCACGCCTATTTCCTTTTGGAGTAGGCAGAGACTATGGAATTCCACTTACTACGGTTCTCACACACTACTTTCGCTTATTCGGGCTATTATTTTATTCTGGGTCCCATGGTTAACTTATTCGCCAAAAAATTTTTTTTTTATTTATGCTATTGTTTGTTAATATTTCTTACTATTATAACAATAATAATATTTAAATCACATTTTACAGGACTTTGCAGCGATGTTTACCAATTATTTTTCACTTATTTTTATATTTATACTAGGGAGGGTGCAGAAAAACAACAACTGTGTTACTTTGTTACATTATGTAGTTTTATTATTGGGAACGTTCACATTAAATTCAAACCTTTTTTTTTTTAAATTAAGATAAAAGATTTTTGAACTTATATTATTAAATAACGAAACATTTCAGTCTAATACATCTTTTTATGGTTAGGTTTACCACTTCGTTACCTAATTTTGATTTTATGAGATAAACTTTTTTAATAAAATAGAAAACAATAGCAGTTCAAGCATTTTATTTATGGAGGCCATTTATATATTAAAAATAATCAAAAAAAGTCAAAAATTTTAAAACATACTTAGGTAGTTTTAGCTATAATTCTGAAAATGTCTCCATAAAAATGGGGGACAAAAAAGTAACGCAGTAGTTTAGTAAGTAACATAATGGTAAACTTTCCGCATCTATGGTGTTTAACTTACTGAAAACAATTAAAAACAGAATACAATTAAATTGAAACCATAACAAATTAAACAAAACTCTCTTAGAATAAAATAAAATCAAAACTTCTCAAAAAAACAGTATTAAACATACATTAGTTTCTGTCTGAGTCTCTCTTCAGTCTTATTTTTCAAATATATTTAATGGGACATCAAATTCATTCAATACGTTTTCAGCAAATGGAATTCTATAGTCTCTGCTTACCCCGGTGGGAAATAGGCATGAGTTTATGTATGTATGTATGTCATCATCGTCGTCAGCCTTACGACGCCCACTGCTGGGCATAGGCCTCCCCCAAGGATCTCCACGACGATCGGTCCTGCGCTGCCCGCATCCAGCGGCTTCCCGCGACCTTCACCAAATCGTTGGTCTACTTTGTAGCGGGCCTATACTGAGCGTCGTCCGACACGTGGTCGCCATTCTAGAACCTTTCCGCCCCAGCGGCCATCGGTTCTTCTCGCTATGTGTCCTGCCCACTGCCACTTCAGCTTTGCAATTCGCCGAGCTATGTCGGTGACTTTAGTTCTCCTGCGGATCTCCTCATTTCTGATTTGATCGAGCAGGGAAATACCGAGCATAGCTCTCTCCATTGCCCGCTGAGCGACACCGAGCCTCCTCACGGGATCCATAGTAAGCGGCCACGTCTCACTGCCGTAGGTCATCACTGGCAACACGCACTGGTCAAAGACTTTCCTCTTGAGACACTGAGGTATTTTGAACGAGAAGATATTCGCAGCTTCCCGAACGCTGCCCATCCGTGTTGGATCCGACGAGAGATCTCTTTCTCGAAGTTGGACTTACCTAACTGGATTATTTGTCCTAGGTAAATGTACTGGTCTACAACTTCGAGTGTAACGTTCCCAACCTGAACTGGAGTGGGTGCGACATGGTCGTTGGACACAAATGTTCGTGCTAAGACCCACTCGTTGGGATGCGTTACTGAGATGCTCGAGCATGGTGTTCTGGTCTTCCAGGGTCTCAGCCATTAGGACTATATCATCGGCAAATCGAAGGTGCGTCAGGTACTCCAATCTCAATCTCCCTCAGGATTTCGGGAGTCGACGAAATGACTCTGCCGTCCTCAGTTTTCAGTCTCGTTAGTTGACTTTGCCCAATAGACAGATCTTTTGCGAACACCTTGGAGCCCTTGTTCCGCTCTATAGCCACTTTAATACGTGTAGTATTAAATTGGCGAAGGTCGCTCGTCAAAGACTTCGAGATCTGTCTATTAAGTTGTCTATAATGTAAGACATCCGCTGAGTCCTGCAGCCTCATTTCGTGTCTCTTATCCATGAGTTCGAGTGTGTGTGCGAGAGTTTCTGCGTTTTGGTACGGCGGGTTCTAAAGTGTTTAGAACCTACCGTACGGACAGCATCCACCATCAGGTCGTTTATATCGTCCACTTCTGCGCAGTTATCAAGGTACTCGAAGCGATTTTGAAGCTCGAGCTGAAAGCGCTCGGGTTTTTGGATCTGGGCTGGCGCCGGTCGGAGCGTGGATTTTATCACTCGTGATCTTTCTAGCTTGATATTGATATTCAATGTGCCTCTTACCATGCGGTGATCACTTCCCGTCTTAACGGCATTGATCACAGAGACATCATTGAATATGTGCTTTTTTGTCGACATGATAAAATCGATCTCGTTTTTATAATTTCCACTGGGACTTATCCAGGTCCATTTGCGGGTGCGGGCTTTCTGAAGAAGGAGTTCATCATATAGAGGTTATCCTTCTCCATAAAGTCCGCCAGCATCCGGCCTCTGGTGTTCCGGACCCCAAATCCAAATTGCCCCACTCTCAGCTCGTTACCGCAACGCTTCCCCAACTGTGCATTAAAGTCCCCTATCACAATCGTGTAGTGGCTTTTATGGCTATGCATGGCTTTAGAAATCTTCTCATACATAGTCTCCACTTCGTCATCGTGGTGTCCCGAGGTCGGAGCGTATGCCTGGATGACAGTCAGCGAATATCGAGATGATATTCTGAGTATCAGGCACGCTACCCTGCTCGAAACACTACCGATGGTCAACACGTTGTTGACTAGGAACTTGTGGACGATAAACTCGACACTCTGTAACGAAATAATTATAAATTAAATTATTAAAACCATTAAATTTGTAAATATTGAGCAAAAACTTTGAGTATTTCCACTGCGTTACGATTGCTACAACTGCGTTACATTTCGCAGTAACGCAGTGCATCGGTAACTCAGTTGTAGAAACCACGTGTATTCTAAAATAGCACTCATATGGTAATTCATTTTATAAAACAGATCGTGTACAATAAATATTTGCTCCTTTTTTTTAAGATATAACGTAAAAGATTATTCAATATTCAAAAAACTCACCTATCACAGCGGTCACTCAGCGGTCTCCCAATTAATACACGCACCTATCCCGCCGGCGTCCTCGTGACTGACTCGGCGAATTTCAAAGCCACGCACTCCCCCCGCGCCCCAATAATATTTGATTATATGTTATACGACTTTTGGCGCAAATGCATACAAAATTCTAATTTTAAGACTCAGTTTCGTATGGTAACATAGTGTTCGTAATTTTTCGGTTTGCCGCGGGGACACAATAAATATTTTGGAATAATTAAAAACTGATAAAGGAAAATAATATTTATTATTGTTAAAGTAAAGATTAAATTACGTGTTATTACCGCAAATATTACATTTTAATAGCGTCTTGAAGAGTTTTTAAGTAATGTATGTTTATATGGAGTAAATATATGAGAGGGACAGTGGAATTTTGTAGGGAAACAACTGCGTTACTCAAAAGTACAACTTAGATACCGTGTTTTTGGTTAAATTCAAATAATTTTGATAAAAACGTGGAACATAAAAGCACGAGTATAACATCAGAAATGTACCAATAGTGTAATTATTTAAAAAATAATTGTTTGCTTTAATAAAAATCGTGTTTGAACGTGAGAGACAGGTTATGGGACCCAAAATAAAATAATAGCCCATTCCTCTCTCATCAAAAACCTCCTTACAGTCAAGAAATGTTACGAAATGTTGGTTTCTATGAAGTCTAACAGCCTCTGTGGTTGAGGTCCCTGGTTCTAATCCCGGCGGGGATATATCACAATCAATTGTGAGCCTTGCTTTGGTTAGGAGATTGTTGGCTGATCACCTGATTAACCGAAAGCAAGATGGTCCATGCTATGGGAGGCGTGTTAAGTCGTTGGTCTTGGTTACTACTTACTGATAGTACAGTCATGAGCAATATAATGTACCCACTTTAGGACTCTGTCGCACTAACATATTTGACATTTAGTGAGACTTGCAGTTCAATATGTCAAAAAAGTTAATGTGACATGGTATCAAAGTGTATACATATTAATGCTCGTGACCGTACGTAATCGTTACATGAATCACAAGACAGCGATAAAGTTAGTTTTAATACTGGCAAACTAAATTTAATTTAATTTTATATTTAATAAAGTTGATTTTAGGAATTGCCACCGTTATGAAACTGAAAATAAAGTAGGTACTATACTTAGTAGACAATTTTATTGTACCGTGTGAGATCAAAAAGGGCCTAACAACAAACGTAATACTTAATTTTATTACTGAAGTGACCTTTACAATTGAATAATCAAATGGTTGGAATAATGTTACAATGTAGCAGCATGGCGCCAGTCATCCGGCATTGTACTGAAAATTTTCATTAGTCCGTGAACTGACTGAAGATGAATTGTTAGAGAATTGAAACTGTATTTTAAGTAAACACTTCGACTTGTGTTGACAAAAATATATTGTGAGGAATTCGCATAATGAATATTTATTGTTTAAAGAGCTACGCTGTTAATAGAAGGCAGGAATGTATCTAGCCTTTTACAAATCAAGCTGTCAGGTTGCGTAGCTACTAGCACGGAGTCACCAATAAGATAGAAGTCAGAATGTGACTTAGACATTTTGAGAATTGGTCCATTTCAAACTCAGTTGTCATTTTGAGATTTTTGGGTCTTCTGCGATTGGTTCTATGGTTTTAGGGTGGTATTGATAAACTAATCTCAGCTTCGGGACTGCCCTCACGATCGTGTCAATGTGACAGTTCTTATATAAGAACAGGGACTTGAGCATGATCTAGAGGGCAGACTCAGCTGAGATTAGTTTATTAATAAGTACCACACTTAATTGGTGCTTGCTATCAAAATAAGTACTTAAAATAATATTTCATTACTTTCAGTTATCGTTAAAAAGCTTGGCATAAACTAAACAGGAAATATTTATATATTCCTTAGTAACATGTTAGCTGGAACAGATTTCAGTGGCCAGTTTTATCTAGGTTTATCCGAAATCGCGCCAGGATATATTTAGATTAGTCTAGTCTAAGCTATATCGTTTGGATGCAGCTACAATTTAGATAAATGGTTTATCTAAAGAGAGAATTCAAATTATTCGTAATGAGGCCTAGTATAACATAACATAACAAATACTTTATTGCACAAACAGGAAAAAAAAAAACAATACAAAACAAAAGAGAAATAGAAACACAACATAACTTAATATTACAAAGCATTTGAAGGGCTAGGCAGAGCTGTACAGTATACATGACCACTCCTCACCGTAGTATCAAAGTCGCATGTAACAGAAGGCGAGCCTACTGCTAACCTGCCACGAATTCTGGAATTCACCTTATATCAAATATCTACGATCCAAACAAGAATTCAGACTCATAAAGTCAAATTCAATGGTTTAGGCTGCGTTTCCATTGACGCGGAGCTATGCGGAGATGTACAGGAATCGCCCAAGTACCGTGAGGGAGAAAGTGACAGAGCGTCTTCGTTTTTCGCTCTCTCGAACGTTGTGATTGGTCAAATCCGCACATCTCCGCTCTTCTCCGCCCATCTCCGCGTCAGTGGAAACCCGGCCTTCGAGGTCGCCCGGGATTCGAACCGGTGAAACTTCGATGTAAGTTACGCGTTCTCCGAACAGGGCTATCGCGCAATGTAGTGTAACTTCACCGTTAATATGTAATTAATAAAGAAGCCTTTTTCATTTAGGCATCGGACAATATGCGAAACATCCCACACGAGTCCACACATAATTATTTTACCCCGAACAAGAAGTAAAATCAAATCAAAAATCAATAACCATCAACATATCCTACACTTGCACACATACCTAAATCGCATAATACACACAATTCCCAACAAAAAGTATTTTCAAAATGAAAATTAGGTGATGGGCTGATACCATGCTATATATCCACCTTATTAAGCGAATATCAGGGTTTTACCCCTTATTGATACTATGACCCTATTACGACTATGACCCATCTCTGTTTTACGGACACCATTTTACATTATTGAAAAAAGAAACTATAAGATATTAGTTCAATATCGGTGTCACTCAAGGACTAGCTTCACGACCGACGGTCGACCTTCACCGGCGCGGGCGCATAAGTTCACGGCTCGAGCTTTATAGCTCCCGTCCATTTAACCCGGCATTGACGTAATCCCGGTTTATCGCCAAACTGTAGTAGCTTTGCATAAAAATATTTATGTCCGTATAATCTCGGAAATTCAATTTGCAAAAGGTTTGAGAATCTCGAGATTAAAGTTCGATTGCCATGCCCGGATTTAGTTTGAGTGAGATTTCATCAGACATTCATATTGTGCGATGTGACGTTCATTGGGTAAGTAGATACACCTATTTTAAGACATAAGAATTTAAGAATTTTAATAAGTATGTAAGTATACTGTTTCACACATATGAAGTTAATGACGTTCAAAAAGCGCTAACTATGTAAGCCAATTTTGAAGAATATTTTTTTTTTGAAGCAAATTATGAATTGATTAATTTGTGGAAACTGGACGAAGCAAGAGAAGTATGTCATGATCGAAGTAAACATAATTCTATAGTCTTTGTTTACTCCAGTGAGAAACGGGCGTGAGTTTATACAGGGTGTAACGGAACGGGGGTATCAACCCGAAGTGTGCCTACTCTGTCACTATCTACAAATCACATGCGAGAGTATTGGCCGCCTAAATTCATATTTGCATTAGTTATGAGCAATTGAATTCCAGGTCTTCATGTAATAAATTCAAATTTGCACAACACTACGTAGCAATCAGCTGTTCAAGGTATTTAACTTTTGAGTGAACAGCTACCACCTCTTTTATTTATGCCTGCCCTAGTAAAGGGTAAACGTGCCAGTGATGGCCATATTAATCAATATTTTTTAAATTGTTTTGTTTCATCCTTGTGAGGCCAAGATTTCCAGACACAATAGTTAAAAAAACAATGGGCATTGGTCCCGGTTACTGCTTACTGATGTAATAAGTAGTCGTTACATGAGCCATGTCAGGGGCATTTGGCGGCTCAATAATAACCCTCGCACCAGGATTGACGAGGTTGGTTATCCACCTCACAACCAATAGGATAGAACAAGATGTGAACATACATAAATCACGGCTTTATCCCTAATGGACCAGACAGAGCTACAAGTAATTACACATATCTAATATCACACTTACTGCGCTACTGAGATGGGCAGAGTCACTTTGTTGTACAAGTTTTGTCCAAAAATGTAGTCGATTACCTACATTAATAGTTGATAAAGAAATGTACTTTACAATGCATCTCGTCTCCTTGTGTAGTATGCTTTATTTTATGATTACGTAATATCAGGCTCCCTTAACACCGTCATCCAGGTCAAATGGGCATCACACTAGCGGCGAATGCGTTCATGGCTAGCTAGGTACGGGACAGTTTCATTAGAATACTTTCAGAGTTTTGCAGGCCCTAAACAACTACTACTACTCATACACAGTTACCACCAATCACTGACTAAGGTGTGCAAATACTAACACCTCACTTTACAATGGATCAAAGGACACAGTGATTCAAGAGGTAACGACGCGGCGGACGAGTTGGCCAGAAGGGGAACGGGAGGTAACAGCCATCGGTCCGGAACCGATATTGCCGATCTCATTCGGACAGGTCCGCTCGCTGCTACGAACGAGAGCAGCCAACAAACACACCTTTTTTTGACGTGACTTATCGAAGTTTTGCCGCAAATGACATTAACTACTTGGCCGGACAAATGGGGAGCGCTGAAGGCTCTCACCCGGTACAACGTTTAAGACAACAGGCCTGAGGGTGCCCAGTTGGGCGCGAACCTCGGCTCAGGGCGTCGTCTGAGAGGAAAAATATTTGAAAGAATTAAACGACCCTAGTAAGTCGATAGCGATAAGCGCTGATTGAGGGAAGTCGTCGACCACGCCGGCGGTGTCGGTATCGGGGTCCTGAAATGTTTGTTGTCGCGAGCTGATTGGCTGATTCTATGGCTAGAGTAATCGGGTCGTCGGGATCGTATTACATACTTCGGACGCCGATGCTATTCAGTACCGTTCCTAAGCGGGATGTATTCGGAAGCCGCAACTACCAGGGGATTTGGTTGGTGCGGAGCAGAATCAAAAAAACTAATTTGAGCCATTGGGCAATGGTTGGCAGACTTAGGTCAATGTGCAGATTTTCATTGCGATGGAACCACGAACGATTTTGTATTTCCTGTAGACGGTGGATTTGAGAGAGACTCGCGTGAGCGAAAACTACCCCTGCATAGGTCATGATCGGACGGATGCAAGTCGTGTAGATTCCAAAGGGATAATTTACTACGCTTGTTAAGGAGACAATGAACACGGCCCATTACAAACGTGGCGCGATCGCGCACACGTTTGATATGGGCCTTGAAAGTAAGACGTCTATCTAAGACTACGCCGAGATATTTGACTTGCTCCTCCCAAGGGATCGGCTTGCCAGACATCTTGATGACTTAAGTTGACAGCGTGACCGTGACGTATTATAATAGCCCTTTGAAAAGTACACCGCTGCACTTTTCTCCGGGTTTACCTTGATTCTCCATTTGCGAAACTACTTGCCCAAGGCATTGGCGCGTTGGAGAATTCCGGTCATCATAACTCGACCACGGCACGAAGAATAGATGGCTGTATCATCCGCAAATAAAGCTAGTTCGGTATTAGGGTATTTGGGAATGAACAAACACACCAGACTATGAACCACCGTAAATAAATGCAGGCAGGCTAAGTTGGCACTACCCAACATCAATAGTTGTCTCTCCAAAAGAATTCTAAATGTGAAGAGGTCTCCACTAATACAGGTAACAGCTGCAGGTAGCAGGTGTAGCTGTGTGGTCACGGTGATATCAACAAACATCTGTTTACACTAGGTGTCACCGACAAGCCCCTGTGCAGAACCTGCATGGACGAGACAGCGGCCCATGTGCTACTGGAGTGTGAAGGAGCCGCCAACTACCGGGTCCGGCACCTTGGCCAGACGGGGTGCCTCCCTGAGGCGACCGGCAACGTCAGAGGCTTCTTAGAATTCCTTGGGGATTTACAACATAGTAAAAGCAAAATAAATTTCTCAAGTACCGTTGTGACTGCCTACCCCTTAGTGATACGGGCGTGATATTATGTTAGTATGTTCTGATTACTTATGGCTCTGCCCACCCCATTAGGGATACGAGCAGCTGCAAGTGATTGTGTATCTTATTAACGAGACATTAATGTTACGTTTACAACATAGTAAAGACAAAATCAATTTCTCAAGTAAAGTACCTACCTAACATAACTTTACTTTTACTATGACATGGTAAAAGTAATCTTAAAATAAGTACTTTCGTACAATACAATAATACTTTATTGCGTACAAGGAATTAAAAACACATAACAGTATTTTTTTAAATCTTTCTATCGTGTGGGTTGTGAGGTGGATTACCAACCTCATCAACCCTGGTGTCAGGGTAACTATTGAGCCGCCAGAGGCCCCTGACATGACTCATGTAATAACTACTTTCTTACATGAGTAAGTAGTCACCGGGACCAACCGTGCCTTCCGAAGCACGGAATTGCAAATTGCATTGGGACAGTTAATGGGATTTATACCCTGTACCAGGATGCCAGGGCTCGCGAATAGAAAAAGGCACGCTAGTGTTTCAAACTATCGATAGTTCAGTATCGATTATCGATCATAATCATTTTCTACTACGATTTTGATTGGTAGAAATAAAAAAATAGCTTTTCAAAAAATCTAAATCCATGGACTTTTGAGTTATTGAAATTCAGTTTAGACAATCAGCCCACTCAAAATAACCATACTATCGGAGTGTAGCAATACTACTGACTGAGGGCAAAATTATCGATAGTTTGTTATTAATCCGCAACGATACTATCGATTGTATTGCACTTAGGTAATAAAATCGAAAATGTTCCCACTTTCCGAGTTATCAATAGTCTTGCTATCGATCGACTCTCGGTCGGGATAGATTATCGATAGACATTTTTTGATCGGCAAGCCCTAGTGCACCCGAAATTCAAAATGGCGGTGCTGTTAAGGGGAAGTTATCATTAACCATGATAAAAAATATTTTTTTTTTTGTATTTTTTTTCCTTCCTAAATTGTAGTCGTGTATTATCCAACAGTGAACAATAACATCACGCCTTTTTCCCATTGGAGTAGGCAGAGACTGCGGAATTTCACTTACCGCTACACGCTCGTATCGCTACATGCCCGTACCAAACATACATACATAATATCACGCCTTTATCTCTTATGGGGCAGACAGAGCCACAAGTAATCATAACATAGGTACATAAATAATTATCATGCTCGTACCGCTAATGGGATGTTCTTGTGACTCTGCCCACCCCATTAGGGATACGGGCAGAGTGATAGTATGTCTTATTATTGACAGATTAATTTCGCCTTCTGCTATTGCGCGGGATATTTGCGAAGAAACGTGGCAATTCTGTGTTAGTGCCAGAGTGTGAGCGCGGGTGATCCTTATTAGATAAACGACTTTTTTACTTTTCTAGGTTCAAAGTAAAATACGTACCTACTTTCATAAAATACAATACATTCATTCATTCATTCAAACAATACCATAAAAATATTTTATTGCGCACAAAGAAATAACACACCCTTAAGTACCAGGATACTAGCATTCCAAAAGAGATAGAAACATGCACACGAAAGTAAACTGTCAAATTATTTGTCAGTGCTTGTTTACTATCTGTGGAGTGAAGTTCGAAATTTGGATTTGTTGTGATAACTGTGATCAGTGATAGTTCGAGGTGTCTTTGAGTAATGTAGGTTATTATGAAATGATGATGTGTGTGGGTGCCGGCGATGGCAACTTAAGTGAAGCACGGAACTTGTATCAGCGATTCATAGAAGGTAGACCAGCTGATGAAGCCAGGCAACTGCCTTCACTGCATTGCTTCAGGAAAATGGTCAATCGCCTACTGCATTTAACGGGCTCTTTCCACGCGTCATCCGAGACTGGCCGCTCGGCGACCCGTGATCCGGAGTTTGAAGAAGCCGTACTAGCCGTGCAGCCAACCCAAGGACTACCACGCGAACCTTACCACATGCAACGTACGCCCGAGCTAATTCCTGCTGATTATTTACCTCGTGTGGCATTCTGAGAATGGTACCGAGTTCAAGTGGAAAGCTCACCAGACTTTGCTTCGAAAGTGTTGTGGACAGATGAAGCGGCAGGTCTGTGCATCGAACGGGGATGACGACATTTCGAACCTTTCTTGTAAAACGTAAGTCTAATTATTAATTACCTACCTACTTACCCACACTTTCACACTTTTTTTCCTATTTACTATTAAATTAAATACCTTACCTAAACAAGTAGGTAATTTTAACTTATTTTACACGTCATAAAATAATGTGAGAATAGTTGTCAAAGCAAAATGACTCCAATTATTAGATGCTTTAGTGTCATTCTTGTTTGTTACAGTCGCCGACGTGCCGCCGACTCGGATTGTTCCAATCGGCCGCCGACTCCTTTTGACGTTGCCGCCAAAGCCGCCGCCCGCTCGAATTTCGTACCTATCGCGGCCGTGCGAGCGCCGCGAGTACCAGGCGACCAGGACGCGCTAGGAGATTTGTGTAGTGCCAATATTTGAGTGGATTAAGAACAGTGACCTCAATAGTGCTGTGCCGTGTTTTTTACATGCTGGAAATATTAAAATATTTTTTTAACTGAAATTGAAAAAAATATCAAAAGTGTTTTTTTTTAATTGAAATTTTGCAGATAAGATCTACATAAGGTATAGTTTTGTCCCCTTTCGGCTTGATACCCCCCTTCCGTTACACCCTGTATATACGTGTTAGAAGTTGAGAAAAAAGTACGTACTTACGTGAAAGAGAAAAAAACCTAGTCTTCGAGACACTTCAAATCTACTTATTCAATAAATTTTTTTTTCTATATTTAGGACCGTACATCATCGTCATCATGGTTATACTTAGTACGGAAATACCTCTATCCCTTCTCTTATTGGGTACTTCCAAGAAGCTATTTCGATTAAATTCAAAAAATCTCAAAATAAGGGCCACGTCACACTATGACGCATCTGACCCCCGACCCCCTCTCGGCAGTTCACACGAGTGATGCGAAAATTAACAACGACAATTTAATTGATACAAACAGCCCACTAGGTGAGGCCAGAGCTGAATTAATGGCGATGGATGAGCCCAGGGACGGATCTAGGAGGGCTACAAGAGGGCTCAGGGGACAGCAACATCATGATATGCTCAAAATAAAAACACTTTCACCTTTCTCATACAACTAGTATTAAATATAAAATCAAGTTCAGTACAAATAAGGATTATATTTCAATCTGTAACATCTTACAATAGCTTTATTGCGACTCGACTAAAATTTTTACATTATCTTATTCAAACACACATTCCGTGGTATTCGAGATTAGTCCGAACATAGTCCTGTCTCGAAAATAGTCCTATATGTCTCGTACATAGTACACGTGTCCTTAAATTCTTTTAAATTTATAATATATCCTATTGAACTTCTCGCCAATGACTTTATCCTTTGGAGTTTATGAAACGTCAAAATACAAAATGACTACAGAATTTCTATAAAAAGCACACTGTGACGTCATAGAAAAAGTGATAAAATGTCTGACTTATTACGTTTTTCTTGATAAAAATCATTAAATAAGTTAAATAGAAAAAAGAAAATGTTTTCCGTTAGTTTTAGATCTGTCTTTATTTAGCAATCAGCATTTAATAAATTATCTTGAACCTAGTAAGTACACGACCCAATTAGGCCTAAAAATGTCTGACTCCGGACCTGGTTATGACTTCACAAGCCTAGTAGACACCCAACTTGTACCTATAGACATATATATATATACATGTTATATACCTTAGCAAGCCGTCTAGACTGACATCTTTCCACGACAGAAAATTGGCCCGACATTAACCGGACGTGTCTAGCCTAATTTACAACGAATTATGTTGGCATTGATATCAACAGATTTTCCAGGAAGAAATTAGTAGCACAATGCCTACATGTATCTATGTATGTGTATGTTTTTATTTTAGTTGCATGAACTCATGAAAACCGAAACTTAATGCTTACAATGGCCCCGATTCCTGCAGATACTTCCTAATTTTATTTTAAGTTATGCCTGTCATTTTCTTATCCGCCGAAAAGGAAAGGAACGGATGATTGACAACTGTTAATTTTAAACTGAATGATCGAATGAATGAATATACTGGGCGAATAAAATAGGTATCTCGCTGATATGTAAAAAAAATGAAAATCTTGTATTTTTATGCCTATAACAAAAATCCATTGAGTTAGTTACAACAATACTTAGGTACCTATCTACATTAACAGTACGTATACTTATAGACGACCTATCTATATTTTTCTTAATATTGTCAATCAATCGCAAATCATGCATAAAACTTTTTAATATTTTATTTAGTATTTAAGTACCAGAGTGAGAAATTAGTAGAGTCTTTTGTAATTATTTATTTTTATTTTAGTGCAATAAAGTATATTTGTATTGTATTGTACCTTATACATTGATTACCGAATGTAAACATAAACATTAATGCAACGAAGGAAAGATCGTTTCACATCGCGTTCGCTGTAACTACTTAATGCACGCGTGAAGAACGATTTCACAGTTTAAATGAAAGAAGCGAATCGAGATCAGTGGAAAAGTGAATAATTTCTTGGCAAATGGAACAATTGGCGACCTCAAAACTCCACCATAGAAGTTTGCTAACCAACGACAATGGCGAAAATTAGCACATCTGAAATACTCCGGGCGTTCACCCTGACTCCTAGAATGTAAAATAAACTCGAACCTACCTACACGAACGGACATGACGTCTTGTTTTAGAACACTTTTTCAAAATATATGTTTTCTTTTTCTAAATAAAAAATTACCATTTAAATTTAAATCAGTTTTGAAAAAGGAATAATTTTTTATTCTTATAAAGTTTCGTAATCGCGATATATATTTCACATTTAAAATTTAGAAACTCCTAACTATGACAAAATAAAAGAGCTTTCTTAAAAAATTAATGTAAAATACATAGAGTTCTGTAGATACCGTTATGGGTTTTACTTAATCTTTTTACAGAAAATGTTAAAAATGTCCTTCGCGTACCAAGGCAAGATACAGCGAATAGACTATTTGAAATTTAAATTCTTTGAATTTTCAAACGACAGTCATATAAAGTGAATGATTTGAATACCATTTAAACCTTTTTTGTATTCATATCACACTTCGCACATAAATAGTTATTATGTTTATAGAAAAGGAGGTCAAAGTTGAGATCGATTTTTGCTAACTTACCGGAAAACTACATGTAATTTTATGTAGATTGAAAAGATAAAAAATGGCTGTTATAAAAAACATCGTAAAATCAAGTAAGTGAAGCAAACCGAACTTAAATCGTCGTCACAGGGGGTCTATTCTACAATCAATGAAATACCCATGTGAATGGTACATTGTGACGTTTGTATAGAACCATAGATTCGCGTCAAATGTCAAAGTTCGTATTCAGCCTAGTTACGTAAGAAAACATAATCAATTACTTACCTAAGATCTTATTACATTTCAACCATAATAATAATAATTATAACTCGTATTTTTTTTATATTGTATTCTTTCGATCCGAATTGAAATTGCTCTTCTTCTTCTTCTTACCGTGTGGGTTTTGAGGTGGAATACCAGCCTCATCAACCCTGGTGTCAGGGTAATTATTGAGCCGCCAAATGCCCGTGACATGGCTCATGTAACGATTACTCACTTACATCAGTAAGTAGTAACCAGGACCTACGGCTTATTGTACAATCAGCCCGTAATGTCCTAACCAAACTAGGGATCACAAGTGATTTTGTGATATGTCCCCACCGGGATTCTAACCTGGGACCTACGGATTCTGATCCCAACGCTCCACCACTGGACCACGGAGGCCGTTGCTCTGAAGATTCGATACTTTAAATAACAAATAAATAATAATAACTAAAAGTAGTACAAAAACTATTTTTAACCTGCGTCATGTCATTCAGCGAATATTAAACATTGCAATTTGCAAGTGACACTTGTAAACGAAGTTGCTTAGTGACATACTTAATGATTGTATAATTATAATAATTAACTAAGTAGGTAGGTATATATCTAACGAATCAATGTCTATCACGCTCGAATACACACTATTAGATATAGGGGTTACGGTAACCTATTAAAAATTAATTATGTATAATTCGCCATCTCTATTCCGTATTCTTGTTTTATATTAATTAATTCCTTGTTTTTATAATAAGGAAATTCCTAATATAATATTCGGCATTCCAAAGTCTATGGGATTGGAAATGTGTCATATGTGCGGTAAGTATTAGCCTAAGCTGTTATAAAATCGACGTAGGTACCTACATTTAAGATTGCCGCAGAGTTTAAATATACACATATATTTATCTTTGGATGCAATATTAAAATGATTATTGTACCTACAAATTAAGTATTGTGGTCACATATATTTTTTTTATATATACAAAAAAATCGCAGATGAATTTACATATCTAAAACATTAAAATAACTGTATCACGTTCTGGTCATGAAAAAATATACCTAAGTGGTTGAGACATGTCGAAAAGTTATGGGAAAATTAATGAGTAAATTGATAAAAGTAGCACATCTATGTGAAAATAAAGAAGTAGGTGAGTTAAGTTTATTCAGATGTATTTTATCGATATGGATAGTGGTAATTGTTTCCAACGTGTTATAGAAAATTGACTACCATTTAGCTAAACTAAACAGCTGCTTAGGAAATTGGGTTAATCCTTTGAAAACTTGTTGGTGTATGTAAAATTTACAACATAGGTTCATCGGTAAAATTATATTACACTCGTAACGTGCATGTTATCTAAATCTTCTGACACCGACTTCAAATAAATCAAAATAAATAACAGCAGTTTTAATCATCGAATATTCCTAAAATATTATTCTGATTACCGTTCAGTAGAGATAACATAAACGATTCGCACTAGAGAAATATAGTTTTAAAGTACATTCACTGTGCGTGGAGATGGTACGGAAATACTCGAATGCAACCTTCGATTGATGTATGATAATGTGAAGATACTTACTGGTATTAGAGATCCATGTCTGGGTAGACAGCTCGCAGACGGTCCCAGTCGGTAAAAAGTGAAATTTCTGCGACGCGGCTAATACACTTCTCATCAAAAAAATCGAAACACTTCCGTTTTCATTGTTTCTGTCCGAATTTAACACAAAAAAGAATTCATACGATGAAAAAAAATACATAAATGTATAGCTGGCAGTTTGGCCATTACAGTAATAAGCGAAAATTCTAAATTCAAAATTAGAATTTCATTTGTTTATCTTATAAACGAAATGAATCACTGGTTTGAGACAAATGTGTGTTTAGGGTTGGAGTACATTTAGCGTTTAAAAACTAAAAATTGGCGCCTATCCTTAAACTTTTTGTTTTTTATTTCAATACTGTGACTTTGGGACGTCTGAAAAAAGGTTTTTTTTCTAAAACGTATGGATACTTCGCCCACAGAAGCCGCCCAAGTTGTGGCATTGCTGGATTCTGGCCTTAGTCAGCGTGTTGTGGCTGCAAGACTGCATCTAAGCCTGTCATCTGTTCATAGAGTCTATAAACGTTATCGGGAGACTGGTTTGTTCACGCGCCGTTCAGGATCTGGCAGGAATCGGGTCACTTCTGAGCGAGATGATCGATTTATTGTAACAACTTCTTTAAGAAATCGACGCCTTAACGCTTTTCAACTGCAGCAGCGGCTTCGTGTTGTACGAAGGGTGGCTGTAAGTGACTCTACAATTAGAAGAAGGTTGAAGGATCGTGGACTGGTACCGCATAAGCCAGCAAATGGGCCGAAATTAACTGCAGACCATCGAAGAGCGCGCCTTAACTTTGCACGTGAGCACCTAAATTGGTCATACCTACAGTGGAGCAAAGTTCTCTTTTCTGATGAGTGTAAAATTATGCTGTATGGTAACGACGGAAGGAACAAGGTCTACAGAAGAGACGGAGAACGCTATGCACAATGCTGCATTGAAGAAAAGGTCAGCTATGGTGGCGGTTCTGTAGGTATGACCAATTTAGGTGCTCACGTGCAAAGTTAAGGCGCGCTCTTCGATGGTCTGCAGTTAATTTCGGCCCATTTGCTGGCTTATGCGGTAGCAGTCCACGATCCTTCAACCTTCTTCTAATTGTAGAGTCACTTACAGCCACCCTTCGTACAACACGAAGCCGCTGCTGCAGTTGAAAAGCGTTAAGGCGTCGATTTCTTAAAGAAGTTGTTACAATAAATCGATCATCTCGCTCAGAAGTGACCCGATTCCTGCCAGATCCTGAACTGCGCGTGAACAAACCAGTCTCCCGATAACGTTTATAGACTCTATGAACAGATGACAGGCTTAGATGCAGTCTTGCAGCCACAACACGCTGACTAAGGCCAGAATCCAGCAATGCCACAACTTGGGCGGCTTCTGTGGGCGAAGTATCCATACGTTTTAGAAAAAAAACCTTTTTTCAGACGTCCCAAAGTCACAGTATTGAAATAAAAAACAAAAAGTTTAAGGATAGGCGCCAATTTTTAGTTTTTAAACGCTAAATGTACTCCAACCCTAAACACACATTTATCTCAAACCAGTGATTCATTTCGTTTATAAGATAAACAAATGAAATTCTAATTTTGAATTTAGAATTTTCGCTTATTACTGTAATGGCCAAACTGCCAGCTATACATTTATGTATTTTTTTTCATCGTATGAATTCTTTTTTGTGTTAAATTCGGACAGAAACAATGAAAACGGAAGTGTTTCGATTTTTTTGATGAGAAGTGTATATTCACTCAGTGGAAAACGTGGATCAGGCGACACCGCGGCCGGTTCACGCCATGTATATGTGATATACCGACACGTGGTTTTTAGAAAAGATAAGCTATTAATTTGTTGATTTAATTTTTTTAAGAACAGTTCCTGTATATTTTTAATTGAAGGTTCGGTGTTCGTGAGTTCGTATGGGTGCGGGTGGACCTACGGAGCGGCTCGTAGGAGCGCGCGGCGCGACGTCGTGCGGGCCACTGACTGAGTGCGCGCGCGCAACCGATCGCTCTTCAACTCTTCCAATTTTAAATATCGAAAACTTGCGTACGCTTTTCCGAGAGTACCGCGGGCGCGGTTCTGAAGTTTCGTTTACATACAATGTGCAATTAGCCTTATATTTTACAGTCACTACAAGGTTTGTCGGGGTATGTCTGTCGCTAGGTACTTCTACAAGTCATAAAATTATTACTAGCACGATGTATATATAAGTAAGTATGTATATAGAGGATTATTTTCGCGTACAAAAAAATCTACCTACTTAAAATGTTTAAAGATTATACATTAGTAGTACAGATACTAAAAAAAACTGCTAAACAATTGAAAAAAATGTAGCGTAATGATGGTAGAGTCCTAAATATGCGAATATACACAAATCATTGTATTATGGAGAGTACGTTCGACTTATACAATATATGTAATTTACTATAATCTACATAACTACTCTACTACTATAATCTACATAGAGTAAGATTGTATAACTAACAGAAATTGTATTAATCAATGTAGAGACAGAACGAAGATGGGGAACAACTTGTATGGACAATTGGACACACAGATACCATAATCGACACCCATCCTACTTGTCTTTCAGATGGTGTTGGTGGTACCTACCATCGCCGACCGGCGCCGCTGATGTCACCACCATCGATCACCACCACGCTGGTGGGATTGTTGAACGACCATAAATCTGTCAGTGTTGCAAACAGATTTGCCGATTTTTTGTATTTAGTTGTGCTATTTTTGTATTTGTGTTGATAAGCGATTGAATTCAGATTTGTTACTAAGTATAACTATACGAGTATACAGTACTTATCTACATTGGGAATTATGTCAAGCGACGTTAAGTTCCTGTTCGCACTTAGTTTTCATTACTTACCTAAATGGTACTACAGGAAGATTTAAACATAAAAAAGTTTAAAATTAACTTAAAAAATTCCTAATTGAGAAAAGTTTTTAAACACTGCAAGAGTTTTTATTACATGATAAATAGACTGTAAGTGATGTAGATTTTGTTGCTATTAATAGTTTTTAAGATTTTCATAGTTATTTTTAGATTAAGTTTGTTTAATGTTAAGTACTTATTATTATTATTATTTTTGTATTTCTGGCCTAATGTAATTTCTTGATATTTTTGTTTGTTTTTGCTATACCCTCCCGGGTCCATATGTGATACTATAATATTTATAACAACTGTTTACCATATGGTGTGCAATAAATACTTTGACTTTGACTTTGGTACAAATTCCTGTAATAGGCTACTTGACAACCTAGTCAAATGAGGTACTTTTTACGAAATGTCAAAACGAAAATTTTCTTTGGAGTTTGTATGGAAATACTGTACTGTGACGGGTGAGAGCCTTGTCCGGCAAAGTAGTTAATGCCATCTGCGGCAAATCTACAATAAGTCACGTCAAAAAAAAACAACTTCTGTGACGTCATCAATAAAAGCGGTCAAACGTCGTACTCATTGTTACTAAATTCATATATAAAATTCGAAAATAAGTGGAAAAATAAAATGAGATAGATTTATGATCATCTTAGACTGGCTTCTATTTCTAGATTAGCATTTTATAATTTACCTTTGACCCAGTCAAGTACCCAATTGGATCGTGTACTAGGTTCAAGATAAATTATGAAATTCTGATTACTAAATAAAGACGAAAGAGGAGCTCGGTGGCGCAGCGGTAAACGCGCTCGGTCTGCGATTGTTGAAGTTAAGCAACTTTCGCAAAGGCCGGTCATAAGATGGGTGACCACAAAAAAAAAGTTTTCATCTCGAGCGAGGCACGTTAAGCCGTTGGTCCCTGCTGCATTCTAATCTAATCTAGCCTACAAGATCGCACTGCTGGGCAAAGGCCTCCCCTTCCTCTTTCCATTTTTCGCGGTCCTGTGCGTATTCCGGCCAGTCCCTCCGGCAAGCGTCCAAGTCGTCACGCCATCTCTTTCGAGGTCTGCCACGACGCCTGTATCCGTCATGAGGCACCCAATGCGTGACGATCCGTGCCCACCGCTCAGGGTGCATGCGACAAACATGTCCGGCCCAATTCCATTTGAGTTTTGCGGCTTCCCGTCCCACATCAGCGATTCCCGTTTTTGAACGCAGTGTTGTGTTTCGGACTCGATCAATTCGTTTGACACCTAACACACTACGCTCAATCGCTCTTTGGCAGACCTTGAGCCTGGACTTTTGACGTTCCGTCAATGACCAGGTCTGGGCACCGTAAGTTAGGATGGGCAGAATACACATGTCGATGAGCTTTCGCTTTAATGAAATGGGAAGATCCCCTTTCATTAGGTGTTTCATCGACCAATAGCTCTTCCACGCATTTTCGATACGGCGATCGATCTCTTTTTCTTGCCGGTTTTGGAAAGAGACTATCTGGCCCAAGTAGATGTATTCATCGACATAATGTATTTCTTGCCCATCAACCTTGACCCTACGTTTTGTGCTGTTGGTCATAATCTGAGTCTTCGACCTGTTCATCGCAAGCCCAACCCCAAGGCTCGCTGTGCTAAGGTCTTGAAGCATCTGTTCGAGCTCGACTGATGTAGGCGCAAAGAGTACTATGTCATCGGCAAACCGAAGATTGGTTAATCTTTTCCCTTGGATGACAATTCCTCTCGTCTCCCACAAATCCGCCAGCTTTCTGAAAATTTCCTCCAGGGTACATGTGAACAGTTTTGGGGAAAGGGGGTCACCCTGCTTCACGCCCTTTTCTATTCTAAATATAGGACCCTGTGATTGGAGCCTTATAGAGGCTGTGCTGTTCGTGTAGATTAACTCCAAAAGCTTTATATAGGTGTCTTCAATATTTTGATTGCGAAGAGCTGAGAATATCGCTGAGTGATTGAGACTATCGAAGGCCTTGGAGTAATCCACGAACGCCAGATAGAGAGGTTTGTGGTACTCATTGCATTTTTCAATGATCTGGTTGACAGTATGTAGGTGGTCTGTAGTTGAAAAAGATGGACGAAAGCCTGCCTGCTCTACTGGTTGATGAGAATCTAGCGTTCCTGCGATACGGTTTTCTATGACTTTAATGAAGGTTTTATAAATATGGGAAATTAAACTGATTGGACGGTAGTTATTGATGTCTGTTTTGCTGCCCTTCTTATGCAGTATAGTAATATTAGAATGGCAAAAAAGTTTTGGAATTTTTCCGGTATATAAAATGCTATTAAATAAATTGGTTAGGTGGGGAAGCAATATGGGTTTTCCTATTTTAAGAACCTCTGTGCTGACATCATCTTCGCCGGGGCTTCTGCTGTTTTTCAAGCTTGCTAAAGCTCTTACGACTTCTTGGCCTGTGATTGGGAAAATGTCGCCAGGGCACGAGTATTCAATGGATGGTGTTGGAAGGGGAGAGTTACTAGAATATAAACACTTGTAGAACTCAGTACATATTGATGTGATTTTATCACGACGGCTGTGTGTATTGCCGTGATTGTCCTGCAATTTCGATATCCATCCTTTTCCCGCTCCTACGCCCTTTTTCGCTGCTCTTAGGGATTTATTATTCAGTAATGCCGTTTTAAATATTTCGGTATTATAAGTCCTAATATCTCTCCTAATGCTTCGCTTAACTTCTCTGTCCAAAATTCTAAACGTTTCTGTGTTTCTTTCAACCAGTACCCTTCTTTCTATTAATGATAATGTGTTACTAGTCAATTTGTTGTTTTTTGTTCTATTTTGTCGAATCCTCCGACTTGCTCTAGTTATACTGTGTATTATGTTTTCATATTGCACTTTTGTATCGTCTGTATCTGTATCTAGTTCATCAAAGCTATTCTTTAATTCCAAATTAAATTCAGTTATGTTGTTTACTAGATTTTGAGTATCTACTCTACATGTTTTTTTCTTGAACATTTTTTGTCGGAGTATTTTAAAGTTGAAACAGAGTTTTGTCCGAAGGGGGCGGTGATCAGAACTGAATTTTATTTTATTTATAGTACCGACATCTTTTATGATAAATCTACTGGATGACAAAAAGTAGTCTATTTCATTTTTAATTTTACCGTCTGGAGACACCCAAGTCCAACGACGTTGCAGTTTTTTCGGGAAGAAACTATTGCCGATGTTCAACATTTGACCAAACGCGAACTGAATAAGACGACAGCCCCGATCATTGCGCTCGCCACTACCATGGGATCCCATTATATCTTCGTTATCTAGTGGCTGGCGAATGCCAATCTTAGCGTTAAAATCGCCCATGACAATGTTCCAGTTGCCCTTGTTTTCACCACAGGCCTTGTTTAAGAGATCATAGAATTCTTCTACCTCATCATCGTGATGTGTAGTTGTTGGTGCATACGTCTGGATTAGACTAAGGGTCTTATTCTCTGATAAACGAAACTTTAGTACAGCAATTCTCTCTGAGTACCCTTTAAATTCGATGATGTTATTCAACCACTTCTCAGCAACCAGAAATCCTATGCCGTATTGTCCTCCCGGTATACCAAAATGATAAAATATATTACCATTTCTTTCAACCGTGGCTTCACCATCTCTTCGCACCTCTGATAAGCCAACAATGTCCCATCTAATATCACTTAAAGCATTTTCTAGTTCTAGCAATCGTTCTTCACTCATCAGTGTCTGAACGTTGTAGGTAAGTATATTAAGAGTATCGGAGTCCGTTATATTACAAGCCTTGGTCGTTTGACGGGAGATCGTCCTCGCCCGGAGATTGTTCGCACCCCTGGTCTCAGTACTGAGCGGGCTTCCGTCAGAGCCAGCGCGGCAACTGACACCGCCGGGAACTTGGGGCCGGAGTAGTGGGTATTCTGTCATAGGAGGGGGGTTTGGACCTTTATCCACCACGCTGGTCCAATGCGGGTTGGTGGATCGTCAGAGCCTCGTTCGTTAATTAGCAGGATGTACCACGGGCAGGTGAGGTTGACTTGGGACTCGAGAGATGTTGTTTGAGTCCCCTTCCATCCCTGCATTGCAGCATTAGCAGTCGTTAATAACCACCAATCCGCACTGGGCCCGCGTGGTGTTTTAAGGCCCGATCTCCCTATCCATCCATAGGGGAGGCCCGTGCCCCAGCAGTGGGGACGTTAATGGGCTGGTGATGATGAAATAAATTTATTTTATTCTTATTCTTATTCTTAAATAAAGACAGATCTAAAACTGACGAAAACATTTTCTTTTTTTCCATTTAACTTATTTTTTTAATTAAGATGGGTTTGCTCTCGACTTCATTCTTCTTCGAGGAGAAGAAGAGATCGACGGTGGAACGAGTTTACCCAGAAAGGTACTGGCACTCTCACACACGCGACGTGTATTTATGAATTTTAATCAAGTAAAACGTAATAATAAGTCCGAAATTTAATCACGCTTTTCTATGACGTCACAGTGTGTTTTTTCACACAAATTCTATGGTTATATCGTGTTTTGACGTTTAGTAAAAAGTAACTGATTTGACTAGTTGGAAACTATTACGAAGATTCATTGTGTCCTTTACCGTAATCCACCATAACTATGTTTACATTCGTTCAAGGGCCGCCACCAGCTAATCCCGCGCCTGTCGGCCATCGATCACGACCCGTGACGTCATCACATATCGTTACACTACTTACTTTTATTTTTATACCATATCATCCCGCCTTTATCCTCGAAGGGTAGGCAGACGTTTTTGTCTTCTATCTCTACGAAGTTGCGGGCAGACAGCTAGCTAATATCATTTTTTTTTTATTTTACCTAAAGCTGCTATATATTTCTTTTTAATGTCTTCTAACCCTCGTTGACAATTACTTCCATATCCCAGGGAGAGGAAATTACTGAAAACCAGCGCTGGATGGTGCCGCAGCATGGCTCCATCGCAGCACAAGCTGAGCCATTTCCTTTTGCCCGTATTCGTAATATTCATTAATCACCATCACTAATTTCAGAGCCACGCTCTTGTCGGTGTAGCATTCTCCATTCTTGTCTATTAAAGACCAATTCCTTCACCTCCTTATAAGGCACGACGTTCACCTTCTCTTTAATCTGTTCCATGTAAGCTCTTCTTATTCTTCCCCTTCCTCTCTTTCCTTGAATATTTATAAATACCTAGTTCTTATTTTTTTTAAAATTAAGATGGGATTGCTCTTGACTCCATTCTTCCATGAGGTAAAGTTCGACGGTCGACGGCGGAGCGAGCTTATCCAGAAGATGCCTATTCACCCCTGACTTAAAGGACTCCAGGTTACAAGGTGCAGGAAACACCGACGCTGGCAGCCTCATTCCATGCCTTGGCTGTGCGTATTATGAAGGTAGCGAAGCGAAGAAAAAATAAAAAATATATAAAAAAATGCAAACTGTTACTGGGAATAAATTTATTTTATTCTTATTCTTATTCTTATAATTCTCCAGCAACGCTAGTACTTACCAGTAGTACATTCAAGACACCCATGGAGTTAAAAGAACTCTTAGAAGAGTGAGTACCGAGAAGGATTATAGTGTTATCGATATAAGAGGTTTATGATTGGCGAGTGCTATATTGTTCTGACATGCGCTGTAAGCCGAGGCGAAGATTGACAGATTTATTAGATTCACCAGCTTATGCCCGCGGCTTCGCTCGCGTTAATTTAGGGGTAACACGGTTCCCTATTCTTAATGTTTTTCTATCTGCATGCCATACTTGTCTTCTTTTTGCAATCTGCAAAGTATACCTACCATACTGCTTTGTTTACAGACAATTTATTTGTTATAATGAAAGAGCGGGGCTTCCAAACACAGGCTATGTCGTTTAAATGGAGACCCCAATCCACCAGTAGTTAAGGCTTTATTGAAAAAGTTTTTTTTTATTACTTAAGTATTTATTATTTTATTTAATGGCCGCTTACTATGGGTCTCGTGAGGAGGCTCGGTGGACAATGGAGAGAGCTATGCTCGGTATTTCCTTGCTCGATCGAATCAGAAATGAGGAGATCCGCAGGAGAACTAAAGTCACCGACATAGCTCGGAGAATTGCAAAGCTTAAGTGGCAGTGGGCAGGACACATAGCGAGGACAACCGATGGCCGCTGGGGCGGAAGGGTTCTGGAATGGCGACCACGTGTCGGACGTCGCTCAGTGGGTAGGCCCGCTACAAGGTGGACCGAGGATCTGGTGAAGGTCGCGGGAAGCCACTGGATGCGGGCAGCGCAGGACCGATCGTCGTGGAGATCCTTGGGGGAGGCCTATGCCTAGCAGTGGGCGTCGTACGGCTGATGATGATGATTTTATTTAATGTACCAATTTTTAGCTTCCTACTTTGTAAACTGCGAAAAGTCCGATATTAAATTATACCCCCTCTTTGAAGGGGATGGGGCAGAATAAAAATAATTACGCTCAAAACCGAGCATGTTACTAACAAATAGCATACCATTTTGACTATGAATTAAATTTGAATATTTAAGTACAATACCTAATGTTGCACGCCCGATTGGGTTAAATTGTACCTAAGAACTGTATTTTTTCTTTTTATAATGTAACTATGACATTTTTTTTTTGAACTGTACAATTGCAATAAAACTCTTTTGATTTCTTTTTTATTTTTTAGCTTTCAACTTTGAATATTGCAGAATGCCCCATACAAACTTCCACAGCTCATTTTAGGGAAGTGGAGGGTTAGAAAGAGACAAAAAGTAGCCTATGTCACCCTAACTATCTCCACTTAAAAAGTCACGTCAATTCGTTGCTTCGTTTTGCCGTGAAAGACGGACAAACAGACATACACACACACACCTTCCTACTTATTGTACACTCATGAGCAATATAATGTATCTACTTTAGGACTCTGTCGCACTAACATATTTGTCATTTAGTGAGACTTACAGTTCAATTTGTCAAAAAAGTTAATGTGACATGGTACCAAAGTGTATACATATTAATGCTCGTCACCGTACCTGGGCAAATGGAGTTGGAAGATTCAGTTTAAGGCGACGCATTGATAAACTATTATTCCCATTCTTCTTCTATCGCGTGGGTTGTGAGGTAGATTACCAGCCTCATCAACCTTGGTGTCGGAGTTATTATTGAGCCACCAAATGCCCCTGACATGGCACAGGTAACGACTACGTACTTACATCAGTAAGTAGTAACCAGGGCTCACGGCCTTCCAAACTATCAGGTGATCAGTCTGCAATGTCCTATCCAAACTAGGAATCACAGTGTTTTTTCGGATATGTCCCCACCGGGATTCGAACCCGAGACCTCCAGATCGTGAGCCCAATGCTTAACCACTGGACCGCAGAGAACATTGTACTATTTAAACAAACGTAAAAGACTAATGTTTTCTTTTTTATTACTTTTGAAATGTCTTAATTTGTAAATGCTTATAAAAAATGCGTTTATAAGTAGTGAGCGTGTAGCTAACTCTTTCCTTTTTTTGACGTCTAGCTCTATTAATATAAGATTAATATAAATTGTTTTAGGGTGTAACCGCAGTCATAATAGATACTAGATTGACAGCTAAGTAGGAATTAAGAACACACAACACACGCATTATGGACACTGCACAAGAATTAATGATACATAAACACGCCTTTAGAAGATAGATTATCTTTTGTCACGATAGTCAAGAATTAGAACCATCCCGTATGTTTGATTTATAACACCCGTGTAGGAGTTTGGATATTATAAGTTTATATTAAAATAATAAATAATACATAAGATAAAATTGTCATAAGGGGCCTCTACGTGTTGGCTTCGGCCCCGCGCCCGCATTACAAAAGTCCCGGACTCCATAAGTCCGAGATAGGGAAACGATATAAAAATAATAATACTATAGGTGCTAATTCCTGTAAATACCATCTAATTTTATTTTAAGTTATATCTGACATTTTCTTATTCGCCGAAAAGGAAAGGAACGGGTAATCGACAAGCATATTTATGGAACACACGTCAATTTTAAGCACAAATATAAAACAACCGTCTAAAAATTTAACATTGGCCAATAACCCGACAGAATTAAGTTGACAGCACACGTCAAACGGTTTGTATACCAGCGAGATACCTTTTTGATTCGCCCGGGTTATTCATTCATTCTTCCTAAAATTAAGAGCTGTCAATCTTCCGTCCCTTTCCTTTTCGGCAATAAGAAAATGTCAGGTATAACTTAAAGTAAAATTAGGAAGCGTCTGCAGGAATCGGGGCCATAGTACTACTATAATAATAGTGGTTGAGCGTTAGGCTCACGATCCGGAGGTCCCATCACTTTGATTCCTAGTTACGTTAGGATATTACTGGCTGATTTCTTCATTGTCCGAAAGTAAGATGATCCATGCTTCAAGAGATGCGTTCGTCTCGGTTACTACTTACTAATGTAAGTGAGTAATTGTTTCATTTCATTTGGCGGCTCAATACTAGCCCTGACGCCAGGGTTGAATAGGATGGTAATTCACCTCTCAACCCACACGATAGAAGATGATCAAAATAATTAGACGATAAAAAAGAAAGAAAACAGAAATAAATTAACTGATGAGTTATTAATTTGTCTTAAGCGCAGTTTCACTAATACAGTTGGCTCAACCATCATAGACGGCGATACGACTACCTACCTACCTATCTACCACGTTGGTCTAACAGAAAGCTCTGTGAGGTGTGGGTACTTAGGTAGTTCATCAAAGATGTACAGTCAAAGAGCAAAAGTGCACTCACTGAGCCCAGCGAATTATTGAAAAGATGAAATTGTGAACCATTAGTTGTCATAATAAAAAAAAAATATGTTTTTCTAGGTGTTTTTGGTCTATTACAGAAACGACATGTAACCAGGAGGTCTTAAGTGCAACCAGTTAATTTATTACTTTGCAAGAAACTGATTGGACTTTTGCACCTTATCGTACCTATGACTAACGCAATAGGGAATATAATCGTGACATTATGTTTTAAAAGACTTATTATCAAATGGTGAGGCCCCACGCTCCGCTCCCCGCCCCGCGTAACACTAAGGACATGCGCACACGCAGTATTGAGATGAGTGTCATAACAGCGGCACTTCAAACAGGACCGGAATAGCACTTGTTTCACGCGGCGCATGCGACGGCACTAAACAGATTATGAAAGTGCCATTAGACCTGAGTGAAACAGGAATAATTCTGTACAGAATAGACATACACATGTTTTAGAATACAAATAATTCATTTTTCAATATTTAAAAACTATTTCATTCATTCAAAGACTATTTTCCGCTTATGACAAATATGTTCAGTAAATCCGTCTATATAAAGTATCTATCTCAGGGTTTCCCAAACTATCTTCTTCTTCTTCTATCGTGTGGGTTGTGAGGTAGATTAAGAACCTCATCAACCCTGGTATCAGGGTTATTATTAAGCTGCCAAAGGACAAAGACATGGCTCATATAACGACTACATACTTACATCAGTAGTAATCTGGACCAACGGGTTAACGTGCCTTCCGAAGCACGGATCATCTTACTTTCAGACAATCAGGTGATCAGCCTGTAATGTCCTAACAAAACTAGAGATCACAAAGAAATTGTTGTGGTACGTCCCCACCGGGATACGAACCCGGGACCTCCGGATCGTGAGCCCGAAGCTCAACCACTGGGATCTATCTATAGAAAGATACACCAACAGAGACAAGGGCCGGTAACAAACTTTGTTTCTTATTTGAAAAGTTCTTTATTAATATTGGAAATGGTTTTTCCTGGAAATGGATCCCGAGTTTATTAACTTGTATTAGATGAGTCCTAACCCTGATAACTTTAGAAACTAGTAACCTACCCTTTACCCTGTATTCACCCCTGGAAAATTGGCACGGGCAAAGAAATAGACAAAGTTACTCTCACATGTATAATATTAGTACAGATGACTAAAGCTCCTTTAAAACCCGTTCTAGGTGAAATTAGATGTACCTATTCATATTCTGTGGCTATTGCCCCGGTTGGCATCGCAACTGTTTGCATTCTATCGTCAGCCAATCATTCTCTCGGCACTTCTAACCTGTCTCTAACATGCTTATCTAAATCGCCCATAAATGCCATCTGTCTTCATTTTGATAAATATATACTTTTAAGTAGCCACAGTTGCATTTCTTTTTTATTGCAATTAGTGTTATGTTGCCAAGAATTTTTGTCGTTAATTTATTTCAGAGTTTAAATTTCGAACTACATGTCATAATACACGCTTTCATTTACTTTTAAAGTTTATTGTTTTTTCTTCTTCGCAAAAACAGTTCGTTCGAAATTGGAACATGCTTGATTTGAAAATTATTTTGTTCGACTTGTCACTCAAGATAACTAATCACAAAACAGGGCTTACAACGCGCTATTGAAATTTTCTGGATTGATTGTTATAAGTATTTTTTTTCTAAGTAGGGAGTACATAATCACTCTGTGGCGTAGTTATTGTGAGACAGCGTCCTCTTCCACCGAATCCAAATAGTAAGTGATCAGAATTGTCTGTTTTATATCAAAATCAAAGGTAAGCCAATAAAATCTGATCAACACCCCCACATTACAATTTCACTTTTCGTTCGCCTCAATTGAAGGACATTGACACCAATCAAAAGATTTGCATTCACACATCTTTAAACGCCATAATGAATTATATTGGTGATTAAGCATCCACTTTCTTACGTCTAGCAATGTCGGTGTAATTGTTTGTGTAAAGTGAAATGAGTCACCGTCTAGTAACCTATTTTCTCTTGTCTGTCGCTTCCGCGTCCAGCCTAATAGAGCCAATCTACAAGATAAGCAATAAATATTAAAAATATACCTTTCAACATCTACAGGGTTGACTATGGGACTTTTATTAAAGAAAATGTACACGAACGCTCGTAATACGAGTATAATTGAAGACAAACTGCAGCCACAGTTGATACGGAGTCCTAAGGTGAATATGATGAACCTTATGGTGATATACCTTATACCCCTTATACCCTGGGGGTATAACGTAGAACCCTTGCCCAGGGATACGGGTGAAGACTTTAACTGTTGCAGAGGCGAAGATGGGAGCCATCGGTACGGCAATGCAGGACGGAAGGGGCAAGTCACAGGGACTGGAATTTGGAACCTGACAGAGGGCAGCAGTAACTGTCAGTTCTATTCAGAGACGGAGCACAGGAGTCTTAGTATGGCTATGTAATAGACTACTCTGGGCGCCATCCTACTTGCGTCAGACAGAGTACTGCGGGGCGGAAGGCAAGAGGGAAACCACTGCCTTATTTTTCCCTATAAAAGTAGCATGGAAAATGCTGCACCGACAAGAGCGTGGCTCTTAAATTGATGATGATGGTGATAAGGGATCGCCCTTAACAATTATCCATCTGTTAGAAAGATCACAATCCCTGTACCTACGCCATACCCAGGACACTAGCAGCTGAAAGTGTTCTACACTCTTAGCTACATAAAATAACATAACATAAATATAAATAGCTTATCTACGTCCCACTGCTGGGCCCAGACCTCCCCCAATCAACCGGAGCATGCTCCACCACGCTGCTCCACATCGGGTTGGTGGAGATATTTTACGGCTAATAGCCGGGACCAACACCTTAACGTGCTTCAAACCACGGAATCATTGTATTCTATCAGACAATCAGTTGATTCAAGCCTGTAAAGTCTTTACCAGTCTCACAAAGTGATTTAGACAATGTCCTCATCGGGAAACGAACCCGGACCTCCAGATCGTGAGCCTAACGCTCTAACCATTAGACCACAGACGATGTAAAATAACAAAATCAATTTTATTTTTTACGTGAGCCATAGTCGACGATATTAACTACTTGGGCGAACAAGTGGAAGCACTGCGGACTCTCGCCTGGTGAAAATAAAATTAATCGACAACCCTAGAAACGATAAATATAAGTCACGCGTCGCGATAAACTGGCTGAAATATGTCCGGTGGGTATAGCACGTCTAATTTTACACGTTTCGGCTAAATCAGGCCGCGGCGCGACGCCGGCTCATTCGCACTTTATTTTCAAACAACTGGAACCAACAGTGTATCGTGTTAAGGACTGCAATTCGACAACAAGTCTGAAGGCCTCTGAAGTAGCAGTAACAGCCTCCGTGGTCCAGTGGTTGAGCGTTACGCTCACGATCCGGAGGTCCCTGGTTCAAATCCCGGTGGGCAAATATCACAAAAATTACTTTGTGATCCCTAGTTTGGTTAGGACATTACAGGCTGATCACCTGATTGTCCGAAAGTAAGATGATCCGTGCTTCGGAAGGCACGTTAAGCCGTTGGTTCCGGTTACTACTTACTAATGTAAGTAAGTAGTCGTTACATGAGTCGTGTCAGGGGCCTTTGGCGGCTCAATAGTAACCCTGACACCAAAGTTTATGAGGTTGGTAATCCACCACACAACCCACACGAGAGAAGGAGAAGAAGAAGTCAGTAGCAGTAAGTCGGTATCTCTTCAATTCTCATTTGGCTTCCGGGTGCCAACACTGAGCAACATAGTTTACGATATACCATAGACACGAAAGAAGAATGTATAATTAGTTCAAGAAACAATTCGCGTAGCTTTACACACTACTCTATGTTCGGCGCGCAGCCAAATTGTATGATTTACCGGTCAGCGCAGGCGCCACTCGCAGACGATTCTGTCACACGCCGTCATACCACGACGTTCAACGCTTTATTAATGAAAATGTACTACTGTTTTTGACCTACATTTTCGTCTAGACTTAGAATAGTGTTTCGTGAAACATTTGCCTGAAAAACTAAGTATTAGTACTACCTATTAAAATTACAAATAAACTTTCGATATCAAAGGGACTCGAAATGATACTAATGTATAGTTTAATAGTTACAAATAAAGCTGATAAAATTATCTATTAATCTTTTATTTTATTTTAAGTCTATAACTTCTTTAGTTTAAAAAAGTGTAGTATTTTGCAGGCAAGGACTAACTTTCCTAATGTACCAATTTTTAGCTTCTTACCTTGAAAATTGCGAAAAGTCCCATTAAATTGATGATGATGAAGCGGACCCCTTATGAAACGGGATAACGCTAGGGAGGTTTATGTCAGGCAACTGGCTCATATATTACTATACCTAATAAATACCTTACCCTAGCAGCCAGCTCCCATCGAGGCTCATGCAATCCGTATTACAGTTATGCTACAAGTACACCCGGTTCCTTTGAAACAATTTTCATCAGTCACGCGAATCCGAGTGTTTATATGTTCTCGTTAACTATTTTAATTTTAACTGGCCGTTTAAAATAACGAGACGATGAAGTGCGAACGTGGAAGAATATTACGCAATCTATTACCAGTATTTACGTTTGTGTAACGAGCACAAATGTTGGACAAATAAACTTGCGTCTGAAGCTGTATCTACACTGCGCAGATTTTTTTTGACTTGATATTACTTATTGTAGGTTTGCCTCAAATGACATTAATTACTTGGCCCGAACACTGTGTAGTGGATTTTTAAAAAGAGTAGGTACCTATTATTATCTGTTTAGTCTACAATCATCTCATTATCTCCCTAGCGTTATTCCATTATCACGTGGCCTGCTTACCTAACCTGTAGATTTGACAGGTCCGATTTTTTACAGAAGCGACTGCCTATCAAACCGTCCAACACGGGAAAGGAAAACCAGCCCAACACAGATTAGGTCACATACCTCCGAAACGCATTTCTCGGGGTTTCCTCACGATGTATTACTTCATCGCTGTGCACGTGATGAACATTTAAGATCTAAACATTAATTAATTCCTAAACACAATAGAAGATGTGTTTGTCCTTTCAACAAACCCAATTTTCCCTTCAACTGTTACTAATCCGAAATTAACTACTCCAACATGTAAACCAGTTACCCGGACCAGGGCAACTGAGTCATGGATGTCCACAGATTAAATAATAGTTGTCGGGTGCATCCAACCCGGCGCCGGCGCCGCTCAATTCCGCCAATCAGCCAGATTGATGGCGCCTACCAGATTGACAGACTATTAGACACTACGTCAATCAATACTCGATTCGGTGCAGAGTGCAACGCGGAAGGTTGCGTTACCCTTGTCTATTTCTATTAGACTTAATGGGGGACTTTCCAGGGTCATCATCATCAATACTTTCTTTCTAATTTAAGAGCCACGCTCTTGTCGGTGCTGCATTTTCCATGCTACTTTTTCAGGGAAAAATAGGGCAGTGGTTTCCCTCTTGCCTTCCGCCCCGCAGTACTGATTGAATTATAAAAACAACAATAATTATTGCATTGGAGCCTTTGGACGTTAAAAAAACCTTATAAGAATTCGTTTGCCATCTAAGAAGATTTTACATGATATGCATTTAAATGGACGTCAGACAGTTAACCTGTCTTAGGGTGGTATTGATAAACTAATCTCAGCTTCGAGACTGCCCTCAAGATCATGTCAAAGTGACAGTTCTTATATAAAAACAGGGTCTTGAGCATGATCCTGAGGGCAGTCTCAGCTGAGATTAGTTTATTAATACCACCCTTTGTAAATGTGTATCAAATCCATGTATAAAAAGTAATTCAATAGAAACATTCTAAAACACAATGTAGGCACTTAAGTCAATTTAATTCAGAAAAGATGCGATTTTCTTATGTTTTTCATGTCAAAAAATGCATACCTATTTATTTTGAATTTTAATTTCGAATTTATGGTTATTCACTGGTTTTATTCTTTTTTCCCAATAACGTCTTAAGCAAGTGTTGTTTATGTCCATAAACGTATCTTCCTGTATCTTTGTGGTCAATTTTATGGACAATTATGTCGCAAACTTGTCAAACGCGCCGCCTCGAGATGGGCAGATAAATATGTTAATCATATTACCTATATCATTGAGTGTATAATAATACCTGACGCTCAGACGATACTATTATAATAGAGATGGATACGACTTTGTGAAGCTAAAGTGTTAAGAAGAACGTATGGGTTCCGTTTAGAATTTTCTTATCACCATATTTTTTTCAAATTGGCTTTTATTTTTATATGTCTACTTATGTTAAGGTATTTATTAATATGGACCCTTGTGACCTGAAATAAATGATATATTATTAATAATGATAATATAGAAGTAAAAAAGACTACATACAAATCTTGTAACTCCGTCCAATTAAAAAAGCCACACTTAAACCATCCCCCAAATATAGCCATATTGCTATTTGACATTTGTTTGCATTGCGCACTTAATTTTATACCTATGCGCAAATGACAAATTGCAATATTCCTTTTTAGATGAATTTAAAGTTGGTATTGAACAAAAACGTGTAAGGTTAAATCGATGAGACAGGTATGTACGTAGCTAATTAGTAAATATTTATTAGAGAACCCTAACTTCCTATTTATTGAATTATTTAATCTACCGGATAATATAATCATCTCGCCTCGCCTGTATTCTCCATGTTTAAGTTCCACGTAATAGAAGGCGAGCCTAATCCCCTGGTAGTTACGGCTTCCGAATACATCCCGCTCAGGGACGAAACTGAAAAGTATCGGCGTCCGAAGAACGTAATATACGATCCCGATGACTCGATTACTCTAGCCATAGAGGCGACACCAAACACTTCAGAACTCCGATGCCGACCCCGCCGGCGTGGTCGACGATTACTACTCCACCTCACAACCCACACGAAAGAAGAAGATTATAGGTGGCGATACGGCTCACATATCACGTTGGTGTAAAAGCAAGCTCGATGACGTGTGCGTACTTAGTTCATCTTGCGATGGATGTACCTCACCTGGTAGTTGCGGCTTCCGAATACATCCCTCTTAGGGACGGTACTGAAAAGTATTGGCGTCCGAAGGACGTAATATACGATCCCGACGACCCGATTGCTCTAGCCATAGAGACAGCCAATCAGCTCGCGACACCAAACACTTTAGGACCCCGATACCGACCCCGCCGGCGTGGTCAATGATTTCCCTCAAACAGCGCTTATCGCTATCGACCCACTCGACCCCTCAGGACTGTTGTCTTAAACGTTGTACCGGGTGATAGCCTTCAGCGCTCCCCATTTGTCCGGCCAAGTAGTCAATGCCATCTGCGGCAAATCTACAATAAGTCACGTCAACAAAAAAAAAGATGTACCTGTGACTACCCCATGTGTTACGTACGCTGCGGCGCTGTTTATCTCCTGCTAGTAAATACCTGACCTAACCTTAATTTATTTCTTCTTGCAATGAATGTCATGAAAGCCGAGGCCGTTCACCCGTAAATCAAGTAAATCTAGTGATGTTTGGCAATCGATAGTCTTCCATACATTCAAGACTACCACGGGTCGTCCTGCACTCCCCATTTGTTCGGCCAAGTAGTTGTTAATACTATTTACAAAATTTAAGACAACAGGTCTGAGCGTGAGTTGAACGCGAACCTCGGCTCAAGGTGTCGTTTGAGAGGATTATATTTGGAAGACTTAAACGACCCTAGAGGGCCGATAGCGATAACCGCTGTATGAGGGCCTCCGTAGTCCAGTGGTTGAGCGTTGTGCTCACGATCCGGAGGTCCCGGTTTTAAATCCCGGTGGGGACAAATCACAAAAAACACTTTGTGATCCCTAGTTTGGTTAGGACATTACAGGCTGATCACCTGATTGTCCAAAAAGTAAAAAGATCCGTGCTTCTGAAAGCACGTTAACCTGTTGGTCCCGGTTATCACTTACTGATGTAATACGTAGTCGTTTATGAGTCATGTCAGGGGCCTATGGCGGCTCAGTAATAACCCTGACACCAGGGTTGATGGGGTTGGTAATTCACCTCAAACTCCACATGATAGAAGAAGAGAAGGGAAACATCGACCATCGGGGTCGGTAGCGTGGTCCTGAGGTTGTCTTTTACATCAGAGGTACATCCATCGCAAGATGAAATTAGTAGTCACGCTTCACCGAGTATTCTCTTAAACCAACGTGATAGGTGAGTCGTATCGCCATCTACAGTGGTCTAACTGAGCTTGTGAAAATTATACTTAATTAATAACTCATTGGTGTAAAAGTACGTCAAGGAATAACTACGTAAGTATTCAAATTAAAAATTTTCAAATTCAAAAATATCTTTAATCAGTAGGTAACATAGTTACACTTTTAATCGTCAATTTTTACATAACGAACGTCTCATCCGCCTAAAACTACTGCAGCTTCTTACAACCTGTATAGACAGGGAAAAGAAGCAGTGTAGAAGTATAGATAAGCTTCAACGGCTTCAGAACCTGTGCATTCGGTTTGTTTTTGGGTTGCGTAAGTTTGATCACGTGTCTGAATACAGGAGTAGACTTAAATGGCTCCCAATTAGATTACGGCGGGATGAGCATGTCTTGGTTCTGCTCTATAATGTGCTGTATGACCCTCGATCCCCTCCCTACTTAAAGGAACGTTTCCAGTTCTTAGGTAGCGACTGTTCTCGTGAACTTCGTTCGCGGATGGACAATGTGCTGAAGGCTCCTTTCTCAAGGTCTGGATACTACAGAGATTCTTTTACTGTGAAGTCCACGCACTTGTGGAATGATTTGCCTCCTGATATCAGGCACTCAAAGTCATTGGCTATTTTCAAATCTAAATTGCACTATTATTTCTTGGCTAAATCATCGTCTTGCAACTAATATTCTATTTTTACTTATATGTATCATTGTATGTATATATATATATTATATATATATATATGTCACCGTAAAATTGTAAATAACGTTAGATTATAATCTATCTCGCGAGATTGTGAACTGTCGAAAAATTGTGAAACGTAATATACTGCTTACAATTTAACGTATTATTATTCGTTAGATTATAATCTATCGAAGTAAAACTGTTAAATCACAATCTTACAATTGTCAAATTGTCAACTGTCCGACGGCTGTCCCTGATTGGTCGGCCTTACAGTAGACCGTTCTGTGTCCATAGAGTTAGGAATAAAACACAGGTGTCAGTCAAATAAAATAAATGCTGTTCAAGATTGTGAAATCAAGTCATCATCATCAATTTAAGAGCCACGCTCTTGTCGGTGTAGCATTTTCCATTCCAGTCTATCAAAGGCCAATTCCTACAAAAAAAAAATCAAGAACAAAATCAAGTACGTATTTATTAATTATTTAGTAAGTAATCAATAATTCTGACATCACATGGTAAGAAAAAATGTATCAAAATTAAAAAATCTGAAACGTATCATTCAGTATACTTTTCGTGTGTAAGATAAACATGCTGGCGGCATAGGGGTGGCCCAAGGGCCACCCCCGCCGCACCCTAACCTACTGTTATGCCTTGTAAAAATTATGACAAAACACTATTATTCTAAAAAAGAATTATGGATATCTATTTATTAATCCCAAAAATAAGTTATACCTAACAAACCAGTATTCCTAGATGTTATTATGGGAAAGTAAAACTATTATGCTAAAAAACGTTATGCAAAAAGGATTATGATAATTAAAATTATGACAAAAACATTTATGCATTTTAAGAGAATCCCAAATTAACATTATGCTCACTCTAATAGTTTTGTAACTCTATGGTATAGCACGCGAGGTGCGTTTCGTATCACAATTTGACGGTTTCACTTCGATAAATTATAATCTACCGAAAAATAATACGTTAAATTGTAAGCAATATGATACGATTCATAATTATTCGACAGTTCACAATCTCGCGAGATTCAAATCGATAGATTATAATCTAACGTTATTTACAATTTTACGGTGACATATATATATGTAATTATATATATTTTTTATTTATTTATTTTTTCTTTCTCTTATTTTATTTTACTTTTTTGCGCGCTACACTGCAGCTGTACAAGTGTACTATATCCTCTGCCGAAGGTTGTCTGGAAGAGATCGCTCTTAGCGATAAGGCCGCCTTTGCCCACCTTAGAATAAGTTTATCCTGTAAATGTTTTGTGAATTTGTGTGCAATAAAGTGTTTTATTATTATTATTATTATTATAGATCGGCAATTCTCCGCTCCTACCAGCGTTTGAGCTAGGTTTACCTCTCCTCCCCCCTCCCGTCGGACATAGTTTAGTCTTCAATCGTACGGGCGTCACACGTCACACACACAGATGCGCGTGTACGATAACATCAATGTGTGGTGTCTGTGTAAAAAGTGTCCGGGTTGTGCCTTTAATCAGCTTGAGTACAAAGTGACTTTCAATAGGTATCGATGTATCGACCGCGGGTATTTTAAGCAACACTATGTTGCTCCCAGAATAAAATGTTCAGCAATCGACGGTGTTTACTTTACACAGCGTTACTCTTGCTCGACCTAATTTTGTAAGTCACTATCCTTCCGTATGGATTTATTGCCTTGATGCCGATAGCGGTCATCGTCTAGAGCCCCAATTTTAAAGTCTGCATTCTATTTTTTCTGTACCTACTTAATACTTTCTTTTTTTTTGGGTATTTTTCCATCATTAGTCACTGGGAATGCAATCTCGAGATCGCAAATTCGAGATCCCGCGGGATTGCAAATATCAATCTCGCGAGATCCCGAAATTTTCGTTTTTCGTCCAATCCCGTCAATCTCGAATGGGAAAATTTATCGAGATCTCGCGGGATCCCAATCTCGCCGAGTCGACCCCCCGTAACGGGACTTGCACCAATGAGTTATTAATTTATCTTAAGTGCAGTTTTCACTGCCTGCACCTGTATTGGTGTGGTTTTCCCTTCGCGGATAGGAAGGTCAGACAGGCAGTAGCTTCTGTAACAAACCGGACCTGTTAAACTTTCAGGTTAGGAAAGCGGACCCCGTGAAAACGGGATAATGCTAGAGAGATGATGATGAAGTGCAATTTTTACTAACAATGTTGGCTCAACCATTATATGAATATTATTATTATATATGAGAAAAATTCTAGATTATTTAAAGCTCAACAGATGTTATGTATGTTACAGATGTTAATTACTTACTTATATTTACTTATACTTATATTTTTCTAATTTCAAATTTTTAAGTTTGATGTGTAATTTTAATTTTACTTTATTTTTAAATACTTGAGTACTTACCCTTAATTGTATAAGTTATGTAAGTAAGTAAGTAAGTAAGTAAAAAGTTTATTTCCTCTACAAAAAAGAATCCATAACAAAAGACATTTGGTTTGACGCCGTAATTGTCATAATATTAGTCACAATACCGTAACCTTATAAATGTAAAAATGTTTTAATGTATGTGATGTGGTTGTACTTTATAAATAAACTAGCTTTTGCCCGCGACTCCGTCCGCGTGGCGTGTTATAAAAGAAAGATCTTTGTGAGTGTGGGAGAAAGGTTAAAAAATGCTTAATTTCATTATTTTTAAATGAGGTTATAGTATAAGTAGCTCAGTTAAATAATGAATTGTTATTAATTTCTAGATTATTAGTTTATGATTTGGTTTGATATTTTAGTAAATAAATAAATATAGACAGCGATACGGCTCACCTATCCCGTTGGTCTAAGAGCAAGCTCGGTGACGTGTGCGTGGGCGACTACCCCATTGGGATAGAGTCGTGAATATATGTATTATGTTCTATCAACCAGGAGCATCGTGGTAGAGTATAATCCCGTCACACAAGGACACATTCAGCTACTCATATTCCCGGGTTCACTGAGCTATATTTATCCACACTAGACAGAAAGCAGCACGCGCCAAAACCAATGATTTTCGAATTTATTTTCGAATAAATGTTTGGATTATAAATGATTATCACGTGCTCAGCGGTGAAGGGAAACATCGTGAGGAAACCCACATACCCGAGAATTGAATTTCGGAGGTATGCAACTTAACCTGTATTGGGCTTGTTTTCCCTTCACGGGTTGGAAGGTCAGGCAGGCAGTCGCGTCTGTGAAAAATCGGACCTGTGAAATCTTCAGGTCAGAAAAGAGGACTCCGTAATAACGCTAGGGAGAGTATGATGAGACAGAATACAGGCAACTTCAGGCTTTTTGGCTTATCAAGAAGACACATTGTCTATTGACCTTATAACACAACTAGTTCAGACCAGAACACAGTCAGCGCCTTGCAGTCTACCTAGACCACCTGCTAATGAACTGTAATTACTTAATTACACCTGCTTCGTCGAAAGATCGTATAGAATTGGCTTAATTCGAACCGCTTTACTGAACCATATTAAGCAATAGTATATAGCAGTTGGCGGGCCATCTTACTTTTGGGCAATCGGATGATCAGCCTGTAATGTCCTGACCAAACTAGAGATCACAAAATTATTTTTGTGATTATGTCCCCACCGGAATTTGAACCTAGGACCTCCGAAACGTGAGCCTAACGCTCAGTAGTTGAGACCACAGACGCCGTAGCATCCCACTCATGCAGCATGCTCCTTCTGGAGTACGTTGTCTGCATTCCTCTTCAATTCCTTGTTCTTTTACAACATAGAGAATTGTATTGACTTTAGTTCTTCTGTTTTGACGTCCACCGTCACGTTTATCTATCGAATTCTCGATTTAAATTTGGAACTGTTTTTTTTTATGATTTAGAACCGACGTTAGGATACTGTGTTGCCATTACGCTTTATAGGCGCACTATCTGCTCTCCGACATAATGTATCTTAGCAGTTTCCAATCCCTGAAGCAGACTTCAAGCCAAATGACAAACAGACACTGTTTTTGAGGGTCTTTACTTACTAATCTTTTATTATAAAAATAATCAATTTATGTTTCTTGTTTGTGAGACTGTCCTTTGTTTGGTAAGGACTTTTCAGGCTTGATTCACCTGATTGCCCGAAAAAGTAAGATGATTCCGTGCTTCGGAGGGCACGTTAAGCCGTTGGTCCCGGCTATTAGCAGTAAAAACACCTCCACCAACCCGCAGTGGAGCAGCGTAGTGGAGTATGCTCCATACTCCCTCCGGTTGATTGAGGGGAGGCCTGTGCCCAGCAGTGGGACGTATATAGGCTGTTTATATTTTTTTCATGTTTCTTAGATTTAAGTACCACTTACTTAAAAGTTCTTAGTTGTTTCTCGGTGGCGTGATATCGCTTCGTTACTCTGTGGTATTCACATAGCAATAGAATCATTTCGCAAAATGTGCCCCATGATATCATGCGTTGAAATGATTCGCACAATTAGCGAGATCTCACTTAATTAACATGCACCAGACACAATCTTACAATAGGTACTTTTCTACTTGTGGAAATCTATGTACTGACACGTACCTAATCATCATAATACAGGGTGTTAGTGATATCGTAACGCATACCGAAGGGGATGATTCAGACCATGATTCTGAGTTAATATCAAGTGGAATTTTCCGTCGCAAAATTAAAGTTTTTTTTTAGTTTTCTTAAATTATTTTCAATTCTATACTTTTGCGATGCCAAATTTCACTTGATATGAACTCAAAATAATCAGCTGAATCATCCCTCTGAGTTTGATTCTGAGTTGATATCAAGTGAAATTTCCTGTCGGAAAATTCAAGATATTTTTGGTGTTTTTTAAAATTATTTTCAGTTCCATACTTTTGCGACGGAAAATTCCACTTGATATCATCTCAGAATCATGGTGTGATTCATCCCTCAAAGTTTTCGTTACGATGTCACTAACACCCTGTATGTTTGCCCTTAGAAAATTATGGATCTACCTACTCCACTCCAATTTCATCAGTCGTCCCGTGATCATGGCACTTGCACCAGTGTTGAAATATCGGGAGTCTCTTATCCCTGATAATAACTCAGTAAAAACTCGGTATTATGTGTTTTAACTATATTGTTTATGTACGATTAATAACCTTTACATGAAATTGAATATTTAGAATACAGTTTTAAGCTTATGATAAGTATAAAATAGACATATACATGTATGTCCTGACTAAACATAAATCGATGTAGGCGCTGTCTTATTTTGTAAACTACTTAAATTAAATGAAGACTGGCGTTTGTTCCCATGATTAACCCTTTCACGGACAGAGACCATGGGTCATTGATGGTTCATAATAATGTAGGTAGTATGACACCTTGGAATCGGAACGTCTGTAGACGTTCTGTTCTTGAAAGTGTTAATCATATCGACAAGTGAACCAAATTAATTGATCCAACATGTCCTTAATAAATGTTCGCATACTATTTTATTCGATGAAAATGACGCCTTACTCGTATTTAGATTTAAATTAGCTTCACGTTTATGTAACTAAGTATGTATGAAATCGATATTAAAACAACCCAGACCTAGAGTATTTTCACCGTATACGTATTAATAAACATAATAATAAGCTTACGATTGAGGAGCTCGGTGGCGCAGCGGTAAACGCGCTCGGTCTGCGATTGTTGAAGTTAAGCAACTTTCGCAAAGGCCGGTCATAGGATGGGTGACCACAAAAAAAAAGTTTTCATCTCGAGCTCCTCCGTGATTCGGAAGGCACGTTAAGCCGTTGGTCCCGGCTGCATTAGTAGTCGTTAATAACCATCAATCGGCACTGGGCCCGCGTGATGGTTTAAGGCCCGATCTCCCTACCCATCCATAGGGAAGGCCCGTCAGTGGGGACGTTAATCGGCTGATGATAATGATGATATTTCTACCTATTAGACAGGTGTCTGCAGGAATCGGGGCCATTATGTACCTAGTAGGTAAGCCGTTGGTCCCGGCTGCATTAAAAGTCACTAATAACCACCAATCTGTACTGGGCCCGCGTGGTGGTTTAAGGCCTATCCATCCATAGGGAAGGCCCGTGCCCCAGCAGTGGGGACGTTAATGGGCTGGTGATAAGCTTACCATTATATCTCGATTGGTGTCTTAGGGTAGTCACAGGGACACACATCGCAAGACGAACTAAGTAACCACGCTTCGCCGAACTTTATGTTAAACCAACGCGATATGTGAACCTTATCGCTGTCTATAATGGTTGAGCAAACTGTTTTAGTGAAAACTGCACTTGGATAAATTAATAACTCATTGGTGCTCGTCCGATATCGGTACGGTCCGGGGTCCGGTATATTAATACTCAATAACTTTATTACCAAACCCAATGATTGTCGAATTTGTTTTCGAATTCATGTTTGGAATATAAATGATTACACGTGCTCAGTGGTGAAGGAAACATCGTGAGGAAATCCAAATTCCCGAGAAATGCATTTTCGGAGGTATGTGACTTAACCTGTATTGGGCTGGTTTTCCCTTCGCGGGTTGGAAGGTCAGACAGGTAGTCGCTTCTGTAAAAAACCGGACCTGTCAAATCTTCATGTTAAGTAAGCGAACCCTGTGAAAACAGGATAATGCTAGGGAGATGATGATTCAATAACTTTATTGCCTATCCACAATGTAGAACATTATAGAGTAAGAAACATTATGGGCCCTGGAGGGTACAACTTAGCTCAAAAAAAGTAATACTAATTATATTCTGTTGGAAGAGCGGATACTCCTACTACAGGTATATTTTTTACTTAAAAGGAGTAACCAAAAAAATATTTGTTAAAGTGTAACAGGTTAAGAAATAAACTATTTTTATTTTTATTTATTTTTTATTTATTTTATATTCTTTTCTTCTACAAAGAACTTGGTTCTACGCAAAACGTTTTTGAACTCATACCGGTGCTAAAAGTGTTTTAATAGGAGTTTGTTCAAAGCACCCGTGTTTACATTAAAAGCACGCAGCACACGCATTGCCTCGCCCTTCTCAGCAACGATGACTTTACGTAAACTCGTAAGTTTACGTTCACTCACTACGAAAATATTGGTACGAAATTAAAGAAAACGTGAGCGCGTTCGGAGATGTTTAACGGGCATTGAAAGAGCGATTGAGCTGGTCGAAAGCGCAATTTGTGCATTGTAAAAATTAATAGCTCCTGATACAGGTTATAAAGCAGATAAACTGTGTTGCCAACGGTTGCAACTTAAATTAGGCGAATTTTTTAAATCTTCATAGGTAATGGTGAGGAGCCTAACTCATTTCGCCCGTTTCATACGCAGAATTTGGCCGGAATCTGCAAAATTTTGGCACCACTAAGCATGCCTTGTGAAGTTGTAGTTTTATTATAGTATTTTTTTGTAGATTTGCCGCAGATGGCTTTAACTACTTGGCCGGATCTATGTCAAAGTGTGTATCTCTACTATCTTTACTACAAAGCCGCTTTCTTGTTTAGGCCCCATTGTACCTAACCATCACTATTTAAAAAGAAGTAGAATTAAAAAGACTTTAGCATATATGGCAACACCGGGGTAAATGCAGTCAGTAGTTAGCGGTGTAACTACCGCGCAGGCGTGCGATATGGAGTCACGAGCAACGTGTAGCATTTACTTCTACAGCCATTAACCACAGCGCCGACACTCCACACAAAAATCTAGTTCTTACCGTGTGCGTGACCCACATCAAGGGGGGTGAGGTAAATCAAGCTCGCTCCAAGCTCATAGTGGTGCGGGGCAGAGAGTGTACCTTCTATTCGTAGCATTGTTGTTAATACGCACACTCACAAAAATCGCTTCGTGATCCCAGTTTGGTTAGGACATTACAGGCTGATCACCTGATTGTCCAAAAGTAAGATGATCCGTGCTTCGGAAGGCACGTTTAGCCGTTGGTCCCGGTTACTACTCACTGATGTAAGTAAGTGTTTAAGTAAGTGGTAAAAACTGAAATCATCATTTGAACTGGAAATCACGCATTCTGACACTACTCCAATACGGCTCCCTTGATCATTGGGACGTTCAAGTTCACACATTGACCCACATCGAGTTCACATTGAAGATTGGTCTGTAAGGTCAGCCGATACCCGGAGTCGGAAAACGGAAAAACACGATTTATTGGAACTGAAAGACACATTGTTGAACTTCCAAGAAATGTCTGTTTGTGGAATCCATAGTTCAATGATATACTTATACATATATAACTATAGACGTAGTAGGTATTATTCTTTATGATATTCAGTCATAGCGTTAGCATTAGTGAAGACAAAACCCAAATAATTTCAATCCGGATAAAAATTGAGACTAATAAAAATAATTCGAACCGGTTGGAACCCTTGCCCAGGGATGAGGGTGAAGACCTCAACGGTTGCAAGAGGCGGATATGGGTACCACCAGTACAACAATGAAGGACGGAAGATGCAAGTCACAGGGACTATAACATGGAGCCTGTCAGAGAGCAGCAATAACTGTTAGTACTATTCAGAAGCGGAGGTAAGGCTATAAAATAGACTATTCTAGGCGCCATCTCACTCGCGTCAGACAGAGTACTGCCGGCGGAAGGCAAGAGGGAAACCACTGCCCTATTTTTCCCTATAAAAGTAGCACGGAGAATGCTACACCGACCAGAGCGTGGCTCTTAAATTAGTATTAATTGATTTGCATGTTAAAGACACGCTGGATTCAATGCAGGTAAAAAAATGTAGTCTCAATTTTTATCTGGATTGAAATTATTTGAAAGAAATCGAGGTTTTAATGTGATTTTTCAAAATAACGCTTAAGTGGTTTTCTCTATAAGGTGACTGTACATATATACAAATACACACTTAAGTGATAATTACTTTAAATTACCAAGGTCACCAGAATTATAACTACCACACACTTAATACCAGCGTCGTGGTTCACGCCGCGACTTGTGCTGATTGAAGGCCTTTTATCTCAGAACGTCCACCACCACGTTTGATCATTTCGACGAACATCAGTTTTGCTTTTTTTTAATTGTTTTGTGAAAATTTTAAAAGATGTTATTGTCTTGTTTTTATGTGTGGCGTCATTTTATAATAAAGTATTTCTATTTTATAGGTACCTACAGTTTCTTCCGTTCTTTGTACCACCGGATCTAAGCTATCGAATCAAAGAACTCATAAATAATAAAATGTATGACAGTACTCCAGTTGTCCGTCTTCCGTCCAATGATTTGCGATGGTCGCCCTAGAATATTAAGTAGATTGAAATTTATCGCCTGGGAACAGTATTGTACGAGAGGATGAGTCAGCTTCCTTAAGTAGCTAGTTGGTAGAGACATAACAGTAGGCACACTCCATTGAAAAGCTTTGGTTAGCCAGTTATTATTCGAACGCTCAACACAGCTGACGAAAAGTGGCTATGTATCCTATACTCCTCTGCCAATCACTTCGGGGATATAAGGCTGATGCTATGTATTCGAACGCTCAACACATAGGTAGGTATCGAAGTAGACAGAGGCGAACGGACAAGCCATATTTTGTCTAACGTGTATAGAGTTTATAAACTTACTTTGTATAGTTTGAGTGTGTAGAGTTGGACGCTTGGCTCTAGACGAGATCTGATAACTTTTCGACATTGCGACACACCCCAGCCTTTTCATACAAACAACCTTGTTTTACACAGACACCAAACATTGACGTTATCGTACACGCGCATCTGTGTGTGTGACGTCTGATGCCATACAATTGAAGACTAAATTATGTCTCAGGGGGTCGAGGTAAACCTAGCTCAGCCGCTGGTGGGGAGCGGAGAGTTGCTGTTCAATACGAAGTATTACCTATTCCTTATTCTATGATTGCAATCGATATGATCCGTCTTGGCTATATTTTACATGATAATGTTTTTATTGGGATAAACTATTGTATTATCAGCTTCTTTTGTAATAGTGTAGTGCTTTTTGCAGGCTAGTGTAGTTGTATAAACGCAACCTCACTAACCTGCAACTGCATCCTTCGAGATGCCAACACTCAACTGTCTACATAGATTAGAGAGAGATAGAGAGAGAGAGAGAGAGAGAGAGAGAAGAAAATGTTTATTCAACAGTGTAAACGACACGCTCATATTTTTATTAATTAATAATTAGTTTTGTACAGCGTGATATACAATCTTCTTAGTTTTTAGGAATTTATGTTTTATTCTTCTTTTATGTTGAGATTTTCTTTTTAGTTTTTAAATTTTCGCTGTCACCAAGATTGGTCGTTTAGCATGGTCTTGTGTTTGAGCGTTCCGGCAGAGATCTTGCTCTGTGCTTACGTTCATGTACTGACCAACTGTTTTATTTTTACTGTGGCAACGGTGTGGGTTTCAAGTGAACTCTCCAAATTGGCAAATCTTTATGGGAGAAATACATATACCTAAGTATAATAAAGTAGTTTATGGCTTTTACCACTTAGCCTTCACTGTTCAAACACAGAACGATAGATTCTTTAGTTGTACTCATGATAAAATAATAAGAAACCACCTCTCTTTAGATTACCAGCCCATCAGTAAATGGAGTCGTGATCTGGAGATCCCGGGTTCGTGTTTCGGTGGGGACATCTCACAAAAATCACTTTGTGATCTCAAGTTTGGTTCGGACATTACAGGCTGATCACCTGATTGTCCGAAAGTAAGATGGAACTCGGTTCCATTACGTCTCCAGCTCAAATATTACCTCGACTGTCATCTTCTTAGCGTTATCCTGCTTCCACAGGATCCGCTTACCTAACCTGAAGATTTGACAGGTCCGGTTTCTTACAGACGCGACTGCCTGACTGACCTTCCAACCCGTAAAGGAAAATCCAACCCAACACAGGTTAGGTCACATACCTCTTAAACGCGTTTCCTCACAATGTTCTCCTGCACTGAGCACGTGATAATCATTTATGATCCAAACATGAATTCGAAAAACGATTTAGTAAATCATTAGGTTTAGGCCGTGCTGGGTTCGAACCTGTGACCTTACAATGAGAGTCAAGCTTTCTTCCAACTGGGCTACCACGGCTCCAATCCAGCGTCAACTGTAATGACCAAAATACCTCAGTTGTATCATAATGTACTTACTAACTTTTTTTATATTATATATTAGTTAGATCTCTGTGAAACAAATAAAAGAGAAGGTGCAGGTCGTGTCGTATCGGGAGGTGAAGGTTTTGGCGGGAATTACTCCACCAACAAGAGCGCAGCTCTTTAATAGAGAAAGAGAGAGAGAGAGAGAGATCTCTGTGGTCTAGTGGTTAGAGCATTGGGCTCACGATCTGGAGATTCGGGTTTGATTCCCGATGGTGACATTGTCAAAAATCGCTATGTGTGACTGTCCTTTAGTCCTTTATTTGGCTAGGATATTGCAGGCCTGGACCTAGTTGTCTGAACGGCCCAAACGCCTCCATTGACCCGCACTGAAACAGCGTGATGGAGTATGCTTCGTGCTCCTCCGGATGATTAAGGGGAGGCCTGCGCCCAGCAGTAGGACGTATATAGGCTGTTTATGTTTATGTAGATACTTAGATCTTCTGATCCTTTATCATTCATAGCTTAACGCCCACAATTTCTTGATTACTAGAACACTTAAAATTCTAGATTCTATATATCGATACGTCAATCATCCATTGTGATACAAATTAATGCGTGTCTATGACATTTTAAAACAATTGATTCTTCAATGGTAGATAACACCTAGAGATAAGAATTAGCCTTTGGCTTTCTCTTTTCAGGATGAATAGGTGAAGTTTTATTTAAGTACTATTTTATTAGGTATAAATTAAGTATTATTTGATTACAGGACCGCAAAAGTGGAAGAGGAAAGGGGGCCTTTGTCCAGCAGTCTTTTTCTTCTATCGTGTGGGTTGTGAGATGGAATACCAACCTCATCAACCCTGGTGTCAGGGTTACTATTGAGCCGCCAAAGCCCCTGACATGGCTCATGTAACGAGTACTTACTTACATCAGTAAGTGTGCCTTCCGAAGCACGGGTCATCTTACTTTCGGACAATCAGGTGATCAGCCTGTAATGTCCTAACCAAACTAACCCTAGTTTAGTTTGTGGTCCCCCACAAAGCCAGTAGTGGGATCTTGTAAGCTAGATTAGATTTTCAAAGCCAAAGCTGTTCAAAGGGGAAATGCTGCCAGTCTTTTGGGCACTTTGCCTCGGTTTAATAAATATTTGTTTAGTCTTAGCAAGGAGGAGTTTACTAACCCGCAGTGGAGCAGCGTGGTGGAGTATGCTCCATACCCCCTCCGGTTGATTGAGGGGAGGCCTGTGCCCAGCAGTGGGACGTATATAGTCTATTTATGTTGTTTATGCTTAGCAAGAAAATTTTGAACTTTTAGTAAAATATTTACTTACAGTTTTAATTAGATTTTTATGTAAGTAAGTAAGTATGTGACAAGTAATACTTAGTAAGTAAATAATTTAGTCTGTTTTCGATTAGATTTTTGATTTATTTATTTATTTATTAATGGATCACTTACAGCTATGCACATTATAACATTTAGTTAGGACACAATTAAACAAAGTAAAACAGTACTTATGTGTAAGCCAATTACAAGTGAACACAACATTCATTATAAAAAGAAAACAACATCTAGTCTGTTGAGGTAACTTCTCAGCAGCTATAACACTATTAATAACATCAATTATATCATATTATTGCACTAGTTGGTACAAAAAAACAAATAAACTATACTAATTTAACTAATTTTTAATGGAGATAGTATCTTGTCAGTTTGCTCTTCACAGCTCGCTGTGAATCGGAAAATATATCTAGTTGAAGAGATTTCGCGTTCAAACAGTTATAGGATGCACATGCTCTGGATAAGGGTTGATGTAATCCTAAGTTAGTTCTATATCGTGGTAATGTGAACGTTTTTGTAACGGGATGTCGGGGATATTAAAAAGATACATGGTATAAATCTTAAACTACAGAATATTTTAAAGAAATAAAGACTAACTACGGAATAAAGATAGTTTTAGGAACGCTGTTTTTGGCGACTCTATAATAACAGTGACACCAGGGTTGATGAAGTTGGTAATCCACCTCACAACCCACATGATAGAAGGTGCTCTGTGTGTATCAAGCTTATGTTTACAGTTGCATTAGGGCGCACTGAGCCGTGCTGCATTAACAGCATACAATGGGTGTCTGTTCCTCTGAAAACTTTCAAATTGTATGTATACATACATTTTACATACATACATGTATGAGTATGACACAGTAATAAGGTTCGTCCACCATTGTTTGCTAATTGCATCCAATTTTTTCTCGATGCACAAAGCCATAGGCCTTTGGCAAACTATGCGCCAACATTACTTGTACTCCATTTTTTACGGTTTCTCAAGATACAGGCTCCGCCTAGTTTGAAAACCTCTGTTCATTTGGTTATATTTTTAATATCGTCACTGGAAAGGCAAAATTACGTAAGCGCCAAAAGGCCATTTCGAGAAAAAGCCGTTTAAAGTTTCATTTTTTCGTTTTTTTATCATAACTTTTTACCCAATTATCCAATTTAGATGACGTCAAAGTAAGGTTACATTGTTTTTTAATTGTCTATGTCCAGCAATACATATCATAACAGTTGGATTACTATTTTAGGATATAGTGGCGCTTACGTAAAAATGACTTCAGTTTACAGTAAAGCAAATTTACTTAACCGCCATCTGGTTAAAATATTATTTGGAAGCAAAATTACTTACAGCTCTTACGACAATGCATACGAGAACGACAATATTTCTTTAAATATAATAATACTGTAATGTTAGCGGAGTAAAAGTTACTGTAACGCCTTTTACACATCTGCTTTCATTATGTAAAAATTGCCTAAAAAGTGATCGATTGATTATGTCAGTACACCAAAGATTCTTTAAAGTAAGTTTTTGTAATATCTTACATGAGTAAAAAGACGTAAGAGACAAATAATTATTCTTAATACCTCCTTAAATTACTTATTACTTCAATTGATTTATTAAAATAGCTATTAAAATACTGAAGTGCCAGAAATAAAGTTTCATAAAATATAAATAATAGCGTACAACCCGTTATCTGTTTGTAAAAGTTTCTTTTTAACACTTTCAAAGACAGAACGTATACGGACGTTCCGATTCCAAGGTGTCATACTACCTATTATGAACCACCAATGACCCATGGTCTCTGTCCGTGAAAGGGTTAAACGGTTTTATTTAGCTAAACCCGTACGGTATATATTTGTATCAAAATTAGAAATTGCAGTTTAAGTACCTTCCTGTTGTCAGATTGATCTGAAATTTGGTACGCACCTTTAATTCCGATGTCAATACAATATAATAAAATCAATAACATTATAAATCTAAGATGGCAGCCGGTACATAATGGGGGATTACATATTTTTCCAAACCCCCTCAATATGGGTATCAAATGAAATAGCTACACAAGTAGAATACTGTGATTATGTCAAAATTTAAAATCCAAGATGGCCGCCGTTCCAAAATAGCGGACTAGGTACATATTTTCCACAACCCCCTCAATAGGGGTATCAAATGATAGGACTACACTAGTAGAATACTGTCATTATGTCAAAATTTCAAATCCAAGATGGACGATATTACAAAATGACTGAAAGAAGGCTGTTGCCCTTAATTTTGTCATTGGCATCCACCGTCTATAATATGCAGGGCAGCACAGTGGATCGCTGGGTAATGATGCCGCCGACGAACTGGCAAGAAGAGGATCAGACACCAGGGTATATGGACCCGAACTAATCCTGCCGATACCTTTCAGTCAGTTACGCTCGTGGGTACGGGACCATACCCAGCAACTACACAACGACAGATGGGCACAGCTGCCCACATGCAGACAGTCGAAGGATATCATGCCTATGGTATCCAATTCACTCGCCGACTGCTTCGCTTAAACCGCAATGACCTCCGAATCGTAGTGGGCAGTATAACGGGTCACTGCCCACTCAACAAGCACCTATTTAACTTAGGGATAACGGACAGCCCACTTTGCAGAGGCTGTCTGGACGCAGAAGAAACTGCCCCCCATGTAATCCTGGAATGCACGGGAGTGTCAGCACAACGGGTAAAATCCTCAAAGGAATGGGGTCGCTCCGCGAAGCCTGTGAAATCCCCAGGAGGCTTCTGAGCTTCTGGAAGGAGATAGGGTGGCTTACGTAGTCAACAATTACACACATAATGGGCCACCTTAGAGTCTAAATGCGGAAAACAGAGCCCACTAACATAACATAACATATGCAGGGCAGCACAGTCGACCATGCAGTAGTATATTTGGGCTCAAAATTGTTTGAATTAGGACAAGCATACGTGGCTCTAAGTCGAGTCAAGTCTCTGGAAGGGTCAAGTCTTTTTAATTCCTCAATAATTTCTAATTCCTCAATAATTCCCCTTATTGTTTTTCAAAGTATTTACCACGAAGTTTAATACACTTTTCCATTCGCTCGAACCAGGTATTATTTAACATTTATTCCACTCCAAAGTAGAGGTGTTCAAAATGGCTGACTTGAAAGCGTTGGCCGCTTCTTCACCGCACTGGAAACTTTGACTGCGAAGAGTTTCTTTTTTAATTTTAGGAAATGTAAAGAAATCATTGGAGCTTAGGTCAGGACTGTATGGAGGATAGTCAAGAATTTCTACGTTTTCCTGCTTCAAATAATCGTTTGACGAGCGGCGTGTGAGCTTGCGTTGTCAAGGTGCAGCATCCTGCACCCCTGCGCATCATCATGCGTCGCTTTGGGTTAGATTTTCGAAGTTCGGCGATGACTTGTGGTTAACAAATTGTGGGATACCAATCCGCATTAACCGTCCTACGATCTTCAAGTGCAATTGTCGCAACATGACCGATTTTCTCCACGAAGGTAGCCACCATCTTCTTTGAAGTGCTTCGAGAGCGAACAACTTTAGTCGGCTTTGACTCGTTTTGGAAGACCCAAACTGTGGATTGTTGTTTGGAATCAGGATAATAGCATAAATCCAAGATTCGTCACCACTGATGATGTCGTACACGTGATTTGAGTCTCCTCGGTTGAACCTCTGAAGAGTTTTCTTACACCATCTGACGCGGGCTACCTTATGATCGTCAGAAAATGCGGGATGCAACGGCAAACTAGTTTTCTCATGCAATATCGTTTAAATGGTTGTCCCTGAAATTCCTAATAACGCCTCTATTCTCGGTATGTCACATGACGATTTTTGAGGATTAGTTGTCTCACAGCAACGATATTATCTTCAGTGAAGGCGGATGTCCACGCTCGAACTCTAAATACCAGCGTTCGATGGTCCGCAGACATGGCACTTCATCGTGGAATAGAGATTTTAACTCTTTGAAACACTGAAGTCGAGGTAGGCCTCTTCAAAAGTTATAGAAAATTTTTCTTTGTAAGATTCATTTTCGGACGTGACCTGACAGATTCAAACGAACGCTGTGACTAAACAATTGCATTAATCCTAATGCTTTCAATTGTTTTGATATTCGAAATTCCAACAAATTTGAATTTTGAGTTCTCAATTCAAAATTAGCGCTAAATATGCAAACGACAGAACTTAAAAAGTATCACAAAGTCGCTTTTTCTGTCCCTATATCCCTATGTACGCTTAAATCTTTAAAATTGCGCAACGGATTTTGATGCAATTTTCTTTAAAAGTTTATAGGTATTTATAATAACACCCAATAAATAGTGTAGAAATACTGTTATTTTTGAGGATTTTAATGTGATGTCGTAAATAATTTAATTTTTCCTCAGCATTGCACCCGAGCGAAGCCGGGCGGGTCGCTAATAAATTATAAAATCAATACTGAAATAGTTTTACTTTTAGATCTATTGTTAAAAAATAACTTCCTGGGAAACTTACTGCTAGCCCACAAACTTGCTTAATAACAGCATAAAAATGCGAAGGCAAATTTACGTACACGCCTTACTTATTCTAAATACTGTAAGTCAAAATTACTTATTCGCCATTCACTGCATAAACATGCTAAGACATTTTTTTCTTATACGCCTTACTTATTTTAAAAGCTGTAAATAAAAATGACTTATACATAGTCTATTTTTTATTTTCAGTAGTCCAAAATTACTAATAAAATGATACTTTTCTAACTATAGAATGCCAAATTTACTTAAAGTTAATATGTAGTTATTATATAGGAACACAATATTACTTATACACCAGTCACGAAAAAAACACCAAAATCTTGTCGTTTAAGAAACTGGAATTGAAAAAAGTCAACTATTTTTAAATTTACGTAAGCGCCAAAAAAGTGCTCGTATCGCAATGCTACCCAGACAGATCGACGCAGAATTAGTGTTGGGTTCTTACCCGGAAAATTCCCGCGATTTGGGAAATTTCCCAATTCTGAGGGAAAAAACCCGAAAAATTCCCATTTCAAGGGAAAATATTTTTTATCCCATATATTTGTATTAAAAGTAAGGATTTCCAACAAAGACCGTTTAAATATAATGTATGCCTACTTATGCCCAATTTATCTTCTGTCGTAGTGTCGTATGAACTCTTAAAAAACTTAAAAGAGATCATCGGATTTCCGCCCAGAAGTCAAAGTGCCGGCCAAAAAATAATTTTGCTATATTCCGTTAGATCTTATCCATATGAGCATTTATTACTATGGCACCAAAGCTGTAGGGTCAATATCTTCGGTTTTATTCGATTTTAAAAAACTGTATTTTTCATACATTTTTGGTGAAAATGTAAAGTGCCGGCCATGAAACAATATTTGTATATCCCGTTAGAACTTATCCATTTGACCATTTATTATTAGGGCACCAAACGTCTATGACCATTATTTTGACTTTTGTTGGACTTTACGTTATAGTTTCTGTGTGAAAAGTGCCGGTCAGCAAAAAACACATGTGAAAGCTATCGAGAAGATACCTGTAAACATTATTCACTATGACAAAAACGTGTATGACCATTAATTAGTTTGGCTTTTGTTGGATTTAAAAAAAACTTGATTTTTGATTCATTTTGTATAAAAATAAAATATAACAGGCGCGTTATTTAAAGGATCGTCTGAATGTTTATTACTATGGCATTAAACGACTATGACCAATATTTTGAACTTAATTCGATTTTCCAAAAATCAAAAAAAGTTTTATCTAGTGATAATGGAACTATCTTGCTAAAGGCGTAATATGGTGGTCGTCTTTTGAAAAATAGGTTTGCGTTTGACCACTACCTTACCTGATGGTGATACACGCTTAAGAAACTACTTTTTTTAAAGAAAAGTGTATACAAGGAATAAACAGTGGGGTGATAGAGGTACCTACTATGTTATCGGCCGAGTAGCACCAGGATATTGTGATAGGCATACTTGCAAAGTACAACTACCCGACTCCTGTTTTCCCTAACAGATACTTCAGACGTCATGCCAATATACGAGTTTCGTCACTAGGTGGCAAGCTTATCTTTGGAGGGTGGTAACCATTTACGGTCAAGGTGAATCAATACCATAATTCAACCTAAACCTAGGCCGTAACGTTGAGTCGAATGCAAAAACTACAGCCAACGTCATATCTAAAATCAGATAGTATTAATATAGAAGTTCACCTAACAACACACAAAACAAAAACACAAAGTATTTATCTGACTAATAACTAGCCATTGGGAAAGCTCTACTTGTTGTCATTGTTAAAATGTATAAAAAAAAGTTTTTTTAAAAAGTCCAATAAAAGCCAAAGTCGTCATTTGGTAGTATAGTAAAATACGTCGTTCAAGTCGTTTACCAAAAGATTTGACTTATTTTGTTTCGCTGGCTGACATTTTCCCATTTGAACCAAAACGGAAAGAGAGACGAATAAAAAGTCAAGATAACGGTCAAAAATGTTTTGCGCCAGATTATTAAATGTTCTAAAGGTCCTTTGTAATCCGCCGTACCGCATTTTTCACCCAAAGCACTTTATTTTCATACAAAATAAATAAGAAACAAAATTTTTAAAATACACTAAAAGCCAAACTAATGGTCATACAAGTTTGGCGCTATAAAAAAAAATGTTAACAGACATCTACTCGATACTCTCAACATGATATTTTTGCTGGTCGGCATTTTTCATATTTAAACTAAAACGTAAATTCCAAAAATAATGTCAAAATAATGGTCATAGATGTTTGGTGTTATTAAAAAATATTGAGAAGCAACTATTAGACAGATTCGACGTATTTTTTTCGATGGCCGGCATTTTAACATATTAACCAAAACTGAAAGTCCAAATAATGGTCATAGAAGTTTGGCGCCATACTAATAAATGTTCTAACGGTCCTTTGTAATACGCCTGTACTTATACTTTTTTTTCCCAACGGACATAATAATATTATTTTTTACAAATGTATGAAAAGTCGAGATTTTTAAAATCCAATTAAAGCCAAACTAATGGTCATACACGTCTGGTGTCATAGTAAAAAATGTTCAGAACAATCTACTCGAAAGGTTTGACACATTTTTTTTCTCTGACCGGCACTTTCAAATTTGGGCCGGCCAAAGTATGGAAAGCCGATGATCTCCTTTGTAATATATTTTGAATGGAATGTTCGATTTTATATAGGATGCTTTTGGCACGAGAGAATGTCATCATCGAGGAGCAACATGGTTTTGTGCAAGAAATTGGGAGGCACGAATACCTACAGATATTATTTACTTGGACTATGAAAAAGCTTTTGATCGAGTTCCTGTCACACCATTGATTGCTAAATTAGAGCCCTTTGGAATCAGAGGCAATGTCGTGAAGTGGATTGAAGACTTCCTGTCAAATCGCACATTCTCTGTGCGCATCGGAGAATCATACTCTGTTCCCAGAAAAGTCCTCAGCGGTGTGCCGCAGGGATCGGTGTTAGGACCTATTTTATTCAGTAACTACCTTACATATCTTAAACATGGTATCATGTCTGATATATCACTCTTTGCAGATGACACGAAAATAACGGGGAATCCACTTATTAGCCATAATATAATCCAAGATGATCTTGATAGAGTAATTGCTTGGACCCGAGATTGGCTAATCACATTAAACGTAGACAAATGCACTGTGTTGCATGTTGGCAGTAACCACCCCACGTTGAGTTACACCACTGACTCAAAACCTCTCGAGCGTGTTAAAAAACAAAAGGACCTTGGCATAACGATAACACATAATCTAAAGTGGGACGAACACATTATTGGAATCACTAAGAAGGATAACTCCCTTTTATACATAATTAGAAAAGCTTTTTATCATATAGATACGGAATTGTTCCTTAGGCTTTACAAAACTTACTTACGTCAGACCGCTGTTAGAACATGGGTTTCAAATATGGAGACTTTACTATCGGAAGGACATTGCACTACTAGAGAGAGTCCAAAGAAGAGCAACAAAGATGGTGACAGTACTGGCTAGCCGGAGTGGACCTTAGCGGGGGCCGCAGGACTCTCACCTCTGGCTTGCCTTCATTGGCCAGCCAGAGTGGGGCGTTAGAGCTATACGCTCGCAGGGTGGAAGTGAAAGATGCATAAGTCGCGAGTTGGTAAGGCGGGTAAACCGCCTCGCAGAAAGCGGTGTACACCTCTTGACACCCTGAGATGCTCACAACCATGTTGCTGTCTTGCCGTCCAGTCGCGTCGGCTAGATAGGTGGCCCAATCAGTGAGTGACGAGTCACCGCCTGCCCAATGTATCTCTGTTATTAACATTGGTCGAGCAGGTGCAGTAGCCCCAGTATATAGGTTCACTAACCCCCAACCCAATAGCCCAGTTCCTTTTGTTCCCATAATCTGCAATAGTCCTACACGAACCAGGGATTGTCTTTGGGTGCACTCCCAAAGTGCATACAGGGATAATCGCCGGTTGGTGTCACAACACATTTTGAGTAAATTGTCTTAAGGGGCCTCTACGTGTTGGCTTCGGCCCCACGCACGCCTTCCAAAAGTCCGGGACTCCATGACAGACCCGACCAGAGACATGGAAACGACATACAAATAATAATAAGATTAAAAATAATTAAATAAAAAATATTTTCCCATGATTCGGGAATTTTTCGGGTGTTTATTTTATTTTCCCATATTTTCCCGATATTTTTTCTTTCCCACCCAATTTTTTCTTTCCCTGCCCATCACTACGCAGAATGAAACGCTGATTCCGAATATATAAAAAACCCAAAATACCTATTTTGGCGCTTACGTAATTTTGCCTTTCCAGTGACGATATGATACCCAGCCATCACAAAAATCACTTTGTGATCCCTAGTTTGCTTAGGAAATTACAGGCTGATCACCTGATTGTCCAAAAAGTAAGATGATCAGAGCGTCGGTAGGCACGTTAAGCCGTTGGTCCCGGTCACTACTTACTGATGTAAGTAAGTAGTCGTTACATGAGCCCTATCAGGGGCCTTTGGCGGGTCAATAGTAACCCTGACACCAGGGTTGATGAAGTTGGTAATTCACCTCACAACCCACACGATAGAAGAAGACTATGCCGAAATTGTTATGCGAAATAAAAATTTTAATATGTAGGTAATCCAAATATGAAATTATAAAAATAGAAATATTCTTTATTTGCCTTTGAATAGGGTCCATTAATAGATGGATGTACATAGAAGTCCCTCCTCATTGGTTTACAGCCCGACCCGGGATTCGATCCCGTGACTCTACAATGTAAGTCACAAGTTCTCGGACAGAACTATAACGGATTTATTGTTAAGCTGATGGCAGCATTGATATATCGTATTAGTCCGTTACATTATGTCCTTACTGGGTTGATGACGTAGGTGCCCCGAATTAGTCCCGATGACGTCACTAGACTAATGGTCATATCCAGCTGAATAATTATATTTTTACGTCTACGACGTCTACTACAAACGCCATTTAATTTTATTTTAAGTTATATCTGTCATTTCCTTGCCTTGCCCTTCGGAGAAAAGTAAAACAAAAAATATCTATAATCATGCAAGCACCGGTAAAACTACCTACTTTAAATACAGAAGTACAATTTAACGAATATTTACTTCAATATGATATTTTTGTCACCTCTAACCTCATCAGTAAGCCCTCGCATGTTTACCATTGGCTAAGGCTAAAGGTCGAACGGAAATTATGCCCTCAGATCAATTGATCGGGCGATATCAATATCGACTGTACTGACGCCTGATACACTGCCATTAACCCCATCTATTCTATAAGTACTCAATTAAATTTGAAACGTATCGAATCAATGAGGCACTTTACAGACTACGTTCCTTAAAAACGATATTAATGGCCAGGAACACATTTTTTCATATAACCTTCTAATTTCATGAATCATCATCATCATCAGCCGTATGACGCCCACTGCTGGGCATAGGCCTCCCCCATGTCAGGGGCCTTTGGCGGGTCAATAGTAACCCTGACACCAGGGTTGATGAGGTTGGTAATGCACCTCACAACCCACACGATAGAAGAAGACTATGCCGAAATTGTTATGCGAAATCAAAATATCAATTACTCATAGGTAATCCAAGGTATTCATGAATAACGTGTAAATTTATTTATTTATTTTCATGGGATAATAAACAATTATACATGATAATATGAGGAGCTCGGTGGCGCAGCGGTTAACGCGCTCGGTCTGCGATTGCTGAAGTAAAGCAACTTTCGCAAAGGCCGGTCATGGGATGGGTGACCACAAAAAAAAAGTTTTCATCTCGAGCTCCTCCGTGCTTCGGAAGGCACGTTAAGCCGTTGGTCCCGGCTGCATTAGCACTCGTTAATAACCATCAATCCGCACTGGGCCCGATCTCCCTATCCATCCATAGAGAAGGCCCGTGCCCCAGCAGTGGGTACGTTAATGGGCTGATGATGATGACATGATAATATGTTAACAATAGCTGTAGGATATTTTCACATAAGAACATGTACAATCAACCACATTATCTACGTATTAGTTTACAATGTCGTCTAGTGAGTTGAAAAAGGTTATGTTATAAATTAAACAAAAATAAATCAGCTCAGGGCTTGATTAATAGATTTTTTAAATTTAGAACTAGATATAACAGACACATGCACCTTATTATTTTGGGAATTTATTATTATTATTTATTTATTTATTATTATTTGGGACAACAACAGCATAATTACATAAAAAAATAATTATGACCTTTTTATTAGGTACACCCAAGCACAATTACAACTTACATCCATTATTATTATGATCAAAATAAAGAGAAGCAATATAGGTAGCATCATAATTCTATACATAATGTGACCCAAATATCAAGCAACAAATTTTATATATGCTTCTGCCATTACATTGCATTATGGAATAGGTAATTATGTTCCCGAGTAATGAGAAAATAGGTAATTATCGCGTTAAAGCTGTACATTGCCATTTATATTATTAGACACCAGCTGAGTTGTGGTTTTTCTGAGTAGTTTAAGCGGGTTCCAAATGGTGGGCGTGAATTTTTTTGGCGAGTTTGCTATTTTCATCTCATAATATATTATAATATTAAGTTGTTATTTGCGAAAACCTAAATTGGCTTATTATATAGTTATAACATATAATCTATTATATCTTTTGCTGTTGGTTTTTCGAAGAAAATAAACATACATACATACATAAACTCACGCCTATTTCCCACCGGGGTAAACAGAGACTATAGAATTCCATTTGCTTCGATCCTGACACACTTCTCTTGCTTCCTCCACATTCATCAATCGCTTCATACACGCACGCCGGTTCAGAGTAGATCGTATTGAACCTTTTCTAAGGACATCTCCAATTTGGTCATCATAAGTCCTTCTCGGTCTTCCTCTGCCAGCCCTACCATCAACTTTCGCTTTATATACCGCTTTTGCAATCCTATTATCCTTCATCCGCTCTACGTGTCCAAACCAACCTAACATTCCCTTCTCAATCCTATTCACTATATCGTCTTTTACACCACATCTCTGTCTTATCACACTGTTTCTCACTCTATCACTCAACTTCACACCGCAGATGCTACGCAAAGACCTCATTTCTACGGCATTGATCCTACTTTCATGCTTCTTCTGCCATACCCAACATTCACTACCGTACTTCAGCGTAGGGACAAGCACTGCATTGTGAACAGCCAAAAATAAAAAAAAAGAAAATAAAATAAAAATAAAATAAAATATTGTTTTTGGTGAACGTAGCTGGGAAAGTCTCATTGCTGTCAATGTTGCATGGGCACTACATACATAAATTTCCTTCTTACCGCGTGCCCTGTTAACCCGCAGATGCTGCATAACTTACTTTACCGTTCCTAAGAATTCTTATTTACTTAACTAATTTTTCGACGTTACTTACACGTAAAAAGAAAACAAAAACTAAAGCTGTCTCTTGTCGAAATCGTTATCAACTTTGCTAACTCTCTCTACCTCTCTGTCCCACTGATAAAACCCTGGCCTTTTTCGGTGGACTGCTGCATCCATGTATATTCCCTTCTTCTATCGTGTGCGTTGTGACGTGTACATTATATTTTGTGTTTTATACATATTTTATTCTGAGGTTAAGTCATTATCGGGTGAGAGCCTTCAGCGCTCCCCATTTGTCCGGCCAAGTAGTTAATGCCATCTGCGGCAAATCTACAATAAGTCACGTCAAAAAAAAAAAGTTAAGTCATTAATGTTGTAGTAAATGTATTCAGACCATGATTCTGAGCTAATATGAAGTGGAATTTTTTGTTGTAAAATTCATGACTTTTTAGTTTTTTTTTTTATTATTTTCAATTCTATTGAAGTCTATTTCTAATTCAATACTTTTGCGACAGAAAATTCAACTTGATATTCAAAGTTTTCGTTACGATGTCACTAACCCCCTGTAGGTATATGTGTTGTGGTTTTTCCGAAATAAAAGTTTTTTTTTATTATAAAAGTTGTCGGGCGCGAGTCTTATATTTGGCATTGGCATAAGAAACGAATCGATGTCTGTCTCGTTACACTCGAGCGGATTACGATAAACGACGCTTTGTTTGCATCCATGTATTGCACGCCCATTGTTGAAGGCCCTTATAAATAGATACCGGATGGCCGATAGTCATAAGATAGACTCCAACCGGAACCTTGTCTATACATATGGTATCTAACCACGCTGTATCCAAGTATCCTTTGTGTCCAAGTATCCTCCGTATCCAAGTACCCACTATATCCAAGTATCCGCTATATCCAAGTATCTGCTGTTTACAAGTATCCGCTGATCCAAGTATCCTCCGCATCCAATTATCCGCTATATCCAAGTATCCGCTGTGTCCAAGTATCCGCTGCATCCAAGTATCCTTCGTATCCAAGTACCTGCTGTATCCAAGTATCCGCTGTATCTGTATCCAATTATCACAAAAATCGATCGATTTATACTTTTTTAACGCGAATGTTGACGTGAGTTTACGTAGGTATATATGTTGTAATAATAAGAAAGACCTCAGGTCCCCATTTGTCCGACCAAATAGTTAATGGCATTTGCGGCAAATCCACAATAAGTCACGCCAATAAATATAATGGAAAAAAAATAGTCACGTAGTGGCCAACTGCTTCGGTGACATGACACTCCGTAAATGAGTACTGCATCTGTACGGTCACGAGCATGAATATGTATACACTTGGTACCATGTCACATTAACTTTTTTGACAAATTGAACTGTAAGTGTCACTAAATGTCAAATATGTTAGTGCGACAGAATCCTAAAGTGGGTACACTATATTGCTCATGACTGTGCAACCAGTAATGTGCCAATAGTGCCGTGATAAAAAAGAGCAAAGTTTATGTAAAAAAAGAGCTTTATTACCTAGCCTTTAGGTAGATAGGATCAAAGTAAAAGAGTCAAAGTAAAGTAAAAAAAAACCGCCAGTGTCATTATTATTACTTATTAAAGATTTGCCGGAAATGGGGACCGCTGAGGTCTAACTTATGATTATAATTATAACATACGGTCACGAGCATTAATATATACACACTTTGGTACCATGTCACATTAATTTTTTTGACAAATTGAACTGTAAGTCTCACTAAATGTCAAATATGTTAGTGCGACAGAGTACATAAACTCACGACTACATTCGCGTTAAAAAAGTATAAATCGATCGATTTTTGTGACATTCCCAAGAAGATTGCAAGCCGATAAGCGCGTTCAACGTAGAGAAACTATTCTTCACCAAAAAACACCACATCGAAGCGATTCATCTAAAAAGAAATACCTGTCTTCTTTTTCTATTGTGTGGATTGTGAGGAGGATTACTACTGTCAGTCAGGGTTATTACTGAGCCGCCATAGGCCCCTGACATGACTCATGTAACGACTACGTAGTTACATCAGTAAGTAATAACCGGGACCAACGGCTTAACGTGCCTTCCGAAGCACGGATCATCTTACTTTTGGACAATCATGTGATCAGCCTGTAATTTCCTAATCAAACTAGGAATCATAAAGTGATTTCTGTGATTTGTCCCCACGGGATTCGAACCCGGGACCTCCGGATTGTGGCCACAACGCTCAACCACTGAAACCACGAAGGCCGTTAAGACGAAGAAATACCTATGGCAATTTGACATTTGGGCATATATAAAAATAAGTGCGCAATGTCCATAAGTATCAAATAGCAATATTGAGTTTTTAGATTAATTATTAATTCAATTCAGACTTGACAGTCCTTATTAGTCCCCAATGCATGTTAAGCTAATGGATGATGCACATGCACAACATCCATATAAGTAGATATTGTGCATATAAAAAACATTAAGGTGTGGTCATACGGCAGTTAGTCTAGACATTACACGCGTCATTAAGCCGCGATTGACTGTAACGCTGTCAGGCAACATTGTCCGCGATATTGAGACGTATAGTGCAGATATGATAACATAGTAAGTATATACAGGGTGTTAGTGACGTCGTAACGAATGACGAGGGGGATGATTCAGACCATGATTCTGAGTTAATATTAAAATTAAAATTCAAGATTTGTTTTTAGTTTTTTTTAATTATTTTTAATTCTATACTTTGCGATGGAAAATTCCACTTGATAATCGATCAGAATAATTTGCTGAATCACCCTGTCAGTATTCGTTACGATGTCACGTACACCCTATACAAGTACCTACATACAGGTAGCCTTACAAGTAGGTATGGGTGTTAGCGACAAAGTACCGAATACCTACTGAGCGGGAAGGTTCACACCATGATTCTGAGTTGATATCTAGTGGAATGATTGATTGATTGATTGTTTGACAAGGAGTGATTTCCTGTCGGAAAATTCATGATTTTTTTAAATTATTTTCTGTTCCATACTTTTTCGACGGAAAATCCCACTTGATATCATCTCAAAATCATGGTTTGAATCACCCCTTTAAGTTTTCGTTACGATGTCACTCATCATCATCAATTTAAGAGCTCTTGTCGGTGTAGCATTTTCCAACGATGTCACTAACATGAATGAATGAATTGATGAATGTGGAGGAAGCAAGAGAAGTGTGTCAGGATCGAAGCAAATGGAATTCTATAGTCTCTGCTTACCCCGGTGGGAAATAGGCGTGAGTTTATGTATGTTTATGTATGTCACTAACATATTTGTTTATGTACTTAATGTAAAGTGTTGAATCACGATCTAAGTCCGTGTTTGCCCCTGGTCCTTCCCCCAATAAGAATTATGAGTGTAAGTAAATAAAATACACAACACTTTACTTACATCGATAAAATCGAAACACCCCGCTAGTTTTTGATTCGTAAGGATTATCAGAAAAATATAAAATTATAAAGTTTTATGAGTAAAAAGTATATAAGTATGACATTTTACGATTGGAATTATTTATGGTTTTTAATTCTTAGTACTTGACATTCCAGCCAGAGACAAAATTATCATAGCACTATTGGATAATTTTTACTTTAATTTTTATTAATTTTAGGCGGCTAGCTTTCCGCCCGGACCTTCATTAGGCTGCCAACAATGGCTATAGGGTATCCTTCACCAGACTTTTGGCTTTACCTATTCCGATAGGGATTTTGGTCGTGAATTAAAACATAATATTTTTAGTGAGTTTCTTTTAGTCGCCTGCGAATTTATTTCAATTTATTCTTAAACCACAAATTGCTATGTAGAAACTTAAAGGAGTGATTTATATATTTTACATAATATGGGCAGAGCTTTTTTTGATGTGACTTATTGTACTGTTGACGACAGGTCGACATGGCAATCGGAGGCGGGGTCGCCCCGCACACCCGCAAAGTCCCAATGAATATTGGGAAAACGACATGGGAATGGAAAATGAAAATGGAAAATTTTATTATAAAAGTCGGAGATACCAGTGACGAAGATTCTTTAAGTTTTTGTAGCGATACGTTAGATGATTCAGATGAATAAATATTAACTTAAATGAAAACGTGGTATTATTTTATTCACATTTTGTTACATACATAATAAAAATATATCGATATTGAAAACGTCACGTCACTAGAGAATTGCCATGTCGACCTGTCGCCTACATTAGATTTGCCACAGGTGGCATTATAACTACTTGGCCGGACAAATGGGTAGCGCTGAGTGCTCTTACACAGTACAAAATTTAAGACAACCTGAGAGTGCCGGTTGGACGCGAACGTCGGCTCAGAGCGTCGTCTGAGGGGATCATATTTAAAAGAATTAATCGACCCTAGTGGGTCGAAAGCTAGAAGAAAAGAGAGGAAGGGGAAGACCAAGAAGAGCTTACATGGAACAGATTAAAGAAAAGGTTAACGTCGTGTCTTATAGGGAAGTCAAGGAATTGGCCTTTGATAGACTGGAATGGAAAAACACCGACAAGAGCTTGGCTCTTAAATTGATGATGATGACGGCAGTAAGCGCCTTTGTCCGGCCAAGTTTTGTCCGGCCAAGTAGTTAATGCCATCTGCGGCATATCTACAATAAGTCAAAAAAAAAAAGAGTAAGCGCCGCATAAGGGAAATCGTCGACAACGTCGGCGGGTCCGTATCGAGGTTCATGGTGTTGCATTTCTGACATAGATTATGATAACCCGTATGGTTCTTCATCTCTGTGGGTTACTATTGAGCCGCCAAAGGCCTCTGACATGGCTCATGTAACGAGTACATAGTTTACTTGTACTCGTCTACGGTGTTCTCTTATTTATTTATTTATTTGTACGGTCACGAGCATTAATATGTATGCACTTTGGTACCATGTCACATTAACTTTTTTGACAAATTAAACTGTAAGTCTCACTAGATGTCAAATATGTTAGTGCGACAGAGTCCTGAAGTGGGTACATTATATTGCTCATGACTGTACACAATAGAACACAGAAAGAAACATGCAAAGAAAACAGATAGTACAGGTAAGCTCTCTTCATCTTATAACTTGCATAGAATAAAATAAGGCAAGCATAGAATAAGGAATAACACTAGGTATGTATTTCAAGGCAAGTTCGAATAGGCACCTCCTAGGTAAGCTCGTTACATCGTCGACATTTTCTTACCTCTTACGAAAGAATGTAGATAGATAGATAGATGAAAACATTTATTTGGTCTACAGATACACATGCATACAAAAAGAAAAAGATTAGATACAGACAACCAATCAACAGAGACGAAGCTCTGTATTAAACTTGCGCTGAGCTATGAGCGCAAATCGGTCATAGCTCAGCGCAAGTTTTTGCTCTCACGAACAAAACGCTGATTTTCAGCTACAACACGGCTGGAGAAATCCGCGGGTACGGCAACAGTCTGAACCGAACTGTAGTGAGTCCGAACTATAGTCGAGAGCAGACTTCTCTCGACTACAGTTCTTCCACCCTCATCAAGGACTTCATACATGCTCGCCGGTTTAGAGCACTCGAAAAAATATATAAAAAAATTAAGTCTCAAATTAAATCCCTACTCGGCCCTTCAAATTATTTATAGATGTATGCTGTCAGCATGATCCGCTTCGCATTGTAATAGCAAACGGCGCCTGCGCATTCAGAACGCTGCTCACGTCCTTACCCTTCTAAGTCTACAAGTTACTACTTCATAGCACTTCTACTAGTCAATGTTAATGGGAATTATTCAATGTATGTCTCAGTGGGAGTCGCTCAATGAATTATATCGACTTGAATGGTGTTTAGTATGAAAAGTGTGAGACTCATAAAGGTAAACGTGCTGTGTGTCCAGTATTTCATTCATAACATAGGCTCACGACTATAAACCAATTGGGGTAGTCAGAGGTGCATACATCACGAGGTAAACTAAGTACTCACACCTCACCGAGCTTTCTGTTAGACCAACGTGATAGGAGGTGAGCCGTATCGCCGTATATAATGGTCGAGCCACCTGTGTTGGTGAAAACTACTTTATTTTTTACTAATTGTAGATTTACCGCAGTGGCATTAACTACTTGGCCGGACAAATGCGGAGCGCCGAAGGCTCTCACCCGGTACAACGTTTAAGACAACAGGCCTGAGGGTGCCCAGTTGGGCGCAAACCTCGGCTCAGGGCGTCGTCTGAGAGGAAAAATATTTGAAAGAATTAATCGACCCTAGTGGGTCGATAATGAGGGAAATCGTCGACCACGCCGGCGGGGTCGTTATCGGGGTCCTGAAGTGTTTGGTGTCGCGAGCTGATCGGCTGATCTATGGCTAGAGTAAGTAAGTAGAGTAAGTAATCGGGTCGTCGGGATCGTATATTACGTACTTTGGACAGGTGAAAACTACACTTAAGATAAATTATTATCGCATTGGTGCAAGTCCAGCACCGGGAGTTGAACCGGTGCTCCCCGATTGAGAAGCAAGCCAGTTTACCACAGGACCATAGTGACTGAATATCACATGCATATACCTAGTATATAGCAGTAGTATAATTATAGTATATATTTAACATAACATAACATACATAAACAGCCTATATAAGTCCCACTGCTGGGCACAGGCCTCCCCTCAATCAACCGGAGGGGGTATAGAGCATACTCCACCACGCACGGTATATATTTATAGTTTATACCTAATTTATATAGTTTAGTATTAAGATTGTTTGTTTTCATTTACGGTGAATATAATTGGCAAGCATATATACCAAGTCTTTCTATTTATAATGCAGTCTGTAGAAGTTTCATATGTTATGCTGTATGTGTACCTAAATAAATAAATAAATAAATAACTAGTATAATGTACAGGAAGGACACTCACCTCCCCCCACCGAATCGCCATGCCGCAACAGTCACCGGTCGCTACCGCTGTCGCTCCACCCTTACAACCTGCACGATAAAAAAAGAGATAGAATCACTTACTCATTAGTAAAAAAGACTTGATATTAGAAATCTGGATGAGGCGAGTGGATATTTTAAGCTATACCTGTCATGTTCTTAACCACCGGAAAGGAAAGGGACGGGTAATCCACAAGCATATTTTTATGGAAACAATTCCAAAGGAAGAAAGAAACACACACTTTGCCCCAATTAAGATGTTTCTGATTTTAAATATTATAAAAATCTACCCCTACAAAAAAAAAATCAAAATAGGACTTGTTGCTGGCACATAAGAAGTGAAACCTTTGTTTGATTCCATTAATTTAGTAGAATATAAATCATTTATTTTAGATATAAGTAAGTAGGTATAGGTACACAGTAGCAGTGAAAAAAATAATTAAGTAAACCTTATTTCTAAAACGGGACATCACTCAACAGAATGTTGTGACACTCTGACATTGAGGGAGCGCCACAACGCTCATTTTTAGCTGTGTCCCAAAAAAAACTAAAAAATAAAACAGCTTAAATCTAAACAATAATCAAACAAATTAAAATTGATTAACTGTGTTAATAATGTGTGAATTACAGAGTAGAGGGTATGTGTGCGTATGTTCGTTAAATGAGGGTATAGTGAGCTCAAAACAAATTGAAGTCCGTCGATAAAACTGTTAACATTGTATGACATAGTCTATTGAATGGGAACTCATAATTATGGAACATGCAATGATTTCATTAGGTTATAAATTATACACGATGCGAGACAAGCTCCAGACAATTGTTGCCAATTGGTGCGGAGCGGCGCCATCTGATGTCATCGACACTCCTGAGTCCCTTTTAGGCCCTTGACTAACGTCATAGAATAGGGAATAATACTACGTATAGAACGGCAACTCTCCGCTCCCCACCAGCGGCTGAGCTAAGTTTACCTCACCCCCCTCGGACTTACTTTAGTCTTCAATCGTACGGGCGTCAGACGTCACAGGTTCTCTATTTTTACGCATAAATTTTTATGTAATAATTTACCATGGCATAATGTTACTTGTCCTATTATTAGTTACGCATAGTATTAATTTGTCATAACTTTTTAAGCATAATTTTGAAACTCATAACTATTATAAGCATAATAATTAAAGACAATAATGATATATAAGCATAATTATTATAAGCATAAAAACTTTACTCCGAATAAGAAAAGTTTTGGCACAACTTTGAACATTTCCGAAACTTACTTTTTCTTTGGCTGCATTTGGTTCATGATTGTGACTTTTTATATTTTTTGACTCTATTTCATGCTGTTGGTCAGCATACTTTTCGTGTGTAAGATAAACATGTTGGCGGCGTTGGCCCGCCGCAACCTAACCTACTGTTATGCCTTGTAAAAATTATGACAAAACACTATTATTCTAAAAAAGAATTATGGATACCTATTTATATGCGAATCAAATTTATACCAACAAATATTAGTCCAAAAATAAGTTATACCTAAAAAACCAGTATTCTTAGATGTTATTATGGGAAAGTACTATTATGCTTAAAAACGTTATGCGAAAAGGATTATGATAATTAAAATTATGACAAAACCATTTATGCATTTTAAGGGAATCCCGACGTCACACACACAGATGCGTGTGTACGATAACGTCGTGTACTGTCTGTGTAAAACGAGGTGTTTTGTATAAAGTGTCTGGAGTGTGGTAACGGGAACAATTACAGTACATAAACATTCATTCTACATACACAGTCACGCCAGCAAACCTATTTCTCTTCTAGAAGCACATAGTTTGGCAAAAGATTTTTTTATGAAAAAATATTAACGCGGCTTCACATAATATATGTCCATCTAAGGACTTAAATATTAAGTGTGGCTGCAACTGACTTCTGGTGACCTGCGGCTCTGTTCACCCCAAAAAGGATAACTATAGCTTGTGTCATGTACTTAAGCTGTGTCCGCAACTAGAGTACGCGCCACGAATTAAGTTCCGCGGATTATAGCATGGCTCCATCAGCACAAGCTGAGCCATTTCCTTTTGCCCGTAATATTCATAATTACCTAGTTCTTATAGCAAATGTAAATTGTTACTGGCAATAAATTTATTTTAGTATTATTCTTTATTTACTTAAATGAAAAGTCATAATAATTCTAAAATCATAAAAGTCATGCTACGACGCCAGGACGCGGTGCGGTGGACTTCTCACGTGACACGGCTATTTTTTGTTTGACGTGACTGAAGATTTGCCGCAAATAGCATTAACTACTTGGCTGGAAGAATGGGGAGCTCTGAGGGCTCTCACCTGGTACAATATTTAAGGCAACAGGCCTGAGGTCTAGGCTAGGCAACAGGCTATTGGGTCGATAGCGATAAGCGCTGAACGAGGAAAATCGTCGACCACGGCGGCGGAGTCGATATCGGAATCCTGTGGCGCGGACTGTACATCGACATTTATAACATTTTATGTCATAGTCATAAAGTAAATAAATGATTGAACGTTTATGTCATGTAATTGATCCGCTTCGCGCCATTCTATTAACGCATCAGATAGGAGTAACTCAAGGCGAGAATTGATGGAGACGCGAGCACCTAATTACATTGGCCTCCACGCCTGGCCAGGGCTCCGACAGACGTAGGATACTAGTACTGGTGATTATCTAGTTCATACCCCGGCTGGATCTATTCTTACCACTGAATCTGAACTTTTCCAGTTCATGGAACATACATCTGCAATACATAATGGCTAGGTCTTCTTCTATCGTGTGGATTGTGACGTGGATTTCCAACCCCATCAACCCTGGTGTCAGAGTTATTACTGAGCCGCCATAGGCCCCTGACATGACTCATGTAACGACTGCATACTTACATCAGTAAGTAATAACCGGGGCTAACGGCTTAATGTGCCTTCCGAAGCACGGATCATCTTACTTTTCATTCATCATCATCATCATCTTTTCTTTTATTCGTTTTGATGTGACAATTAGGTTCAGAAATAACGATTTAGATTCTGTACGTAAGTAGGTACTTGATTGTGTTATTGAGATCGCGGGCGGAAGTTTAATGGTGCGTAGGTATCTACTTATTACTTACCAGATTCATCGAGTTCAAAAAGGAAAGATTTCCTAATGTAAACGCACCTTAAAGACATGCATCATTGGGCTATCACGTCCTACTTAGCCCCAATAAAGTAATCTTGGTCGTTAACTCGTCAATGTGTGGCAATATATCACAGAGGCAGTACGCTGTCATCTGCCCACTGCCAATTAAGGGAGGGCAATGCAAGAATGCGATCAGTCGTGGTATCGGATTTCGGCTCAGACATAACCAATTGATGCAAACTTCTCGTTGACAGGAGCGATGCCCAGCTTGCTGATGAATGAGGTTACAGCGTAGAATAAAGAATAATACCTACTAGGTACATAATGGCCCCGATTCCTGCAGACACCTGTCTAATAGGTAGAAATATCATCATTATCATCAGCCGATTAACGTCCCCACTGCTGGGGCACGGGCCTTCCCTATGGATGGGTAGGGAGATCGGGCCTTAAACCATCACGCGGGCCCAGTGCGGATTGATGGTTATTAACGACTACTAATGCAGCCGGGACCAACGGCTTAACGTGCCTTCCGAATCACGGAGGAGCTCGAGATGAAAACTTTTTTTTTTTGTGGTCACCCATCCAATGACCGGCCTTTGCGAAAGTTGCTTTACTTCAACACCGAGCTCCTCGAAGGTAGAAATATACTTAGTTAAAATTTTAAAGTTCCTTATAAAATCAGATATTTTCTTGTCTCACTGTGAGGTCAATGACCGGTACTGATTACTAAGCCGTCAAAGGCCTCTGACATGGCTCAAGTAAGGAGCTACATAATTTACTTAAAGTAAATACCTACGTGCTGGAACCTAAGACTTCTGACACTCGGGCAATCGGGTGATCGGCCTACAATGCTCTTAATTACTGACCAAACTAGGGATCACAAACTGATTAGAGATATTGCGATTTGAAAAAAAGGGGGGAAGTCGCAATATGCGAACCCAAGACCTGCGGATCAAGAACCCACGCTCAACTAGACTAACGTAGGCTGAAATCGGTGATAATAATATTTACTTGTCGGTGTAGCATTCTCCATGCTACTTTTTAGGGAAAAATAGAGCAGTGGTTTCCCTCTTGCCTTCCGCCCCGCTGTACTCTGACGCGATGTGGCGCCCAGAGTAGTACTTACCATTAGGTAAATTGAATACTTAAGGTCGATCTTGAAAGTTTATTACACTTTACTCATTATATTTTAACGATCCCCAAGGTGTTTTCAATCGCCAGATCATTATGGTAAATTATGCATCGCTGGAGTCAAAGTCATAAACGAAGTTAGTGCTAAGGAACTCAGAGATGCATTTACGACACACATAACGGAAGCAATGTAGATATACCTATATGTCTAGTACAAACATGAGCAACATCATGTACCTCCGTGGTCCAGTGGTTGAGCGTTGGGCTCACGATCCGGAGGTCACGGGTTCGAATCCCGGTGGGGACATATCACAAAAATTACTTTGTGGTCTCTAGTTTGGTTAGGACATTACTGGTTGATCACCTGATTGTCCAAAAAGTAAGTAGTCGTTACATGAGCAATGTCAGGGGCCTTTGGCGGCTCAATAGTAACCCTGACACCAGGGTTGATAAGGTTGGTACTCCACCTCACAACCCACACGACAGAAGAAGGTCATGTACCCACTTTAGAAAAAAAAATGTATTTTATGATTACTAACATAAGCTACGTAACCTAAGCTCTGTGACTGTGAATATGGTTTGGATACTGGTCATGTTAACCACATTTTTCTGGCTTGCCCTCTACATGACAACTCCCTTCTTTTTAAGAATCTTTTATTACAAAAGTCCCTCTTCCTACATCTATTTCGGTCCTACTTGCTTCTAATGATCCTCAAATATATAAGTTGTTGGCTACATTTATTCATATAAAAAATATTAAATTATAGTTAAATATATGTTTATTTTATACCTACTGATATGTGTAAGTAAGTACATTGATATTCCTTATTTCAAAATTTCGTTCCTATCCAAATTCCTTTCTCCATAAACGTTTCCTAAGTTTTTATCCTCTACATTCAAATCTACATTAATGGCAAATATGCAAGTCGCATGACGCCAAAGAAGAAAAAAAAACACCTAAGCTCCCGCCAGTTCACATTTTTCGCAAAAGTCATACATCTACTTCCAAATTCCTGTTATCACAGGTATTTTTTTAAAAGAAAGAGATGGTATCGCTGGATGGGTTACAAAGATAATTTGATTCTGCAGTTTCTACTCTCAACAAAAAAGGAAAATACTAAAGTGGATAGGTAATTTGGCGTATATTGTAAAACTAGCGACTCGCCCCGGCTTCGCTCGGGTGCAATCCTGAGGAAAAATAAGGTTAAGTACTACTTACTGATATAAAGACTACTTATTTACATCAGTAAGTAGTAACCGAGACCAACGGCTTAACGTGCCTTCCGAAACACGGATCATCTTACTTTCGGACAATCTGGTGATCAGCCAGTAATGTCCTAACCAAACTAGGGACCTCAAAGTAATTTTTGTGATATGTCCCCACCGGGAATCGAACCCGGGACCTCCGGATCGTGAGCGATATGTCCCCACCGGGAATCGAACCCGGGACCTCCGGATCGTGAGCCCAACGCACAACCACTGGACCACTGAGGTCGGTAACCTAACATAAACAGTCGTCTTCACATAAAAGATCAAAAATATCCGTATCTGTTAAGGGGGTATGTAGTACGTAGGCAATGGGAATTACCTTGTCTAGGCAGTCAGATTAATCGTTTTATATAATAATAATAATAAAATATTTATTTCAGATTCTGCATCCATATCATCACATCTATTTTACTTAACTCACAAGTTAATCAGGAAACTCTAAATACGTACCTGGATGCAATTAAAAATATTGGCGCCCCGTCAAACCGCGTACGCTGCCGATTTCGACCTATTTTTTGGCCCACGCCATCGTGTGGTCCAGTGTGGTCACATATAGTAGGTAAGTCATTAAGAGTTCTCGTTCTAATAGGTAAATATGTGAAATAATTCCGATGACGAATCTGTTCTACCCTGTCAACTGCCATAGGAATTACGGGTGATCCTCAGAACAATAACTAAAGCAAGCATAGTTTAGTTATTATTCTGAGGGGTGATCGCAGACTGGAAAAAAAAGCAAAGGGTAGGCAGCACAGACTAATAACACGATACTAGGCAGACGCGAGGGTAGCATTCGATGGAAAATGTGCATGAATTAATTTGTTACTATTGAGTATTAGCTTACACCCGCTTTAACCAACGATGAAAAATGTCATGATGGACTCACCATACCATGCATCCCAAATCAAAACCTGCCCCCATAGCGATGTAGCCTAAGTTAAAACTTTAAAGACTTTAGTAAAAGTGGAAGAAACGAAAGTGGCGTGTCAGGATCGTATAGTACCTAAGTAGAACTATAATTTTCTGCCTACCCCAATAAGGCATAGGTGTGATCCACGAGTGATCTTGTATGTATGTACTCCAAGCTCCAAGCCTTAGCTCCGATAGATTATTCCTTATTCTACATTCGCTAGCGCACAATCAGGTAAAAATTCAAAATTGCGGTACTGCTGCTGCCATCTATGTATTTTTCGGGTTATTTATATAAACAGGCTTTTACGGCCACATTCCTTTGCTGGTAAGTGCCAAAACCAAGCCAAAACAAAAATTGTCTATTGTATCTACTGTCTACCTGTCTACAAAGTCTATGGCTGACTCTGCTGTCTTGACTGCCACATAATTAATTTTATTGGCTAACCATATCGAACGATGTCTCTGATTGGTGGATAAGATCAAGTACCGTAAAAAAATACCAATGAATGACTATGTCGTAAACGGAAACAAACCTTCTGCAACATGGCGATTTTTCTTGGTCATCATTCATCGCAAGTCGTTTGATAATTATTGCGTGGCTGTTATGGGAATTTCCTGTCGTCGTGCGTTGTATTTTCTTTTTGACAAATTTTCGTCGTTTTGTTCTCCGTAAATTTAACCAGTAAAAATGAGTGTTGATGCGTACGGGCCGAGTTCTCAAACGCTCACGTTTTTGGACACCGAAGAAGCGGATCTTATCGGAGCAGACACCCAGGGCTCTGAATTCGAGTTTACTGACTTCACCCTTCCATCTCAGAGCCAGACACAAGCGTCGCAACACGACCATGGCTTGGCAACGTCCAACCAGGTAAGTAAACATTGATCACATTTCGCATTATTTTGTTTTTAACACGTAACATGTCATAACCTTATTTTGGCGATAGGATCTATTTAGTTTTATGAATTCCAGTCATCGGTGCATCTGGCGTAATGCTTAACTGTGCAATACCATTTCGTTGTACGGCAATACCTTGTTACATAGAGATAAACAATACCCGCCACATGTTTTTAGAAATGACTGCAAATAGATTCCACCTTTATTCATACAGTTCTTATTAGACTCGTGGTGATAATGTCTTGTTTTGCAGGTGAATGGCTTGGGCCGGACGGATTTGTCTTCTAAGATATCGAGTGTGACTAATGCTATAGCAGAGCTACAGTTTGAGGAAGAGGATGAAGCATTGTACAGTAGTAAGGAGCTTCCCGAACATGCGTGTAAATACTGTGGCATTCACGACCCCGCCACCGTGGTCATGTGTAACATCTGTAATAAATGGTGAGTAGATGGTAATTTTACAATCCTTATGTGGCAATCCACAGTGTAGTGGCATGGTGGAGTATGCTCACTTGGAGAGGCCTGTGCCCAGCAGTGGGACGTTATAAACTGTTTATATTGTTATGTATTGTGGCTGGTCGAGGAGTTTTATAAGCCACTAGTTAGCTATATCCCAATATGGTATAAGTGAAAGGATTGTAAGAAGTACAACTGTATTGAATTTCAATAAGCTGCTCTGAAATGATATATAGGTAATTAGAAATAGTTATAATGAGCTAACTAGAAAGATATGGCAATGTCAAACTTGCCTGTATGTTTAGTAATTAAAATAATATTTCATCTTATTTAATGGCAAAAAACTGTTATATTATCAGAAATATGTAGGTACCCTATCAGATTTTACTAATCCTACATAACTGTGTATATTTTGGAATGTTTCAATACCTATTTTTGCAAAGTACACTAAGTTAACAGGTTATTTATTACTTTGTTTGTTTTGCATTGTCGCCTTGGGACTACCTGTAGATAATGTGTTGCAAACTTCATTGAATTGGCTTGAGTACTTAAATTATGTCATATGGAAATGATATTAAATTAGGTATGTCCTGCTAGTATGCAACCTACCTGATAATAGTGCCGATTTGGGCAACCACTAACTTAATTTGACAGGACTAAAACTAGCTCCATTTCATTCTTTTACCTATTGTAAGTGAAGGACAGCACTATTTTTTAAATTACACACCCAACACACAAAAGCAACAGCTCTTAAGCTGTCAAACTAAAGTTAGGTTATATTTATGTCCACCTGAATAGGCAATAACTATTTCCATTAGTGTGTTCCTTATATTTTAGTGTTATTTCATTATAGAATTGTGCTGAAATGAATCAATAGAGGGGGAATACTTGTTGCGCCGACCCTACTTCGAGTGGGATATGGGCAGTAGTATGATGATGATTTTAGACTTACATTTAATTGACTATTATCAGGTTCTGCAACGGACGTGGCAACACGTCAGGATCTCACATCATAAACCATCTCGTGCGAGCGAAGCACAAAGAAGCGGCGTTGCATCGTGACGGACCTCTTGGGGAGACATTGCTGGAGTGCTACTCTTGCGGTGCTCGGAATGTCTTCGTCCTTGGCTTTATCCCAGCAAAAGCCGATTCCGTTGTTGTTCTTCTGTGCCGGTGAGCATCTTTAGAATTTTTAACGTACCTAATATAAAATTGTCGACAACTGCTGATTTTTCGAGAATACATTTCTGTCTGACCTTCCAATTTGAAGGGTAAACCTAGCTAATTACAGCTTAGGTCACAATGATTTAGAATATCACTTGTTTGAAAGTCTATTTGAAAGTGAAAGAAGCTGGCTGATTGTTATCCCAGCAGTACTACTGATTTTGAATTTAAATTCACTTATGGATCATAAATCAAATCCATAAACATTGTGAAGAAGCCTATAATGCCAAACAAGCTTCCGGAAGTTATCAGTAGCATCTGCAGTGTATGCATAAAATAATGAATAATCTACATATAGAATGACAACTCTATGCTCCGCACCAGTGGCTGAACTAAGTTTGTCTGACCCCAATCGGTCTTACTTTAGTCTTCCATCGTATGGCGTCAGACGTCACACACACAGATTCGCGTGTACGATAACGTCCAAGTGTAGTCAATGTGTCAATGTAAAACAAGGTTTATTTTTATGAAGTGTCCAGGGTGTGGTGTAAGCCTGCGCCCAGCAATGCGATATTTAATCTGTTTGTGTATGAACAGGCGCATAATGAGTGGTAATTTAACCAAGTGTACCATTGTTATTTATTATTCCAGGCAACCCTGTGCGGCACAGAGCTCCCTGAAAGACATGAATTGGGACCAGGAGCAATGGAAGCCTCTTATTTGTAAGTTCCAATTCTTTAGAAGATTTCTAAATTCTTCATCATCATCAAGTACATCTCCAAGATGACACTTAGAAAGGTTTAGTACAATACAACAGAGTATATTGTACTAAACGGTTCAGAAACCGACGTGCGTGTATGAAACGATGGAAGCAAGACATGACATGGCATGTTGCCCTCTGCCCTTAGCATTCCTCATTTTGTCCGGTCTTGTAGTTATAACTGAGGAATGGAACAGACACGTCAGGATTCGAACTTGCAAATTTCGGAGCACGGCTTATGGCTTATTCAAACAAAATCTGTAGGTATCTATATTAACATTATAAAAATTTCAATTTTATTCCAGTTCCTTTGTTTCTTTGTTATTTTATTTAAAAAAAAAATCAATTATGTAATGTTTTTTTACAGCCGACCGTGCTTTCTTGTCGTGGTTGGTGAAAGTCCCGTCGGAAGCAGAGCAAATGAGAGCGCGTCAGGTACCGATATAACACACCTTTATACAGTGTACTAAACCACATAACTGTGATTATTAATAAAAGGTTAAATAAATTTACAATAAACCTCCTTGTTGCTTCGCCGCAGTCGGGTAAAAAAAAATACTGGTTGCAAGTGTCCACAGAGATATGTTTGTGAAAAATATTGTTATGGAACAGACAAGTTAGGATTCGAACTTGCAAATTTCGGAGCACTGCTTAAATGGCTTATTCAAACAAAATCTGTAACATTAAATCTGTATATTAACATTATAAAAATTCCAATTTCAATTTTATTCCAATTCCTTTGTTTCTTTGTTACAATTTTTTTTTTAAATTTAACCCAGGCAACTGAGGCACATAAAATACATAATACACTTCTCATCAAAAAAATCGAAACACCTTGCAAGTTTACGTTTTGTCAGGATTATCAGAAAAATGTGTACATTTAGGAATAAATGTTAAATGTCGTTTAATAGTGAGTAATATGAGCTTATCAAATCTTAATGTTAATGTTCTAAATTTAAATGAATTTTTCATAGGTTTCGTATTTTGTTAAATGAGTCATTTTTATTCCGTATGGAGTATAAAGGAAATGGATAAAACAACACACGTAAATGAAAAAAAAAAGCTAAAAAACGTTTATTTAATAACTTGTATTCCCTCCCCGAGCTCTAATTACTGCTTCCATACGGTTCTTCATCGATCGGATGAGAGTCACGATCACATGCTGTGGTATATTGTCCCATTCCTCTTGGATTGCATCTTGCAGCTGGCTAAGTGTTTCTGGGGCAGGATCTCTTGCTCGAATTCGTCTCTTTAATTCATCCCACAGATGTTCAATGGGATTCATGTCCGGGCTTCTTGCTGGCCATTCCATAATAGAGATATCGACTTCGTTAAGATAATCTCGTACGACGCCCGCGGTGTGAGCCCTAGCATTGTCGTGCATGAATATGAAGCCGTTGCCAATAAAATGTGCATAGGGCATCACATGAGGCTCGAGACACTCTTCGACGTACCGATGACAGTTTAGTGCAGGCAGACGTGGCCCAGACACGAAAGCAAGCTCTGTCTTACCGTCGGCGCTGATTCCTCCCCAAACCGTCCACGAACCGCCACCATAGCTGACCTTTTCTTTAATGCAGCATTGTGCATAGCGTTCTCCGTCTCTTCTGTAGACCTTGTTCCTTCCGTCGTTACCATACAGCATAATTTTACACTCATCAGAAAAGAGAACTTTGCTCCACTGTAGGTATGACCAATTTAGGTGCTCACGTGCAAAGTTAAGGCGCGCTCTTCGATGGTCTGCAGTTAATTTCGGCCCATTTGCTGGCTTATGCGGTACCAGTCCACGATCCTTCAACCTTCTTCTAATTGTAGAGTCACTTACAGCCACCCTTCGTACAACACGAAGCCGCTGCTGCAGTTGAAAAGCGTTAAGGCGTCGATTTCTTAAAGAAGTTGTTACAATAAATCGATCATCTCGCTCAGAAGTGACCCGATTCCTGCCAGATCCTGAACGGCGCGTGAACAAACCAGTCTCCCGATAACGTTTATAGACTCTATGAACAGATGACAGGCTTAGATGCAGTCTTGCAGCCACAACACGCTGACTAAGGCCAGAATCCAGCAATGCCACAACTTGGGCGGCTTCTGTGGGCGAAGTATCCATACGTTTTAGAAAAAAAACCTTTTTTCAGACGTCCCAAAGTCACAGTATTGAAATAAAAAACAAAAAGTTTAAGGATAGGCGCCAATTTTTAGTTTTTAAACGCTAAATGTACTCCAACCCTAAACACACATTTGTCTCAAAACAGTGATTCATTTCGTTTATAAGATAAACAAATGAAATTCTAATTTTGAATTTAGAATTTTCGCTTATTACTGTAATGGCCAAACTGCCAGCTATACATTTATGTATTTTTTTTTCATCGTATGAATTCTTTTTTGTGTTAAATTCGGACAGAAACAATGAAAACGGAAGTGTTTCGATTTTTTTGATGAGAAGTGTATATACAACTTCCTATTAATATTTTGAGTAAACAGTAAGTCGTTTTGTACAGGTGACGCCGCAACAGATAGGTCGTCTTGAAGAGCTGTGGCGAGACAACGTGGACGCCACCTTCCAGGACTTGGAGAAGCCCGGCGTGGATGAGGAGCCCCATCAAGTGCTGCTCAGGTATAATATATCAGCAGAACATAGCATACAAGACCAGTACTGGAAAGATGAAATTTTGCACAAAGCTTGCGTTTATCGAGAACATACATAAACTCATATTTCCCACGGGGGTAAACAGAAACTCACACACAAACAGAAACTTAGGACTGGAATACTCTGCCGTCTTCTGTATTTCCGAATGCATATAACCCGGGTGCTTTCAAGGCCCGAGTGAACAGGCACAGTCTGGGCGAGCTCGCAATCATGAAATCATGCTCGAATTCGTGTTTGGATTATAAATGATTATCACGTGCTCAGCGGTGAAAGAAACGTCGTGTGGAAATCCACATTCCCGAGAAATGCATTTTCGGAGGTATGTGACCTAACCTGTATTGGGCTGGTTTTCCCTTCGCGGGTTGGAAGGTTAGATAGGCAGTCGCTTCTGTAAAAATCTTCAGGTTAGGTAAGCGGAGCCTGTGAAAAACGGGATAATGCTAGGGATATGATGACCGACGATAATCAGTACTGTAATTTCCTCGTGTTCACTTGTAATATGTTTGGTTTAAGTATTGGTGACTTTTCTTGTTTTTTTTTTTTGTGTACACACGTGTTCTTTGCAAATTAAATTATTATTCTCACGCTAAACTATAGTGCATTCAAATATATACTATTAGGCTGATAGTGCGAGACGCAGCTAATGCTGACTCCGTAGATAAACATCCTTCAGGCTCGATACCGATAGGTCAGCAGAGGTCGCCGCGCGCGATAGCACAATCGTAACCCTGCAATGCGATCTGGCAAGTTGTCTTGTACAAGTTAGAAGTAGTACTTACCAACTTATACAGAAGTAATATTGAATATTTATGGTAGTCACTTTTAAAGATACCTTTAAAGTAAACTGAACAAAACTAACCAAAAACAGCGACTACAACAAACAAATATACAAAATTAACAAGATAATAGGGTAGTTTCTAACTAGTCAAATCAGTTTTTACTAAAGTCAAAACGCGAAATTACTATAGAATTTGTATGAAAAAGCAACCTGGGACGTCAAAGAAAAACGTGACAAAATATCGCACTTATTATTAAAGTTTTCTTGATAAATTCATAAATAAATTAAATAGAAAAAAAATCAGTATTAAAATTTCATTTATTTAGTAAACAGAATTTAATGATTTATTTTTCGACCTAGAAAACTACCCAATTAGTATGACATGTTATTACCAGATACGAGGACGGCTACCAATACCAGAACATCTTCGGTCCGCTGGTGAAGCTGGAAGCTGATTACGACAAGCGGCTGAAGGAGTCCCAGACGCAGGAGGGCATAGAGGTGCGGTGGGACGTGGGGCTGAACAAGAAGACCATCGCCTACTTCACGCTCGCCAAGACTGACAGCGACATGAAGCTCATGCATGGAGACGAGCTTAGACTCAGGTACAGCATTTCCTTGACATAATTACCAGTAATGATTTCGGTCAATGGCATAGAATATAGAACGGGAAGTCTCCGCCCCGCGCCAATTAGTATCAGGCGCCGACCTTACCCCTTCTGGGTCTTAAATGTTTTAATTGGTTGTAAGCTGCTAAAGAGTAAGAGCGTGCGGAATCTCTGTCTCGCTCGCACTTACGCGGTAAGGCGGCATACGATAACAATGAGATTTCTGTATTGAGTGTCTGGTAGTGTTGCCGAAAAATCGATAGTTTTACTATCGATAGTAAACAGCCAAAATCATCTACCCAATCGATAGGCCTATCGATAGTATCGATACTATCGATAGTTCTTTTTTGGCGATACTATTGATAAGCAACGATAGTATCGATACTATCGATAGTATCGATAGTTAAAAGAAGAAAAACTATCGATAGTATCGATACTATCGATAGTATCGATAGTTGAAAAACGAAAAACTATCAATACTATCGATACTATCGATAGTATCGCTCTTCGATATTGCGCAAGCTATCGATACTATCGATAGTATCGATACTATCGATAGTTTTGTACGATCGATAGGGCCCTTAATTTCGATAGTATTGAATGTAGCATTGTGTGGAACAATTCACACCATTTAAAGCTCGTATTTAATATATTTTATGTTACGTGGGTGTTTTTGCAGTGTTGACGTTTGGTTTTGAAGTAGGCAATTCTCTAAACTTTACAGAGACACTGTTAAGTTAGTGGATAGGATTTTTTTTACAATACTATCGAAATTAAGGTCACTATCGATCGTACAAAACTATCGATAGTATCGATACTATCGATAGTATCGATAGCTTGCTCAATATCGAAGAGCGATACTATCGATAGTATCGATAGTATTGATAGTTTTTTGTTTTTCAACTATCGATACCATCGATAGTATCGATACTATCGATAGTTTTTCATCTTTTAACTATCGATATTATCGATACTATCGTTGCTTATCAATAGTATCGCCAAAAATGAGCTATCGATACTATCGATACTATCGATAGTATCGATACTATCGATTAATTATCGATACTATCGTTTTTTGGTAAACTATCGATAGTTCGATCGAAAACTATCGATATGGCGCTATCGATCGGCAACACTAGTGTCTGGGGTGTACCTAAGTAAGGTCAGTTCCTTGCAAAGTAATAAATTAACTAGTTGCACTTAAAACCTCCTGGGTACATGTCGTATCTGTAATAGACAAAAAACACCTACAAAAACATACATTTTATAATTATGGCAACTAATGGTTCATCATTTTACCACTATTTACAAATAAATTGCTGGGCTCAGTGACTGAACTTTTGCTCTTTGATTGTACGTTACATAATCCGCTCAACGGGGTCTGCACAGAATTCGACGTCTACCTACTTTAGATAGCATCTCTCTCTTTCTTTCTTGCTCTACTACTACACAGAAAGAAAAAAATTACCAGTATATATTTACAGATACGTGGGCGAGATGCACAAGGCTTGGTCGGGCGTGGGCCACGTGATCAAAGTGCCGGACAACTACGGCGACGACGTGGGCCTGGAGCTCAAGTCCGGCGCCGGCGCACCGCTGGACGCCACCTCCAACTTTGTCGTCGACTTCATTTGGAAGAGCACGAGCTTTGATCGGTGAGAATAATCAAAAAATGTAAACTTTCACTTCACTTTAAAAAAAAAACTTTTCACCGCTAATTTCCACCCCTTAATTTCTTGAGGGGTGGAAATTAGCGGTGAAGGAAAACATCCTAAAGGAAACCCACATTCCCGAAAAAAGCGTTTCGTAGGTAGTTTTCGTTGACCTAACCTTTGGACTGGTTTTCCTTTCGCGGGTTGGAAGGCGAGACTCACTTCTGTAAAAAACCGGACCTGTCAAATCATCAGGTTAGGTAAGCCGACCCCGCGAGAAACGGGATAACGCTAGGGTTATTGATGATTGATTGAGAGACCTGTGCTCATCAATAAGACATTTATAGGCTGGTTATATTTTTATGGTTATTTACATACTTTGTTTCAAAACGGAAGAATAGTATCGATACTTATCGACAGTATCTATTTATTTATTAGATACATCAACAGTACAAACACACAACAAATATAACTTTCTTAAGGCTAGTACTAGTGATTGCACCAACAGACACAGACGATCGATCGATCGTATCGATTGAGATAGCGATAGGATGCTTTTTAATACATGAAAACTCGGATGTTTCGGGAAGACTAAAGCAAGAATTGAACATTCGCAGTATGCAACTAGCGCTGCGCAAGTTCGCGGTGGACGAGTCGTCAGTTTCGGGGTACATCTATCGGCGGCTGCTGGGCCACGAGGTGGAGGAAGTGCTCTTCCGCGTACACCTGCCCAAACACTTCTCCGCGCCCAACCTGCCCGACCTAAATCGCTCGCAGGTGAGGATACTGTTGTAAAAGTTGAAGAACGGGGAGTCTAAATAAGGCCACATTGCAGCAATGAGGATAAAACTAGAAACTAGAAGCTCAAATGTAGGCGGCGAATATTTATTCAATCTAACAACCTCAGACCTTTCAGAACACAAAAAAGAGATTAGATTGTAATCGCAAAACAACTTTGTGCTTTCCCTTTCCCTGAAAAGTAAGACGATCCTATGAATCGGATACGCACGAGATATTTTAGAGATCTTCGGCGTTTCAACAATAAGAATTGCCATATCAATCTGGGGTTCTAAAAGCAATATTGCTATTTGACATTTATTTACATTGCGTAATATTGCATTTGAGGGTAAAAACTGTTTATTTCTCCCATCAGATGTCGCTACTGTTGAGTGTCCCTAAAGGAGATCATCGGCTCTCCATACTTTGGCCGGCCCAAATTTGAAAGTGCCGGCCAGAGAAAAAAAATGTGTCGAACCTTTCGAGTACATTGCTCTGAACATTTTTTACTATGACATCAAACGTGTATGACCATTAGTTTGGCTTTAATTGGATTTTAAAAATCACGATTTTTCATACATTTTGTAAAAAAAAATATTATGTCCGTTTGGAAAAAAAGGGATACAGGCGTATTACAAAGGACCGTTAGAACATTTATTAGTATGGCGCCAAACTTCTATGACCATTATTTTGACGTTTATTGGACTTTCCGTTTTGGTTAATATGTTAAAATGCCGGCAATCGAAAAAAATACGTCGAATCTGTCTAATAGTTGCTTCTCAATATTTTTTAATATGACACCAAACATCTATGACCATTATTTTGACTTTTATTGGAATTTACGTTTTAGTTCAAATGTGAAAAGTGCCGACCAGCAAAAATACCATGTAGAGAGTATCGAGTAGATGCCTATTAACATTTTTTTCTATAGCACCAAACGTGTACGATCATTAGTTTGGCTATTATTTTATTTTAAAAATCTTGATTTCTTATTTATTTTGTTTAAAAATAAAGTGCTTTGGGCAAAAATTGCGATACGGCGGATTACAAAGGACCTTGAATACAACTTTGAACATTTAATAATCTGGCGCAAAACATTTTTGACCATTATTTTGAGTTTGGCTTTTATTGGACTTTTTAAGTCTTTATTTTTTTATACATTTTAACAATGACAACAAGCAGAGCTTTCCCAATGACTAGACTATGACTATGTTATTAGTCAGATAAATACTTTGTGTTTTTGTTTTGTGTGTTGATAGGTGAACTTCTATATTAATACTATCTGATTTTAGATATGACGTTGGCTGTAGTTTTTGCATTCCACTCAACGTTACGGCCTAAGTTTAGGTTGAATTATTATGACCGTAGATGGTTACCACCCTCCAAAGATAAGCTTGCCATCTAGTGACGAAACTCGTATTTCGGTATGACGTCTGAAGTAGCTGTTAGGGAAGACAGGAGTCGGGCAGTTGTACTTTGCATGTATGCCGATCACAATTTCCTGGTGCTACTCGGCCGATAACGTAGTACCTCTATCACCCCACTGTATTTTCCTTGTATACACACTTTTCTTAAAAAAAGTAGCTTCTAAAGCGTAAACGCAAACCTATTTTTAATTTATAAAAATGTGTCAAAAAGACGACTGTATTACGCCTTTAGCAAGATAATTCCATTATCACCAGATAAAAGTTTTTTTCGCCAAAGTGTAGGTATCTATGAAAACACCAGATTTAGAAAAATCGAATTATGTTCAAAATAGTGGTCAAAGACGTTTAATTCCATTTAAAATCAAGATTTTTTTTTAAATCCAACAAAAGCCAAACTAATGGTCATACACGTTTTTGTCATAGTGAATAATGCTTACAGGTATCTTCTCGATAGCTTTGACATGTGTTTTTTGCTGACCGGCACTTTTCACACAGAAACTATAACGTAAAGTCCAACAAAAGTCAATATAATGGTCATAGACGTTTGGTGCCCTAATAATAAATGGTCAAACGGATAAGTTATAACGGAGTATACCAATATTGTTTCTTGGCCAGCACCTCACATTTTCACCTAAAATGTATGAAAATTCTTGTTTTTTTAATTCGAATAAAACCGAAAATATTGACCCTACAGCTTTGGTGCCATAGTAATAAATGCTCAGACGGATAAGTTCTAAGGATATATACCATTATTGTTACTTGGCCGGCACTTTACATTTTGACCAAAAATGTATGAAAAATACAGTTTTTTTAATTCGAATAAAACCGAAGATATTGGCCCTACAGCTTTGGTGCCATAGTAATAAATGCTCAGATGGATAAGATCTAACGGCATATAGCAAAATTATTTTTTGGCCGGCACTTTGACTTCTGGGCCGAAATCCGATGATCTCCTTTCATCATAATTCATCATAATGTATATACAAATTTGTTGATCATTTCAGTCAATTTCATTAAATAAAACCTCATCATTATCATCATTGGCCACAACATCTTGACAGATGATAGTAACAGTGGTTGTGTAGTTGTCGTGTTTTGCTGCAGGACCTTTTGTGACTTATCAAGCCAATAGCAGTACGGCATCTTCAACGCAAAAAAAAACCTAGAAAAAAATCCTCCTAAATCGAAACCAAAACCAAGAGTACAAATTAACGTTAACTAACAGTTGATATTTTAAAATATGAAATTCAGGTGTACGCGGTGAAGCATGCGCTGCAACGGCCTCTGTCCCTCATCCAAGGCCCGCCCGGCACCGGCAAGACTGTGACGTCAGCGACCATAGTGTACCAGCTGGTGCGCCAGAACGGCGGGCCCGTGCTGGTCTGCGCGCCCTCTAACACTGCTGTCGATCAGCTAACCGAGAAGATACACCGCACTGGACTCAAGGTATGATAGTCTACAGATTCATACAACAGCTTCCATGGGCGAGTGGTTTGAGCATTGGGCTCAAGATCTTGACGTCCGGGTTCGATTCCCGATGGGCATAGGCGAAAATTGCTTTGTGAGTCTTTTGTTTCGTTTCCTAGCCAATCGCAGGCTCAATCACCTGATTGGCTGAAAAAAGTAAGATGGCTTCGAGCTTCGAAAGCCTCCACCGACCCACAGTGGAGCAGCGTGCTCAGCAGGATGTCGTAGTAACGAGCGCTCGTGTGCAGGTGGTGCGGCTGTGCGCCAAGTCCCGCGAGGCGATGGAGTCGTCGGTGTCGTTCCTGGCGCTGCACGAGCAGGCCCGCGCGCTGGGCTCGGGCGGCGCGGGCGAGTGCGAGCTGCGCAAGCTGTCGCGGCTGCGCGAGGAGGCGGGCGAGCTGTCGGCGGGCGACGAGCGGCGCCACCGCGCGCTGCGCCGCGCCGCCGAGCGCCGCCTGCTGGACGCGGCCGACGTCGTGTGCACCACCTGCGTGGGCGCGGGCGACCCGCGCGTGGCGCGCATGCGCTTCCAGTCCATCCTCATCGACGAGGGCATGCAGTCCACCGAGCCCGAGTGCATGGTGCCCGTGGTGCTGGGCGCGCGCCAGCTCATCCTGGTGGGCGACCACTGCCAGCTGGGGCCCGTCGTCATGTGCAAGAAGGCGGCCAAGGCGGGCCTCAGCCAGTCGCTGTTCGAGCGGCTCGTCGTGCTCGGCATCCGCCCCTTCCGGCTCGAGGTGCAGTACCGCATGCACCCGGAGCTGTCCCGTTTCCCGTCCGACTTCTTCTACGAGGGCTCGCTGCAGAACGGCGTCAGCGCCGAGGAGCGCCGGCTGCACAAGATCGACTTCCCGTGGCCGCGGCCCGACCGGCCCATGTTCTTCTACGTGACGCAGGGCCAGGAGGAGATCGCCGGCTCGGGCACCTCGTACCTCAACCGCACCGAGGCCGCCAACGTGGAGAAGCTCACCACGCGCTTCCTCAAGGCGGGCGTGCGCCCCGAGCAGATCGGCATCATCACGCCCTACGAGGGCCAGCGCTCCTACCTCGTGCAGCACATGCAGTACCAGGGCAGCCTGCACGCCAAGCTGTACCAGGAGATCGAGGTGGCCAGCGTGGACGCGTTCCAGGGCCGCGAGAAGGACATCATCATCATGTCGTGCGTGCGCTCCAACGAGCACCAGGGCATCGGCTTCCTGAGCGACCCGCGTCGGCTCAACGTGGCGCTCACGCGCGCCAAGTACGGCCTCATCGTCGTCGGCAACCCCAAGGTGCTCAGCAAGCAGCCGCTGTGGAACCACCTGCTCGCCTTCTACAAGGAGCGGCGCGTGCTCACCGAGGGCCCGCTGTCCAACCTGAAGGAGTCTGCGATCCAGTTCGCCAAGCCCAAGAAGCTGGTGAACGCGCAGAACCCGGGCTCGCACTTCATGTCGACGTCCATGTTCGACGCGCGCGAGGCCATGGTGCCGGGCTCGGTGTACGACCGCGCGCGGCCGTTGCGGGACCCGCTGGCCTACGTGGGCCCCCCGCGGGCCGCGCTGCAGCCCGTGCCCCCCGCCGCCTTCCTGCGCTGCGGGCCCCCCCGCGGGCCCGGGGCCCCGCCGGCGCGGCGCCGCGCGCGGCTGTCGCAGGAGCCGCTGTCGCAGCCGCCGGCGCTGTCGCTGTCGCAGCCGGCGTCGCAGCCCGACTTCAGCCAGGAGTCGGCGGCGCCCGACTGCCCGTCGCAGCCGGACGGGCTGCTGTCGCAGGACTCCACGTACCAGGGCGGGTTCCGCCGCGCGGCGCAGTACTGAGCTCGGCGCGGCCGAGAGGCAGTGAGCGAGCCCCGCGCTCGGGCGACGTGCAGCGGCGCGAGCGAGCCCCCCGGGGATCGTTTCGAAGTCAAAAATTGTCGATGTCTCACCGCTCTCCGCAGACGTGGCGGCGGGCCCACACGTCGCGGTACGTGATCGAGTCTACAAATTGCTAGTGGTACTGGAGTGCCGGCGATAGAACATCCCTTTCGCGATTAATTACTATCCTTCATCTTTTCTTTTATGATTAAATTAAACGGTAAGCCGGTTAGCGGAGTATTTCGTTTATTAGCCGATACTTTTAGATTTGTGTTCATGTAGGGAGGTTTAATTTATCATCGTATCATCAATGGTAGCGAACGGTCAGAATACAATGTAGATCTCTTGATTTTTTTCATAGTAGAATCGAATGTTCTTCCTATCCGGATTATCCGCGGCGAGGTGTGTTCAAGTTTGGAACTACACGTCGAGCGTACAATAAATTTTTAGTTAGCGGATAGAACACGAACCGTTGTAGACAGAATTGATTGAGAGAAAATTACCAGCTTAAGGACCTCGGCTGACTGAAAATTCATCGTATGTCTGTCTATAGACTAATATTATCCTCGAGACCAGAGAAACGTCCTCTGGAGGGTTCAGGGCACCGTAGCGACAATTAGAGACGACGACATCCGTCAGATGGAACTCCACTGTGAAAAAACTTGGGATGAAAATATAACTACATATAAACGACAACTTGATTGTTTTTCCTTCTGAATCACTAACATTCTAAAGCTCACGCTCGTAGCCCGCACTGGGGTAGGCAGAGGCAGAAGACATCGGATAAGTTGCAGATACTTTTAGTAGCATGAAATATGATTATATAATTCGTAGCGATTTATCAGTTACAGAAACTGTCCATCCCGGTCTTCATGGCGTGGTACACGTTCATTATGTTAAATATTACGAATATATTATAAAGCTAAATATAGTAACAAATCAATTAAAACTGTTGTAATCGTTTAAATTCTATTTACTTGGCTTATTGTTGTTCCCACAGGTAAATGATTAGTTTTCAAAGTGCTGAAAACACTTTTGTTAACTAGCTAATTGTTGTCAATTCAAAACTTGTAGTTACGTTTTATTGTAACAGATATAGAAGCAGAATAATGGTTCATTAAAATGTTAATAATTTTACGCACTCTGGATATTGTAAAGTTGTATAAACCGCTATGTGGCAGAGGTAATAAATAATTAACTTGTGTTACAAACGTTCTTGTATTTGTATGTAGAAAATTATCCGTTTTGTAACAACTGTTTATATTTTTTTAAGTTTTTGTTTTTGAAGGAAAATCAATAAAGGATTTGTCATTGACACAGGCTTTTTTTTGTTGATATGAAGGTCCAAACCACGTCTGTCAGCACCTCATCGCAGTTTTCTATGCTTTGATCCTTTTCTCTCAAAACCCTCGAAAGACATTTTGGTGGCGGGATGTGGTGCCGCCAAAAGATGTATTTCGAGGTACCGAACAGAGCATAGTACCCCGCTAGCCACAAGTTCAAAGTGTAACTACGGATCGCCGATCCAAAGTTGTATATATGTGTCTTGCTGTGTAAACTTCAATATCGCGTTTCAAGACTGCATTATTGAATGTGGCGCCATCTGTTGCATGTGGGCGGAACAAGCTGGCCAACTAGTTGGGTCCGTCACAACGTAATATACGATCCCGACGACCCGATTACTCGTGTGGGTCAGGATGGCGAGTGTAGGGTTATAAATCGTGATGATTTCGATAAATACTAATAAATCAGGCGTTGAAATTTTCGAGAATATTTATTTTCAAATTACTATGAAACCTTTTGTTGCATATTGATGAATTTTACATGTTTACAGTACATTGCTTGTACATTCATCTCGTATCGAAATCATCACCATTTATAACCATACACCCGCCATCCTGACCCACACGATGGTTCCACCCATAGAGAAACACGTACCTCCTTCCACCCTAACAGTCCTCCCTCACAGATAAATTACAGGCAGGCCTTTAGGCTAGCTTCACACCAGTTTTTCCAACACCGGGTGAGGTGAGGTATACACGTATAGCACATATCTACTCCTGCCGCACCCTCATAAGAATTAACAACCTCTTTATAAAAACATACCCACAATAAACCCATCACCCGATTGTTCATGTACTGCGGTAGACGGGAAGGCGTACGCTTGGCAATGAGGCACGCGCGTAAGGAGATTTTTGTATGTAGTAGCTTTTTCAATAAGATAATGTTAAAGGCGAAATACATTAGAAAAAAAAACTGCTTTTTATTTACATTTTAACATGCCTATTGAAAACACCCATTTATGAATTAATAATAAATAGAACACAAACCGCTGTGGAATATTTTAGCACATTTTATCATTGATGTTTTTCAAGGAATGAAAAATCTCAAATTGAAAAAGACAGTTATAGTTGGGTTCTGTAGTATGAATGCTAAAGTATAATTCGTTTAGAAGTTAATTTACTTCATCGGACTAGTGGTGCGGGCTCTATAGCTCAGTTTGACAACTAACATTGAGGATATAAAAAGTTGAAAATCCCCGACTATGGAAAAATCTCGCTCTAAAAGTATGAAACAAGAAAATAGGTATATTTCTCTGAAATTCTTGAGAATAGTGGCATTTTAGGACACATACGACCCCAGTATTGCAATATCTGAATACGCTTTATTATGAATTATGATATAAACATACATACAACCCGTTCCCGATGGGGACATTGTCGAAATCACTTTGTGAGACTGTCCTTTGTTTGGTAAGGACTTTTCAGGCTTGAATCACCTGATTGTCCGAAAAAGTAAGATGATTCCGTGCTTCGGAGGGCACTTTAAGCCGTTGGTCCCGGCTATTAGCTGTAAAAACCCCTCCACCAGCCCGCAGTGGAGCAGCGTGGTGGAGTATGCTCCATACCCCCTCCGGTTGTTTGAGGGGAGGTCTGTGCCCAGCAGTGGGACATATATAGGCAGTTTATGTTATACATACAATCACGCTTATTTCCCGTCGAGGTAGGCAGAGACCACGGAATTCCACTTACTACGATTCTGACACCACTTTCACTTCCTCCACTCTTATCATGCGTGCTCGCCGGTTTACTCTACAATTGATCTGCAGGGCTATCATGCGCAACGTGATAAAATTATCGATCGATTCAATAAGTTTTGTCGAAATCGATAAGTTCGTTTTTTTCCCTAACATGCGTGCCACGTGATATTATCCGTTGTTGTTGTTGTTTAAATTCGCCTTATACAGGGTGTTAGTGACATCGTAACGAAAACTTTGAGGGATGATTCAGGCCATGATTCTGAGTTGATATCAAGTGGAATTTTCCGTCGCAAAAGTAAAAAAATTTGGAATGGAAAATAATTTAAGAAAACACAAAAATTTTCATGAATTAACCGACAGGAAATTCCACTTAACATCAACTGAGAATCACGGTCTGAATCATCCCCCTCAGTATTCGTTACGGTGTCACTAATACCCATACCTACTTGTATGGCTACATGTATGTACTGTAATAACTCATGTCGTTCTGTCAAAATAACTGAAGACAAGGCACTGGCCTGAAGTGGATATTGAAAACTGAAGACAAGGCTTAGGCTTAGGCCTATTTTGATCGCGATTTTCGAATATTAAATTACTAAAGTCATGACTGTATGGTCCTCAGAACTTTGCCTGCCTTATACTGGGTGTAAGTGACATCGTAACGAATACTGAGGGGGCTGATTTAGCTCATTATTCTGAGTTAATATCACGTGGAATTTTTGATCGCAAAAGTATAGAATTGAAAATAATTAAAAAAATAATAAAAAAAAACATGAATTTTGCGACGGAAAATTCCACTTGATTTTAACTCAGAATCATGGTCTGAATCATCCCCCTCAGTATTCGTTACGATGTCACTAACACCCAGTATAAGGCAGGCAAAGTTCTGAGGACCATACAGTCATGACTTTAGTAATTTAATATTCGAAAATCGCGATCAAAATAGGCCTAAGCCTAAGCCTTGTCTTCAGTTTTCAATATCCACTTCAGGCCAGTGCCTTGTCTTCAGTTATTTTGACAGAACGACATGAGTTATTTGAGTTCACATATGAGCCCCAATCGACAAAATTTTATCGTCAGAATCGATAAAAAACCGTGACAAAATTTTATCACGTTGCACATGTTAGGCCAACCTCTTTTTAACTAATCTTTTTTATTATGATATATTTAATTGTAATGTTGATATATCACAGTAGATTAAGTTTGGAAGGGTTGAACACTCCGGGGCGTGTGTTGAGCACCGCCGTGTTGGCGCGCGGTACAGGCATGCTGCCGAGACGATTGCCCGCTGAAAAATGTATAAAAATATTATTACCCAATTAAATATTAATTATTGAGGAGCTTGGTGGCGCAGCGGTAAACGCGCTCGGTCTGCGATTGTTGAAGTTAAGCAACTTTCGCAAAGGCCGGTCATGGGATGGGTGACCACAAAAAAAAGTTTTCATCTCGAGCTCCTTCGTGCTTCGGAAGGCATACATACCGGCAGTCTTCCAGCCGCTGCCGCCGGCGGCGCCGCTGCCGCCACCAGAGCTGGCGCCGCCGCGGCCGCGCGCTGCGTACGCGCCTCGAGCCGCTTTCTTCTTCGCCGCCGACGGAGCTTTCCTTTTGAACCTGAAAGAGATAATTAATATAATTATATCGCTGTTTAGAGGAGTGAGCCGTGGTTGCCTAGTTGGAGAACGCTTGACTATCACGTTGAGGTCGCAGGTTCGACTCCCAGCACAAGCCTAAATTAATGATTATTGACTTGTCTTCGAATTCATGTTTTGATCATAAATGTTTATCACGTGCTTAACGGTGAAGGAAGACATCGTGAGGAAAACATTCCCGAGAAATGCGTTTCACAGGTATGAGACCTAACCTGTATTGGGCTGGTTTTCTTCGCGTTGGAAGGTCAGACAGGCAGTCGCTTCTGTAAAAACTGGATTTGTCAAATGTTCAGGTTAGGTAAGCGGGCCATGTGAAAAAACGAGATAATGCTAGGGAGATGATGATGCGATATAAAACCAATATTGTACTACATTGCTGACGAATAAGTTATTATGAATTATTTACCTAACACAATACAATAACTCTTTATTGCAACATGAAATAAATGGCACATTCGAATTCATTAAAAAATTTTATTTGTTCCTATAACATCCTCCGTGGTCTAGTGGTTAGAGCGTTAGGCTCACGATCTGGAGGTCCGGGTTCGATTCCCGATGGGGACCTTTTTTGAAATCACTTTGTGAGACTGTCCTTTGTTTGGTAAGGACTTTGCAGGGAGATGATGATGAGCTTAGAATAGGAACAAAGTCGCAACATGGTATAAAGTGAGTGTATAGTGAGTTACCTCTTCCTCACGCCGCCCCGCGCCCCGCGGCTGCGCCCCCTCCCGCGGCCACGCCCGCTAGGCGTGTCGGCCTGTCGCCCCAGGCTGCCCCAATCCGTATCCGACCCGGAGTCTTCCTCCACGAAATCTTTCACTGCCTCCTCTTCTTTCTGCTTCCCTTGTTCTAGCTCATCTTCGTATTGCATTAGGAGACCTGGAATTGACAATTGATTTACTGTGGAAAGTCTAAACAACGTCATATCACGGACACCATGCAAAAAAAAAAATAAGTAGGCAAAGGCATCGCGCAGGTATTTACTGTCAGATCAAATATTCGCATCAGACGAAAGTACGTCTGCGTCCAATTTCAAAGTTCGAACTAACGAACTATAAAATTATAAAATACATTGACAAAATTTAAAACAATGGTCCGCGAGCAGCCATCACGATTGAAAACTAGATTAAGACAGGGGGGGGAGGGGGTGAGGTAAACCTAGCTCAGCCGCTGGTGGGGAGCGGAGAGTTGCCGTTCTATACGTAATATTATTCTACGGTTACACTGCAGATGCTATTGATGGCTTCCGTAAGCTTGTTTGTGGTTTCGATTTATGATCCATAAGTGAACTTAAATTTAAAATCAGAAGTACTACTATAATAGTACTCTATAGTACCCAAACTGGGATAACGATCAGCGAGCTTCTTTCCCTTTCGAGCGAGAGGGAAGACGCTCTGTCACAATGTCCTAAAAGTTTATAGAATTCGTCAATCAGCGACCAAATAGTACAACAAAGTAGTTTCCTTTACAAATGGCGCCCAACGTGGGGCACCATTCCTCCCGTTTCGTCTGGTTCAACGTAAAGTGAGCTCACCCATCTTCTCGGTGGCGTATGCGGCGGTGATGTGCAGCAGCTGCGCGCCGTACTTGTCGTAGTTGGCCCGCGTGACGTGCGGCACGCCCAGCATGTCGCGCTCGCTCTCGGGCAGCTTGGCCGCCATGGCCTTCAGCGCCGCCTGCGGCATCACGGCCGCCAGCGACGCGCCGCGCGCTGAGCCCATCTCCCTGGACAAGGTTTTACGTTTTTATTTCACCGTCACATCCTTAGATACACTCTAGCATTTTAAGTAAGTACTCAATGGCCCCGATGCATTTTCTGTGTGTTAGACCGCGCGTGTTTTCTATACAAACGGTGATACTTACAAGCAACGGAAGAACACGCATCCACGCGCTACGCTGCACCATGCAGGGCAGTGTGAGAATCGCGTAAATGTCAAATATGATAGTGCGACAGGGTTCTAAAGTGGGTACATAATATTTCTCATAACTGTACCTGCAAGCTTCAACAAGGTCGGCGTAGCATCGCTCCTCGAGCCGCTTGATGAGCGCAGTAATGGAGTTGTCGTCCTGCTGCGCGGGCGCAACCGTCGTCACTTGTAGCGCCTTGCGGTCGCACTTCATCGGGAACACCACCCGGAGACCGCCTGACATCAGCCTGGACGAGATACAGGGAAGGTAATATGTGAAACTTTTTTTACACAAATATAAGACCAATCATCATCAGCCCATTAACGTCCCCACTGCAGGGGCACGGGCCTTCCCTATGGATGGATACGAGTAGGGAAGACGGGCCTTAAACCACCACGCGGGCCCAGTGCGGAGTGATGGTTATTAACGACTGCTAATGCAGCCGGGACCAACGGCTTAACGACCAATATTGTACCATAATTCTGACGAATAAATAATTATGAATAATTTACTTACTTAATACTTACTACTACTTACTTTACTTATTTATTTAATTTACTTTATTGCAACATGAAATAAATGTTACAAATACCAAATACTTTTTTTTTATTTCCATAAAAGCCTCCGTGGTCTAGTGGTTAGAGCGTTAGGCTCACGATCTGGAAGTCCAGATTCGACTCCCGGTGGGGATATTGTCCAAAACACTTAGTGAGACTGTCCTTTGTTCGGTAAACACTTTGCAGGCTTGAACCAAAAGCCTATATATACGTATGCGTTCCACTGCTGGGCACAGGCACTCCATCACGCTGTTCCACTGCGAGTTGGTAGAGGTGTTTAACGGCTAATAGCCGGGACCAAAGGTATCCTCCGAAGCACGGAATTATCTTAGGTGATCAGCCTGTAATGTCCTAAATAAGATAGGGATCACAAAGTGATTTTTGTAATGTGGAAAATGTAGGATTCGAACCAGGGGCCTCCGGATCGCGAGTCCAACGCTGAACTACTGGACCACGAATGCTACATCGGCAATGACAATGGTAGTAATGGCACACCTGTCCACCTGCGGCCCCAGCACGATGTAGGCGCTGGCGATGTCGTTGTTGACCACCAGCTTCTCCGCCAGCAGTCCGCGCACCACCAGCTGCCGCAGCAGCCGCTGAGGGTCGCCACGCTGCCAGCTCTTACACCTGCGGTCATACAACTCTTTGACTTCAAAATCATGGTCGAAAACAAAATAAATAAAGAATAAGATAACGTTATTTATCGTTCAGAATCTAATAACTATATAACGTTATTTATAACGTTACATAGTTAACGTTATAACGATATATACCAAAAAACTATCTTCTTCTATCGTGTGTGTTGAGATGTGTGTTCAAAGATAAATTATGAAATTCTGATTACTAAATAATGACAGATCTAAAGGTGATAAAAACGTTTTCTTTTATCTATTTGACTGATTTATGAATTTTAATAAAGAGAAATGTAATAAATTAATGCGATATTTTGTCACGGTTTTCTAGGACGTCACAGGTTGCTTTTTCATACAAATTCCATAGTAATTTCGTGTTTTGACGTTCAGTAAAAAGCAACTAATTTGACTAGTTGGAAACTATCCTATTACCGACCTCAAAACCTTGTATGTATTTTGCATATGTATGTATTGAGCACAATGGACATAAGATACAGAAATAAGAACAGATACACTACAAGCTGACAATAATTCAAATTATTCATGAAGTAGAGGCGTAGAGAAGTGGAATTAGAAAAGAATAACCGTGTAACTACTTTTTTTTTTAATAAAACGTCCAATTACCGTCCATGTATGGGGCTTTTCTGCAAATTATTCAGCCGCTGCTGCATGGAGCCCTTCAACGCGTCCGCGATGTGCAGCAGCGTGTAGGGCGTGCGCCCGCCCGACGTCGCGTCGCGGATACAACGCACTATCAGCTTGCACTCCTCGGTCACGTCCACTGGCTGGAAGAGGGTTCTACGTTAACAGTATTTGAGGCTATTTCCGTTTGTGAAGTGAAAGCGATGAACATCTTAAAAAAGAATACGTGGAATTTTAATCTGTAGTACTTTTGGGTATGAACTTAATAGAACAGATAACCCCCAACCACTTACTCCCACCTCTTTGGTCTTCTACTTAGAGACCTTGACCCCAAAAACTGAAGAATAATATTGACGATTCAAGGTATAATAATACATAGTTATACCGCGGATGCTAATAATCAAACTGAAAAAGATAATTTAAAAAATAATAATAAAAAAGTTCATTTAAGTAAAACCTACGACACACAACATTAAAATATACACACATTAATATTTAGTTGGAAAAAATAAAGGTATATTGGGTGCCGCAGCTCACCAAAAAAGGCCAGGGTTCAGTGAAAATTTACCCAGAGGGCAACACTGATTTTCAACCCACGCCGATTGGTGAAATCATTCAAGTATTACATAGTTAGGTAAACCACTGATACCGTTAAACCACAATACGGTTTGTCTCGGTACCAGTATCCTGAGTTCGTTCGTCTTACAAACAGCAGGAAGTGTTATTATATAAAAAAAAAAATGGTTTGAGTATTAGGATCCGTGGTAGCCTAGTTGGAAGAATGCTTGACTCTTATTGTTATGAAACAAGAGGGGTTAAAAAGGCCACATCGAAGCAATTCATCTAAAAAAGCAATATTGCTATTTGACATTTGCGCAATGTAAACAAATGTCAAATTGAAATATTGCTTTTTATAGATGAATTGTTTGGATGTAGCCATTTTAACCCCCAAGGTCACAAGTTCAAAACCACGCGGGCCGAAACCAAAGATTTTCAAATTTATTGGATCTGATTATGTTGCGGTATGGTTTGGAAAGGGGCTTGAGATATGACTTCTGAAACTTAAAACATGTGTATTTTAGGTGTTTTTAGGGCACACTTCTAAAATATACACTACCTTTCCTAAGCAATTTGAAATATACTTTCACCACTATCGCAAATAAAATTCCAAAGAACATGATATAAAATCAAAATACTACTCGAAGAAGACTAATAAAACTTAAAGTCTAGAACCATCCAGAAGTACTTATATCTTATATTCCTGAGAGTTAAGACAGTTTTTGCTAATCCGCTTGTTCCGGGACGTCGCTGTTGAACCTCTCTCCTAAACATAGGTGAACTAACGACCAATGCTATCTACTCTAATATCAAAGTCTAGAACCTTCCAGAAGTGTACCTTATACTCCTGCGCGTTGAGGCAGTTGTCGCAGGCCGTGATCTTGTTCCTGGCACACTCCTCTCTGTTGAACCTCTCTCCCAAGTACGCTAGCACCTGCGACCGTCGGCACTCCGTTACACTCTCACACACCTCCACCATGCGAAGGAGATTCTCAATGTGCACGCGTTTCGCTTCTGGTGTTGTGTTGCGTTCCACTGAAAAGAATGAAAGTAAAGCCTAGGTTACACAGTGCGAGCTAACATGCGAGCTGACCGAGTCAGTTATTGAGGTGCAGCTACTAAGCACGTGTGACCGCATCATACGAGTTACTGTCATGTGCGAGTGGGACAGTTGCTCGCGTTCGAGTTACTTCAACATTTTTTTGTTTACTCGCTACTTGCCTTCCCCCACCACACCACTCGCACGCCCCTCGGTCGTCAACTCGCACGATTTTGCGAAATGACAGTAGCTCGTACGCTCGGGCCCACGCCGGGTACAGTGTTTCTTGTTTGGGCGACATGATACAAACGAATTATACCAGTACACTGGTATAGTAGCTGTAGCGACGCCAGCAGTTTGCATAGTGTGACCGTGTGAGGCGAGTCGAGCTACTGTCATACGAGTACACAGGCACAGTAGCTGTCTATTGTCACATAAGCTGCTCGCACTGTGTAACCTAACCTTAAGTTGGAGGAGGAACAGGATAGTTGATGAATATCCAAAATTAATTTGAAAATAGTAATTAATAGCCAAATGTAAACAGTGCCGGCTCTAACAAAATATTTAGGTGGTGCAAGACCTCACAATACAGTTTTTTTAGATTAGTTTAAGGCCACCGATATACCTAATTAAATCTTAAAAATGTCTTTTACGGCCACCAATTAAATGTATGACTTTTATGTGGCCGCTAAGAGGTCTAATTCTTAAAATTAGCTAGTGTGTGCTCTTGCATGGGCGCGAGCGTGACTAGCAAAACCAAATCTGATTTGGTCTGGTATAACTTGTAATGTGGTTTGGTTTGGTTTTTAAAAGATGTGTTGCTGTTGCAGTTTCTTGTCATTTCTTCTCTTCAGCCATAACACCTTGCGAAATGACGTAAATTCAAAAATGTTACATTGACCTTCAACAAGTTGACAAGTCTATCCATGATAATTACTTTGAATAAATGATTCTGATCTGATCTGATAGTACGGATCGGTGTGAAATACAGAAATCTCTTTCTTATCGTGTGTTACATTATAGCGTAAGCGGGAGCGAGACAGACAATCCGCGCGCTCGCTCTTCCTCCAAAAGTAAACCTCGGAGAGCGTAAAGTAAATCTAGCTCGGCGCTCGATACGAGGGGAATGTTATCATTAATATAATGTTGTTTATTCTATGATATATAGGTAGATAAGGCACACACACAGTTAACAGCCTCCGTGGTCTAGTGGTTAGAGCGTCAGGCTCACGATCTGGAGGTCCGGCTTCGATTCCCGATGGGGACATGGTCGAAATCACTTTGTGAGACTGTCCTTTGTAAGGACTTTTCAGGCTTGAATCACTTGATTGTCTGAAAAAGTAAGATGATTCCGTGCTTCGGAGGGCACGTTAAGCTGTTGGTCCCGGCTATTAGCCGTAAAAACACCTTCACCAACCCGCAGTAGAGCAGCGTGGTGGAGTATGCTCCATATCCCCTACGGTTGATTGAGGGGAGGCCTGTGCCCAGCAGTGGGACGTGTATAGGTTGTTTATGTGTATAGGTAGACTAGCTTTTGCCCGCGACTTCGTCCGCGTGGAAGGATTTTCCCGCTAATTCCCATTCCCGTGGGAATTTCGGGAATTCCTTTCTTAGTGCACCTTTACGGTACCTAAGCTACGTTCCTTCCAAATTTCAAGTGCCTACGTTTAGCCGTTTAGGCTGTGTGTTGATATGTCTTGATATGTCAGTCAGTCAGTTTCTCCTTTTATATATTTAGAAGAAGATAAGGTTTTTTTTTGACGTGACTTATTGTAGATTTGCCGCAGATGGCATTAACTACTTGGCCGGATAACTACTTGGCCGGAAAGAAGATAAGGATACCACAGTATTTTATAGGTTAGCCCGTCCCAGTGAGCTACCCACTACATTCTGCTAATCCTGTCGCCGTTTGGTCGGGGACTGCTTATTTTTATATTCGCAGCTAACCATCATATCTGATGGCCGCATTCCACTATCCGCCACCTGTGGACCCTGTAGATGGCCTACAGCTCAGCCTACTACCTACTAAAATGTTGTTTATTCTATGATATATAGGTAGATAAGGATACCAACAGTCAAGCAGGCGGCGGTACCGTATGACGTCGGCGTAGGAGTAGTACACGAGGCTGGTGGCGGGGTCGGCGTCGCGGCCGGCGCGGCCCGCCTCCTGGTAGTAGCCCTCCACGGACTTGGGCAGCGAGTGGTGGATCACGTAGCGCACGTCCGCCTTGTCCACGCCCATGCCGAACGCTATCGTCGCGCAGATCTGCCGAAAATGCAGCGTTTTTAATAAAAACTTTTTATTCGAATTCGTTAGCATTGCAATCTGTCCGGCTAGGGATCTCTCTGCCTGAGTCTATCAGGAGAGCTCCTTCCCTGGAGTTCTTTAAACTTATTTTGTTTACACTGAATTGGAATACGTTCCACAAAACCATAGTATTCCAAAAACTGCGCCTAACGGTTAGACTGTCTGTTTTATCCAGAGACGTAAACCGCTATCTATATTGCCTTACTAGTATTACTGCGTTATTAGTATTGCGTTGTCATATGTTTTAGGCAACCGCTAGATATCTATTTATTATCTATGTTATGTATGTTAATGTCTGGCTTCAAGCTACCAGGGTGTTAAAAAGACCATATTGACGCAAGTCATTTTTTGGCATTTGTTGGCATTGCACACTTTTTATAATGTGCACATTAGGCAACCGCTAGATATCTATTTATTATCTATGTTATGTATGTTAATGTCTGGCTTCAAGCTACCAGGGGTGTTAAAAAGACCATATTGACGCAAGTCATTTTTTGGCATTTGTTGGCATTGCACACTTTTTATAATGTGCACAAATGCATTAGGGTTTCTCCCGTATTGCAGTAGCCCTAAAAGTCAAATAGCAATATTGCTTTTTAGATGAATTGTTTCGACGTGGCCTCTTTAGGCCCCCTGTACTCACCACACGGTAGCGGTCGGCCACCCAGCCGGCTTGCACGGTCTCCCGCTTCTTGTCGGAGAGACCAGCGTGGTATGCCGCCGCTTGGATCCCCACTTTACGAAGGTCGTCACTCAAGGTCTCGCATTCCTTGCGTGACAGGCAGTATACTATGCCAGAGACTCTGCGGGAGAAATGAAACGTTACATACATACATAAACTCACGCCTGCAATCCCTAAAGGGACATCCCTGGGCAGAGCCACAAGTAATCGGAGGTGACTGTTGATACGAGGTCCTGGATATGATGAACCTTTGGAAGACAAGCACCTGAATGTCTGTTTTTGTAGTTACTAGTTACTATTTTACTAAAAGAAACAATTAGTATCACTGCAAAGAGGAGCGAGTCGTGGAGAACGCTTGACTCTCACGTTGAAGTCGCAGTTTCGAATCCCAGCACAGACCTAAATCAATTATTTTTGAACTTATCTTAAGGTTAGGTAAGCGGACCCCATGAAAAACGGGATAACGCTAGGGAGATGGTAAATGGTACTACAAAAATCAACCTGAAGAACTTCTCCTTGATGATCTTGGCAACCTCCTGGTTGATGCTCTTGGGTTTCTTCTCCAGTATCTTGTACGCCAGGTTGGGCCGGTTGAAACTGCTCAGGAACCATTTACACTGCGTTACCTGGTTACAGAATGTACTCGTATTACACCCCGGACACTCAGTACAAAAATATAATTCTTACCGTGTGCGGCTGAACGCGTAATTGCGAGCGAGACAGACAGTTCGCGCGCGGTCCCCCTTACTCTCAGCGGCTTACGGGCATTTAAGACTAAAATAAGACCCAGAGGGGGTGTGGTCGGCGCCCGATGCTGATTGGTGCGGGGAAGGGGAAGCGGGAGGAGGGGGGGGGTGTTAGTTACCGTTTTTTACACGTAGTATTATTCTCTATCCTATGCTCATTTGCAAACATTTCCAAGTCACTGCACTAACGTAAGTAATAAAATTATTAAGGTGATGGAGTTAACAGTCAATAAAATTATTAACAATAGAATAGGCTAGTTTCCAACTAGTCAAATCAGTTACTTCTTACTAAACGTCAAAATACGAAATTACGGAATTTGCATGAAAAAGCACACTGTGACGTCATAGAAAAACGTGAAAAAACGTCGGACTTATTATTACATTTTTCTTGATTAAAATTGATAAATAAGTTTAATAGAAAAAAACGTTTCTCGTTAGTTTTAGACTTAAAACCACTGACCATCTGCCACCACTGACATAGTAAAAAGTACACACATCAATTCATAATTAATGTGATCCTGAAGTCCATGTACAGTCATGAGCAATATAATGTACCCACTTTAGGACTCTGTCGCACTAACATATTTGACATTTAGTGAGACTTACAATTCAATTTGTCAAAAAAGTTAATGTGACATGGTACCAAAGTGTATACATATTAATGTGTAGGTACACATGTATATGTATACAGCAAATGCATGCGGTGACGTAACCGCGCTTGCAATAGCCCATCACCTACATAGCGATAATTATATGTCCTAATAAAATGTGCGGGAAGCCGCTGGATGCGGGCAGCGCAGGACCGATCGTCGCGGAGATCCTTGGGGGAGGCCTATGCCCAGCAGTGGGCGTCATACGGCTGATGATGATGATGATGAATAAAATGTATGTAATAGTTAGTTCTTGCTATACTGAAATACAGTTCAGACGTATTTACTTGTTTTATTTACTGGACCTTCGATTAGAGATAAAGAGTTGGATATTTGGACTATTGATCAATCAATTTATTAACTCTAAAAATGCTCGTGACCGTACAACTAAAACTAAACCTACGCCATGACCTCATTTCTACGGCATTTATCCTACTTTAGTGCTTCTTCTGTCAAACCCGACATTCACTACCGTACCTAAGCGCACAGCGGGCGCTCAGATAAAACTATAACAAATAATACAATACAAATACAAAAACTCTTTATTGCACTTGAATCACATTAAAAATACATTAGTATTATAATTAAATTGGTAGTACAACAGGCGGCCTTATTGCTAAGGTAGCAATCTCTTCCAGGCAACCTTTAGGTATAGGATATTATGAATTTAATGAAAAATGTAGCGGGATAGACAGTGCAAAAAAATAAAATAAAATAATAATAAAAAATGTTGAAAAATATAAGTACTTATAACTAGATAAACTATAATATATTAAAAACAATACATAGAAGACAATAAATAATGATTATAATAATATATAAATACGTAAATATATACATACATTACTATGGAAGAAAGGAAACCATGACAGTACTACAATACCTAGTTTATAAAGAAGAAGATGTAAGAAGAATGGAATAGAAAAGAAAAACGTTATAAAGAAGAGGAGAGAGAGATGACCTTTAATACAAGCCGTGTATACTGACCTTGAGCTGGTGCAGTATGTCCATCCGGACTCTCGGCGTGGCGGTGGCGGTGAGCGCCATGATGGTGGTGTTGCGGAACCTCTCGCGCAGCATGAACAGCCGCTTGTAGTCCGGGCGGAAGTCGTGGCCCCACTGGGACACGCAGTGCGCCTCGTCTATCACAAACCTGTCGAAGATCGAAGTTGTTAATGAGTCTGATAGCAAGCACTGAGTTTGCCGGGCCCGGCGTATGTCTTCAGAAGGTTTGCCTACTCATATCTCAATCTTAGTTATCCCAGGGTTGCACTCCAGCAAGTATTTTCATCACACTTCTCTTGTTTCCGTAACAAAACAACATCACTCACGACGAGATATTTTTTTGAAGACGTTACTGGTATATGCAACTGCCTTCAGAGCAATGTGTCAACAATTTTATCAATTGACAAGAAGATTTCATTCATTAGATCGTCCATAATGAAATTGGCGTTAATTGTGGCGCCATCGAAAAAACGGAAAAAATGCAAACCATCATGACTCGTAAAAAATACAAACAATGCAAAAAAAAAACAATCCAGATCCCAGAAATATATTTTCGTAGGAAAATCTGTGCCATTACGGAACAGAAGTAATTGCTGTAACGGTTTTCCCTTCGCAGGTTGGAAGGTCAGACAGGCAGTCGCTTGAAAAAACCGCCAAATCTTCACGCGTAAGCGGACCCCGTAAAAAACGGGATAATGCTAGGGGGATGATGCTGTATTTCACATAACATAGCATACTTGTACTTGAACCGGAGAGGGAATATGATTGGCCACCTGATACGACACGATTCATTTATAACAAACATCATAGAAGGAAAAATTGAAGGGAAGAGAGGAAGGGGTAGACCTAGGAGAACATTTATGAAACAAATAAAAAAGGTGCAGGTGGTGTCGTATCGGGAGGTGAAGGTTTTGCCGGGAAGAAGAGAGGAATGGCGATTACTCCACCGACAAGAGCGCAGCTCTTTAATAAAGAGAGAGAGAGCATACTTGTATTCCCGAGGGATGCGCAGAGTACACACGACCAGACTTCGCCAGCTACTTTTAAGTCACATGTACGGTCATGAGTACTAATATGTAGACACTTTGAAACTATGTCACATTAACTTTTTCGACAAATAAAACCGTAAGTCTCATTAAATGTCAAATATGATAGTGCGACAGGGTTCTAAAGTGGGTACATAATATTGCTCATGACTGTAGTAGGGGGCGAGCGTATTGCCATTAACTGGGCACAAATCCTGGATATCAAATGAATTGTAGCTCTGAAGGTTTCGACCGGAGCACAACCCGCTCATAGAAAAAGTTCATTTCAAAAAGTACTCGCTACGATTTTCGTTTTCGAATAAACTCACTTTTACATGAAAAAAAAGGCTCATATCATCTAAAAAGCAATATTGCTAATGAAAAAAGGGCGGGAAACGCCGTGTTCAGAGGACGTAGTTTTCAGCGCTAAAATTTTAAAATTATTATTTTCGCGATAAGGATTGGTTTTTCTTAGTATAATTTGTATATATCTTATAACTTACTTGTATAGTTTATTATTTAAAAGTGTAGTTAGCTGTATTCACATCGGTAAGTCTTTTAATTTTTTTTGGCGCCATGGGCGATCCGCCCGACGACCCAGGGGGCACGATTCCCCCTGAAAGGTCTCAACAAGAAAATTTCACTAAACCTACTAGCATGGACATATTAATAGATGTGCTGGAGTCATCAATGGACACTGATTGCTCTACTTCGGCACCGACTTCTAATAAAAGTCGCAAACGAGCTACTCCACGTCGCGTTTGTAGTACCTGCCACAAGAAAAAAAGACGACAAGGAAAGGAAAGCAGTCCAAATGACTGCCACTGTCTTTTATTAAAAGACGAAATAGACCAAAGTACACAGCTTCGGAAACATCAGGCCCCTCAGGAATCTGAGGCTCCTCATGGGTCGCAAGTCTCTCAGGTATCTAATGACTCACCGGTATCCAATGATCCGTCAACCCGTATTCCTATCGGTCGCGTGTCGTATGAACCTCTGGACCGTTCTCCATACATTGTTCATGTTCAAAGAGAAACATCATCCAGTAATGATGGAGTAACCCTTCACCCTGTTTCTTTCGGCCGTTTTTTAAAACGAAACAATATTCAAGGTATCGTCAATGGTAGCTTAAAAAGGATAGGACGAAATCGAATTTCCATGGAATTTTCCAGTTACATGTTTGCAAATACCTTCCTATCTAATCAGAATTTACTAATGGAGAAATTTAAAGCTTTTATTCCTACTTTCAATATCACCCGAATGGGAGTTGTTAGAGGTGTGCCCGCAGACTGGTCAGATGAGGAGATCATTGCAAACATTACTGTCCCTATAGGTTGCGGTCCTATTATTAAAATAAGGAAGATAAAACAAAAAATTACAGTTAATAATACTACGGAATACTTATTCAAAGGTACCATTGTCGTCACTTTTGACGGACAGGTACTTCCTACTCGTGTTTATATGTGCTATACAGCCTTACCTGTGTCTCTTTATATATATCCTACTGTACAATGTTACAACTGCTGTAAATATGGACATGTAAAAAATCAGTGTCGCTCAACCCCAAGGTGCTCAAAGTGTGGTAAAGGGCACACTAGAGAGTCCTGTGATGTAGAGGAGGAAGAATATAAGTGTTGTTTGTGTGGAGGATGCCATGAAGCCACAAGTAAGAAATGTTTAGAGTTCAGCAGACAGAAAGCCATAAAAGAAACCATGAGTAAAAGTTGTGTATCATATATGGAAGCTGTGAAGCTTCACCCACCTGTTTCCAGAGTTTCGTATGCAGAGGCCTTACTTACTGCTCCACCCTCTCCTTCAAAAGCATCTTCACCTTCCAATTCACCATCCACTCCCAATAATCCTAACTTCTCAACACAACAAAACAGTTCCCGTTCTTATAAAAAGACAGTCTTCCTCAAGCCCAGGTCAACCACTTCCTATAACCCTAAGGGTTATGATCATATTGCTCATAATGAAATAATTAGACAACCCACTTTAGATAAAAGCAAACCAGTTTATAGTGGTGAGCCTAGTGAAACTTCTAAGACATCTGAGATTATAAAAGAATTAATAAAGTTACTTTCCACCTCTACTACTATTTCACCGTCCAACGTTGCCTATATCATAAATGTTTTATACGAACTTACAGCAAACACCCAAGATGGACCTAAAAGCCAAGGCAATACAATGGAATTGTCAAAGCCTTAATAGTGTTAAGAAAACTGAACTGATTTATCTTATAAATAAATATCAACCTTTTGTTCTATGTCTCCAGGAAACATGGTTTAAGCAGGATACAATTTTTAAAGTTCCTGGTTATTCCTGTATCCGAGAAGATAGACCTCATGAGCATGGCGGAGTAGCCATACTCATCAAAAATTCCCTTTCTTTTTCTCCTTTCACCCTTCCTCCTCATGACAGCAACATATCAATTGTTGCTGCTATTGTAAATAACATTTGTTTTATATCTGTATATTTTTCTCGTCCTAGTGTAAGTATTTTTGTTGAAATTAAGAACATTCTTAGCCTCTTACCTAAACCATTTGTAGTCATGGGAGACTTTAATTCACACCATCAAAGCTGGGGCTGCTCTACATCCACATATTATGGTAATGAATTATTAGGCATTCTGGATTCACTTAATCTATGCGTATTAAATACTGGTTTAATAACTCGTCTTGGAGGCCCTCGGCAGGAGCCTAGTGCTCCAGACTTATCTATTTGTACACCTGACCTTGCATCTCTTCTCTCATGGGCCCCTTTGGAATCAAGACTAGGTAGCGACCATTATCCATTAGTAATTACTTTTCCCTTTAATAAACCTTCCAAATTAGTAAGAAGAACTCATTTGAAACACAAGCTGGCAGATGCAGACTGGAATTTATTTAGTATTAGAGCCAAGAATAAATTAGTAGATTTACCAGAAATTACGCAAAACAATGTGGTAGACTGTTCAGAAAAATTAGCTACAATGTTAATCGAAGTAGCTAATGAAACCTTTCCCTTAAAGAGTAATTCTCCTGAATGGATCCCATCTCCACCATGGTGGGATGAGGAATGTACAAAAGCAGTTAGACAAAGAAAAGAGGCAGAAAAAGAGTACTGTTTATGTATGTCTGATTATAACTTTATTATTTATTCTCAAGCTGCTATTTCTACACAGATTCTACTTAAAAAAAAGAAATATGATGGATGGAAAAAGTTCTGTCTATCTTTATGCCCAAATGTAAAGCCGTCTTTAGTCTGGCAGAATATTAGACGGTTCAGGTCTGTTTTTAATGACTCCCAACAAAGTGTGATATCTCCTATTCTTGCTGAACAGGTCATGGATCGTTTGGCTCCTCCATCAGCCCCTGAAAACTTTATTGTTTCTCCTTTTACTGATTTACCATTCAATCCAAATAATAATATTCAACATGATGACATGAACGCTCCATTCACTTTGCTAGAATTGAAGGGTGTTCTCTCTTATGTTAAAGATTCGGCTCCGGGCGAAGACGGTATACCATACTCCTTTCTCACCCACCTTGACGCTAATGGCCTTAATTATTTTCTCACAATCATAAATTATGTCATTTTCACTGGTGTTATTCCAAACACTTGGAGGACTCAAACATTAATCCTGTTATTAAAGCCAAATAAGTCAAAACTTGACCCTGCTTCCTATCGTCCAATAGCCTTATCTTCAGTCTTGCTCAAAATAACAGAACATTTAGTGAAAAACCGTCTAGAATGGTTCATTGAACATAATAAACTTCTTTCTGCTAGTCAGTTTGGATTTAGAAAAGGAAAAAGCACATTTGACAGTTTGGGTATTTTGACCACAGACATACGGCTAGCTTTTTCTAGAAATGACTCGGTGGTTGCTGCTTTTTTAGATATCAAATCCGCATACGACAATGTAATTATTTCCATACTTCATCAGAAATTATTATTATTAAACATACCATATGTATTGAGTAATTTCATTATTAACATGTTATCCGAAAGGTTTATTAAATACCGAGTGATGAATGAAGACGATTCATGGATATGCAGGACCATCTGGAAAGGTCTACCACAAGGTTCAGTTTTAAGCCCTATATTATATAACTTATATACCTATGACTTAGAGAATTCATTGTATGGATATTCTAACGTCCTGCAATATGCAGATGATTTACTGTTATATGTTTCGGGGCAATCTACGGAGGATATTTGCGGCTCTCTTTCATCTGCACTATCTAATCTAAAGATATGGTTAGACAACAATGGTCTTAATCTATCTCCATCTAAAAGCTCTGTGGTTCTTTTTACTAGGAAAAGAATTCACCCAGATGTAAATGTTTTGTACAATAAATTGCCTTTACCCGTTAACAAACACTACAAATTCCTGGGAGTTATTTTGGACTCTAAACTTTCTGGCGAGCCTCACTGCGATTATGTTCTGAAGAGATGTGAGCGTAATCTAAATATTCTTAGATGCATTTCTGGGGTTTGGTGGGGAGCCCATCCGTTTACCATGAAACTCCTATACAACGCTCTTATAAGGAGTGTTCTTGATTACGGATCATTTCTGTTACATCCAGGAAATGTAGGTCCTTTTAGAAAGTTGGATGGCATTCAATCAAAAGCCCTTAGACTCGTAACCGGTGCGATGAAATCTAGCCCGATAAATTGCCTCCAAGTTGAGTGCTGTGAAGCACCCTTAGCGTTAAGACGACAATATCTGTGCGATAGATTTTTCTTTCGAATTTTGCAGATTGTAAATAACCCTTTATTCACTAAAATTGCTAGACTCTCTGAGGAAATTGTTTCCTCATCCTATTGGGTTCATAAAGATCTCCCTTGTTTAGTTAAAAGTTATAAAAGATTCAATAATATAGTTGCCCCGACTTATCGATCTTCCTTGTTGCCCTTATATCAATCTAGTTTTAGTTGTCTCGTATTAAAGCCTACCATTATTTATGATTTTATTAAAAATGATTCCAACCAAAACTTTGAATTTAGAAATGCTGTCAACGAAAATTGGTCTGACACACATTGTATATACACTGATGCCTCTAAGCATTCCGGTAGAAGTTGCGTCGGTGTGGGAGTCTATCACTCTCAATTCAATATTGTACAGAAAATTAAACTTCCACCGGAGACATCTGTCTTCACAGGTGAGTGTTTTGGCCTCTTCAAGGCATTGGAGTACATAATTTTAATGAAACTACAAAAATCTATTATATTTACTGATTCTCTCAGCTCTCTGCAGGCAATAGAACGCTTTGCCTTTAAATCTCACAAACAGGTCCCTTTAATTTTTTCTATCAGAGATTTGTTGTTACAATGCAGGGTGAAGGGTTATAATATCACTTTGGCATGGATCCCAGCACACGTTGGTATAACTGGTAATGAAAGGGTGGACCGATTAGCTAAGGATGCAGTTCTTTCTGGAGATATTTTCCCTTACAACAACTTTAGTAACGACTTACAGAACTTACCTGACATATACCTAAGAGACGCCTGGAATGTGCTTTGGGCTAACAACATGGCCAAAGGTAAATACTACCGTGTTATCCAAGAATCGATCCCAAATAAACCTTGGTTTTTTAAATCAGGCTTAGGTATTGATAAAAGAGCAACCTCTGTCATATGCAGACTTCGCCTAGGGCACGTCTGCACTCCAGCACATCTATATAAATGTAATATTATATCCGATCCATCTTGTTCCTGCGGTGAATATGGAGATGTCAATCATATTTTCTTCTCCTGTCCCTTAAATGACCATTCCAGTTTTATTACCCAATTGCTCCATATCCAAGTTCCGCTCCCTACTTCTATTTCTTGTTTACTTTATTTAAATTGTTCTATTGTATATAAAACTATTGCCCTATTTATTGCTAAAAATGATATTAATTTATAAAAACATATATTTGTAAATATGTATTTGTAAATAACATGTATATATCTAACTAGAATATCCCAAATTCCAATCCTGTTTCCCTTCATTTTATTACCGTATTTCTTTTCCATACCCACGTTTCCCTAACTTTAATTCCTTGTATTTGGCTAAATGCGTTGCGAAGCCATTACCAAAAAAAAAAAAAAAAAAAAAAAATATTGCTAATTGACATTTATAAATGTCCAATGTGGCATTTTAGGCTCCCTGATCTTTTCCAGCGTAACATGCAACAGCTTCATCAGATAGGTTACTTGAGGTAAACCTCGTAAATAGTTCCTCAGTGGAAGATATAGGAGGTCACGTTACCTGGCGATCTTATCCCGAGAGTATAGCGAGTCCAGCATAGCTTGGAACTTGGGCGAGTTGCTGATCTTCTCAGGAGTGACGTAGAGCAGCTTCAACAGAGGCTCGCGTAGAGACAGCTTGTGGTAGATCTCGTCACACGCGGCTAGCGACACGTCGCCGGACAAGTGAGCCGCTGGGATCTGGAATGTTCAAGATCAGAATCATCATCATCTTGGCAGCGTTATCTCGATTTCAGAGTCTGCTTACCTAGCCTGAAGATTTAACAGGTACGGTTTTGTACAGAAGCGACTACCTATCTGACCTTCCAACCCGCGAATAAACAACCAGCCTAACACTGGTTAGGTCACATACCTCCGAAACGCATTTCTCGGGTATGTGTGTTTCCTTACGAAGTTTTCCTTCACCGATGATCATGAATCAAGACCAGAATTATTTAACATAAATAGCCTATATAGGTCCTGTTTCCTCCTGCCACATTTTTGTAATTCATTCAAAAGAACTTACGTCAAGAGAAAGGAGCTTGTTGACTTGATCCAGAATGAGCGATTTCAATGGAGATATGACGATCGTGACTCCCGGTGTGAGGATTGCAGGCAGCTGGTAGCAGAGTGACTTCCCTGAACAAAAAATACACTTACAATAAAATAACAGTCGTAAAGTATAAATTATACCTGTTATTTTCTTATCCGCCGAAAAGGAAAGGGATAGGTAATCAACAGACGCAAGTAAAGGGACGGATGATTGACAGGCTAATAAAATAGGCATCTCGCTGGTATGCAAGTTATGCAACCCGTTTGGTGTGTGCTGTCAACTTAATTCTAAAAATTTGAGAGGGTTTTTAAAATTCCTGCCAAAAATTGACGTGTGCTCCATAAATTTTATGCCTGTCGATTACCCGTACCTTCCTATTTCGGCGGATAAGAAAATGACAGGTATAACTTAAAATAAAATTAGGTGGTGTCTATAGGAATCAGCAGCAATGACTCGTTGGTGAAGACTCGACTCCAAAGTCTAGACCATAGACAAAGGGTAGCTAGCTTGTCTGTCGGTCTTTTATATGATACACTTCGGTGAGTGTGCGCGGGAACTACACGACTTAATTCCACCCACTCCATTCCATCTACGGACAACTCAGCGTCGGCGGGCATTTCATCCTTATGTTGTGGATATACCACCAATCCGCACTAACCGTTTTGCCTTTCTCACCGTCTTTCTTTTTGACACGAACAGCGAAAGATTGGAACTGTCTGCCGTCGTCTGTTTTTCCAACTCGTTATAATCTGGGAGTCTTCAAGGCTAGCAAGCTAGCATGGCATTTGCTAGGTAAGCCTTGTCCACACTAGACCACATCGTCACTTGCCATCAGGTGAGATTGTGGTCAAACGCGAGCCTATATTATTTTATAAAAAATGTAGAGAATATGTACTAACCTCCGCCAGTAGGCATTAAGACAAAACAGTCGTGGCCTAGCAAAGTAGCGTTGATAACCTGCAGTTGGTTTGGCCGGAAGGACTTCAAGCCAAACTTCTCCTTAAACATTTCCATCATAAGGTCGGAGTGCGGGTAGTTCAAACCGTCAAATTCACCTAAAAAGGATTAAATAAATAAATAAGAATAGTGCCCAGTTATGTTAGTAGCCGTGGTAGCCGAGATGGTAAAACGCTTGCCTCTCACTTTGAGGTCACAGGTTCGAATTCAGCACAGGCCTAAACCAATGATTGTCGAATTTGCTTTCGAATTCATGTTTAGATCATAAATGATAATCACGTGTTCAACGGTGAAGGAAAACATCGTGAGGAAATCCACATTCCCGAGAAATGCATTTTCGGATGTATGTGACCTAACATGTATTGGGCTGGTTTTCCCTTCGCGGGTTGGATGGTCAGACAGGCAATCGCTTCTGTAAAAAACCGCACCTGTCAAATCTTCAGGTTAGGTAAGCGGACCATGTGAAAAATGGGATAATGCCTGGGGGATGTAGTGCCCAGTTGTTAGTAACAATGTTACTTACAAACTATGTTAGTAGCAAAAAATAACAATAATATTGAAACAGGTTAGCAAGCTAACAAAGGATGTTGGGAACAGTTTCATCTTTGATATAGTTTAGAATCTGGTAAATTCATAATTTAGTGTTCAAATTGAAATTATTGCATGGACTTCACTATACTTTATAGATAGGGTAGGGCTTAGAGGTGAACTGTGGCATAATGGTCACAATATATCTTACAGGTCGCAATGATACAGTGCATAATAAGGCCTCCATAGCCCCTAGCTTGAAAAAAAGGACTTTTGAAGTACCTAATTTGATTTATGCTGGTGAACCTGAGGGTCATTTGGTATTATAGCTTTGCTGTTTTGTCTTTTGAAAATATGAAGGCAAAATATATACAGGTTGTTTAGTAATATCGGTAACGACAATTTTGAGGGCTGATTCAGACCATGATTCTGAGTTAACTTCCAGTGAAATTTTCCGTCGCAAAATTCGTGTCTTTTTGTTGGGTATTTTTTTAATTATTTTCAATTCTATACTTTTGCGACGACAAAATTCCACTTGATATCAACTGAGAATTATGGTCTGAATCATCCCTCAAAGTTTTCGTTACAATGTCACTAACACCCCGTATTTCGATAATGTTTACCTGTTATCCCGTCATTTTGAGTACCAGCATGAAAGTCTCCCATTCCTTCATATTTAGGTTTATCTGTCACAATTGTGTGATCCATCAGATTCACAACCTCTGGTTCTTTACAAAAAGCTTCCATATCTTCTTCAAAGTCCTCTATCCTGTACTCTGGCCAGCCGTCTTCGTCCACCGGGATCTCTTTATTATTCACTACTGCACTCGTACTTGGTATTGAATCACTGATATTAATAACACTCTCCTGTAAAACTTGTGACAGAATATCTGCTTCATCATCCATATCAATAGGAACAGCGTAATCGTCCTCATCTCCTTCTTGTTCTGAAGTATCTTTAATGATCGGTGACACAATCGTGCAGGGCTTATTAAAGTTCATTAAAGAACTCTTGCTCAACTGCGGCGGTTGAAATTCAACAGAGCTGTTGGCTATTGGTGAACATTTTGGTGTATCTGTCTGCACTAATGGTTTCAATCTTTCCGAAGCTTGTTTGAATCTCTCTAAAGTACTTGAAGGCACGTCTTTTACAGGCGTAGCTTTATTAATGTCTTCAGACAGGCGAGATGGTTTCTTAAATACAAATTTGCCTTTACTTCTGTTGGCAGTGTCAGATGTATCTAAGGTTTCATTATCAGATTGTTGTATACTGGTTCCTAAATCCTTAGACGTGTCTTGTAAAGGCGATAATGCGTCAAAAGATAAAGATTTCTTTGCTAATAAATCAGAGTAAATAGTTTTACTGGGCCCATTTTTGTTCAAACTAGAGAAATCTGGTGTAGATGTCTCAGGATCCGTTCTGGGTTTGGCTTCTAGAAATGGTTTCCTGCCATAACCTTGACTGGATTCCAGATCGAAATCATTCAAATCATCATCATGGTCCAAAAGTGATGGACTTACACTACAATTTGTCATTGCATTATCAGTTTTATTTACATGAGATTCATCAGACTTTCTAACATTTAAATTGATTTCTGGTATTTCTTTCCTAGCTGTTTTTAATTTCGACATTAACAGTTTCATAGTGGCGTAAGTTTTGTGTTCATATCCTGGAAACTTTTCCTTAATACATTTTGGTATTCTATCAAAAGCTTCGCTTATTTTCTCTAAAAGTTCTATGTACATGTTTGTGCAGGTCTCTCGCTCTTCTTTTATTAATTGTTCACCCTATAAATAAATAATCAAGTTTTACTCTTTAGCATTAATTAAATTCTCACACTGAAAGATGTATTCCACTTAGAACACCTGACAAAATAGCACCTTCGTAAATAGGACCTGGGGATTCAAAAAGCCACATCGAAGCAATTCATCTAAAAAGCAAAATTGCTTTTTTAGGTGAATTGCTTCAATGTGGCCCATTTAACCCCCCAAAACTATACCACTTTAAGCACTATTTTTGGCAGGTGCTAAAAAGAACAATATAACTCTGTAATTCATTCTCACATTAGATTTACGTGTCAATTATTAATGCCAAATAATATACAAGCAATATCACAGTATCATATAAATCTTTGTGACTTTGTGTGATTGTTAATTTTTATACTGTTTAATATGTATTTTAGGTTAAATATTTCTATGGGTCTTTGTTACCTAATATAAATAAATCTTTGTAAATACTAGGACGATAGTCTCACCTGTCCAACCTTCTTCAAAGCTGGATGTCTTGCAATGTTAGTTAGAAATCCTGAGAGACTATTATTATCCAACTTCAGATTTTTTAATGGATCTCTGTCTTTCTTAGGACTCATACTGTTACTTTTACTCCTGCTACTTGATTCTTTTGAACTAACTTTTTTGGAGTTTGAGTCTTTTGTAATATCTCTCCTGGAATGATTTTCATTTGAACTTCCACCCTTTCTAGGACTTTGTTCTGGAGTTCTAACATTTCTTATTTGTTTAGGACTGTTCTCTTCATTGCTCTTGTTGGGCGATGGTGAAGCACTTATTCTTATGGATCTATTCACTTTCTCTTGACGTTTGTTGAAAACCGACGGGAAGTCATTATAATCATCCTGAAAAAAAAAATACGTTTTTTAATATGTAATATAAATTATCAATAAAATCCGAGCCCTTTGCTGAGTGGCAAGCAGATACTAGATTACAGACAATACAATACAAAATCAAACAAAAAACTAAAACAAATATACTAAAATAACTAACTAAAATAAATATTAAAAAATAAACAATTATAATCAGTTAGATAGTACAACAGGCGGCCTTATTGCTAAGGTAGCAATCTCTTCCAGGCAATATTTTGGTATCGGAAATGAAGAGACCACAACTTATTAAAACAATATAAAAATGTAAATATGTGACTACTAAAATATCTAAATAAAGGCTTATAATGATAATATAAATATAGTTGGTAAATATAAATATAGTTGGTAAATATAAATATAGTTGGTAATATAGTTGGTTGGTAGTTGGTTGTGGTTGGTTGGTTGGTTGGTTGGTATGGTTGGTAGTTGGTAAATATACATATTTGAATATTAAGTATGGCTGCCGCAGGATCTAGCCAACTAAGGCCCAAAATAGGAAGCGACACTGGTCGCTTACCTAAAATGATTCCTATACACCACAAGAAGTGCTTATTATCCAAGGGTGATAGATTGCGCGCAAAAAAAAAGTATGAGCACTATGAGCCATTATGCAATGAGACACTAATTGAAGTCTATAAGGAAATAGTATACTCAAATAAGATAAAAAATAATCTAGCTACATCAAAATTAGGTTATTCTTCTTAGCATTAGGAATTTCATTTTAATTAAAGTGTAACTGTGCAATGCTGGTTATTTTGTTTACTTTGTATTATAAATAAAATTTCAATAAAATTACTCAATTTGCTACAAAAACTTTGACAATTAAAAGAGACCAAATACAAAAAACCATAATGAATATATTTAAAAAAATTAAGAATGTTTTTACCTTGTAAAAGGTATTTAATGTTGCAGTTGCTATTGTGAACTTATGTTTTGATTTGTTTTGAACTAGACACTAGAGAACTAAGATTATAAATAATCTCTTACCACTTCCATAGCGTCAAAAATATCATGGCTTTGATTTTCATTCTGTCTATTTGCACTGCTAGGTGTCGTTGTAAAGTTTTGATCTGTGTTTGTCACTTTATTGTACATTGCCAGTGTGCTCGGGGAGTCTTGAAAAACATTTGGAGATTCCTGAAAAAATATAATTAATAATGGTAATGACAGTGTAGACGAAGGTCAAAGACATAACAGAACACATAAGAAAAATCAAATGGCGTTGGACTGGACATATGATGCAAGAAAAAATTGAGAAATGGACAAGAGACGTAACCGAGTGGTACCCCAGATATGGAACAAGAAAGAGAGGAAGACCAATTAAGAGATGGGAAGAAGAAATAAAAAATACAGCAGGAAATATGTGGAGAAGGCTGGCGAGAGACAGGGATAAGTGGAAAGAGCTGGAGGAGGCCTTTGTCAAAAGACAAATGGACGAAGAACATAATTAAACACATTTTTTTTTTAAATATTAAGTATAAGCTTGTTACAATTAGTTCATAATAAAGGCTATATCTATCTATCTATCTAATGACAGTGTAATGTGTGTGTAGTTGTTTCATGAGCCATGTTACGGGCCTTTGTGGCTCAAAAGTAACTTTGACACCAGGATTGATGAGGTTGGTCATTGATCCCACAAACGACATGAGAGAAGAAAAATAATGTCGATAAAATAATTCCATGCAAATTCTTTTCTTGATTAACAGCTTTTGTGTGGTAATAAGGCAGACAGAAATATACAAAAATAACAGCAATTGTTTAAACACATACTGCCACATTTTTAAACTTAAAAGGTTATTTTTATCAATTATATTAACTAAATAAACAAACATGAGAACAAACTTCTAGATGGTAGGTAATCCGCATTTGAACATTGCTATCGACATATCAAACTGTTTGTAAATTTTTAATCAACATAAATAGAAAATTAAAGTAGTTTTGGTTACCTTTGAAGCATTATCTACTGAACCCTTTTTAAAGGGTGGTGTCCCTGAAATAATATGACACAGTAAATAATTTATATTTCAGGTTTTAAATTAAAAGATTTATATCACTTTGTATCACTTACAGTTTGCTGAAGTGTTCGACTTAGATTTCCATACAAATTTTGATTTTTTCTCTGAGGCCTGCTCATTATTGTTTTCACTGTTAAATAGAAAATAAAATACACCATGAGTAACACAAATCACACTGATATATTGTAAATATAAGAGAATCTTTGTTATTGTTACCCACATTGGACTATTACTTCTAGATGTCTCTCTACTGGTCTTCTTTACGAAATTTATTAGCGAAGATTGTTTGCCAGATATAGAGGGTTTTCTTGAAGCCATTTCATCAGGTTAATGTTAAAAAAAAACACAAAATCTAAATAAAACTAATAAATTCGCGCTTATTCGCATATTTTTCTACAAATTATGTTTAAATTCCACATTTATGTACGTGGTAGTGACACATAACAGAGATAGCGTTATAAGAGTGGTACTGCTCTATCATTTTTCCTGACGCTGAAATCAAACGAGAACATCACAGTTACTCAAAATATGCAAAGTGTATAAGGGCCCCACTAATTCAATCACAAAAGAGACTACATCGCTATTGATTGATTCATTGATTGTCAAAAGGATGAATTATCTTCATACCAGGCCAAAACTTCACGCATCTAAAAAAACAGCTAATGTCAAATGTGACATTGGAAATGGAATGCGTCTGGCAGGCTTTTTGGCGGGAGGCGGGAACGGGATAGTTGCTTTCTTCATTGAATAATCTAAATAATTAATACGAAGTGGTGTTTTGTGGTTAATGATCGCATTAAGTTAGTCGGAAGACATTCGCGAGTGTTATTATATTGGAGTATTCAATAAACAAAGTGTATCTGCCTATTTTCGCTTCGTGTCAGGAAGCCGCTTCATAACTCAAAAGTTTATGCGGACTTTTGAGTTAATTCGTTTGGGGTTCGGAGTAGGAGTCTACTCCGAGGGTGGGGGCTTAGGTTTCATCATCATCACCTTTCATCATTTCATTAATCATCAAGAAAAAAAATACATCAGACATGGCTGTATGGGCATAGTTCCCTTTGCCTTACCCTTCGGGGAAAACCAAACCAAAAAAAAAAAAAAAAAATGCGTCTGGCATGTCATTTGTGTGGGAAGTTTTGGTAGTTGGTGTCCGTCTGAGGTCTATTTGCGTAATAAATTACTGAAAAAAGTAGTTTAGAAGCCAAAATGGGACTGAAGGAAGCCACAATTTATCTCGACAACCAATTCAATACTTACTATGCCGGCCAAACAGTAAATGGGAGGATAGAATATGTTTTTGATAGTCCTAAAAAAGTTCGAGGTAAGTAGTAATATTTATTTTCGATCTAATGACTCATGCTTATTAACATCATTCCAGTTTGTTGCTAAATAATTTAAGCAGCTATGTTTATTGTACTTTTTGCTAAGTTATGCCTCAGTATTTCGTATAAACGGCCTGTCGAATTTCTAGAAATTCCACACCCATCCGGTAACTTTATTACTATGTACTTACGACAATATCCGTGACACTGAGCAACGGTAGGTGTGCAACAATAGAAAAAACTCCTAATAACTATGTTTATAACTTAGTTTTTGCAACATTAGTAAAACAATATAGCTTATCTTAGGTAGGTACATTATTATTACTTGAATGTCTATTGTACCTATTTCTAGTAGTTTCCATAGATTAGATCTGCTTTTAGGAAGCTATTAGGTACTATTGCACCTTTACTTTTTAGCTGTATACTTTTACTAATTATTGTTTCAAGAATCCCTATAGGGTAAGGCAGAGTCTCAAGTTGCAGCCAATGAGTGTCCACACTAATATAATTAACTCTATAGTGATAGACTACCAGATCCTTGCCTTTAATAAATCTTGATATTTAGTCAATTTAACTTTGTCAGTGGCCTGTTTAATATGTATATTATAAAACATAGATGAACTTTAAATCCAATCAAAAATGAATTAATTATTTTTCAATGAAAATCAAGATTCTGTTCTAGTGTTTCTTACGACCCTATCAATTATTAGTTGTTCTTGATCAACCAAATGTTGCTAGGGCTCATTGGGGCGCCCCCTTTTACATTTCCCACACTAGATGCACTGTGGGTATTCTAAGGACATAATCAATCCATCACCATTTCAATCTTTTTTTAGCCATAGATTCAGATACAATTATTATTATTTATTAAATCTTAATACTAAAAATACAATTTGTCAATGCCCTGCAAAACTGTTTAAACAGTTTGTCTGCAGGATAGAGTCTCTATTAATAATATGAACTTATATCTAATAGTAATTTGTAAGTAGGAGCACAATAATACTAATAAATATTAATACAATACTAATGGTAATACTTTTGTATTTAATTTAAAATATATTTTAAAGAGTAAATTCCATTATTCGCCGGTAACATTTAAGTAGGTATGTGTGCCCATTGGCAAATGCCTCCCCCAATCTATTCCACTCTTCTTTTCATATTGCCGGTCTAGTTCAGGTTGTGCCGGCTACTCTGAAGATTTTGTCCTCCCTGCGTCGGAATGGTCTTCCTCGGTTTCTTTTGCCACCTCTTGGGTACCATGTGATGACGCGTTTGCTCCATATATCTGGACCCCGCATTATATGACCTGACTATTTCCACTTTAAATGTCTTATTTTGAGTGTTACGGTTACCCTAGTTTTCTCCCTTAAGTTTTCATTTCGTGTTTCTATTCTTCTTTTCCCAGTCATGTTTCTCTCCATGGCTCTTTGGCATTTCAATCCTATTATCACTTACTAAATATGTGTGGTGTAATGTGTATTCATGTCAGTTACAAAGTGCAGTATAACTTTCTCTTAAACCTATTTATATAGACACAAGATAACACTGGCATACTAATAGTTATGTTAAGCACTTGTGAATATTAATGAAATATTATTAAAAATAGGAATAAACACAGCTGTCTCTCTTCTTCTAATCCTTTTATCCCCTGTTGGGTTGTAGGGCTCGAATAACAGATTTCCACTCCTTGCGATCTTCTGCAACCTCTGTAGCTTGCTCCCATAACATGTCGAGAGTTTTCAACTCTCGGTCAACCGAGCGGCGCCAGGTCTCTTTGGGCCATTCCTTTGGCGTTTTGCTGTCATAGACATAATAGAGACTTAAACAAAGCTGGGACTTCATACTTCTTCTAAATTAAATAAAAACTAACTAAAAAAAACAAGTAAATTAAGTATTAAGTGAAAACATCGTGAGGAAACCCACATTCCTGAGAAATGCATTTTCGGAGGTTCACATTCTAACATGTATTGGGCTGGTTTTCCCGCGGGTTGGAAGGTCAGACAGGCAGTCGCTTCCGTAAAAAACCGGACCTGTCAAATCTTCATGTTAAGTAAGCGAACCCTGTGAAAAGCGGGATAATGCTAGAGAGTTGATGATCTAAAGAAGTACACATTATAAGATTGCATTTCAAAAACTTCATGCTTGAAATGTATGTCAAAATTACTCAAAATCACAACATTACATTAGGAATTTAATAATTAACAACAATTGAGGTTGTTACGAAACTCAACAGTTGTATAATTAGAGTTATCAGATGGAACAGGCTGCTTTGTTTAAGTTTATTAGTGGTACTAATACTAGTACTAATAACTACACAGTTAAATCTTTATCTACAGTTTACTATCATTAACCGAATTCAAAAAAACGAGGTTCTCAATTCGTCGGGATCTTTTTTTGCAATACGGCTCACCATCTATTACGTTGGTCTAACAGAAGGCTCGTTGAGGCGTGGGTATGTAGTTCTTGTGATGGATGCAAGAACGGATCCAGCTTTTATATTAGGGGGGGACCAGGTCGCAGACAGGTCTATCTCAGTAGAGAATTGACCCATGACTCAACAGGTAGGTTATCATCCCCATGACCCCCTCTAACTACTCCAATTGGGATATAGTCGAAAGCTAATGTTAATGTTACTATCATTTTGTGTTTGCACCGACATTTCACAGCTGGCTTTCTGCCCGGGATTTTGTCCGCGTCGTTTTTTTATCACTTATTCTTCCCCTTAGGGAGTGATTTCTGGGATAAAAGCTTCCCCAGGTCTCAAACTATCTCAGTTCAGCTGTTTAGGCGTCAAAAAGTAACAAACAGACAATAGTTACGGATGACGACAAAGGGACGGATGATTGACAGCTCTTAATTTTAGGAAGAATGAGTAAATGAAGACTGTCAAGTTGAGTGTTGAGGTTAACACACGCGGTTTGACAGCTCTCGCATATTTTCGTTGATTTAGGTGAAATTCTGACTAAGTGTTACCTGTTTGTTGTGCTTGTGTTGTTCTTTGGTGTCGGGTAAGTGTTATTTGTTTACCCTTTGAGCTGGGGCGGCGACTATGTCGTCGGCCCCGGAGCCGGTTCCCCCGGACTTGTCTCCGCACTCTCTGTGTGATGTAGGGATGAGTGATCCACTCCCTCAGGTCAGTCAGGCTCGTAAGAGAATCCTAGAGGACTCGGAGCGCCCTCCTACGTCACACAAACAATCTTCCCCTCCATCGGCGTCCATACAGAACGTTTATACTCACCCATCCTATGATGAAGGCAAAAAGTACAGGGAGCAAGATCCTGGCCCATTCATAGTACACGTGTACATGGATGAGTCACACCCTAAAGCTGGTACTTCCCTCAACCCAATCCAGTTTGGTCAGTTCCTGAGACGGTCAAATATCTGCGACATAGCGAAACATGGAGTGAAAAGTGTTGGGAGAAACAGGGTCTCAATCGAATTTAAATCAGCCAATGGTGCCAACCAATTCCTGTCAGATCCATCCTTGACAGCTCACAAGTTCTCAGCTATCATCCCCACTTTTAATATCTCCCGCATGGGTTTGGTAAGGGATATTCCCTTGGAATTCTCCATGAATGAATTTGTTGATGAAGTGGAACTCCCGACTGGTTGTGGACAAATTTTGAAGGCTCGCCGACTTAACAGAAAAGTGTTTAAAGATGGAGGTGTGGAATGGGTCCCTACCCGTACCGTTGTTATCACCTTCAATGGCCAGTCCCTCCCTTCACATATATATTGCTGCCACACTATAATTGAGGTTCAGGTTTATGAGCTCCCCTCAATTCAGTGCAATGCCTGCTGCAGGTTTGGTCACACAAAAGATAAGTGCCGCTCTAAGCAGAGATGTTTCAGATGTGGACAACAACATAGCGGTGATATTTGCAACATCTCTGAGGAAGAGGCACAGTGTGTTCTTTGCAGTGGCAATCACTTTGCCACAGATAAAAGATGCCTCGAGCACTCACGCCAGAAGGATATAAAACACGTCATGTCCCGCGAGAGCATTTCGTATTATGAAGCTTCGAAGAGATTCCCTTCCATACAAAAGCCTTCATATGCGGACGTCGCTCGTTCGCTCTTCTCTCCGGCCCCAAAAACACCGCAACCAGCTAGGTCCTCTGCCAATGTTGTGACGCCCCAACGACCCGTAAGTTCCAGACGCACAATTTTTACTCCCGCTCGTCCCCGCGCTCCACTTTCTCCTGGTTATGACAGTGCTTCCCATCAGGCTCTTATCTCCCAACGTGATCCGCCCCCTCCCCAGAATGGTGCGGCCCTTAGGGGTTCCTCTCCCAATCCTGGTGAGGATAACCTCATCGAACTCATTTTGTCCCTCCTTATAAACTTCCTTACTAAATTCAATGATTCCTCCCCACCGTCCAACGTTGCCCGCAAATTGAACCAACTCTTCCAATTATTCCATAATGTTCCCGATAATCCAGTGGAATACTTGTAGTCTTCGCCCTAAAAAACATGAAATTCTCCAATTAACCAACTCCTTCCATCCTCTCATCTTTGCCATCTCGGAGACATGGTTGAGACCTGGGTCCCATTTCCGGCTCCCTGGTTTTTGCTGTCTGCGAGATGACAGAGCTGACGATCACGCTGGTGCAGCAATTCTTATAAAATCCTCGGTTGTCTTCACTCGCCTAACTCTTCCCCAACTCCCTTATGGCATCAATGCAGTGGCTGTTAAAGTTGCTGACTTGACTGTCATATCCATCTACATCCCTAATCCTAGACAGATTTCCATAACGGACCTTATCCCAATCCTTTCATCTTTATCAGGCTCCTTCCTAATATTGGGGGACTTTAATCTACACCACATTATATGGCAAAATAACTATGCAGGTTATGACTCCCAGGCTTGTGATTTTGTTGATATTTTGGATAGCTACAATATCAGTATCTTAAATGATGGCTCACCGACTCGTCGAACGGCCCCTGGCCGGAATATTAGTGCTGTTGACCTGTCACTATGTTCGCCGAATCTCCACTCCTTATTGTCTTGGGAAGTCCTTCAAGACTCTCACGGCAGCGATCACATGCCAATATTAATAAAATACCCATCTTCATCCGCCCCTGTAAGAGAATTTTCGCCACTTTTAAAATATCGTCTCTCAAAAGCCGATTGGGATAAATTTTCCGTTGACAGTGATACTTACACAAACTTACTACCCTCCGTTAACAACAACAATTTGCCGGAATCTTATAATGGTTTGGTCGATTCGCTGACAAAAGCTGCTGACTCCAACATCCCTCAAAAAAAGTCCAAGGTGGGTTCCAAAATCTCTCCCCCCTGGTGGGATTCTGAGTGTTCTGAAATGTTTCAACGTAGGAAGAACGCAGAGACTTCTTATTGTTTGTCGATGACCATCGAGAACTTTTTACTTTTTAAAAAGTATACGGCTTTGGCCAAACGTCTTTTTAAAAGGAAAAAAAAATATGGTTGGTCTCGGTTCTGCGAAAACCTCGAACCTAGATGCCCTTCCGTCTTATTATGGAAGTCCATACGCTCATTCCGAGGGTCTTTCTTGAATAAAGACGTAAAGTCTAACGACGTCAGCATATGGATCCATGGTTTTATTGATAAATTGTCCCCTCCTTTTGTGCCCAATTTTCAGTGTTTGCCTTCAGCTTATCCCCAGTTTTTTTCCCACCATATATTCAACGACCCTTTTTCTTTATCTGAACTCTTAATCACTCTTCAAAATTTAAAGGACTCCTCACCTGGCCATGACGGTGTACCTTACTCTTTCCTACGTAAAGCGGGTCAGTCTAGTAAATATTTTTATCTCTCCCTAATCAACAAGTTTTTTGAATCTGGATATATTCCTGTCTCATGGAAAACACAATTAGTCATTCCTATTTTAAAGCCAGGTAAAGATTCTACTGACCCGACATCTTATCGTCCCATTGCTTTATCGTCTACCTTGGCTAAAATCATGGAGCATATGCTGAAAAAACGTATGGAGTGGTTTGTGGAGGCCAATAACATCTTGGCCCGAACCCAATTCGGGTTCCGTAGGGGTTTGAGTTGCATGGACAGCCTAGCTGTGCTCACCACAGATATTCGGATAGCATTATCCAAGAACGAATACCTAGTAGGCGTCTTTCTGGACATAACAGCGGCATATGACAATGTCTTACTTCCTATCCTCAGGCAGAAAATGCTTAATCTGAGTATTCCAGAGAGGTTAACGCATTTCATATGCAACATGTTGTCGGAAAGAACCATACAGGTACGAACTCAGGATACTCTGTGGCCCCCGAGACGCGTCTGGAAAGGTCTTCCTCAAGGTTCTGTTATCAGCCCTCTCTTGTACAATTTGTATACCTACGATTTGGAACAAACGGTCGATTCTTTTTGTAACGTCCTTCAATACGCTGATGATCTTGCCCTATATGTCGCATCTAGCTCGATAGATGATGCTGTCAGCAGACTCAATCGAGCTTTAATATATCTGGATGAATGGCTTTCAGATCATGGTTTGACCCTGGCTCCTAGTAAGAGCAAAGTTGTTATTTTTACCAGGAAAAGAAGCGTGCCTGACTTAAATGTCCAATTCTCGGGAGAAACCATTCCGGTGTGTAACAAAGTCAAATTCCTCGGCGTTTTCCTAGATAATAAAATGAGTGGCGCTCCACACCTAGATTATATATGCAAAAAAGCGGAAAAAAATGTAAATGTGATGCGCTGCTTATCTGGAGTCTGGTGGGGAGCCCACCCTTACTGCCAAAAGCTAGTGTATAATGCCCTGATCCGTAGCCTTTTTGACTACGGGTCTTTCGTGTTGGAACCTTGTAGCAGAGTGGCTCTAGGTAAATTGGACAAGATCCAATACAAGTGTCTCAGGATCATCCTGGGCGCGATGAAATCGTCCCCTACTAATGCCCTTCAGGTCGAAGCTTTGGATCCCCCCCTTGCTTTACGTCGAATGTACCTCTCAGATAGATATGTGTTCAAATTAATTCAAAACAGCTCTCATCCTTTATTAGATAAATTAAATTCATTAGATAACATCATTCCTGGTAATAAATATTGGTACCACAAGGAATTCCCTTGCTTGACAAAAAGTTTCCGCAAATTTTCTTCCCTCCCCCAATCATGTTTTCAAAAGTGTATATCCCCAATCTTCTCAACTTCATATCAGGCCCTCTTATTTGACCCCACTATAATTTTTAATCTTGGTATCCATAAGGACACCCCGGGAGCCAACACCGTCTTCTTAAATCTCGTAAATTCCCAATGGAGTGACTACATGCATTTTTTCACAGATGCCTCTAAGCTTACCACTGATGGGGAGGTCGGTGCTGCAGTCTGGCTTCCCAAGTTCAAAATTTTGTTAAATTATAAGCTTCCCTCCCACTCTTCAGTTTTTACTGGTGAGGCTGTTGCCATTTATGAGGCAGTAAAATACATTCTTTCTCACAAGATCTCCAGAGCCATAGTATTTTCCGACTCCCTCAGCTGCCTCCAAGCTATTACCTCCAACCCCTTTTCCTCCCGCAACTTTCCCGTGATATTAAACATCAGGGAATCTCTCTATGAGTGTGACACGCAGGGTTTCAATGTAATCTTAGTCTGGATTCCGGGACATGCAGGTATCCAAGGAAATGAAATGGCAGACTCTATGGCTAAAGATGCGATCAGAATGGGCTGTCTTGACCACTTTATTATATATTCGCATGATCTGTGCTCCTCGGCTGCTGTGGACCTTAGCAGAGATTGGTCGGCGCTTTGGTCGCGATCAAAACACTTTAAAGGCAAATATTACAGCGACATTCAACCGGACATTCCCACGAGACCCTGGTTCTATCGATATCGACACGCTGATAAACGATCCACTTCGGTAATCTGCAGGCTCCGATTGGGTCATTCTTGTACCCCTGTTCACCTTAATAAACTTCGAATCCGGGACTCCTCTATTTGTGAATGCGGCATCAAGGACGGAACGACTGACCATGTTTTGTTCAACTGCTCTCTTAGACCAGTCTCCCTTTATGATATCCTCCCTCCTAAAATTCCCAAACCTATAAATGTTAAATCCCTCCTCTTGTATACTAACACCCCTCTAATCAGACTAATTTGTAAATATATATGTAAATACAATATTAAATTGTGATAAACGTTTTGTGACGTCCTGTTTTGTCTTGTTGCAGGTTAACTCAAGGTTTAGCTCTCTACCTACAGTTTAAAATTAATCAACCTGTCAAATTTTTTCAGTTTGTTTTCTGATCACTTCGACACTGGCAGAATGGTCGTACTCCTAAGCGACCCATTGCCATAATAAAAAAAAAAAAAAAAAAAAAAAATGAGTAAATGAATGAATAACCCGGGCGAATCAAAAAGGTATCTCGTTGGTATGCAAACCGTTTGACGTGTGCTGTCAACTTAATTCTGTCGGGTTATTAGCCAATGCAAAATTTTTAGACGGTTGTTTTAGATTTCTACTTAAAATTGACGTGTGTTCCATAAATTTTATGCTTGTCGATTACCCGTCCCTTTTCTTTTCAGCGGATAAGAAAATGACAGGTATAACTTAAAATTAGATGGTATTTACAGGAATTAGCACCAGAACTGTGTTCTTTCTCAATTCTGGGATATGAGACTTCCGATGATGGCACTTGAAACAGTGTCACACCCTGGACACTTCATACAAATAACCTCGTTTTACACAGACACATTGACGTTATCGTATATGCGGAACTGTGTGTGACGTCTGACGTCCATATGATTGTAGACTAAAGTAAGACCGAGGGGGTGAGGTAAACCTAGCTCAACCGCTGGTCGGGGGTAGTTGCCGTTCTATAGGTAGGTACTATCTACTCAGCTTGTATTTACCCACTGATAGGCCTGCTCTCTTTCACGCCATCCTTTCCGATCCTGTGCAAGTCGCATCCATTACTTTCCGGCATACCTCACAATGTCATCCGACAATGGGGCTGGTGGTTTACCTCGATATCGCATACCATCCCTTGGCCACCATTCAGTAACAGCTTTAGTCCATCTATTGTATTCCCGTCTTGCCAAGTGTCCTGCCCATCTCCACTTAAGCCTAGCGATTCGTATATCTACATGTTCGACTTTAGTGCGTTGCCGAATTTCGACGTTTGGTATACGATCTACCAGGTGGACGCCTAAAATGGCGCGCTCCATAGCCCGTTGTGCCACTCTAATTATATAAATGTGCTCTTTCGTGACCGGCCATGTTTCAGCGCCATAAGTGAGTATGGGCAGCACACATTGGTTAAATACCTTGGTTTTCGTTCTATAGTATTATTCTATGACGTAGTGTAGTCTCAAAACGAGTAAATCTCAAACATTTTATATCATATCGTTCTAAATCCATTGCGTTACAAATAAGATTCTTATCACTAGAATCATTTTTGATTGTCAATATTTTCTTATTTGATGCTATGATTTCAGGTATTCACGTGAAGTTTAAAGGCGAGGCGCACACGGAATGGTCGGAGAGTAAAGAGGAAACTGACACGGAGGGCAAGCCGATCTCCACAGATCAAATGATCACGGGCAACGAAGAATACTTCACTATACAATACTATTTGCTCGGCAGTAATACTGGTTAGTGTATTATTATTATTCAATACATACATAAACTCTTGCCTATTTCCCACCGGGGTAAGCAGACTATGGAATTCCATTTGCTTCGATCCTGACTTAGTAGTTCAGAGTAGATCGTACTAAACCTTTTCTAAGGGCTCAAACTGGATGACAGCGGCAGCGGCGTGGCGGAGATAGCGGCGCGGGGAGCGGCGCGGCGGCCGCTGTTCCGTTCTCGATGCATTTTCGATTGTAGTACTTTTGTTTCGTACGATTTATTATGGGCAAAAGAAGATCTGAATCCCTATAATGAACAAAGGATACAAAAAGGCGAGTTTCAAACGCAGAGACACCGCTCGATTAGAGCGCACCCAGTGGCGGATTTACCAGTAGGCTGAGTAGGCTGAAGCCTAGGGCGGCAGATTTTAGGGGGCGGCAAATTTGGCCCAAAATTTTTTTTTGTCTAACAGAAGTAATATAATAGATATTATACATATACACAAAGAAACAAGTGACAAGAGTTATAACATTTTAGTAATGCACAGTATACTGAACATTCTTACGTCTGTACGGGCTTCAACCGAACATATTTTGCTAACTTTGCGCCGTGTTTTTGGTAGCGCTGTGCACTCGACTATAATTAGTATCGAATTTCAGAGGTCAGAAGGGGCGGCAAAATTTGAATAGCCTACTGGCGGCAAATTTGTAAATCCGCCACTGAGCGCACCGCTCGTACTTACCCCGCTCGCCATCGAGAACACTTCAATATAAATCTTAGCATTTGAACGCGCCGCTTCCCGCACCGCCGCCGCTGCCGCTGCCGCTGTCATCCAGTTTGAGGCCTAAGGATACCTCCAATTCGATCAATGTACGTCCTTCTAAGTCTTCCTCTGCCAGCCCTACTATCAACCTTCGGTTTATATACCGATTTCGTAATCCTATTATCCTTCATGCGCTCTACGTGTCCAAACCAACTTGACATTCCCTTACATCTACTCTAAATCTGAACCGGCCTGCGCGTATGAAATGATTGATGAATTTGGAGGACGCAAGAGAAGTGTGTCAGAATCAAAGCAAGTCTGTTTACCCCCGTGGGAAATAGGCGTGAGTTTATAAATGTTTGTTGATCCCACTACTCAGCAAAAGCCTCCCCCATGTATTTCCACAAGTCGCGGTCTCGTGCGAGCTCCACCCAGTCCCAAACAGTTCAAATTCAAAAGGGGGATTAAGGGGGGTCATGACCCCCACTGGGCGACGGGTTGCGTCATGGGTGGCCACTGCAATTTTATCTAATTCTCTACAGAGACAGGTTTTCTGCGACCTGGTGACACCCCTATAAGACCACGATGTTCAGATTACATGCTCTCTTTCATCACCAGCCCACTAACATCCCCACTGCTGGGGCACGGGCCTTCCCTATGGATGGATAGGGAGATCGGGCCTTTAACCACGACGCGGGCCCAGTGCGGATTGGTGGTTATTAACGGCTGCTAGTGCAGCCGGGCCCAACGGCTTAACGTGCCTTCCCAAGCACGGAGGAGCTCGAGATGAAAGCTTTTTTTTCTGTGGTCACCCATCCTATGACCGGCGTTTGCGAAAGTTGCTTAACTTCAACAATCGCAGACCGAGCTGCGCCACCGAGCTCCTCAACATGCTCTCTTTAATTCCTACTAGAATGCCAACGGAGATAATTTATCCATTGTCTTATGTACTAACGACACAGCTAGTGAAAAGCATAGCAGAGTGATGGATGGTTAAATAAAGATAGCGGAATGATGTCAGTTACATAGAAACGGTCACAATATTGTGATAAATGCATTAGTTGATGATGTAATGTGTATTTACACTCGGTATCTGTATAAAAAACTTGAATTGTACTGACACGGTCTATGTAGCTGACCTTCTGTTTTGTTTAAAATCATTTCAAAATATCCTTTAGATATACGAGCGATACCACATCTAATAAATTCATCTAAAAACGCAATAAGCATTGCAATGTAAAAAGTGCGCACACACACACACACACACACTATCTTTTTGTAGTAGTATTTTTAAATTACTTTTCTTACGTATTTTTTTTTTATTTACTTTCTTTGTATTGCTCTATTGATAATATTATCCATGACCATATTCCTGGAGGTGGAGGCTTGGAGACCTATAACACAGGGTATCCTAGTTTAGGCTCCAGCCTCTGCAAATATTATTAATGTTCATGTTATAAAATAATTATAAATTATAATTAAAGCACATAATAACGGGTTCTTACCGCGTTTAAATGGAGATATGAGACTCCCGATATTTCGACACTGTTGCAAGTGCCATGATCACGAACTACTAGTCTATGAACTACTTATTTTTACTTATATTAATATTATTTTCTTGCAACAGGAAACGAGATAGAAATCCCAGCAGGCAAGCACGTTTATAATTTCACGTGTGCCCTGCCGCCCGTGCTGCCGTCGTCTTTCGAAGGTCAGTTCGGGTACGTGCGGTACACCGTCAAGGTCACGCTGGACCGCCCGTGGAAGTTTGACCAGGAGACCAAGATGGCCTTTACCGTCATCAATGCCTTGGATCTCAACCTTAACCCATCTTATAAGGTACGTTCAGACGAAGGTAATCGTCGTTGCTAATTATACAGGGTGTTAGTGACATCGTAACAAATACTAAGGGGGATGATTCTGAGTTAATATCAAGTGGAATTTTCCGTCGCAAAACTCATGTTTTTTTTTAATTATTTTCAGTTCCATACTTTTGCGACGAAAAATTCCACATGATATCAACTCGGTATCATGGCCTGAATCATCCCTCGACGATGTCACTAACGCGCTGTATATTCTGTAGAACGATCATATGACCAAGGTCCGTCAGACCTCCTGAAAAAATTAGTCCCCTTGGTTTTGTCTTATCAAAGAGTGAATGCAACGTAAACGTTTTTACTTTACGTTGTATGTAGGAAAGTGAGTAGAACGGAACGTAAGATTGATAGAAAGTAAGAGAGATTTTATTTTTTTTTGTTTTGGTTTTCCCCGAAGGGTAAGGCAAAGGGAACTATGCCCATACAGCCATGTCTGACGTATTTTTTTTCTTGATGATTAATGAAATGATGAAAGGTGATGTTGATGAAACCTAAGCCCCCACCCTCGGAGTAGACTCCTACTCCGAACCCCAAACGAATTAACTCAAAAGTCCGCATAAACTTTTGAGTTATGAAGCGGCTTCCTGCCACGAAGCGAAAATAGGCAGATACACTTTGTTCATTAAATACTCCAATATAATAACACTCGCGAATGTCTTCCGACTAACTTAATGCGATCATTAACCACAAAACACCACTTCGTATTAATAATTTAGATTATTCAATGAAGAAAGCAACTGTCCCGTTCCCGTTTCCCGCCAAAAAGCCGAAAGTAAGAGAGAATACTATGGAAGGATAATAAAGACCTTTTTTGTTTTGGTTTTCCCCGAAGGGCAAGGCAAAGGGAACTATGCCCATACAGCCATGTCTTATGTTTTTTTCTTGATGATGATTAATGAAATGATGAAAGGTGATGACAGTGAACAAAATATATCTATCATTTTCTTTCCCAGGAACCGATCCACATGCAAATGGAGAAGACGTTTTGTTGTTTCTGCTGCGTGTCGGCTCCCCTGACGGTGGACGTGTACGCGCCCGTGTCCGGGTACTGTCCCGGGCAGAGCATTCCACTCACCGTGCACGTGGAAAACAAGAGCAACGTGCAGCTGCACCTCGTCAAGGTCATGCTGAGGAAGGTAGGTGCTGTAGCAGAGTACAAACTCTGCACATACTGGCCTTTCGTTCTGACCGTCTTATCATTTTAAATTTCGAAATTCTCATTCCATTCCGCATTTCCTTCCATTTTACACTGACTCATTGCATCCCCGATCTTCATAAGAATAACATAAATATATTATACTGTTTAGCTCTGGCCATGCCCTCTAATTCTGGATTTGTTTGTGAAGTGATATTAATAAACTGTATATGTTGCTGCTGCTATTCCTGCTGAAGTTAATACGTTATTTTGTCATCGTCATCACCCATCATTCCTTTACGCTGCCGGTACGTCGGGATACCATCCTCACCACCCGTCGTGCTGCAGTGCTTGTGTGAAGAGGCAGCTGTGAAAAGGTAGTGCCTGTTTGATAATGAGCGCTGCTTTTCCAGCTATCTTTATATACAGGTGTTAGTGACACCTTGTGAATACTGAGGGGGATGATTTCAGCATTTCAGCTCATGATTCTGAGTTAATACAGTGGCGGCGCCGTTTTTTTTTTTGGGGGAGGGGGCAAAATCAGCCAAGACGGGACCGCCCTGGCTGGCAGACCCAGATCTACAGGGGAGTAACTGAATTAGGTCATTGGGCACACCTGCCCTGTAAATTAGACCTCTTAGCGGCCACATAAAACTCATACATTTAATGGGTGGGCGTAAACTATATTTCTAAAAGATTTAGTTAGGTATATTTCGGTATATTCAGGGCCGCCACTGAGTTAATGAATCAAGTGGAGATTTTCTATCGCAAAAGTAATTGAAAATAATTTAAAAAACACATAAATAATAATGAATTTTGCGACGGAAAATTCAATTTGATATCATCATCATCATCAGCCCATTAACGTCTCCACTGCTGGGGCACGGGCCTTCCCTATGGATGGATAGGGAGATCGGGCCTTAAACCACCACGCGGGCCCAGTGCGGATTGGTGGTTATTAACGACTGCTAATGCAGCCGGGACCAACGGCTTAACGTGCCTTCCGAAGCACGGAGAAACTCGAGATGAAAACTTTTTTTTTGTGGTCACCCATCCTATGACCGGCCTTTGCGAATGTTGCTTAACTTCAACAATCGCAGACCGAGCGCGTTAACCGCTGCGCCACCGAGCTCCTCAATTTGATATAAACTCTCGAATTCCGAGAGAGTTATTAACGCAGCCATGGTTGCCCAGTTAGAAGAATGCTTGATGAATATTAATGTTTTACACTTAACATTTCTCAGGTGATAACCTACAGGGCGACGACTCCAACCTCGTCGACTAAGAAGTCCAAAGAGTTAGTCCACACGGTACAGGAGGGTCCGGCGCCCGCGGGGACCAGCAAACAATGGACCATCAACCTCGAGGTCCCGCCCGTGCCGCCCTCCAACCTGGTCAACTGCAGCATTATTGACCTCGACTACGATCTCAAGGTGAGAGGCTTTTGAGCGGAGTTGCATTTTTTTAGCTCCCATTTTACGTAATGGCTAGTTTTGAGTACGTCGTATTGACTAAAAGCACACCCCAAACACTCCATACGAAAATCTTATTGTACTTCGCATACGCTAATGCGTAAGTGCGAGCGAGAAATACAGTCCGCGCGCACACCCTTTCTTCTTAGCAGCGAGGCCTTCCCAACACAAGTGTCTTCTATTACTTTCAGGGAAGCCTCATGTACTGTTGTAAAATATTTACATACATAACATAACATACATAAACAGCCTATATACGTCCCACTGCTGGGCACAGGCCTCCCCTCAATCAACCGGAGAAAAAAAATGATATTATATTTACAGAAATAAAACTAATTTTATTTATTTATATACGGCCACTTAGACTAAAATATTACCCAGTGAAGATGAGGTAAATCTAGCTTGATGCCCGATTGCACATCAAAATCAGAACAAATATAACGCTTGTAATGGACAAAAGAAGCTAAATCTTCGAACTTATTGCTAAACAGCAGTTAAGGTTCATCCATGCTTACAATACAGGCCGTTGGTCCCGGTTACTACTTACTGATGTAAGTAAGTAGTCGTTACATGAGCCATGCCAGGGGCGTTTGGCGGCTCAATAATAACTCGGTTAGGGTTGATAAGGTCGGTACTCCACCTCACAACCCACACGATAGAAGAATACAGGCTGTTAGTGACATCGTAACGAAATTGTTTCCGAGTCGATATAACAAGTGGAATTTTTCCGTCACAAAAGTATGGATGGAACTTAAAGAATTAAAAAAACTCGTTTTACACATGACACGTCACACTTGACGTCTGACGCCCATACGATTGAAGACTAAAGTAAAAAGGGGGGGGAGGTAAACCTTGCTCAAATACTGGTGGGGAGCGAAGAGTTGCCGTTCTAGACGTAGTATTATTCCTTATTCTATGCCGCCAGTTTAACACTTTCAACGGCCTCCGTGGTCCAGTGGTTCGAGCGTTGTGCTCACGATCCGGAGGTCCCGGGTTCGATTCCCGGTGGGGACATATCACAAAAAAAATACTTTGTGGTCCCTAGTTTGGTTAGGACATTACAGGCTGATCACCAGATTGTCCGAAAGTAAGATGATCCGCGCTTCGGAAGGCACGTTAAGCCGTTGGTCCCGGTTACTACTTACTGGTGTAAGTTAGTAGTCGTTACATGAGCCATGACAGGGGCCTTTGGCGGCTCAATAGTAACCCTGACACCAGGGTTGATGGGGTTGGTAATCCACCTCACAATCCACACGATAGAAGAAGAACACTTTCAAGGACAGAACGTCTAATGACGTTCCGATTCCAAGGTGTCATATTACCTATTATGGACCATCAATGACCCATGATCTCTGTCCGTGAAAGGGTTAATATGTTTGTTGACAGGTGGAGTGCGTAGTGTCAGGACTCCACATGAACCTGCGCGACAAGAAGTACGTGACCATTGGCACGGTGCCGCTCGTGTCTGCCGGGGCTACGCCCTCCGCGCCCGCCGCGCCTTCGCCCCCGACCCCCAGCCAGCCCGCCGTGCTGCCCACTGTATGTATACATTAGCCCCGATTCCTGCAGACACCTCCTAACTTTATTGTAAATTATAGCCTTTATTTTCTTATCCGCCAAAAAAGAAAGGGATAGATGAGTGAAAGAATAAGAAATGTTAATTTCAAAATTAATGAATGAATAACCCCGGCGAATAAAATAGGCATCTGGCTGATATGCAACCCGTTCGCTGTCAACTTAGTCCTGTCGGGTTATTGGACAATATAAATTTTTTTTAGCCTTATATTTACTGCCTATAACTTAAATTTGATTGAAGACTAAAGTAAGACCGAGGGGGGTGAAGTAAACCTAGTTCAGCCGCTGGTGGGGAGCGGAGAGTTGCCGTTCTGTACGTAGTATTGTTCCTAATTCTATGATACCGGTATGAAAGTAAGGTACCGATTTTCTATTAGTGCGTCAAATTTTATACCGGTATGACAACTAACGGTTTGGCTATATGGCGCCGGCGTCGGCATCATGACGACATAGATAGGATACTAGGATGAGGTCCGTGGTGTACAGTCACGAGCATTAATATGTATACACTTTAGTACCATGTCACATTAACTTTTTTGACAAATTGAACTGTAAGTCTCACTAAATGTCAAATGTGTTAGTGCAACAGAGTCCTAAAGTGCCATACAACCATAAAGTTGAAGTTGAAGTTGAGTCCTAAAGTGGCTCATGGCTGTACAGTCATGAGCAATAAAATGTACTCACTTTAGCACCCTGTCGCATTATCATATTTGACATTTAATGAGACTTACGGTTTAATTTGTCAAAAAAGTTAATGTGACATAGTTTCAACGTGTATACATATTACATAGTACTCGTGACCGTACTGGTTAACACGCTCGTCCCGGCTTCATAAGAGCTGAGGCTTCAATTCCGTTCGAGGATTTTTCGTTTTTTTTTATGTATGTTATATTAAGGTGTATGTACCGCAGGTGCCGGCGGAGGAAGGCGGAGGCGCGGGAGGGTGGGTGGCCCCCGCTGCGCCGCCGTACCAGGCGCTCTACCCCACGCTCTGTGAGTATTCAACTTTAAAGAAAGAAAGAAAATATTTATTCGGCAAAAAATACATAATTACATATTGTTTAGTGGTAGTTAGTAATTAACCCTTTCACGGGCAGAGGCCATGGGTCATTGATGGTTCATAATAGATAGTATAACACCTTGGAATCGAAACGTCATTAGACATTCTGTCCTTGAAAGTGTTAACAATACCTCTAGTAATTAACAATACCCCCTCCGGTTGATTGAGAGGCCTGTGCCCAGCAGTGGGACGTATTTTGCAGTTTGTGTAATACCTCTAGAAGTATAAATAATGCCGAAACGGCTGCAACTCAGCAAATGCTTTAGCCTAGCTGTAGATAGATTATGGCAAATAAATTGATTTGATTTGATTTCATGTTAGTCTTACCGATCAACCCAGCCAGCCACCGATCAGCTTAACCAGCAGGCTTCGCACCGTAAGCGACTCTTTCCCGCCTCGACATACGTCACCCGTCACTCTCTCACAGTACTGCACAGAAAGAGACAGACGATCTCTGTCGCGGCGAGAAAGTGTCGCGTGCTTACGGTGCTCAGCCCGCTGGTTCTTCTTCTTCTATCGTGTGGGTTGCGAGTGGAGTACCAACCTCATCAACCCTGGTGTCAGGGTTACTATTGAGCCGCCAAAGGCCCCTGACATGGCACATATAACGGCTACGTACTTACATCAGTAATTAGTAACCGGGACCAACGGCTTAACGTGCCTTCCGAAACACGGATCGTCTTACTTTCGGACAATTAGGTGATCAGCCTGTAATGTAACCAAACTAGGGACCACAAAGTAATTTTTGTGATATGTCCCCACCGGGAATCGAACCCGGGACCTCCTGATCGTGAGCCCGTTGCCGCTGGCCGCTGATGTCAGGGTCGGTATTGAGCAGCTAAAGGCCCTGAAATGGTTCAGTATAAACAGTAATATACAGGAGCTCGGTGGCGCAGGAGGAGCTCGGTTACGTGCTCGATCTGCGATTGTTGAAGTTAAGCAACTTTCGCAAAGGCCGGTCATAGGATGGGTGACCACAAAAATAAAAAAAGTTTTCATCTCGAGCTCCTCCGTGCTTCGGAAGGCACGTTAAGCCGTTGGTCCCGGCTGCATTAGCAGTCACTGGGCCCGCGTGATGGTTTAAAGCCCGATCTCCCTATCCACCCATAGGGAAGGCCCGTGCCTCGGCAGTGGGGACGTTAATGATGATGAAACAGTAATATAGGGTATATGTCCGCAGCGGAGCCAGTGTACCGCGCCGGCGCAGAAGGCGCCCGCCGCGTGCAAGACCGCGGCGACGGCGACCACACGCGCGTGGTGGGACACAGCTACTTCGCGCCCTACTACCCCACGTACGCGCAGCCGCCGCCGCTGCCGCAGTGACCGCCATCTGCACTAACTATCGATGCAGCACTAAGGCGACCCATACACCTACAATAATATTGTACAATCCTTTAATTGTGCAATAATATTGAATAACCCCTTTGATTCCAAACGTTCAATAAATTCTCTCAATAAAATTGACAAACCAGTCTGAACAATATTTTCGTGCGAGCAACATGTCTGACGACGAAGTTTTGGCGGCAGCCGCGCTGGTAATTTTGTTGAATAGAAAAAAAAAACGTATATGGGTTAAAGAATAGTTGAAAAGAAGGCCAGTTTACACTCATGAAAGGCTTTTAAACGACTTAGCCTTAAATGAAAAATAAAAAATAAAACCGTGACTGACCGATCGCGATCGCTCCGAAAACTAAAATGAAAAATATTGCGCAATGTTAAGCCTACACAGTGCAAGAAAAAAATATTGCCCAATAAAAATTAAGCTCGCTCAATCTTTTGTGCAATGTTTCAATACTATCCCTAAACGTTCAATAAAATTGTGCATGCAGATATATTGTGCAATATTATTGTAGGTGTATGGGGCGCCTAAGGCCAGGCGCGCACTACGAGTTTTTCGCCGCGCGGAATACTGCGCCGCTGCGGTGGCTCTGCCGTCAAGTGCGCGCAATACAATCTAAAACTGTTTGGTACAGAAAGTGCGACATTATGCCGCTGCTTTTTTCTGCCGCGCAGCGAAAAACTCGTAATGCGCGCCTGGCCTATGTCTTACCTATGTAGGTACACAAATTTGAAATGTTCCTGTTGTAAAAACTCTTTAATAGTGGGGGCACTGACTGCGTTCGGACTTCCAGACGTACGGCCGGGTTCCAACCCTATTTGGTGGATATCCAAACTATTCGTTCAAAGCGCTTCGCATCGTCCTTCATTATGCGCACTGCTAAGGAGTGGAATTCTCTGTCGTCTTCTGTATTTTCCGAATGCATATAACCCGGGTGCTTTCAAGGCTAGAGTGAACCGGCACCTTCTGGGCGAGCTTTATCTTAGGCCTAATGCCTTCGGGCAAGTCTGGGGCCAAGAGCAAACCCATCAAAATTAAAAAATAATATTAATTACCAGTGGTGTCGTCCCTTTGAAGGATCAAAGGGGGGGTGAAATTTTATAAAACTGCGAAAAGTCCCATATAAAATTTCACTTCAAAAAAAGAATTCAAATAAAAATAAAAAGTTTAAATTCAAAAATTAATTACTTAATTAATTATTTAAATTTTTTAATTTTTTTCGGGTTGGGGGGGGGGGTGTGAAATTTTAAATGGGACTTTTCGCAGTTTTCAAGGATGCTATAAATTGGAGTCGGGGGCCGATTTCCAAAACTAAAATATTTCCAAATTTCCAAAATTGCAGGTTGCTCCATACAATCTTCCACTCTCCATTTGGAAGTGGGGGGTTAGAAAGAGACGAAACGTAGCATATAAAAAGTCACGTTTATTATTCGCCCCGTGTTGCTGTGAAAGACGGACAGACAGACACACATACACTTACCCACGAATTTATTATTACCTATCCTTTAGGCAGTTAGGACCAGAGTAAAAGAAAGGACAAAAAAAAGAAGAAAAAACAGCAAGTGACTTTACTATTAAAGCTTTTACAACAGGGACATTCCGGAGATCGGCACATCGCTGGTATAATTATAGTAATATAAAATGGTAGCGTCACAAAGCGTTTATTCAAAATTATAACAATAATGCTTCGATCACACCTACCGAGTGGGCGGGCGAGAGAGTGCTCTCGGCCGAGTACTCGGTGTGTATGAATGAACATTACGACGAGTGCACGGCCGAGCGCTCGGCCGAGTTATTTGGCGAGACAGCTACTCGACCCCTGTTCTATTTGCTAGGCCGAGTATCCACCCCCGCGCTTCCCCGCACTGTCTCGCCTTCCCACACGGCAGGTATAAACATGAAGATGGATCAAAAACAATAATTAAAAAGTCCACAAAGTTGCTCATACCGCTCCTAGCACAAGAATTGAAGAAAAAAAACTTGTTGAAACCAATTACAAAATACGTAGGTAACGCACAAGTGCCGTCAAAGGGCCGAGTGGCGCGATGCGATTGCATGTTTATACCTGCCGTGTGGGAAGGCGAGACAGTGCGGGGAAGCGCGGGGGTGGATACTCGGCCTAGCAAATAGAACAGGGGTCGAGTAGCTGTCTCGCCAAATAACTCGGCCGAGCGCTCGGCCGTGCACTCGTCGTAATGTTCATTCATACACACCGAGTACTCGGCCGAGCGCACTCTCTCGCCCGCCCACTCGGTATGTGTGATCGAGGCATAAGAACATCAACGATTACATACTACCTGTGGTTTTCTAGTCCGCTAAAAAGGAAAGGGACGGGCGATTTTGAGGATTGTAACGTCTAACACCATATTCATAATAATATAACACTTCCTAGTGAATCCGCGATAGCCCTGGGGGGTCAAAATGGCCAGATCGAAGCAATTCATCTAAGAAAGCAATATTGCTATTTGACATTTGTTTGCAGTTGTTGTCTTCTCGACGTCGAACGACGACGTCGACGCGAAGCGGACGTCGGGGAGGCACCCTCGGGGCTTGGCCCCTTTGGTGCGATAGCTCTCGCCGCCCGCTAAAACTGTCGGGGCACGGGGGCGTGCCACGGTGGGCGAGTTTCGCGCCTCCGAAGGCCCAATTTCTTGTCCGGGATGGTACCGCCGGCGAGTCAGCCCACCGGGTGAGACCCTGTTGAGGGAGGCCCAGTGAGCGACTCCAGCCAGGCGGTACGTGTCTCGTCATAGTAGGTGGCCGGCGAGCTTGACCCGAAGTTTCCAGGTCAGCTCGAGCCGGCGGGGTCAGTGACATTTGTTTGCATTGCGCACTTGCTTTTATATGCGCAAATGTCAAATAACCCCCCCTGTTAGTAGTGTCATGGATTGAGATCCCGACTCGGGGTTTAAACTGAATTCGACTTTAAGAGTTTGAATTCATGTTTGGATCATAGATGATTGATATCACGTGGTTTCCAGGATTTGTGCCCGGTTAATGGCAATAGGTTAAATAAGGAAACGGTTTATTAAATCATATATTTGGAGCATTGCACTCTATGGAAGTGAAACGTGGACTATGACACAGAGAGACAGAGAGAGATTGGAAGCGTTTGAGATGTGGTGTTGGCGAAGGATGGAGGGTATAAGCTGGACTGAAATGGTGTCAAATGAAAAAGTGCTGGAAAGAGTTGAAGAAAAGAGAACCATATTGAAGACTATAGAGAACCGGAGAGGAAATATGATTGGCCACCTGATACGACACGATTCATTTATAACAAACATTATAGAAGGAAAAATTGAAGGGAAGAGAGGAAGGGGTAGACCTAGGATAACATTTATGAAACAAATAAAAGAGAAGGTGCAGGTCGTGTCGTATCGGGAGGTGAAGGTTTTGGCGGGAAGAAGAGAGGAATGGCGGTTACTCCACCGACAAGAGCGCAGCTCTTAAATAGAGAGAGAGAGAGAGAGAGAGAGAGAGAATGGCAATAGGCTCGCCCCCTATTACATGAGACTTAAACATAGCTGGCGAGAAGTGGGCGTACGGTCACGAGTACTAACATGTATGTACACTTCGAAACCATGTCACATTATCTTTTTTGACAAATTAAACCGTAAGTCTCATCATCACCAGCCCATTAACGTCCCCACTACTGGGGCACGGGCCTTCCCTATGGATGGATAGGGAGATCGGGCCTTAAACCACCACGCGGGCCCAGTGCGGATTGGTGCTTATTAACGACTGCTAATGCTGCCGGGACCAACGGCTCAACGTGCCTTCCGAAGCACGGAGGAGCTCGAGATGAAAACTTTTTTGTGGTCACCCATCCTATGCCCGGCCTTTGCGAAAGTTGCTTAACTTCAACAATCACAGACCGAGCGCGTTAACCGCTGCGCCACCGAGCTCCTCTAAGTAAGTCTCATTAAATGTCAAATATGATAGTGCGACAGGGTTCTAAAGTGGGTACACGATATTGCACATGACTGTAATACCCCTGCCTACCCCGGATACAGTGATGCTATGTTAGGTTATAATAACACTTCCTTTTCCTTTTGGAGAGATTATAAAATGACAAGTATTAGATATAATCGTTTTGATAAAGTATTATCGGAATCGCCGCTATTATGAAAGCACAAATATCACAATATAGAGCGCTTTGCATCGCCTATTCAACTTTTGTATACTTATTTCTTGTACTTCGGTGACAAAGTATGGTGCTATGTTTTGTATAATTTGTAAGCATTTATCGCGGGATCAACTCATTTAATCAGCTATGATATGAAATTATCTCACTCGTAGTCTATAAGCCGTCCAATGTTATAAAAAGCATTTTTATTTTGACTTGATATATGAAAATACAGTATTGAATCTATATTCAGTAATCTCAAATATTGTATTTAATTGTTGATAACTTTAATATATACTTATTTCTCATTTTATCATCTTGTTTTTGTTCGTTGGTGATTTTGTCTCAAGTGCTGGAAGTCGATAACATTAATATGAACGCAAAAATATAGGATATTTATTTTGGAGTCGTTAATTTGTTACAGAGCCCTATTACATCTTTCAATCACGCGCCGACAGCCTCAATTATAACTTAAGTTTCAAAGAAAAAACGACTATTATTACTGGACTGTGATCGTCATTTGATGGGCCATATACCTACTCATTGAAAAAAGAACAACCACAATCAAGCGTGGGGAGAATTATTTCCAACGGAGTTTAGAAAAATCGACCTTATTATTGCTGAACTGTGATCGTTATTTGGATGGACCATAGACTGATTGTCAGAAAACGACAATCACACGACGATTGTCATCATTCAAAGAAAAATCGATCTTATTATTACGACATTGTGATCGTTATTTGCATACCATAGACTGTTAAAAAACTGTGGCGTGTGTCTTCTTTGTGAATTGTGAATCAATATGAGACCCATACAAAAAACGATCACAGGATAGTAATAATAAAGTCGATTTTTCTTTTAAGTTATAATTGAGGAAAGATTGAAGAGAAAGATTGAAGTGACAGGGCTTATATTCATATCATTTGTCTACATGTATAATGATCTTCATGGCGTCGCCGCTGTGCGCAAGCGCAAGTGCTTCCCGCGTGTGTTGTATGTTGAAGTGGTGCGTGATGAACGACTTGAGGGCGATGGCGCCGCTTGATACTGCCGCCAGCGCCGCTGGATACCTGGATCATAATTATACTTGTTTGTTATTAAACATAACATAAGCTTACAACTATATACAGGGTGTGACAGGGCTCTCAAATTATGGGAGTTTTCAACGATTGAAAACGTTTTATTTGGGGTTTAAAACAGCAACATTAGGTTTAAAACGTTTTAAATCGGTTGTTTTACATCTAAAGTCAGGATCGTAGTCAGTCGAATTCCGTTTGCTCTGCCTACCCCAAAGAGAAATAGGCGTGATCTTATGCATGTGTTATGTCTTTCAATTTTTTTACATTTTTCCTCACCTTATGGTTGTCTGGAAGAAATCGCTTTAAGCGACCATTTGCCATGTACTTAATAAAGTGTATTTGTATTGTATGCAACTTACGTGTTGACGATCCTATAGGAACCCCTAATGTCGACTTCCCGTAGTAACGCTTGCGACAGCGGCACCTCGACCACAGCATCAGCTATCCCCACCACTAACACCACTCCCGCTGTTTTTGTCACCTGAAACAACATTTAAGCGCGCGTTACACGCAATGCGATTAACGCACATATTATTTTATATCAGCTAAGAACTGCACTTGTCGCTGCGTCAACCGCGTAAAACAATGGTTTGTAGTTACATTACCTGATTTGAAATGATGTGCGTTAATCGCATTGCGTGTAACGCAGCGTTTATCGCGAGAATGAGCATACCTGGTTTTCTTATACAATGATTCTTCTGATTCAGCGGAGCTGTGCGGAGATGTGCAGGAATCGACCAATCACCGTGAGGGAGAAAGTGACAGAGCGTCTTGGTTTTTCGCTCTCTCGAACGCTGTGATTGGTCAAATCCGCACATCTCCGCTCTTCTTCGCCCATCACCGCGTCAGTAAAAAACCCGGCCTAAGTGCGAGCGAACCGCTCTTCCCCTTAGTCCTATGCGGCTTACGGCCATTCAAGACTAAAGATGACTAAAGTTAGACCCAGAGGGGGTAAGGTCGCCGGCGATACAAATTGGAGCGGGGCGGAGTTACCTTTCTGTACGTCATATTATTCTTAATTATATGCCTACACCCTGTCGACGTCGTGGATCCACGTAAGTCACACGGTAGAAAACAATGGAGATGGATATAATGTCCAGTCATGAGCAATATAATGTACCCACTTTAGGACTCTGTCGCACTAACATATTTGACATTTATTATTATTATTATTAACTCAGGCAGGCAGTTTTCACTGATAAGTGCCTGTATTCAACTAAAATAATTAATAATAATTAAATAACTAATTAGTAATTTAGTGAGACATACAGTTCTATTTGTTAAATAAGTTAATGTGACATGGTACCAAAGTGTATACATATTAATGCTCGTGACCGTCCATCATGTGGAAGTAGACAGTGGCCAGGATGACAAGTAGTTAAAAGCATTCTGTTTGAGGTTAATCAACCCCAAGCTCGTAATGGTGCAGAGAACGTTGCTTCTATATATACTTAGTTTTCATAGTAAATTAACGGCATCTGTGGTCCAGTGGTTGAGCGTTGGGCTCACGATCCGGAGCTCCCGGGTTCGAATCCCGGTGGGGACATATCACAAAAATCACTTTGTGATCCCTAGTTTGCTTAGGACATTACAGGCTTATCACCTGATTGTCCGAAAGTAAGATGATCCGTGCTTCGGAAGGCACGTTACGCCGTTGGTCCCGGTTAGGTACTACTTACTGATGTGAGTAATCATTACATGAGCCATGTCAGGGGCCTTTGGCGGCTCAATAATAATCCTGACACCAGGGTTGCTGAAGTTTTGGTAATCCACCTCACCTCGTGTGGGTTCCACACGATAGAAGAAGAAGATAGTAATTTTTTGCATTTAAGTAGTAAGGCCTTAAGTTCTTTTAAAATGCATTGTTTATGTGACATGCAACAAATAAATAAATAAATTGTCTGAAAAGCTAGGCCTTACGAGGTTAAAACTTATCTTTTACACTTACCAGCATAGCGATCCTCTGCGCAGACGCATACCCACATGCGTCAAACGTGACGTCAGGCCGGCAGCCCAGCGCGCCTACTATCTGATCCACCACTTCCTCATCGGAAGAGTCCTTTTTCAGCAGTAGAGTGTGGTCTGCTGCCAGCTGCTTGGCTGTGTCCAGCCGGGATTGGACCACGTCTGAGAAGTTCAAAAGCACACTCCATACAAAAAAAAACGCGTATAAGTGCGTATATTCTGTGGCTGCCTAATATCAGTTCCTAGACAGTTAATCCCATGCATTCACATCTCCTACCTAAATAATCACTGATCTCCGTGGTCTAGTGGTTGAGCGCTGGGCTCACGATCCGGAGGTCCTGGGTTCGATTCCCGGTAAGGACATATAACAAAAATTACTGTGTGGTCCTTAGTTTGTTTAGGACATTACAGGCTGATCACCTGATTGTCCGAAAGTAAGATGATCCGTGCGTCGGAAGGGTCGTTAAGCCGCTGGTCCCTGTTACTACTGATGGAAGTAGACGTTACATGAGCCATGTCAGGGGCCTTTGGCGGCTTCATAGTAACCCTGACACCAGGGTCGAGGGTGATACTCCACATCACAACCCACACGATAGGAGTAGAATAAAAACAAAGACCGGGCCCTTTACAATAGATCGGGAAATATCTGGAAAGAAGAGTTCAGAACGTCGCTCGGGGAGGCAACTATCTTGCACCTTGTAAATACTGACCGGTAATAAGAATCTTGCTAGCCCCCATAGCCTTAGCAGTCATGGCACAAAGCACGCCGATGGGCCCGCCTCCCAGGATGGCAATGTTGGCACCAACTCTGATCCCGGCGCGGTTGCACGCGTGCATCGCGATCGCTAGCGGCTGCACGGCTGCGCCTTCTTCCATGCTCAGGTTTTCTGGTATCCTGGTAAAAAGAATATTCAGGTTTTATGAGCACTATTACTATTTGTTTGTTGGGGGAAAACCAAGAAGAGCTTACATGGAACAGATTAAAGAAAAGGTTAACGTCGTGTCTTATAGGGAAGTCAACGAATTGGCCTTTGATAGACTGGAATGGAAAATGCTACACCGACAAGAGCGTGGCTCTTAATGATGATGATGATTACTATTTGTGTTTGATTGGCTACGTAGTAGGTATATTGTTAAAGGATAGATACGTCGAAGAAGAATTTTGTGTGATGCGCTTTCTTTTTATGACTATATGGGGTCAGAGGTACATCCATCGCAAGATGAACTAAGTACCCACAGCGTACCGGTTCCCGTGACCTATGTTAGACCAACGTGACAGGTGAGCCGTAAGTTGTTGGTGTAAGTCCGGTACCAGAGTACGGCGCTCCTAGTTTGTGAACCAAGCCAGTGTACCATAGGACCACAGTGAGTCTTGGATCCAAAGTGAATCAATGAAGAGACAATCTTCATGAGAACTACTGACGGAATGCTTCAGTCCGTAGGTACTTATTTTTCTTACCATTTGACAAAACTTGAGTTTTACATTTATCATTGTTTCTTTATTTTTCCATGAGAAGTACAGTCATGACCAATATTATGTACCCACTTTAGGACTCTGTCGTACTAACATATTTGACATTTAGTGAGACTTACAGTTCAATTTGTCAAAAAAGTTAATGTGACATGGTACTAAAGTGTACACATATTAATGCTCGAGACCGTACAACCAACTCACTTGTGACAGAAGTCAGCGACATGGGTGTAGTAGTGACAGAGGTTCCCCGGCGCGCCCATGGACGAGCAGTAGTGAGGCTTCACACACAGGTTGTATCTACCCTGTTTGCAGTACTCGCAACGGCGGCACGGCTGCGTCGGCTCTATGGCTACACGGTGGCCTACTTTTAGGTTCGTCACGTTTTCGCCAACCTGAAAATAAACCAGTCAGAATTTCAGATATTTCATTACATCCGCCGACTACGAATATGTCAGGGGTTCGTTTAGGGTTGCATCGATTGTGGAAAAGGTGAAAGAAAGCCGGTTGCGATGGTACGCCATATCCTGAGACGCGAAGACGATCACTTAAGAAGGCCTTAAACTGATCGACCGCGTGGAAGAGGCCGACCGCCTTCTACCTGATGGTCAAATATGCAGAAAGAGATTCGAGTGGAAAATCTGAGTACAGAGACAAGCCAGAACAGAGTTCTCTGGCGCCAGCTAAACTGGGAAGAAGGGTGGACAAAGAAGAGAGAGCATTACATCCGCCGACGGCCTGCCTTGGAATTAGTCTTTTGTGGGCACTGATGTAGCTCGCAAACCTCATCTTTGCCTCGAAGGTATGGTTACAGATTGCACAGTGCAGTTGGCCACTGTTGTGGTAGGTATAATTGTAGGTAGACTTTCGCTGGGTCTTCTTGGCAAGGCGTTTCGCATGTAGGTCTTCAAAGCGTCAGGCATATCCAGTAAGTAAGACATCCGACACATTTTAGCTAATCTCTTCCACATATTTTCACACTTTCACGGACATTGAATCCTGACACCAAACGGTAATGAGTCGTAGAGCTCCGCACCCACAACATAGAAGAAGTGTAGTGATACTGCATTTGCGAAGTACCCATACCTTAACAACAGTGCCAGCCCCCTCGTGTCCCATGACGAACGGTTCTGTGATGACGTCATGACCGCAACGGCCCGTCGTGTAGATTTTCACGTCCGACCCGCAGATTCCCACGCAGGACATCTTTATTAGCACCTCTGGACCGAAGGAATTAGAAGTAAACATAACATTAAGCAGTAGTTGATGAGGTACTTTCCAGAGTTACGTTCCCTAATAAAAATATAGATAGCACTGCTCAACGATGCTTTCAATCCTTCCAATTTCATGGATTTCAGACATAGGTATGCATCTTTTATCTTTGTTTTTGAGTATAAAATGATGACCTTCGTTATTACACCCACGCACAAAGATAATCGTCCAATCATTATTATTATGACCAAAATATCTGCTTGTGCCATTAAGTAAGTATCTAAGTATTAAATACTTATGAACCCAAGCTATGAGAAAATAGGTACCTAATTATGACGTAGGAGTTAAACAGCGCCATCTATTTTGTTTGGGAATGTAGCTTGGAATGTCGCTCATCGTAGCAAAATCTTGGATTGTTAACGCGTCGGAAGGTCCAGGATGATATGGTTGGACAACTTCAAGGACTGGACGAATGTGGCGACAGTCGAAGAGCTACTCCATGTGGCTAGGGAGAGACACAATCCATGAGCTGATCGCCAACCTCCAGTAAAGGAAAAGCGCGCCAAAAAGATCATTGTGCTGGTGGTAGACTTTGGTAGTGACACACCATCCAGATACAACCATGTTGCCAAGTGACGTATCTCATCTTAAGAAGTCATAAACCACTATATCTCTTGAAGGTGTATTATCACATTCCCGAGAAATACGTTACAGAGATATGTGACCTAACCTGTATTGGGCCGGTTTTCTCTGCGCGGGTTGGAAGGTCAGACAGGCAGTCGCGTCTATAGAAAACCGGACCTATCAAATCTTCGGGTTAGGTAAGCGGGCCCCGTTATAAGGGCATAGCGCTACGGAAATGGTGAAACGGTAGTAATAAGTATACTGGTTAAAAACGCCACATCGAAGCAATTCATTAAGAAAGCAATATTGCTATTTGACATTTGTTTGCATTGCGCACTTACTTTTATATGCGCAAATGTCAAATTGCAATATTGCTTTCTTAATGAATTGCTTCGATGTGGCGTTTTTAACCAGTATACTTATTATTACCGTTTCGATTTTATACTCACCGTCTTCGTTCATTTGAGGCATCGGCCATTTTTCCTGAAATAACGAAATAAGTTCAGTGAGTGGTATAATGTTTAAAAAGGAAGATGATTTCATGCTTCGAGGGCACGCGGCTATTTGCCGTAAGAAACACCTGTATGGTAGAGTACAATAATAAATATTTAGTAAGTATATAATCATATTCTGTTAGCAGAAAATAAATCTTATTTAAGTTAGTAGCAGGTAACAGACACGCACTCTTAAACATTTTATTTCACAAAGGTGGTCAGCCGGGTCTGCTTGACAACCCCGCCAAAAGTAACTGCTTTGACCAGTTGGAAACTACCTCGTATACATAAGTATACTGTTTATACTTGGTATATATGCAGAAGCCCCCTCATGAACATAGGTATCATCATCATCAGCCCATTAACGTCCCCGCTGCTGGGGCACGGGCCTTTCCTATGGATGGATAGGGAGATCGGGCCTTAAACCATCACGCGGGCCCAGTGCGGATTGATGGTTATTAACGACTGCTAATGCAGCCGGGACCAACGGCTTAACGTGCCTTTCGAAGCACGGAGGAGCTCGAGATGAAAACTTCTTTTTTGTGGTCACCCATCCTATGACCGGCCTTTGCGAAAGTTGCTTTACTTCAACAATCGCAGACCGAGCACGTTAACCGCTGCGCCACCGAGCTCCTCATACATAGGTATGATGCTACGAGTATGTTATGCATGTAAGTAAATACTTACTCTAAATAAACCCATAGTAAGTGAAGGTACTTACAATTCTGACGTCATTGGGCCCATGAATCACAGCTGCGAAATTTTCCGCCATCTTTCACTTCCAATATACAATCGTACACTACTTTAAATCAAATGTAACATCAAGAGTTATGTAAGTAATTTCGTTATTTTTAAACAAATACAGATAAACTTTATTTTATGACCTGTAAACAATAGGATGATAAGATTAAATTTCTTACGAACAAAATATTTATGTTTGACATGTTACTTATCTGTTTATCAGATGTGGCCATGTAGTAGGTACACGGGCTTGCATCCCAAACGGGAAGCGTTGGTTCGAACCCTTGGTACTTACTGGTTGTGACATTTAAACCCACCCGGACTTACGAGCGGTATAAGAGGCGCAACGCGCCTGCGCGCCTTTACAAGATTACAGCAACGGATCTGCGCGCTCCTCGCTACGAGGATACTGCGACGATCTCGGCGGTACAGTTGACAACACCCTTTTTCTATTATTCTCATAAAAACAATAAGTAATTACCAGTTTTAGAGTCCGTATCGTTTTATTATAACACCAGAGTAAATAACCCTTCAAAGTGATAGGGCTCTAGTCTCCAATACACTTACCTACAAAAAAATAAAATAAGAAGGATGGTTAATGAATGGGAGTAAGGCAGTTTTAAAAAATAAGAAAGGCTAGGCTAGGGTGGCATGTCAGGGTTAGAGAGGATAAGGCAAAAAGTGTGCGTTTTATTGCTGTATTCCGCATATATTGCCAGTCATCATCACCAGCCCATTAACGTCCCCACTGCTGGCGCACGGGCCTTCCCTATGGATGGATAGGGAGATCGGGCCTTAAACCACCACGCGGGCCCAGTGCGGATTGGTGGTTATTAACGACTGCTAATGCAGCCGGGACCAACGGCTTAACGTGCCTTCCGAAGCACGGTGGAGCTCGAGATTAAAACTTTTTTTTGTGGTCACCCATCCTATGACCGGCCTTTGCGAAAGTTGCTAAACTTCAACAATCGCAGACGAGCGCGTTTACCGCTGCGCCACCGAGCTATTGCCAGTAAGTTTTTATATTTTTCTTTAAGAACTAGGTAAGTAATACATTTTGTAACCAGCGAGCCTAGCACCGTAAGCACGCGACGCTTTCTCGCCGCGACAGAGACCATCTGTCTCTTTCTGTGCAGTACTGTGAGAGAGTGACGGGTGACGTCGAGGCGAGAAAGAGTCGCGCGCTTACGGTGCTAAGCCCGCAGGTAATGCAGTGTAAATGGTTCCCGAGTAGTTTCAACCGGCCCAACCTGGCGTACAAGATACTGGGAAGGAACCCAAGAGCATCAACCAGGAGGTTGCCAAGATCAAGGAGAAGTTCTTCAGATTGGTTTTTATTTTTATTAACATACATACATACATAAACTCACGCCTATTTCCGACCGGGGTAAGCAGAGACAATATAATTCCATTTGCTTCAATTCTGACACACTATTAACTGACACACTATTTTTATTAACTGACTTCAAAAAAAGAAGGAGGTCCTCAATTCGTCGGCATGGAATGTGCGGGGTGTGGTAATGGGTAGGATAGGTAGGTAAATAAACGTTACTTACTTATGTAAAATGAAAAAGTACTGGAAAGAGTAGAAGAAAAAAGAACCATAATAAAGAATATAGAGAACCGGAGAGGAAATATGATTGGCTACGTGATACAAAACGATTCGTTTATAAAAAAAAACATCATAGAAGGTAAAATTGAAGGAAAGAGAGGTAGGGGTAGACCTAGGAGAATATTTACGAAACAAATGAAAGAGAAGGTGCAGGTCGTGTCGTATCAGGAGGTGAAGGATTTGGCGGGAAGAAGACAGGAATGGCGATTACTCCACCGACAAGAGCGCAGCTCTTAAATAAAGAGAGAGATGTAAATTAAAATTATTTAAGTATAATTTCAAATAAGTCATTTTACAAACGCGTTTTACTTTCTAATTTTTATATATTTTATAACTTATTTTTAAATACATTTTATAATTCGTTCCTTGACATTCATTTATCCTGTATCTTTGTAAATAGGAAATGCATGTATTTTTTGTTGGCAATTTCTTCCTGCGATCCTATAAAACCCGTTTTTCAGTAAACATCAGATTATAATAAGTAAGTCATCATCATCAGCCCATTAACGTCCCCACTGCTGGGGCACGGGCCTTCCCTATGGATGGATAGGGAGATCGGGCCTTTAACCACGACGTGGGCCCAGTGCGGATTGGTGGTTATTAACAACTGCTAATGCTGCCGGGACCAACGGCTTAACGTGCCTTCCGAAGCACGGAGGTTTTTTTTGTGGTCACCCATCCTATGACCGGCCTTTGCGAAAGTTGCTTAACTTCAAAAATCGCAGACCGAGCGCTCAGGACATCTAAGAACCACATTGAAGAAATTCCTTTAAAAACGCAATACAAACAAATGTTAATTAGCAGTGGGTAGTTATTGGTTCAGATAGACGTCTTCTATGTGGCCTTTTCGACTCTACTTTTATCGCCCTTCTGACCTGATAGTCGCGGGGAAACGCTGGATGCGGGCAGCAGAGGATCCGTCATTATGGGGAACCTTGGGGGAGGCCTATGTCCAGCAGTGGAGGATTTCCGGCTGATGAAGATGGTGTTGATAATATCAGTGGCGGCCCCAGCAATATATTTAGATTGGTGCAAGACCTCAAAGTGGCACTCTTCAGCCCTTTAAATCCTGCCTGGAAGCAATCTAGCGTGGCCCACATGGAAGTCTTTAAATAGGCTCCGGACACAGGTTGGCCGCTGCAAGGATAATCTCTGCAGGTGGGGATATCTGGTTGATGGTTGCGATGATTGCGAGTGTGGAGTATCACCACAAACTATGGCTCACCTTTTGTGCTGTCCTAAGTGCCCTAACACCTGCACTATTAAAGACCTTTACGAAGCCACTGACAATGCCGTAAGCGTGGCCAATTATTGGTCAGCAAAAATTTAGTATCGATCGCCATCGACTCGCAAAGAAGAAGAAGCCCTTTAAATTACAAAACTTTTCGATTACGGCCATCAAAATTTACCTATTTAAATCTTTTAGAAATGTTGTTCACGGCCACCCGGTATGAGTTTTATGTGGCCGCAATCTAACCCTATGAAGTTTTAGTTTCCTGGTGAACCGGCCTTGGTTGATTTTGCCCCCTTCGCCCCCTATTTCGGCGCCCGCTGCGGTGGCACTCCTCGCACCGCCCAAGGGCCGCCACCTTCTCCCTTTCTCAGTATATATTTTTCTTTTTAGAACTTGTTTGGGTTGTTGGTGTTCCGCGGCTGCACGTGTATCATGACCTTGATGCCAAGCCCCTGCCGCGCGACCTCGTAAGCCTCCAGCGTCTCCTCTAGGCTGTAGTGGTGTGTCACCAGCGGCTTCACGTTGACCTTGCCGCTCGCTACCATCGATAGAGCTATTGGGTATCTGAAAAAAGAATGTTAGAAAGAAGAATATCCAGGTTTTTGTTTAAGTCGCTTATAGTCGATTTCCCGCAATAGCATTAGCCGGAAAAATGGGAAGCGGCGAGCAGTGACGACCCTAGTAAAATATTTAGGTGGTGCAAGACCTCAAAGTGGGACTCCTCAGTCCCTTAAAATAAAAAATGTTGTTTCAACAGCCACCGTGGTCTAGTGGTAAGAGCGTTAGGCTCACGATCTAGAGGTCCGGGTTCGATTCCCGATGGGGACATTGTCGAAATCACTTTGTGAGACTGTCCTTTGTTTGGTAAGGACTTATCAGGCTTGAATCACCTGATTGTCCGAAAAAGTAAGTTGATTCCGTGCTTCGGAGGGCACGTTAAGCCGTTGGTCCCGGCTATTAGCCGTAAAAACAACTCCACCAACCCGCATTGGAGCAGCGTGGTGGAGTATGCTCCATACCCTCTCCGGTTGATTGAGAGGAGGCCTGTGCCCAGCAGTGGGACGTATATAGGCTATTTTATGTTATGTTACGAGCACCCGGTATGAGCAATCTAACCAGAAGAAGTTAGTTTGCGGCCAGGGTGGACCAGTCTCGGTTGATTTTAGCGCCCCCCCTACCCCATTTTTTGTCGCCCCGTGCCGTGGCTAACTTCGCATCGCCTTACTGGCGCTGAGGGCACTCACCCGGTACAAAATTTAAGACAACGGGCCTGAGGGCCTCCAGTTGGGCGTGAGCCTCGGCTCACGTACCGACTGGACGAATTAATCGACTCTAGTGGGCCGTTAGCGATAAGCGCTGAAGGAAAAGTGCTAAGGGAAGTCGTCGACCGTCAGTCTTTGGCTTGTAGAGCGTTTAGACTTCTCAATCTGGTTTCATTATAAGATCACTTACTCATTGACATATCGGAAGATGCCGCGGATATCCACCTCCCTGGCCACAGCGCCGGCTAAGGGCACCGTCAGCTCCGGACTACCCATGCCTACTAGCACCGCCACACCGCCCGATTTAGTTGCCTGGGAAGAGAGTTACAATTTGATGGACAATCTTAAACCCCATAAAAAACTCATTATTACTCGTTTTTTTTTTGACGTATCTTATTGTAGATTTGCCGCAGATGGCATTAACTACTTGGCTGGACAAATGGGGAGCGCTGAAGGCTCTCACCCGGTACAACGTTTAAGGCAACAGGCCTGATGGTGCCCAGTTGGGCGCGAACCTCGGTTCAGGGCGTCGTCTGAGAGGAAGAACATTGAAAGGATTAATCGACCCTAGTGGGCCGATAGCGATAAGCGCTGAATGAGGGAAATCGTCGACCTCGCCGGCGGGGTCGGTATCGGGGTTCTGAAGTGTTAGGTGTCGCGATCTCACTGTTACTCCTTAACGCTTAAGTGTGCGTCCACGGTCCACGCTCTTTCAATCCTTAGCGCCTTATGGGCAATTATGACCTAAGTGACAACCAGGGGGTGAGCTTGGTGACACAAATTAGCGCGGGGCGGAAACATACTTACATAAACTCACGCCTATTTCTCTTTACCTTCTTTCAAGTAAACTTTTCTTGGAGTCATTCTTTTTATCTTTTCCAACCAACGAATAGGCACAAGTCACATAGTACACTTCTCAAGTCATAAGCCAATCGGAAGCCCTCAAGCGTTTCAACCCTGGAGAAACTTCACCACGTAGCTACAGTACGGATTAGTAGAGATCTTATGCCAATAGTCAACTTCTCTGTCTCCTCTCATCAAACATCTGACTTGACTAACGAGTGTGTATTATTTTCTTCATAGTTTCGTCATTTCTGGGGGGTTAAAAGGGCCACACAAAAGCAAATCATCTAAAATGCAATATTGCTTTTTACATGATTTGGCTTTGATGGGCATTTTTAGGTTGAAATCGATTAAAACTCACCAACAAAGCCAAGCGCACTGTAGCCTGTGCTCCACTAGCATCTATCGAGACATCGGGATGGCTACCGAGCAACTCGTGGATCTTCTTGACCAGGTCGGCCTCGTTGGAGTCCTTGGTCACCAGGATGGTTTCATCAGCGCCCATCTTCTTGGCAAAGTCCAGGCGAGATTGCAGGATGTCTGAAAATGGGGGTGTAGTCATTTTTGTGTCTTTGGAGAGGTCTAGTGGAGTACTTAGTGGGCTTTTGTTGTGGGACAACTGCTTATCGTGAACATCGTAAAAGTTAACTAAGGGATTGTGTCCCATATGGGAATCCCATAGGTAGTACAACTTGTGTATGACTAACCATACGGTTCACACCAAGTCTGGCTGCAATTCATGTTTCATGACTTGTAATTGCTGCCTCCACTATGCCTTGCGAGAGTCATTAACCTCTCTTTTAGTTAACGTTCCTCTTCTTCAAGTGCTGTCTTGGTCTTTTATGAAGTGGCCAAATCTTGCTTCTTCTGTTACCATTACAAACAAGACAGACATTTGTAGCGAAAAATGTAGACGGAAGTTTCCAAGGTCACAATCAAAGTGTCATATTATCTTACCTGTGATAAGTATCTTGCTGGCGCCCATGGCCTTAGCAGCGAGCATGGTGACCAGCCCTATGGGTCCCGCTCCAAGCACAAGCACTATGTCTCCGGCCTGGACGCCTCCGCGCCTGCACGCGTGGATGCCCACTGACAGAGGCTCCAGGAGCGCACCTTCCTCCATTGACACGTGGTCGGGGAGCCTGGGACGAATGAAAAGAGTTAAATTGGCAATGGCAATAGGTTCGTCCACTACCTTCGACATGGGACTTAAACATAACTGACGAGGAGTGGTTGTGTATTGTATACTATAAGTACACCTCTTCTTCTTCTTATCGTGTTGGTTGTGAGATGGAATACCAACCTCATCAACCCTGGTGTCAGGGTTATGATTGAGCCGCCATAGGCCCCTGACAAGGCTCATGTAACGACTACGTACTTACATCAGTAAGTAATAACTGGGACCAACGGCTTAACGTGCCTTCCGAAGCACGGATCATCTTACTTTCGGTCATACAGGTGATCAGCCTGCAATGTCCTAACCAAACTAGGGATTCGAACCCGGGGCCTCCGGATCGTGAGCACAACGCTCAACCACTGGACCACGGAGGCCGGTGTTAGTATGGATGTATGGTCAGTATAATGACATACATTTTAGGGGTCTGGCTGAAAATTGGTGTCGTATTGCCCCTCATGTGGGTCGATACGACATTAGCCGAGCTAGTCCCCTTTTTAGTTTTAAGTCTTACATTTCATATATGTTAAAATTTTAATATTAAGAAGTTAATGTAACGTCTTAAACCTAAATAAACATTTTGTCTATCTATCTACTTGTAGCAGAAGTCAGCGGCGTGCTTGTAGTATCTGCAAAGGTTGCCGTGGAAGGGCGGGGTGGCGCAGAACTCGATGTCCGGGCACAGGTGGTAGCGGCCAGTCTTACAGAACTCGCAGTAGCGGCAAGGTACACCTGGCTCGATCGCCACTCGGTCACCTGGCTTCAGATTCTTTACTTTTGCCCCGATCTGGAAAGTTTATGCAACCATTAAGAATGACATACTTAATATACCAGGTGCTTTCAAGGCCAGAGTCAACCTTCTGGGCTCCATCTTAGGCCATCTACATTGACCTTAGAAAAGGTTTAGTGCGATCTACTCTAAACCGGCGTGCGTGTATGAAGCGATTCATGAATGTGGAGGAAACAAGAGAAGTGTATCAGAATCCAAGCAAATGAAATTCTATAGTCTCTGCTTACCTCGGTGGGAAATAGGCGTGAGTTTATGTATGTATGTATGTATCATTAGATATAGTTATGAAACTAGATACGCTAGCGTTTGCGTCTGTATCTAAATACTCAAGTCTAAAAATATCTATCTGTGATTCTATAATTGTGTCCACTTGTTGCTGTTAGATATTGTCAATAGGATGCCTGACCTTGAAGTCAATAATACCTGCCTAGTATCAGTCCAGTTACACCTATACCACCATACCGTTCGGAGTTCACACACAAGCGAGAGTAAAAAGTTTTTAATTATCTGTTTTTTAATTGAATAAAATCTTTTTGGCGGAAATTCCCTTGGGTAGCTAGGCTTATTAACCGAAATATAAGAGATAGTGCAAGTAGCTCAAACATCATCCCTATACTAAACTAGTCACTGTCTACATTTCTTGTACATAACATAGTATAAAACATAAAATTAATAATGGTGTTTATGTACTTTATGATATATCCAGCCCCCCTTGCACAGCAACCGTGTCGCGCGAATCATATCGATGTCTTCGACCAATAGGCACGCTGCGAATGCTGTCTACGCAGATAAACGTCGTACGGTTATTGGTGGAAGCCCTCGATATAATTTGTGTCGCGCGCATGCTGTGTCGCGGGAGCAGAAACTGATAAACAGTACGGAAAAGACAAAAGGTCAAATAAAACTAGATAACTTCTATTTACTATAACAACTATCTACTACTTATATTAAGTAAACACGTTATTTTTATTACCTATTTTTAAATTATGTTATTATTATGTTATATACTACTACACTACTGTACTGTTAGTACTATTCAGAGGCGGAGTACAGGAGTCCTAGTATGGCTTTGTAATAGACTACTCTGGGCGCCATCCCACTTGCGTCAGACAGAGTACTGCGGGGCGGAAGGCAAGAGGGAAACCACTGCCCTATTTTTCCCTAAAAAAGTAGCATGGAAAATGCTGCACCGACAAGAGCGTGGCTCTTAAATTGATGATGATGATTTATCTATATTAAAGGAACTTTATAGTATTTACTTATGAGCCAAGAATACCTAAACGACACGACCGCAGACATTAGATACCTGCCTACTTACAATAATATTCGCATTAAAATGTAGGCTACCTAAAGAAAGAACTTCTAATTAATAAATGTTACTACAGCACTAGTGAATACTTTTAATGATACTGATATTAAAATTTAAAAAGCTTCCTTCTCTCTTTTAAACTTCTAAAAAGGTCTATGATGTGAAACTCATATGTAACTTACCAACTTGTACATCATCGTAGTATGCACATAAAGAATATTAAATACCTAATGTGTCACATGACGACATCTACCTATACAGATATGCGTATGCGACGGCTGTTGAATACAAATGTCTTAGAATGTATTTAATTACCTACTTAATACACATTTATCATACAATGAACTTGTTTTTGGTATTTTGTCTACTCTTCTTAGCGGCTTACGGCCATTTAGACTAAAGTAAGACCCAGAGGGGGTGAGGTAAATCTAGCTAGCGAGGGGCGGAGAGTAAATGTTCTACTCGTAGTAGGTACCTATTATTATTTGCTTAAGCAGCCGCCGTAAGTGTAGAGCGCGCGAGAAGACAGATAAAAATGCAAGTTGTTACCTTCTCGACGACCCCAGAAGCCTCATGGCCCATAATCATGGGGTCCTTCAAGAGGAAGTGTCCACACGCTCCGCTCTGCCAGTAGTGCACGTCAGACCCGCAAATGCCCACACTGTCCATTCGGAGGAGGACCTCTGCAAAAGTTAAGATAGAGCTATTGACCAATAGACACAGCGAATGCCAAAAAGTATTAAATTAAATTACTACGTGGCGAATGCTATCTATGTTAAATATGGCAACTTTATCATAATGTCATACTGTGTGACAATCTTTTTTTTTACTTCGTCATCTCAATAAAATAAAAAAATTAAATCTCTGCAACCATGTCTGCCTGTCTTACATTTTGTCTCGATATTATATTATATTAATTAATCCAAGCTGAGCACAATTCCATTATATACCTATTTGAAACGTGATAACAATACCTATAGTGTTTATCTCTGAAGCCCTGCTGTTTTAATGCCCACACCCTCCGCCGCCATCACCCAGCTTTTACAATCTAAGTGGATAAACATCGTATGTTGAACATCCGTTGTCGTTGAAGCCCTCGATATAATTCCCATGCCGCGGGGCGCGGTACTAACTTACTTAAATGTTAGTACCTTCGAACATTACGAACGAACATAAAATATTGTTATGTAAACAGCTGGTTTGACCATTATAGACGGTGATACGGCTCACCACCTATCATGTTGGTCTAACAGAAAGCTCGTTGACGCGTGGGTACTTAGTTCATCTTGCGATGCTATACATCTGCATATGCTATTGGCCAATAGACGCAGCGAATGTTGTCTACGTCGATAAACACCGTACGGCTATTGGTTGAGTCGCTCGATATAATTCAAACCGCGCGCGGCGCGTAATCCTATGTGGAATATGTTAATATTTGAACAGTTTGTTATTTGTTTTGTTATCTACTCACCATCGTCCGCTATTTGTGGCACCGAAGTTTTTTCCTGTAGATTGAAAAAATAATTGATTTAGAAGACACTCAAGAGAAATACATAAGTTGATCGACCTCTCTCACCTCCTAGATTTTTTATATTTTTGTTTCATAAGTACGTGCTTCTCCTGCCCACTGAGCCGAAAAAGCGACGGACAAGCGGTGCCGGTTTTTGTTTTCGGTTTTACGCAAAACCCCCGCGCTCCCAGGCTCTATGTGCAGCAAGCTTTAAATGTACAGTCAGACAGATATGCCGAAACTATAAGGGTTACTAATTGAGTGAGGAACCCTACTTAGTAACAGTGAAAAATATTTTGTGTCGAGAACACGATTTAATTTTATCAGTTTTATTGCGTAATTTACCGATAACATATTTACTCGTCTGTGGTCTCCTCTTTTATCTGTAAGTAACTATTAATTAGTTACAATATCTTACGAAGGTCACGGCCATAATAAACAACTAGCAAACAAGTCCACCGCATTGGCAAAAATATCGATCGAACCGAGAACAAGAAATATCTACTTATTATTATAAAAACTAATTTGTCACAACTGGCTGATAACATTATAAATCCAATTTAAACTTTTAAAAAGTAAACTCAAAGAGACTCACGAATGAGGTTAGTTGATGGAATTTTAAAAAGAAAATTGTCATTTAATCTCCTTGGAGTTTAAAAATTAAAAATAATGCAATGGCTTACCAGTCTTAAGTCCTTAGGTTTGTAAAGAATCGCGGCTAGGTTGTCTTGGGACATGGTGGCGTGTATTCACTTCGACTGCCGAGTAACAACTGGCGAGGGAGGCGAAACAAGCTTCATGAATGGTCTGAATGTAGGCGTGTCAAAATACACAAATAGCAACGGCCCTACACTTTCCTACACACTGCTTGTTTACACGTGTTATAATATTATTACTTGTAGGTAGCAAGCATTGGTTATCGAAGCGCTTTTATCGGTTATTCGCATATTTGTCAGTACATTGCTCGGTCTAGGTCAATGTCGCATAAGGTTAACTTTGCATAAATTAGCGCTTCGGCTTAGTTAGTATTTATACTTAGTGATTTTAATGATTTTTAACGACTTCCGTGAACCAGTGGCTGAGCGTTGGGCTCACATTCCGGAGGTCCTGGGTTCGATCCTGGAGCGGACATATCACAAAAATTACTTTGTGGTCCCTAGTTTGGTTAGGACATTACAGGCTGATCACCTGATTGTCAAGGAAGGCACGTTAAGCCGTTGGTCCCGGTTACTACTTACTGATGTAAGTAAGTAGTCGATGAGCCATGTCAGGGGCCTCAATAGTAACCCTGACACCAGGGTTGATTAGGTTGGTATTTCGCCTCACAACCCACACGATAGCAGAAGAGATTTTAATATAGTGGATCAATGAACCATATTATATGAAAAGATCGGTTTTTTTCTATAGGCTATTTGTGATCATGAAGCTACTTTATTAAGGGCTACCTTATCTTTACTTTATCAGTGCGCTGTTGATCAAAACTTACAAGCCCTGTATTATTACTACAAAAATGTGTTTATCAAAACTATAGATACATGTAAATAACACGTCACAAGTGTCAATATTTATTTCACAAGTACAGTCATGAGCAATATAATGTACCCACTTTAGGACTCTGTCGCACTAACATATTTGACATTTAGTGAGACTTACAGTTCAATTTGTCAAAAAAGTTAATGTGACATGGTACCAAAGTGTATACATATTAATGCTCGTGACCGTACGTATAAATTACGTTTATCAAAAAACTTGTAGCTTGTGAACGTGTCAACACGTTGTAAGTTTTGATAAACACGGCACTGATGAAGTAAAAATCGCCCTTAATAAAGTAGGTCCATTAGTCGTTTCGGACGGCAGCGGTGCAGACCGCGGTGAATCGACTAATTATCTTGAAAGCGGTGCGAATTTCCTTAGATATCTTAAGTACTTACTTACATAAACAGCCTATATATAACGTCCCACTGCTGGGCACAGGTCTCCCCTCAGTCAACCGGAGGGGGGTATGGGGCATACTCCACCACGCTGCTCCACTGCGGGTTGGTGGAGGTGATTTTTACGGCTAATAGCCGGGACCAACGGCTTAACGTGCCCTCCGAAGCACGGAATCATCTTACTTTTTCGGACAATCAGGTGATTCAAGCCTGAAAAGTCCTTACCAAACAAAGGACAGTCTAACAAAGTGATTTCGACAATGTCCCCACTTACAAGTTTAAGTAAGTTTACATACATAAACTCACGCCTATTTCCCACCGGGATAAGCAAAGACTATAGAATTCCATTTGCTTCGATCCTGACACAACCTCCCGACGACCCGATTACTCTAGCCATAGAGGCAGCTAATCAGCTCGCGACACCAAACACTTCAGGACCCCGATACCGACCCCGCCGGCGTGGGCGACGATTTCCCTCATTCAGCGCTTATCGCTATCGACCCACTAGGGTCGATTAATTCTTTCAAATATTGTTCCTCTCAGACGACGCCCTGAGCCGAGGTTCGCGCCCAACTGGGCACCCTCAGGCCTGTTGTCTTAAACGTTGTACCGAGTGAGAGCCTTCAGCGCTCTCCATTTGTCCGGCCAAGTAGTTAATGCCATCTGCGGCAAATCTACAATAAATCACGTCAAAAAAAAAGATCCTGACACACTTCTTCACTTCTTTTAAGTAAGTTTACTTACTTAAAATATTAATATCTCTACTATCCGCTCCCACCTGCATTCCAAAATTGGCACATTACAATCTTATCAATTCGCACCGCGGTCACGCGCACGGGCTCTTAACCACTGAATTCGACTTTAGAACTCCAAATTCTGAATTTATATTTAGAACATAGATAATTGATATCACGTGGTTTATACATTTTTGCCTACCCCTTTAGGGCTACAGGCGGTTTTCTGTGTTGTGTAACTATGTAAGTTAAGTAAGTACCTAGTTACGTACCTACTTAATCAATGAATTTTCAAAACTAGAGTGAAATGTGAGGTAAATGCGTATTTACCCGACCGCGGCGAAGCAAAAAGGAGGGTTATGTGTTTGACCGTTATATATGTGTGTATGCACGTCTGTTCCAACCTAACTTTAAACCTTTTACCGTTTAATACTTTTTTTAGAGCGTGGGTTTTTAAACTTATATTTTTATTACCTACTAGGTAATCTTAATAGGTACCACCTTAGATCAACTCTTGGCACCATTGCGAGATTGAGCTCAAACGCGAACATAAATCAAATCAATAAATCAATATCTAATTTTGTAATAGAATCTACCATCAGCGGGCTTAGCACCGTAAGGGTAGGTAGCTACACACATAGTCGGTACGGCAGTATTAGCCGAACAAAAAAGCCGATCCGATGTAATTACTGCACTTGTTCGGCTTGTGCCGATTGGGCAGTTCATTCGGATTGACAATCATATCTATGATTCGAAGACTGCCGGCCCTCTTTGCCGGCCCGCCTAGTGAAAGCCGAACGGCTTTTTTTCGAACATGCATCTACATAAATATATTCGATTTTTACCGCCCGGCTGTGCTGATTCATGCCGGCCCGACTATGTGTGCAGCTACCCTAAGCACGCGACTCTTTCTCGCCTCGACATACGTCACTTTCTCACAGTACTGCACAGAAAGAGACATATGATCTCTGTCGCGGCGAGAAAGAGTCGCGTGTTTACGATGCTAAACCCACTGGTAACACCAACGTTTGTAAAATTGTAACTTACTAGTCTATTCGCTAGGAAGTTGGAAACTTGTACTCACCCCACGCGGCGCGTGTCACCTCGCCATCGCCCCACATATGCGGGCAGCTGCGGTCCCCCCGTGGGTCATTCATTGCATTATTATTATCCCTCATTCGCATATTTTTTGCCCTCCTATCGATTAGTTCGGAATATCGACCAGTATACCGATTGGTCGGGGTTTCGTATAAAGAAAAATGTATTAAGTGCTACATTTTGTCACATTTTTCCCTGACGTCACCGGTTGCTTTTTCACAACAAATTCCATAGTAATTTCGTGTTTTGACGTTTAGTAAAAAGTAACTGATTTTATTCATTAAAAAGTACCCTATTATATCTAATAACGGCCTCTGTGGTCAAGTGGTTGAGCGTTGGTCTCACGATCCGGAGGCCACGGGTTCGAATCCCGGTGGGGACATATCACAAAAATCACTTTGTGATCCCTTGTTTGGTTAGGACATTACAGGCTGATCACCTGATTGTCCGACAGTAAGATGATCCGTGATTCGGAAGGCACGTTGAATTGTTGGTCCCGGTTACTACTAACCGGAAGTACTGTAAGTGTGTAGTCGTTACATGAGCCATGTCAGGGGCCTTTAGCGGCTCAATAATAACCCTGACACCAGGTTTGATGAGGTTGGTAATCCACCACATAACCCCGTGTGGGTTATAAAAAGGAGAACATATCTAATATACTTAAATAAATTAAGCGGGTTTATATATAGGTACGTAGGTAATTGGTAAGTAGGTACCTGTTTCAAAACGTACAAATTATCTTTACTGCATTATTGCAAATATCATTATGAATTCTCTTAATACGAGTATATCTAGAAGATAAGTTTTACGACGAATAGGTAAATAATGTAATAATCTTCGCTTTATGTTGTTTTCCATTACGTGTCGTGTGCCTTATCAGTGTTAATAGTTGTATAAAAACAATTGTATTCGAGTCGAGTCAAGGGCAGTACAGTTATAATTGAAAAAGTCACCCACCTACCTACCTAAAATACCTACTTAAAGTTATCTGCAGTTAGTATTTATTTAAGTAGAACTAATAATGTACTTAGATCTTATTGTAAAATATCATAAAGTCACTTTTTAATTTTCAGTACTCATGTGGATATTATAGGCACCTAATTAAAACACATAATACCAGGTTCTTACCGCGTTATTTTCAGGGATATGAGACTCCCGATATTTCAACACTGTTGCAGGTGCCAATGTGGTTCACACTTCAATTTCATCCTGGTGAGGGCCCTAAGCGCTCCCCATTTGTCCGGCCCAGTAGTTAATGCCATCCGAGGCAAATCTACAATAAGTCACATAAAAAAGGGACTAAGTAATTAAATTGGAGTCTTTTGTTGACGTGACTTATTGTAGATTTGCCTGAGGGCTCTCACCCGGTACAAAACCTCGGCTCAGGGCATCGTCTGAGAGGAAGAATATTAAGAATTAATAAATGTAAGTACGTAATATATCATAGCATCACGTCTGTATCTATATGCAGTAGTTTTAGGCGGATGAGACGCTCGTTATGTAAAATTGACGATTCAAAGTGTAACTATGTTACCTATTGAATAAAGATATTTTTGAATTTGAATATCCCCGAAAGTGTAGGCAGAAATGTTTAGTATACATATGCACCCACTCTTCTCCTGCTATGTTTTAACTTTTTAAGTCCCATGTAATCGGGCAACCAACTGCTATTGTACACATAACAAGGAAAAACCAAACATTAAATACATAAAACGAAAGTGGGATTATCTCTAAAAGAGGCCTCTTTCAACCAACCCTGAATGGCGGGAAATATTATGGGGTTTAGATCACGCAGTGTAAGTACCTTATTTTTTTCTGATCTAATTTTTATTCTATTTTTTTTTTTAATTTTTCTGGTCTGATTTTTTATGAATTCGAACTCGAATGTAGAATAAATATATATTTATCATTAAAAAAGAGATTATAAAAGCTACAGGCACTTAGATAAGTTAGGGGCCAAAATTGATTTGCGAGGTCATCTTTCTGTGGCGACCTCAATTATTATTCAATATTATAACCTAGCTGATAGTCCTATCACTCATTAAAATTGGTATACTTAAGTAAATAATTATTGTTTTTAACCCCCGACGAAAAAACGACGGGGTGTTATAATAAGTTTGACGTGTCAGTGTGTGTGTGTAAATGTGTATGTCTGTCTGTGGCATCGTAGCTCCCAAACGGATGATCCGATTTTAATGCGGTTTTTTTTTTGTTTGAAAGGTATATATCAGTCGAGAGTGTTCTTAGCTATGTTTGGTGGAAATCGGTTCAGGTCTTCAAGGTCATCAGGTCGTTTGTTAGGTGTAATGGGAATGTTACACGCTCAGTTTGCTTGCAAGCATATGTGGGATCTGACATTTGAAACACGAAAATTTTTCTTCTTTTGAATTCTTTTAAATTTTGTATTTCCTGTTGTGCAATAAATTACTTTATGAAAGATGGTATGGTTAATTGAAAGCAGGGATTCGAACCATGGACACTGCCATGTATATCACGCGTTCTCCCAACATGCGAAGCATCACGGATTCAACCACATGATTACTGAAACACTTCAGCGCACCCCATTTGTTCAGCACACCCCATTTGTCCGGCCAAGTAGTTAATGCCACTGCGGCAAAACGACTATAAGTCACGTCAAAAAAAAACTGAAACACTTGCTCAATTATAAAAAGTTTCAACAAAACATCATCAAAAGCGTATTAAAAATTCATTATCTACAATAATTACAATCAAATCATGTCATGAATAATCTATTAGGTCGGCAAGTACATTTCAGTTTCCATAGGCTTTCAAATACTAAACATGCATACTACATTGATATTAATTATTTGTATAAGTAATACGTATAAAGTGTATGGAGTCCCAGCGCTATCACATTTGTTGATAACCAGGGTCGGTCCGTGTACTGATAAGAAGAAAGGCCCAGTAGTCATATCAGAGATGAGCATCCATAAGGGGGCGTATAAATCGTCACTCAGTGGAATTATCAACGTTACCAAAGATGTGGAGAACGGATGGCTGCTTTTGGTAAGAAACCGAAGCTATAAATGCGAAAGTAACTGCCTGTCTGTTACCTTTCCTCGCTTAAATCGCTGATCGGGTTTAGATGAAATTTTGTACAAAGATAGTTTGAGACCTCGGCAAGGACGTAGCATAGTTTTTACCCCGGAATTAACCCCTTAAAGGGATGAAAAGGGGATGGAAATAACGTGGACAATATCGTGAGAGCATTTATTCCTATATTTCCGATTTTGATTTGAAATAATCCGAAGGTATAGGCTGTAAAATGGATGTTATGCTAGAATAACCAATACGGAACGGGCACATAGGAGCGCATCGTGAATTACTACGACACGAGACATCGCAACGTGAGATCGTTGCATAACATCATATCGTTTTTATACGTGGGAGCTCTCAATGCATTCTGGATGAGAATAACCGCCTGAGAAACAATATGAGGCAGTCAAATTACTGAAATTACAATATCTTTTGCTACTTTTTTAAGAACGTCTAGAGTCCTGTGCCGAGGTTTATGTTGCAGCTACTTTTCCTCGGCTACACAGATTGTTAGAAGCTGCAGCAGTTTTAGGCGGATCAGACGTTCCACAAAATATATTTAAACATTGACGATTCAAAGTGTAACTACTTATATCTTTGAGTTGAAACTGCAAGTATAGTATTTTGCGAGGATCTTTCCCGACAAGATTGGGTATATAAGCCAGACGCGAGCGCATGAACGTCGGAATTGGGTAGTTTCCTAGGTCAAAGATAAATTATGAAATTCTGATTACTAACTAAAAACAGATGTAAAGGTGACAAAAAACCTTATCTTGATGCTATTTAACTTATTTATGAATTAATAAAGAAAAATGTAATAATAAGTGCGACATTTTTGTCACTTTTTCTATGACGTCACAGGTTGCTTTTTCATACGAATACGATAGTCATTTTCTGTTTTGACGTTTAGTAAAAAGTAACTGATTTGACTAGTTGGAAACTAGCATATTGAAGCAGTCGCCGTAGCTTTTTTTTGACGTGACTTATTGTACTTGGCCGGACAAATGAAGCTGAAGGCTCTCAGTAGCCAAAACCGGCTGGATCACATCATCATCATAGAATTTCGCCAGGTGACAATGCAGAAATGCCACGACCTCCGCAACCTGGACACGTGCGACTTCTTCCGGACGATGACGGTGGTCAAGGACGGCTGTCAGGGCTCAGGCGAGGCTGACGTCTATAACGCGTTCTTCCAGTACGTCACGCCCAAGTGAGTGCTTTATACAGTGTTAATGACATCATAACTAATACTGAGGGGGATGATTCGGCTCATGATTCTGAGTTAATATAAAGTAGAATTTTCTGTTGCAAAATTCATGTTTTTTTGTGTTTCTTTTCATCATCATCACCAGCCCATTGACGTCCCCACTGCTGGGGCACGGGCCTTCCCTATCGATGGATAGGGAGATCGGACCTTAAACCACCACGCGGGCCTAGTGCGGATTGGTGGTTATTAACGACTGCTAATGCAGCCGGGACCAACGGCTTAACGTGCCTGTGCGTGCGTGTTTCTTTTTTTACTTATTTTCAATTCTATACTTACCACCTGATTATTCTGAGTTAATATCAAGTGGTATTAACTCAGAATAATCAGGTGGTAAGTATAGAATTGACAACCGTAACGAATAATGAGGGGGATGACTCAGACCACGATTCTGAATTGATATCAATTTGAATGTCTTGTCGGAAAATTCATGAAAAATTTTAGTGTTTTTTAAAATTATTATCAGTTCTATAGATCTATAGAACAAAAGTATACTTTTGCGACGGAAAATTCCACTTAATATCAACTCAGAATCTTGGTCTGAATCATCCCTCAAAGTTTTCGTTACGATGTCACTAAAACCCTGTATTGTTTTATCAGGATGGAGTGCCCAATAAAGGCGGGTAGCTACAAGATAAATAAATTCCCGGTGTTCACGGGCGACAGCGGGTTGGTGGCCGTCGAGTCGAGGATATCTACCAGCGTGTTTGGATACACCTACCGCATGGAGGGGCTCGACACCGAATATGACAGGGTAATGTTAACCTTCGTACATGCTATTGGCATATAATAAAGACCGCTCCGTACCAATTCGCATCAGTGCCGAGCTATATATAACCACCCCCCGAGCTGGGTCTCACTTTAGTCTCACACACATACACACACACATAAACTACCTATATACGTCCCACTGCTGGGCACAAGTCTCCCCTCAATCAACCGGAGGGGGTATGGAGCATACTCCACCACGCTGCTCCACTGCGAGTTGATGGAGGTGTTTTAACGGCTAATAGCCGGGACCAACGGCTTAACGTGCCCTCCGAAGCACGTAAGCATCTTACTTTTTCGGACAATCAGGTGATTCAAGCCTGAAAAGTCCTTACCAAACAAAGGACAGTCTCACAAAGTGATTCCTCCCGATCGTGAGCCTAACGCTCTAACCACTAGACTACGGAGGCTGTTACTTACACTTTATTCTAAATGACCGTAAGTCGTTAAGGAGTAAGAGAGCGCGCACACTGTCTGTTTCGCTCACACTAAGCGTTAGTCGTACACTCTATATAACAATCGAATTCTTGTCGTGTGAATACGTAAGCATAGAATAAGGAATAACACTACGTATAGAAAGGCAACTCTCCGCTCCCCACTAGCGTCTGAGCTAGCTAGGAATTTCTTCTTTATTATATGATACGAGAGTAAATAGAATTAATGATACGTGTTTTACGTGAGGAGGAGCTCGGTGGCGCAGCGGTACACGTGCTCGGTCTGCGATTGTTGAAGTTAAGCAACTTTCGCAAACGCCGGTCATAGGATGGGTGACCACAAAAAAAAGTTTTCATCTCGAGCTCCTCCGTGCTTCGGAAGGCACGTTAAGCCGTTGGTCCCGGCTGCATTAGCAGTCGTTAATAACCATCAATCCGCACTGGGCCCGCGTGATGGTTTAAGGCCCGATCCCTATCCATCCATAGGGAAGGCCCGTGCCCCAGCAGTGGGGACGTTAATGGGCTGATGATGATGATACGTGTTTTAGCCGTCAACGGGTTAATGCTATTACACACTTACCTTGTCCTTTAGATCCTATGTGTTGAGGCCCACTTAATGATGATCTACGAGCGAAATCACGATTGGTTGAATGACATGAAGAAGGATCGCATGTCCACTACCATATTACCGCTTGTTACCGAGCCTGAAGATGAAGGGGATCGCGATACTGATGATTAAGCGGACGAGGGATGGTGATGGTGCGAAAGGGGACGGTGATAATAAAATGGGGGATGTTGCTGGCGAAAAGAACAATGGTGTCAGTGAAAAGGGGGATGACGATGGTGAAAAGGGAGATGGTGATGGTGAAAAGCCGGGTGAAGGTGGAGATAGTGAAAAGAGGGAAGACGATGGAGTAAAAGACGATGGTTTCAATGAAAAGAGGGATGACGATGGTGAAAGGGGGGATGGTTATAGTAGAAATGGGGAAGGAAGGAAAAGAGGATGATAATAGCAGTAAAGTAATTAATGATAATGACGCTAAAGGAAGTAGTGATAATGAATATATTGATAATGATAACGATAAATAAGTAAATTACATTAGGTTTGCATAATTCCAATCTGCAGTATCAAATATAGATGTGGATCAAACTGAAAATAGTCTCTATAATTGTAATACGAACTACTGCAATTAAAGCTATTATGCTACAGGCACAACATTTATGTTCGAAGAATTAACAGGATCATGTGATACTTGGAACATAAACCCCATCAACTGTTATACAAAACCATGAATCCTTTGCGAATAAATGATTTTATTTAGATTTTTGATTTGACACTTTCTAAGCTCGAAATAAAACTGTACTTACTTACGTTAACATTATATTATATTTAATACACTAAACTTAATAAAATATATTCCAAATAAACGCAACCTTTATTCCGCCCATCCCCATAACCCGTGACTCTCTCTTATCGTCTCTTTGTTATCTCTTCTCTGTCTTGTTACTGCACTTGCTTCTCCTTTTGCAATAATCTTCTTCCTATCCATCTTCTTCTGTCGAACTTCTAGATTCTTCTTCACTTGTAGTTTCACTACGTCCGGGGCGATTGTGCTTGCTGATGTGTACGATCTCATTGTTCGGACATCCGATAGTGCTTTTTCAATCATAGCTAGTCTGTACTTCTGTGAGTTTCTGTCTAGAGGTTCTCCTATTGTGTCTTCTTCTTCTTTCTTTCTTTTGTCTTCATTTTCTTTGTCTTTTTCGATCTCTTTCGTTGCGAGTACGAGAGTTGGTGGTTCATCTGTATCTGTTATTGCGAGGTTGACAGTTTTGGCTGTGACAGCATCTAGTGTGGCTTTCTTCTCATCGTTTTTTATTGACGCTTCAACCTGGATATTAAATTATATGTTGTAGTTATAATTCACTTAAAAATAATACATTTATCTTACAAGTTATTAGAGAATGTCAAAACAAGACTGCTTAAAGGTGTCGATATATATAAAACTACATAAATAACTCATAAGTTAAACCATAATAAAATCACTATTTTATGTCAGTATATAAATCAAAATTGGTTCTGGCGGTTACTGGGTTTTGCTGTTTTATAGCAGAGTTTATAAATATTATAGTCTATAATAAAGAGCATAGTTGAATCCATATTTAAAAAAATTTTTGGACTCTATAAATTAAATTAAATATTTATATTTTTTTAAAGTATTAATGCTCAATGCAGTTGTGACCTTGCCAATATTCATTTATTTTATTTGTTTATTAATTACCATGTAGAGCAGTTTTCACTAACACAGCTCGACCATTACAGGTGGCGATATGGCTCACCACCTATCACGTTGGTCTAACAGAACACTTAGTGAGGTGTTGGTACTTATTTCATTTCGCTATGGATATACCTCTTGACTATACCAATAGCCATCAGTTTATGTTGAACTACCTCTTTCCTCAGCGCAGCCAGTTGATCATCAGTGTAATTGGCAGCTGCAGTGTTCATGTTCTCTTGCTCTGCATCATCTTCTTCCGACCCGCTGGCTTCATCGTCGCTCACTTGAAGACGAACACCCATTTGCTGAAACAAAATGTATCTATCATTTTCATTTCGTCTATTGTCCATAAGTAGGATGATACTGGCTTCGGAATGCATGTTAAGCTGTTGTTCCCGGAGTAGTAGCAGGCGGGTAGGATGAGTAGTAAAAACGACGAAAATAGTAACACCAACAGCAATACACAGTTTATTAATTAGCACTTCACAAACAAGAACTTGACGAAATTATAACGATGCTATATAAAATACAATGAAGAATTTATGATTACAATTAAAATTAGTGCGCACGGCCAGAGCTAAGCAGTATATGTTTTGCTCTTATCAAGGTCGGGGATGCAATTTATCAGTGTAGAATAAAACGAATTGTGGAATGGAATGAGAATTTCGAAATTTAAAATGATTGATAGTAAGAAGGAAAGGCCAGTATGTGCAGAGTTTGTACTCTGCTACACTAGTTACTGATGTAAATAATCGTTACATGAGTCACGTCACTCTTAATACTTCATCATCATCAGCCCATTAACGTCCCCACTGCTGGGGCACGGGCCTTCCCTATGGATGGATAGGGAGATCGGGCCTTAAACCATCACGCGGGCCCAGTGCGGATTGATGGTTATTAACGATTGCTAATGCAGCCGGGACCAACGGCTCAGCGTGCCTTCCGAAGCACGGAGGAGCTCGAGATGAAAACTTTTTTTTTTGTGGTCACCCATCCTATGACCGGCCTTTGCGAAAGTTGCTTTACTTCAACAATCGCAGACCGAGCGCGTTTACCGCTGCGCCACCGGGCTCCTCCTGATACTTACATCAAGCAATTCATCCTCGACGTCTTTGGATCGCTTGTACCCGGAGCAGGCGATCTCGCGGTCCAATTCGTCGTCTCGCTCCAACTCGCTGAACTGCGGGTACATCTCGCTCTCAAAGCCGAACCGCTTCTTGAAGAATTCGCGGATGCACTTGACGTCACGGTCAAAGTAGCTGTTGAAGAGTAAATCGAGTATAGGTCCCGGCAAACTTCTTGAGCATCTACCTTGAATGCGCACAACCGAATTTTAGATCTCTTTGGTGGTGCGGTACGGGGCGCGGGGGCGGGTGAGTCCCGCATCGACCGGCTATTGGTAGATCAGTCGATACTTCCCCCGCGCAATCTGTCTTCGTCCCTTTGACTCCCGAATACACTTACGTGCAGTGAAACTGTCACGTTTTTGTTATTGATCTTTGGTTAGTTTTTTTTGTTATTGCTCATTTGTTTAAGTTTAAGAATTAGTTACTAGCACGAGGTCTATGTCTACAGATCTAAAACCTAGCACTAGCTCTGGTATTGCTAGTTTCAACCTCATGGAAGGAATATCATACTTACCTGACGATTAGTTTTTTATTAAATATAATAATATAATATAAGTTTTAATAAACTATAATAATATAAGTTTAGTTTTATTTACATAACTAAATAATTTATAATAATAAGTTAAGAAAATAATCAGAAGTTCATTTTTTTGCACGTAAGTGTACGTGCGCGAACTTTCCCCCACTACGACCCTCGATGCTCAAGAAGTTTGCCGGGAGTTATATGAGATCCGTGACAGCCGTAGGGTCACAGGTTCTAATCTCGGTTCAGGCTTTAAACCACTATTTCGATTTTATACGAGTTTCAATTCATGTTTGGATTATAGATAATAGGCTACTTGACAACCTAGTCAAATGAGATACTATTTACGTAACGTCAAAACGAAACTTTTCTTTGGAGTTTGTATGGAAATGTCCTGTGACGTCATCAATAAAAGCGGTCAAACGTCGTACGGTCACGAGCATTAATATGTACGCTTTGGTACCATGTCACATTAACTTTTTTGTCAAATTGAACTGTAAGTCTCACTAAATGTCAAATATGTTAGTGCGACAGAGTCCTAAAGTGGGTACATTATATTGCTCATGACTGTACTCATTGTTATTTAACTCATAAATAAAATTCAAAAATAAGTCGAGAAGTAAAATGAGACTGATTTTCAATCAATCAATAATACTTTATTGCACAACGACATTATACAAAGGACATAAACATACGAATAAAAACATAAGTACAATAGGCGGCCTTCTTCTTTCAGATCCATACTTTTGCGATGGAAAAATCCACTTGATATTAACTCAGAATCTCCCTCCGGTTGATTGAGGGGAGGCCTGTGCCCAGCATTGGGACGTATATAGGCTATTTGTGTATGTTTATGTATTAACTCAGAATCATGAACTGAATCATTCCCTTCAGTATTCGGTGTCGCGTCACTAACACCGTGTATAATGTAATATCAATGTTGCCAACACTCACAGTTCAGCGTTAGGATGCGAAGTAGAGACCATCTGCGGGAAATCGATGATGATGGGGTGTCCTTCTAGATCGATCATGATGTTGAACTCGTTGAAGTCGCCGTGGATGACGCCGCAGTTGCCCAGACGCACTATCAGGTTCATCAGCTCGTCGTAGAGGGATTCCGGATCTGCTACTTCTGTTACGTGGGTTCTGGAGACGTGTAGATACACGATCTGTTAGTTTGGCTGCGATGGTTGTACCGCGCCATGGGTGTAGATGTATGGAAGAAGGTAAACATGAGAGACTGAAGGGGTCTAGAACTGCGTCCCCGCGTGACCCATGCATCTACCTTAAGCGCAATATGGCGCGAACAGTCAATCTATAGATATTGGAGCTCTTAAGAAGTATTATTAGTCTATTTAATTTTTTTTATTCTTTTTAATATTATTTTTAATGAGGCTTTGAACACCCTGAGTGATCATGCCAGCCTCATAGGTGTACCTATCCCTTAAGCAAAGGATTGGTCAACCAGATAATATAAACTAAGAGCCTTACATGATAGTGGCTCTGCCAACCAGCAATTGACTTCTCCGTTGCCAAGGGAAATCACACCATGAGAGCGAAAAACCCTTCTTCTCACGTCTAAATTCCGGGTACATTAATTTCTGAAGTTTTTAGTAAACATTTTTGTATGAAGAATGTACAATGTGAAACTTTAAAATTCACTTGGGTATCGAAAATTCTGGGAACTATAGTATAACATAATTTTACCATCTTCATCAGAAAAGGAATCATATACTTACAAAGGCCCCCCAGCAATCAAATCCATGACAACACAATGCCTATTGAAATCGACAGGCCTGGGGACTGGGAAACCACGGTCGTAGAGAGCCTTCATGTATGCAAACTCCTTGGTGGCAGAGATGCGTGACAGGTAGAGCCACGACGCGCGGTTGCGGTGCGCGTGGTAGTCGCGCTTGTCTTTTATGTTGCGGAAGCAGGTTCGGCCTAGCCTGGAAAATTTAAATTTGGAATATTATAAACATCATCATCATCACTAATTTAAAAGCCATGCTCTTGTCTGTGTAGCATTCTCCATGCTACTTTTTAGGGAAAAATAGGGCAGTGGTTTCCCTCTTGCCTATAAACAAACAAACAAAAAAAAACAAACCAAAAAACATAAACAAAGAAACAAACAAACAACAAAACAAACATAGTAGAACAACATAAACATACACAAACAAACACAAAAACAAACAACATAAACGTAGTAGTTACGAAATGACAGATGTAGAAACATGCAACCGCGCCGGACGCAGCCCGAATGCTGCCGAGGGCTTCGACCTACGCCTAGCCTTACGAGTTTTATCTACCGTAGATAGCATTTGCTGCATCTATTGGTTGAAGCCCCCGGAGCAGTGGAAACTGGACAGGCCACATGATCAATCACCAAAAACTAATGGATGAAAAGAGGTAGACCCGTCATTTAACGGTCAGATTATATCTCCAATTGGGGTAGTCAGAGGTATAGAAGGTAGAGGAAGGTATTTCCAAGTTTTTTTTTGGAGTATTAATTTTATAAACTTCAAGCTCTTTAGATGCCATGAAATATAGATTTTGTATTATTTCTCATTAATCAAAATATACTAGGTATACCACTCCCCATTATAAACCAATGAAGTGAGTGTTATTACAAAATATTATATAAAAATCAAATCAAATCAAATCAATTTATTTGCGAGATCACTATATCCTTTGATTTTAATTATAACATGCATGTTAATTACATGAGTTATGCATGTCTGTAAGCACTAATACTAGCCTTAAGAAAGTTATAGTAATTGTTGTGTGTATGTACTGTTGAAGTGCCTAATAAATAAATAAAAAGAAAATACACACCTGTGAAGCTTCAAGCACAAAGGATTGCGGTCTTCATCAGCGACGGTGTAGATGTTGGACTCCTTGCCTACGCCAATCTGATTACCGAAGGAGGCAATAACTTTACGGTTCGTCAGGGCTTTCAGGGCCAGGTAATCGTAGCCTGAGTTGGTGAGACGGTAACCATCATCTAAACAAAATAAAGAAAATTTTAGACCTAAATGCTAATATCTTCGTAGTACCATGTTTTTGAAAAAAAGAAATATTTTGAACTTAAATGCTCCTTTAAAAACAATTCCTAAACCAAATTATTGCATATTTTATTACATAATTGACATCAGAATACAAAATAGTAATACAAAAATTTTGTTTTTAACTTTTCCCATGTTTCTTGCTATAATAGTGTTATTGTAAGTCACTTTTGTGAAACATATGGGTGAAATCCTCAGGTCAGGGCATGCCTAAAAATAGGATAGGAGGTAGTCTTTAGTAGATGTGCGAGGCTTCTAATATAAACCATTAGTCACATCCCTCCATATAAAAATCTCGTTCTTAACGTCGCCGCCTAACGTATAAGCAAGAGTGAGACAGGCAGTGCACTTTATCCTTTTCCTTCAACCACATAACACATAGTATGTCATAAGCCTAACATGTTCAAGGAAAGTGAACAATACTTCGTCTTCTTCTAACGTGTGCGTTGTGAGGTGAATTACCAACCTCATCAACCCTGGTGTCAGGGTTACTATTGAGCCGCCAAAGGCCCCTGACATGACTCATATAACGACTACATACTTACATCAGTAAGTAGTAACCGGGACCAACAGCTTAACGTGCCTTCCGAAGCACGGATCGTCTTACTTCGTGTAATGATGGAAATAGGCTACTTACATTGTTTACCCCGTTCGTAACTCAGTAGCCTGTGTTTACACAATTCCTTCATTAATTTATGTACACCGCCGTGACGGAGGTTCGCAATTGATGCCACTAAGGATGCAGGAACCAGTTCATGGTTTTTCATGCCCATTTCAACCTAAAAATCATAAAATATTAATAATAAACAAACACATTTTAGGTTACCTATAAGTGAATTCACTTCAATATTGTACCCACCGCTGTCAACACACGGAAGTCTTCGGGCGTTAAATAACGCAAAATAGCAACATCTAACTTTCCCATTTTTATGTAATTGTAACTATTTCATGGAAAAACAAATAAGTTTACAACGTGATTAAGAATCACACGCGAACCACGCACAAAAAGGAACTTTTGACAGTGACACTTGACAGATGTTTATTCAATGTTTATTTCTATGTAGAGGCCAAGTAGAGGCAAACATAACGAAACGCTAAAGTCGCTTTGAGCTTTGAGGACACTTTACAGAGTATGTGAGTGAAGGCTAAATTAAAGTCAAGTATAATAATAGAACTTATAGATTTTTTAATAATCATAATTATTTGATTATCAACAAACAAATAAAACACAAAGATAACGTTATATAAAAAAATCCAAGGTGTAAAGCGCCCGTTAGATACTTTTGTTTTGACCTCAGATTTTGACAGTTCCCTCCCGCTTATCATCTCGATTCCCACCCCTCCCGACCCTCACCTCATTTGTTCATCACGTAAATTCCTTCTCATTTGTATACTTTTGTAAGCATTTCTTTACTTTTCCTCTTCAAAAATAGAAATGTGCGAATATTTAAGGGTTTTCTATATGATGCAGTTTACATAGGAAACGTGTGACTAAAATTTTCTAAACAGGAAAAGTTCGGTGTTGTGATCATGGATTTAGTCGGGTTCAAAAATGCAAGACTTATTTTTGACGAACCTCGTGCTATTTTTTATGCCGGTCAAATGATAAGTGGACACATAGAATGTGTGTTGAATGAGCCCACAAACTATGCAGGTTAAAATTTTTTAACATTCTCTATACTACCTATATTTTATTTTTTAATCTAATGATGTTATTATGTGTTCTCTGGTTAGCTATCTGTTTATTTATTTAAGGCATTAATATTATCTAATTTGATATTTACCTAAACTAAACAAACAGATAAACTTAAATTTAATTTAAAGTTACTTAAAATGAACTTTAAATGGAAAAAGTTAATTAAGCAATAAAGTCGTGTTTTTAAAAAGTATATTAAATATTATTTATCTCTTTATTTTCATTTCTATCTTTCTTTATTAAAGAATATAATAGAAATGTAGTCATTTTTTTATAAATTATATTGAAAGTTTTTAATTTATTTTTTTCTGATATTATAATAGTTTTTGTACAGTTAAGCAAAATGTATTACAATAATTATTATGTCCTTTTGCAGCAATTTATGTAACATATTATGGAGAAGGCAGAGTATATTGGACAGAGACTGAAGTCAATGAGTCTTATGGTAACCGAAGGAGTGTTGAAGTGGAGTATAAGGCAAAAGAAGAATACTTCAATGCCACACAATGTATCTCTGTGGGAAATGGTAAGTTATTTTTTTATTTAAGTATTAATTTTTTTTTTTTTTTTTTTTTTTAAATACTTGTCTTTTTTTATTAATATTAAAATACGTAGTGTTATATTAAATATAAACAAATAAATGATCTAAAAATAACTATATTAACAATACGAACTCATTATAAATAGAAGATCTCCTCCAGCGCGCCGCACTGAGGCAGAGCGCCCAAAACGCTGGCAGCATTCCCCCTCTGAACTGCCAGGCCTATCCTCTGCGCAAAATAACTGCCAGCTCTCGGATCGCCAGTTGCCTCAATGAGACGCGCCGAAATGTCACTCAAAAATAATTTCGCCTCAGGACCCCACGGACCCATCGTCTCCACTGCGAATGGCAAAAAGATATACGACCCACTTAAACCCACATATTTCCTTCTCTTCCCCTCCTCCGCTGCCTGGGCCGCAGCACCTGCCCTAACAGAGGTCGAAGGTACATGAGAAGGTGCCAGAGAGTCAACACAAGTCGCATCCCATACGAGACAACGACCCATGCTCCACGGAACCAACGTCAACCCATCCGGACGTTTGCCATCCGCGCGAATAATTCCACTGGGCTCCAGAATGGACGGGACTCCTATAGAAGAAAGAGCCCTGCGTATTATGTCATTTAAGGAGGCATGACGAGGTATCCGACCCGCACTCCTCAGACATGACAAACCATGGCGCCCCAAATCATTGACCAAGGCTCCGCATCGACACAGATGTGGCTGATTTATTTGCACCCCCAAGCGAAGCCCAATAGCAAGGGACAGCGTGACGTCGTCAAGAAGTGTACCCACATTCACCGAAGGAAGCGCCTGTAGCCAAAAACCCGACTCCCTCTCATACAGGGCCAAAAGACGAGAGCGATCCTCCGCAGTGGCGCAACTCGCAACCAGATTTTGCTGAACCTTTTTACACAAAAGTTCATCCCACTGCTTCTGCGAAAACTGGTTCAAAGGCAGATCACCAGGCCGCAACGAACTCCAAGCACTCGTGGCCTCCGCCACACCAAAAACCTGCACGGAACCCGAAAAAGGGTTAAGTATCTTTCCGCATAGCAAGGTAGAAGCGTAAGCAGAGGACAAAAATGCAGGAAGAGCAACAGCCGAGATTTTTCTCACGCCAATGCCACCAAACCTCACCGGGAGAGAAGCCAGGTCCCAAGCACCGTCATCCATTTGACAATTCAAGTATTAATTAAGTTTAATAAAATTGTTAAGGCACTGAAACTTTTCCTGTCAACCTTAAAAAGAGAAAAATAAGCATTTACAGTATTTACCTACTATCTACGTTTTCTTAATAAAAAACATAACACATAAACAGCCTATACATATATGCAGGGCACAGGCCTGCACTCAATCAAACGCATTTGGGATAGCAGTATTGATGACTGCATATAGGAGTGTCACGTTTTTATTGTTAAAGAGGCACACAACTCGCGCATAACAGCATCTCGCATGCTATGGTTACGGAATCAAGTATTAGTCCGGATTTTCGTTCTCAATAAAAATACCTGTCCCATTTGGACTTTATCTGGGTTTTTTCCTGGCTACTATACTTATACACTAGGCACAGCGGGGTAGGGGGCGTGTATTTAAGTATTTTTAATTATATGGCTTTTTATTGTTACTGTTCTTTAAATTGGAAATAATATATTATGTGTAATTAAGTGATTTAGCCACGATAGGAATCGCGCAGTCTCCGCGCATTTACATACCATACAGTAATTTTATTGGTTTTTTTACGCATGTAAAGATGCCTGGCCTTTAATCATTACATCAAACTCTTGGTATGAAAACACATGGGAACCGTACAAATCCCGCCATGTCTAAACTGAAGCTTAATCAAGCCATCTGAGTCAAGGGCTTACATTAATAGGCAGAAACAATGATCATAAAGAGACCCAGAAAAAGACATCCCATTAATTTAATGAATGACTTATTAATAAATGATGTCACTCCGCAATCCTCATGGACTCTAACATTGTCTGTTTGGCTTAGAAATAGATTTTGATTCAGGAATTGTTTACATTGTTCGTTGTCTTTATGTTTTTTGGCTCGGATGGCATTCGCTATGTATACCTATAATATAAGGACTGAAAGCATTATATTTTTTATTTTAAACTGTTCTCAATGTGGTTCTCTGGCTACTTAAGGAAAATGAAATTATTTTATTTTAAAATGGTACTTATATTTTTATTTGCTTTAGAGAAATCGAGCTTTAACTACGTAGGTATGTATCCATATCTATACCTACAACACTAATTTACAAATTATCCGGTGGTGATCATTAATTACCATATGCTCACTAATTGAACATCACCTTGGTGAATCGGTTTATATCTATGTAGGGTCAAGGTAATTAAATATCACTAAAGAAAGGTACCTATACGAATGAGAAAACCAAGCCTGACATGCCATTCGATATCTTACCTGAAGTCAGTAGTATTATTCCTTATTATATGCTGATGTTTAATATTTATGCGAATACCATTCGAGACTGATTGCTTCCCTGGAAATATGCTGAAGTTTAATATTTATGCGAATACCATTCGAGACTGATTGCTTTCCTGGAACTAACAGCATTTGTCATATTTCTAATTATAACATGTGTTACAATTGTATTTTCAAGAATATCGATAAGCCACACAGGTTAAACCACAAATATCTGATTAAATCACACTTTAAAAGATGAAAGCCCTTTTCAATTTTCAGGTCCAGTCTCGCTTTCACCCGGCACCCACAAAATACCCTTCCAATACCTGATACCTGAGACAGCGCCATCCTCATTTAGAGGAGAAAGAGGGGAAATATCCTACACAATCCGGGTATACATGGACAATAACGCAGGGGTAGACAGGATACAAATTGAAAAGGCATTCGAAGTTGTAGCGCCCCTGGATTTGAACAAGCTGGGTGGAGATGTTAAGGTTAGTTAGTTAGTTAGTTAGTGTTACCTACTGTAACTAAAAGTTCTTCTTTAACTAAAAGGTCTTGCTATTCAGCTTGTTGTCGTAATAGGTATTTGTGTGAATTAATGTTCTTGGCTTGGCCTGTCCATTTTCGCGTTAACACTGAGGTACAGGTACAGGATTCCCGTTCAATAGAACTGCTGAATGCAAGAGGTAGTCGGTCGGTCGCTTTGCAAGCTGTACAAAACTTTTATTCACTATATCTTAATACCAAAAGTAGCTGCAATAAAACAGTTAATGATTTGAAATTTGCCATATACGTATATACTTTGTTTCAGCAACCAATAAATATGGAATTCGAAGAGTGCTACGGGGGGTGTTGTGGTCCGTATCCGTTGAACATTGTTGTGAAATTACCGGCGTCAGGTTTTTGTCCCGGACAGATTATACCCATCACAGTGGTGGCCCGTAACGAAACTCAGGTTGAGATCAAGAAAATCATCTTCCAGTTGACCAAGGTACGTGTTTGACTCCTAATATTGTGCTACGATTCTATTCAGTGATTCAGTTAGTATAAAACGCGCGTTACGCACGGTATTGTAGAGGGCCGAAATTACTTTCTAAATATATTTTTTAACATTGGTTTAAATATTTCAGAAAGAATGCTACCACAGCCTAGAGCCGCCGTCGGACTTTGTTCCACCTGAAGAAGTCTTGGAGACCGTGAAGACAGGTCCGATTCTGAGCAATACCAAACGAGAGCTGACATATGAGTTGGTCGTCCCGGCCATGATCGTGCCAAACCTGGATAATTGCTCCATCATTGATGTTGGATATTTTTTGAAGGTATGACAACTAAACCTGTTGAACCATGTCAAGGGCTTCCCAATAAGAACTTGACACCAGGGTTGATAAGATTGGTCATTGAGGTACTTGCTTATCATAGTTGTTGAACATAGGCTGTCTATTAAATAGCGTTAGAGAATAACATCTAAAATAAATAATATTAACTAATGTATTAATCATGAATAGGTACTAATGCCTAGTTTAAGTCCGTAGTATTATTTATTTATGTGTGTGATGTATTTCAAAATTCGAGTAGCTAGTGATTAATACAGCTCATTTTCAGGTAATGATAAGGATGTCTGGTTGCTACGACGACCTTGAAGAGGAGGAAGAAATATGCCTCGGGTTAGTACCCCTCAGTTCTCTGATAGGTGACGAACCATACATACATCCGATGCAGAGCGACCTGCCACGGGCGCCTTTACCGAGTCTTGGGTCTATTCCGGTACACACAGAAACTGTGCAGAATATGTCATATCCTCCTATGGAAAGTTCAACTACAGCTTACCCTAATTCTGCTCCGTACCCCACCTCGTGTCCATACTCTCCGAATTCCCAAATCCAAACTGGCCAATCCGGCGGCGAACAGATCCCACTCGGAACATTACGCAGCAATAACATTGGTTTCGTCATCCCTCCATGTGCGCCGAATCAACCCAATTATAATTCTCCTTACCCCGGGAACATAAGTAACAACCAGGTTAACCCGCCCTACCCTGGGATCGTAAGTAACAACCAGGGTAACCCTCCCTATCCCGGGAACATAGGTATCAATCAGGGTAACCCGCCTTACCCCGGGAACATAGGTACAAATCAGGGTAACCCGCCTTACCCCGGGAACATAGGTTCAAATCAGGGTAACCCGCCTTACCCCGGGAACATAGGTAACAATCAGGGTAACCCGCCTTACCCCGAGAACATAGGTAACATTCAGGGTAATCCGCCTTATCCCGCGTACACCGCGCCTTCGGCACCTCCTCCAAGTTGATTCACTTAATGCATCATATTTTAATTATAACAATTCTTGTACCTATGTGATAATGTGGATAGTAAAGCAAATAAATTAAAAAAAATATTTGGTGTCTGTCGGAACCAGCACCAGTATTATTATTATTTAAATCGATATCGTGCCATTTGTAAGTACATAAAATAACTGATACTTTATCAGTTGTAATTTCATACATTAAGGGAAATACCAATGTTTGTAATGGTTTTGCATTTACGTTTTACGTGTATTTAAAATACGCACAAAATTATCTTAATAGACATGCGTTACTTTGTTTAATAATTATTGTTTAGACATACGTAGCTGCTATTTATTTCAAATTTACACGCACAATAAAATCACAAAACGTATTTCAAAACGAAATTAGATTTCTAGTCCAAAACAGCAATGCAAAGGGCCTTCTTACTTAATCAAAACCATTTTTCTTTATATTATATTTTAAACGTCCCAGCAATGGGACGTATATAGGCTGTTTATGTTATATTATAATGTAACTAGGGTTCTACTATTCTTATATGAAGTTTTTATAAAATATAGCTAAAAGGAAAAAAGTGTTTCCATATTGTTATTATTATATTTTTAATAAGTATATTTTCCTATAGCTATTGCATTTGCGTAATTAATCATAACTAAGCTGCCTTATAGTGTTAAGGATGATGTTGTTGTCTGTTTACATAATTATTTACCTCATAAAATTGACTGTTATAATGCTAAAATATTTTTGAATTATATACATAACGTAAAAAAGTATAAATACTTGTCCTTAATAAACTTACTACTCAGAACTTGCCATACTGGCTTACGTATTTAAAACTAGCTTAATGTGTGTTTAACTATTATAACATGGAGACCCGTTATCTATTTTACTTAAAAATACTAAGTGTTTTGTACTAATTCTATTTCTCTTTTGTTTTGTATTTTGTTTTTTCCTGTTTGTGCAATAAAGTATTTGTTATGTTATGTTAACTTTTAACATGCATTTAATGCAAACAGCGTACGGTCTACAGCGAATAACCTGTTAATATGATAATTTATAAGTATTATAATATCATGATATAAATATAAAACAGTACATTATTTAAATAGACTTCTATAGATACTCTTGTTGTATAGACTCTCTTCTTCAAAGTCCATATCGCTTTTAGTCCTGTTCAAGAACTTAGCCCGTCATTGATTGTCTATCGTCTACGGCTCTACGTAGGTACTAAAAATAATCTAGGGCGCCACACACACTCCTCGCATACTATCGGACTGCTATTAAAAGTTTGTACAACACTCATATGTAAACCAATAATAAATCGACAATATTGTCTGTTAGAATCCGGCTGCCGCGCGATTATACACATTACTCCGAAGTGGCTTCCAGCTTTATTTGTACCTTATTTTACTATTGTTAAAGATTTTCCTGGCCAAATCTTCCCGAATATAAATACTCCAAAAAAATGATTACTTATATTTTTATACTATTAAGGTATTGAATTTAAATATTTTTTACTTGAAATGTTATAAGATGTATTTCTTCTATATTTACTAGTTTGTAAGCGTTCGTAAGTACCCACGTCATAATTACCTGTATAATTAAAATGCAATTAGCTTTTGGATGCATGTTGTCTAAAGGTAATATAAATATACGGCAAGACATAAATTTGAAAATAAAACATATTTTATATAATTTGAGTGCTTTCTCTTCTTTGTCCATTTATTCTATTTTATTTTAAAATCGCCCTGTGATTGGGTGTTTATTCTGAAAAGATTTTCGTATTTTTAAACTGCAAAATGACGAATGTTTTGAAATGTATTTTCGGGCTGACATTGCTTTGGAAAGAGGATGTACCCACTACGTTTCATTGCTATGTTGTATTGCTGTACGAGTTAATATTCAAGTGTCGTCGAGACGGCGACACATGCACTCCACACAACAAATTTATTAATTATTACAAAGTTGTATCTCCATGCAAAGTTGTATGTGTGCGTTCTTCCACATATAGGTTGACCTCGACATTGTAACCTTGTCGGTATCGCAATTCGCAGACTGTTTCCAATTTTTTTAGTCTTTAATGTCTATACTAAATAATGAATGAGTAACAATAAATAACCAAGAACCTAATGGTTTTAAAACATGATAGGTATTACACACAACATAATATCATCTAATTATTATTAATAAGATGATAATGTTGTAATTAACTTTCCAAAACTGTTGGATTTTATAAGCAATCTTCCATTCAAGATTTAATATAAAATCGATATCACATTAGGTCCCGCGGGCTTTTTTTAGGTTTGGGGGTTAAGTGACAAATGATCATGGAAAAACAAATGTTATTCAGTGTTTAGGTAAATAGGTACTTACCTTAGTAGACTTGAAATAACATTAGATAAATTTAGTTAAAAATTGCGTATTTATTAAGCAATCATACAGTAACATATTTCTATAAAATGAGATAATCTTTTAAAAAACAAGCAAAATATTTATAAAAAAAATAATTGTATATCTAAAGCACCAAGTATTTATATTCGCACGCATTGAGTTTATACAAATATCAAAAAACATGAATGGTCATCCTTAATTTGTACTTTTGTTAACTTTGTATAAAATCGTAAAAAATGTGCGAAGCTCCTAGAATAAAGTACTATTGAAACTTGACAATATCTGATGCTAAACACTTCCTATAAGTACTCGGCTTTTACACGCAGATGAAAATCTTTCTCCAATGATGGCAACATTTTATATATTATATATTTTATATAAAGCGTGGTGATTAGATGCATCAGCAGTGTTGCCTTGCATGAACTTAATATCTTTAGACAATTTACAAACCGAGTAAATGACTAGACCTTACAGTGGCTTGTCTGGCGCGAAATCAATATTTTTGCCATTTTTAGACGTCTGCCACTTCTTTGAATGACATTAAAATTACCTTTTATACTACACCTACTCAGAAAGTGCTTTCTTCCTTCTTTAAAGGGGGGCAGGAGCACAACATTATTGTCATACCAAATCAGGAGGGAAAAATTTATGAAATTCTATTACAGGGCGCCAAGCTTTCTATATATTAAATTTATGACAACATGTCAAAAGAATAACAAGTTCCTGGCAAAAACTTAAGTAATGGAGCGTTAAGATTTTTAAAAGAAATATGAAAAAAATATAAAGCGACAATCGCGCGGCTCACTATATTGTGGTAAGCATCAATTTTCGCAAGAATATGAAAATCAGGTATACAAAAATGTTATCTAGTTTCCTTGTAAGAAGGTGTAGTATAAAAATCACTACTCGTGAGGAAGTACGATTCCCAACTTAGGTGTATTAAGGCCCTCGGCTGCCCTGGTTGCCTAATCTAAATCCATATCCTATTCCTGGTATTTCTTAACACAATATCACAATCTTAAAAAATGGCATAAATTACATATTGAACGACGCGCTACGTATATTACAATTGACTTAAATGATAAATATAAAATATAATAAGCTGTGGTTTAAGACCCTACTTTAAAAACATACAAAAAATTCGTGGACATCAATCACAATAACTGCATATTATATTCGTCACTATGGTAATAAACTGTAATTAATGCGTATAACAATTATAAAACGTTCTTACAAATATTAACTTTCAAAAGTAACTATACTTTAAACTGCCTGAAACATAAACTAAAATTATAAAAAAATTATGATGGTGATTTCGGAGACTTTTTGACCACATATTTTAGTGGATATAGAAATCAATTAATCTCTAATCGTATTATAGGCACAATTTTGTCAGGCACTTATTTCTGTACACTATTTAGATATGGCACTATAGTTTATTAACTTGATTTGTTTATTGTTGTTTCGTCTACCCTAATTTACTATCACAATAATAATTAATTAATATTAGTAAGACACGAAGTCCTCAAGTTACCTGAATTAAAAAAAAATGTGATTCTTAAGTTTATCTTAATATTATGCGTATCAGAATGGAGGTATTACGGTACATTTAATGTATAAAATTCATATTTTTTTATATTTAAACGAAAGACTTAAACGGTCATAATAGGAACCTCTATTATAATGATTATTATCTCCCAATCTATCTAACCCTCCAGTTTTCTATAAAAAATAGTTATTTCTTCTCATTTTGTGAGTACTCGGGATTAAATGCTGGCTGATCATTTTCTGTAAAATAAATAGAAAATACTTAAATAATTGTTTTATTATTTAGGTAAGTACACATACAAAATAGCATTCATCATTTTATAGCACCTCTTATTTTTACTTTTAAAAATGTTATAATTAATAAACTGACAACTTAAATAGCTAATAATGAACATTGACTTTTTTGGAATGTGTGTGATGTACCTATCATGTAGTTAATAGAAAAAAAAATTTAAGTTAGAGAAAATAAGGTTAAATAAATGTATTAATTTATCATGCAATCAATAAATAATGTAGAAATGCGTCATGTAAAAGCATTTCACGTTATCGACGGAACCGAAGCGATAAAGGTCTTTTGATCTACTCTATTATGATGCCATTAAGTAACAGTGGTTATGATAAGAAATGAGAAGTTATCTAAGAACAATGCTGTAACCATAAAAATGTTTTTAATTTATCTATTATTTTAACTTAAACTAGTTTAAATATTTGGTGACAGTGGTCTTAGGAATTCCATCGATATGAATTTACTTATAAGTTTCAAAAGTCTAATCAGTTTATCGCAAAGTCTCTTCTTCTTATCGTGTGGGTTGTGAGGTGGCCACCAACCTCATCAACCTTGGTGTCAGGGTTATTATCGCAAAGTAATGGATTAACTTTGTAAGTACGTCTTATCCCCTTTTTGTATGCTTTCGCAGTGCAGCATGGTAGTGAAGTATGCCCCCCCATGTTACCTAGGGTTGTTTGAGGGGAAGTACGTATGCAGCAACGGGACAAATACAGGCTCTTAATGTTATGCTTTATGTCCGTTTTAGATGTTATTAAAACATTTTTACTTTTGAGTGAAATCAACTGATTGCTAACAATCAGTTGAAATGTCTAAACATTTCGCTATATTACTTAGTCCAGATAGTTTTTTAAATGTTATTGTGTGAAAAGTGAAATTGTATGAAAACCCTACGTCCCAACGGGGTAAAAGGATTAGAAGATTTTATGAAAATTGGAAATTAATAATTTTATTACGTACTTACTGAAATTATCTGGGGTACCAGGCTCTGGTGCACTCGCCATCGCAAACGGGGACATTTTCGAGGGCTAAAAGAAAATCAGAAAGTAGTGGAGTTAATCGTCGGAATATTTTAAAAAGTAGAGTAAGAAATGTCTGAGACTGAGACAAGCTTTCATTCGACACAAAATGATGTAGGTACCTAAGAAGGTTAGGCACCTAACCTAAACCATGACCTACCCTTTATTTAAGAATCATCGAAAACCATTTTTGTAAAAACCAAGAATTATTTATAGTTACGTAGGTAGTCTAAGAGTTTAAAAAAAAATCTAGTCGAACTGGCATAACTATGTATACCAAGGTCATCGTCTGGAGGATTCATATAATTTATTGTGTAGATTTTTTGTTACCATAACCGGTGAGTGGCCTATAGAAATACGGGTTCACTACGATAAGCTAAGAAGTTGAATTATGAATCATTTACAGAGTGTTTTTTTTTTATAATTTTAAATACAAAGTACCCAAGACGAATGGGTTAAAGATGTGGTAAGAAGCCTATTACAAGTCTAAGATGAGAGAGTATTGGCGCTTTCTACTAATTCTAAACCTCTAAAGGTTTCAATTTATCATCGCAAATCGCGAAATAAAAATAGAACAGCCTTCCACCATAATTATGAAGGTCATGCCTAAACAGACAGACAATGGGTAAGTAGTGTGTACATGTATACGACATGCGACTTTATTGTCTGAAAATACTCACCGTAGGATACATATTTACACTTGGATGCAGCGTAACTGTCGGCAAATTGTCACCTCCAGGCATCGTGAACCCTGGCTGTACAGGGCTCGGTACTGGGTCATTGCCAACCGGGTACGGAGAAACTGAAGGAAGGGCTTGGTTACCAGGGTAAGGAGGATTTGCCCCGGGATAAGGAGAGTTTGAGGAGGGGTAGGGTGATGTCGTCCCTGGAAAAGGAGAGTTCGGCGCGGGGTAAGGCGATGTCACCCCTGGATAAGGTGGGTTCGCCCCAGGGTATGGTGAATTCGCCCCTGGGTAAGGAGAATTGGTTCCTGGATAAGGACTTGCTACAGGTGGGTACGGAGCTCCGTTGTTCACATTGGGATGGAAAGTTTGGACCTGGGGAGGATTTCCTTGCTGATTGGGATACTGTGTCAATGGAGCAGTAGGTTGGGTGACTATTTCAGGAGGTTGGTCTTCGTCGGTATCTCTCAACGGTATGTGACCCAGTATGAAGCGACGATAGACTTCAGAGTTGGAGTGACATCCTGACGGTTCTACTGTCACCTGAAACATTACTTGTACGTAAGTATTCGGTACTCACATATCCGCTGGACTAAAAAATATTTTAATAATGCTTTTTACTTTCCATCGTGTGTTATTATTTTGTTTGTATAATAATGGTGCTGTTTCCAGCAGAAACGTAATTTTATTTTAAGTGATTGACAGAATTTTAAAATTTCACCTACGTATCACGGTTCATAACATAACAAATACTTTATTGCATTAACAGGAAAAAACAAAATACAAAACAAAAGAGAAATAGAATAGAATTCATATTTTTTGACGATACATAAAAAAAATCTTACAATCAAAACTCACGGTAAAAGTGTAAGTAATGTCGATATATTGGCACGCATCCACATTGCAGACTTCGATATTTGGGATGTCCATCTCTAGCGTCCAGTTTCTTGTGGTGTTGCCAGCAATCGGACCTTTCTTCAGCTTGGCGATCACTTGGACATCACTGCGGGTGTCCGGTTCGTGAGTCGCGCGGAATCTCTTATGCTGTTTGGGAAATATAATTAAACAATAGTTAGTCAAAGGCGCGTAATGACTAATTCGTAGCATAATGATAATAATAACGAATATAAGTTACGTATTTGAAAAGAAAAAAAAATAACAGTAACTCTTATTTAAAAATAAGTGTACAAATACATAGTGCGTACATACACACACGAACTTAATCCTTAGCGGTTAGAACATAGTATGGGCATAAGAAATCAGAAGATAAGACGCAGCTACATCACACATTATATTGTATAACGCATAACATAGCATCACTCCTGTATCTCCGAAGTGGTAGTCAGAGGTGTATTGATTCAAACTTTCCAAACATTACTCTATGTCGATTTCAGTGGTTTGAGAGACCGAGCTGGGATTCGAACCCATGACGATGTTAGTCGCGCGTTTTCCTATCAGGGCTATCATGGCTTTTTTCATATGCAGCCAGACTCTTTTGGAATAAAAAAAATTGTGTAAAAAAAAGTTTTCCAGCAACTCAAATCTGACGCACACACCTCTTTAAGCTCCAATTTGATAGTGTCGATCTCGACGTTGCTGTTATTGGCGACGGCGAGATCGATCATCATGGTTTGTCCAGCGCAGTACCCAGACTGTGGCACGTGGGCCGTCACCTCGCACAAACCGGAGCTCATGCACCAACAGCAGTACGTCTCTTCGAATACGAAGTCCATTGGTTTCTGGTAAATAAGACAGTTTTTTTTAATTCAGTCTAATTTAATTTACTATTAGGTGTGGTGTGGTGTGGGGGTGTGTGTGGTGTGTGTGGTGTGTTAGGTGTTAGGTGTGCAATGGTGCTGATTACACCAGAAATTAGGAGCACTACTAAACTTGTATCGTGAGTCTTGATGATGAGTGTCATGTTTCGTGTTCAAGTACTATCAATACTGGGTTTTGATTATTTAATATGTATAAATGGCATCCAACAATTAAATAATGTGGTAAAATTCGCGCCCCAATTGACAGAGGGGCTCATCTGATAATAAGAGAAGGCAAGAAGAATATGAGAGACAGTAAATTAATATTAAATACTACATACTTTGCAATAAGGATCCATATTGAGATCCTTTTGGGCAATCACTTTGATATTCATACACTTCTCTTGATCAAACTTCATAGCTCGGTCGACCACAACTCGGAACTCATATTGGATACGTCCATTACCACCTTCGTATGACGATGGACAGTGCGGGGGAATCAGACATTGGAAAGGGTACTCATGGTGGCCTGGTTGAATGGTGGTTTCACCTGAAAAATATATTATTTTAGTTCTTCCATCGTGTAGGTTGTGTGGTGGATTACCAGCCGCGGCAACCCTGGTTAGGGTTAATATTGCGCCGCCAAAAACGACTATGTACTTACATCAGTAAGTAGTAACCGGAACCAAGAGCTTAACTTGCCTTCGCAAGCACGGATCATTCTTACTTTCGGATCAACCAGTAAAGACTAATGACCTAAACAAACTGGAGATCTGGAAGTCGAACCCGGGGCCTTCGGATTGTGAACCCAATACTCAACTAGTGGACCATCAGATAAGATTTACAATATTATAACATTACCATTAAATAGGTACTATAGTATAAATTGTGAAGGTAGTACTAATGTCCAAAGTTATTATTATAAGTCGTTTGTTCATATTTAGATAATATGAAAGCATTACTTACCATGTTTTCCTCCAACAAGGTAGAATTTCTGTTCAAAATAGACTTCATGAGAATTGTGCTGCTTGGTATAGTGCTCAGTACGGTCATTCACCCGGCGAGAGTGATTTGTAGTCCAGTGGACATTGCATTCTCCTTTTACTTTTAAATAAATTCCTAAAAAATATAAAAACACAATTAAACTAATAACGAATGAGATACCTACATTCGCGAGAGATTCTTCCAAATTGAGAAAATTAAGAATTTCAATATTGGTGCTGATTCTAGCGATGGTTACTAAATTTCAACTTAATATGACCGTTTTAAAAATAGTGCTGTCCTTTAATTACCATAAGTACAAGAAAGAGATAGACCTTGTTTAGAACCTGACAAACGAAATTAAAATTAAGTTTGTGTGCCAGAATGAGCACCATTATCTAGGTATTCTATTAATTTTATGTTTTTAAATACGAATGACAATAACTTAAAAAAATATAATAAAAAAAACTAACTAACTTAAAATATATTTAAGTTATATTATTTAAATTATAATTTAAGGGTGGCTTGCGTAAGAGTCTTTAAACATGTTTAGTGGCCCACTAAACATGTTTAAAGACCCTTACGCAAGCCACCCTAAGAATAACATAATGTAATACACAAATAAACACAAAACATTAATTTAAAACTTCTTTTGCACTGGCAAGTTAATAAAGATTGTTAGGAAAAATACCTATATACCTATTACAAATTAAATATATTTTCATTCCATAGAATTTTTACATTATGAATAATACAAAACAAATAGAAACGAACAAAACTAAACTTTATAATTATAACATTACAAACAGTTGTTCAATCGGCGAATAAAAACAACTTGCTACCTTCAAAGTTTAAAATTAACCTTAAAGATTAAATAATTGTTACTGACCTCGGAAAGTTTTGGATTTTTCTTGATCAAACACTAGCCGACCATGCACCACTTCTCCAGCGAAATAAGTCAAGTTTGGATGGTCAAATTCAATTCGCCCTTGATCAAAACCCATTGTTTCAGTTTTTTCCTATATATTTACCCTAAAAAATGCAAACTAACTTTAATATGTCCTATGAGAGTTTACTGTAACAGTTGAACCGGCGTGATATTTTAAGTGTTTGTTTCGGAATGCATAAATAAATAAAAAAATCGTACACTACTAGGCGTCGGCAGGCGCCAAATTGGCGGTGGGACCGGGAGGACGAGCGAGTCCTCAGAACAATAACTAAAGCATAGAAGGAAGGCTAAAATAGCAACAGAACTCTATAATTCTGCTCTACTTTATCTTACGGAACCGGCGTAATGTTAGACAAAGACGCATATACAAAAATTGTTTCGTAATTTCGTAGGTTGTCACAAGTTTTTCATTGCCTAGTGTTGGGTTTCACTTTAGTAATATGTCGATAAAATTAAATTTACTTACAATTAATGTCGATAAATTTTTTTTACAAGATTTCTTTTTGTAGGATGCAATTATCTTCTTCTTGATGAAAGGAGACTCTGTCTCTGATAGGTAAGTATCTAACCATTTTTGGATTATATTGTCTGGTTTATATTAGTTTGGAGCTGCAGCTCACATTCAGGAAGGAAAGAAAATAGCCAACTGTTATCGTTTCATCGGTAAGTATTTTGTAATATTCGAATTTATTTATGATGTCATCCGCCGTGCACTGGTGTCGATCGACGTGCCGTGCAAATTGGAACCGCCGCCGCCGGGTCTAAGCCGCACAGACGGTAAGAGGCCCGATGGGGTCACGCCATAGACATAGAAAAGAGTATGGACTGGAAATACCTACAGAAAAAACGTGCCACTCTGTAAACATAAAATGGCGGTCTTTACTAGGGCTACAAGCTGTTTCAATACTAGGATTACCATACTCGTACCTACTAGATATAGCATTATACTTAAAAAAATACGGCATACAAGTATTCATAAGAGAACAGAAAGGGAAAGTAAAAGGTAGGTAGGTGGTGTACTGTATCTTTCGTGCAAAACTTGTAAGTATTGTATGTTGTGTGCAATAAAGTATATTTGTATTTGTAAAGGAAGGTTTAGTCAAGATTTATCTAAGTCGCTTACACAAATCTATAACATTCATTACATTCTTTATTGGGCGCAGTTCGTATCAACCTGGAGTGTTGGAGTAGGAGTAAATAAGAAAAGGAGGTAAAATGAAATATAAATTAGATCGTAAATCTGTTCATTAGCAAGTATTTATTTCACACGTTATTAATTATGTACATTATATTTACAATAAATACAAATTTATTAATTTCTAAACAGTGTCAATTTGCTTAGAAACTGTCTTTGTGACACCCTGTCACATTGTTTTTTTTTTTTCATTAAGTCGTTTGATCTTGAGGCGGGACTTGTTCAGCTTTTCTTTTAAATTTTTCATCTCGTCTTCTTGAACTGACTGAAATAAAGTTTAATAATAATGTTAAAATAGTATATGTACAAAATAATCTATAAAAATAAAAGTAAAATATATCTGATTTAAGTGCATTGTGCAGCTGGTTGAATTATACACTCTATATATGTATATCATGTTAAAAATATAAAAAAAGAAAATTATTTGATATACCTTTTCATGTAAATCCAGTCGACACTTTTGGATTTAATATCTGAAATCAAAGATAATAATAATTTACTTATATAAAACGTGTACAACTCATAATTGTTTAGACATAAAACAACTACAGACTTAGTATATATATACTAAGTTTATTAAGTACATAATAATATGTAGTTGAATGATAGATAGTATAAACGTGTTGTGATAACATGATACAAATATCTTATCAGTGAGATGATGCAGGCTAGGCTGAAATTTAAATTTAAACACCATTTCATCTGTCTGATCTATAATGTTCAATGTAATGTAGGAATAGCATCGTCTCGAAGACGCCTCCACTTTGAATTAGGAACACACATAAATGAATCCGCAGTAAAATGTTTCGAGCAAATACGGCTGTACTTATTTGGAATCCAATTTCGTCTATTAATGCGAATTATCCATTCTTTCTCTTTGTTATCGTCTACAGGAAATCTAAAAATTAAAAGTATCGATAATTTTAGTACATCACTATGGACAATCAACATAACCTCAAATCAATTCCGTATTCATCGATGAAACGTATAATATAATGGATATCTCAAATATTTTATGCTACAAATCTATTCAGCAAAACATATTACTTTCCTAAAATTGTTCAGCAGTTCACATTTCACTAGAAAATTACAAAAAACTTACCGATGAAACGACAGAAGTTGTTGGCTATTTTCTTTTCTTCCTGAATGTGAGCTGCAGCCCCATACCACACAAGACATAATGTCACACAGTCGAGACACTCAATTATTTGATATAAATAAAAGTTTCTTTCTATTTATTTGGAAAAATATTGTTAAATTATCACTTAAAACAATCTGAACACAAGACACTCGTAAACACAGTTGACGCGACCGTGTCAAATAGTTCGGTAAATATAAGTAAAATCTTCTTATGTATGTTACTATGTATTTGGCCGAGTTAAAATGAGTCCAATAGGTCCAAATGACATTTCATGTTGTGACAACCTCGGAAAAAATGAAGCAAAGAGCGAATCATTTGTCCTTTTCTCACTCATAGTTTGTGTCGTAAGCTAGAAGAGAGCCGGTTTATAGTTTCTGAATTCTTATTTTAGCCTTCCTTCTATGCTTTAGTTATTGTTCTGAGAGCGAGTCGTTGTCAATGTCAAGTTTTGGAACAGAGCGACGTGTGTGTTGTGCGGAGAGGGGCGGGGGGGAGGCCATTATCAAATGAAAATATTGTGAAAATAAAAGAGGGATTAAAAAGGGACAGAAAACGCAAAAGTAATACAATAGATAGAGACGGAATATACTTTGAAAAGGTCGCTTTACACCAACTCTGCACGATCCGGTCGTTTGCTATAAAGCGACGTACCATAATATTCGTGATATGTTGAGCGACCTTTTCATTGCTTTTTTTTACAGAAAATATAAATCTTATGAATCGATTTGCGTAGAATCGATCAAGTATGTTATTTTTTTAATAAGATTTGGTTGCTTCAAGTCGTCACTCCACTCGGTCTGAGTAGGGTCGGTACAACATGTGGAGTATTCTCCTTCCATTTATATCTGTTAGGACTATGGTTAGGACTGGTTCTTGGTCAGGACAGCGATTACAGTTTTCTTTCACACCTACTTCACACACATTATCCTTCTTCACAAAATTCAACCATACTTTTTTGGGTCGTCGTCGTCCCTAACACTATATCCATCATCCCAAATCATTCACATTCAAGCCGCAAGTACTGCTATTCGAATATGATTTTTAACATTTACACAATCGATATTTTGTTCTTTGATTGTTGAATCGATTCACCGAACAAGCACTTTTATGCACATTTTTTCCTCAGTTGTCAAATAAATTGTCAGATGGGTAGATGTGTCGCCCTTTCTTCCTCTATTTACCGCGTGTTTTCAATATTATTTTCGATTTTATAACATAAACATTATTGTGTTTATTAAAATTTATCGTCAAAATAACCGGCGAGTGATCATGTTGTAAACGATTTACTTTTGAAATTCATGTGGTGACTCAAGTAGCCTAGTTATTTGTGGAAATATCGATGAAAAACGTTTCCTAATAGCATTCTTATCATCATAAGTATATTTCCTGTGTTCATAAAATTCAAGAATGGTGAATATCATGTCGTAGTTATTCAACTCTGCAAGTTAATAAATTCGGTTTATAGTTGTTCTTTGTAAATTTAAATCAAAATGAGTTCTCCAGAGAAGGACATAGAGCTGAGTCCTGTGAAGTCCGAAGCAACGGCTAGTGCCAATACGAACAAGTCTGAGAAATTAAAAGTACCTTTAGATGATGAGGAAGATGTCATCATTGGACGGTTTAGGAAAATTAGTTCGGCAAAGTCTATGGCAGCCACAAATGGTAACATACAGTATCCCTCAGATATACCATTCCGGAGTGATGATGTAGAGGCTGGATTGCAATTGAGGAAAGATAAGGAGATTTGTGAACGGGATAAGTTGCTGGCGGAGTCGGTGAATGAAGGAGGAGTGGATTCCTTGAAGAGTCAAGTTACGAAGAGCAGTTTTAGAGATACAGAGAAACCGTCCCGGTTTAGAGACCAGCCTTCAGCTACGAGGTTTCAGGTGAGTTTAGACATGGCTAAAAAAAATTCAATTATTTATTTATTAATAAATATTAACATAATATAAACATATTAATATTTTTAAAAATAAATATTAACTCACTCATTTTTATTATGCCTAAATTTTATTTATTTATTATTTTCTCTTTTATAATTAAAAACAAATGTTCCTCTGGTTTCAAAAAATAATTCTTAGTTTATTTTTGGTTTATAGTAAAAAAAGTATTTGTTTGTTTTATACTTTAAACAATCATAATAAGATTAGAATTATAACTAAAAATATTAAATTGTCAGGGTGATAACTTGTTTTTTTAATAGGTAAATTATTTTTTTACAAAGCAAATATATAAATGTAGCTACCTACTGTTTTTGCATAATGTTATTTATTCTTATTTATTTCATAAACAGTCTTGTACTCTTTTCCACCATATTGGATTTCCAGTTTACTTTGTAAGTAGGTATTTGAAATATCTTTTTTCCTGCTGATTTTTCACTCAATAAATAAATTATACTGATTACCTAGGTACATATTAGTAGTATTTATTTATTTATAACTAAAATTGTTTATTGTGAGTGTTATAAATAACACTTAAATCCAGATGACATGACAGAAAAAAGTGCGTCATGAATAGCCTGTACAAAGTGGAAATGTCTGGTTTGCAAAATTATTATCATGTAGGGGCTAGCATAATAGATATTCTCCTGCACATCATGTCGCGTCGATGCGACAAATACCGTGGGCTTCGACCAATACATGCAACGTAATCAGTGACCTGCATTCCCGGTACCTACTGTAGTAAAAATACGGTAGAACAGTAATCACACTTATTTATTCTGGTATCAAGAAAATAACACTTAACTTGGTAAACACATCCGATGTCGTCAAGGTCCCCAACGCAAGAGAGCGTGTATCAATCCGTCCGATTTGACAACCCCATTCTTGTGTTGCCATTTATAGAAAAATGTCTTATAACTGTCAACGAACTATTCAGCCTAACACTCGTCCATCCTGACCGCGTGTATGTCCCCATACACGTCGACAGATGAGCCTAACACTCGGCTGATTGATGCACGCTTCCAGCTTAATGTACCTAATTAACAAAGTATATTTAAGTTAATCACACAATAAATGCACAGAATAAATCTCATTTCATTTCATTTCAATCTTTTCACACAGTTTCATAGAGCAGTTAAGTTTTTGAATAGACATGAGGTTGTTCATTTTGAAATTCACTATACAAAGATTTTAATCGTAAGACCCGGTTTTCTAGACGCAATAATTAAATGATAGAGATTCGATTTATCTCAACATTGGGTTTTACGACCATTAATGTAAAAGAAAATATTTATATTCAAATTAAGAATGTTGGTAATATAGAATGACCTGTAATAGGTATAGATTTATATGAACCCACAAAAATGCTTTCTAGCCGTGGGTAATAGCTACCGATTTATGGTGGTACAAAGGTAATTTCAATTAGCTGCACAGAATAACAATTCAAGATATTTATATATAAGGTAATCGATTTTGTTTACAATTAAATTAATCTATATTACATACTAATGAACCAATCACATGGTCCATTCTATCTCAGTTCTAACGAACCAATCACATGGTCCTTTTTATTTCAATACCAACGAGCCAATCACATGGTCGTCTGTTTCTCTAATATTAGTTAACCAATCACATGGTTCTTCATACCTTAAATTTAACGAACCAATTACATGGTTCTTTATACCTTAAATTTAACGAACCAATCACATGGTCCTCTGTTTCTCAAATATTACCTAACCAATCACATGGTACTCTATACTTTAAATTTAACGAGCCAATCACATGGTCGCTACCTTAACAAACTATTGTCATAATACCTTTAATCTTATCGTATCGTGATACCTTCATACACTAAATACAAAAGATGTAATATCGTTGATTTAAATTTGATTCGCAACTCTAAGTCATGATCAACAACAATAAACGCTGTTAAAAATCATGTTCACTGTCAATATTTTCAAGATCCTTGTCACTTTCATTTATGCTTAAGGCTGCTACATGAACCCAGGGCAACATAACGATCGGCAGCGAATGTAGTTTTACGCTTATGTCTACTATTACTTAAACCTGGTGTCGCCGCGATTTTATACCGGTCATTACCGAGTACTGCAATAACACGATATGGACCCGAATAATTGTGGTAGTAACTTTTTACTTTTTCCATCATTTTTAAAATTTGAAGACGTAACCTCTACTAATGCGCATATTCTTAGAATATGCGCATATTCTTAGAATATGCGCATATTCCCAGAACACGCACATTCGATGCAAGCATCCACACATATATATTTTTTTTTTTCACGAATCTTGACATCTTAGGAAAACCAATATGTCCTCTTCAACCGATCCAGTGTTCTCTAGGCCAAAGTGGCCTATGTCGTCGTGGTTCATACGACATAGCTGCCACCTTGCCCCCTTCGGCACCACCCAACGCAAATCAGATCTATTACAATTAACACACCTGTATAACTTGTTATCCTTGATAACATATTTTTTTTTCTTTTTTTTCGTTTATTTCTTTTAATCTAAGTCAGATGAAAGTATCTCTCGAATCCGGCATAATTCACTATCGCCTAACTGCAGGGTGTGAAGCCAATCGTCACCTTCCCTAACGAATAAACAACTTCGTTGCCAAATCCCCTTAAAGCTGTCGTTACGTTGTTGTGTTGTAGGCCCAAATGTGTTAATTCTGAATTTGCCAAAAGAGAAACCTCACTGCCGAAATCTACAAAAGCTTTCACTGGAACCCCGCTAATAAAAACTTCTTTATAGAACTTTAAGTTCAGAGTAGACGTGGATATGCACATCGTCTTTTGAGAATTGGTAGCCTTACTATCACGTTACTCGTCGGGTTTCATAAAACAACTGTCTATTTTATGACTACTTTGTTGCACCGAGTACATTGAATAAGTGGTTTCGGGCACATTCGAAATGGGTGACCTGATCCCTTACAATTAAAACAAAATATACTCTATCTATAAATATAATATATTTTATCTTGAAACCAACAGCTCTATTACCATTGCTGCCGCTAGTTATATTGAACCCTACGTTTGGCCTATTTCTAAAATTGAAACGTTCAGGGATAATTGTCTCCTTATTACTCATTAGGAATTCTAATAACTGTTCAGGTTCTGTGCACCGTAACGCCAAAGCATTCGACTTGGTAGTTTTGTCACTCAACCCGTGTATCAGACAATCTACCGCGCGTTTGCCGATATTGCACTGGTTCAACATTGCCAATTTCTCGTAAAAGTACACTACGATTGGTTCCTGGAACATACTTTTGCGCTTTAGCATGTACTCCAAGGACTGGCCATAGTTTTGCTCAAATGGGAATGCACTACACAACTTTTGTTGCTATTCCACCCACGTATACATTATGGTTTCTAGACTATCATACCACGATTTAGCCAGTCCCTGCCGTTTCTGGCAACGAGAAATGAATTGTAGTTCTTTCGTCCCAACCGTAGACGGTGGCGCACTCATTCACCTTTTTTTTACCAAACATCTACTCGCTGTCCATTCGATGACGGGTCAACATCTGGAAGTATATTCTTAGGATTGGGGTTATTAGAGTGACTGGGTGCGCCTGCCGGCGTCGGCTGGGGCTTTATTGAGTTTAGTATGTCTATAACATCCTTGGACGTGAATGTAGGACTATCTATCCGTCTAGACCGATGCGCGGTATTAATTCCTTCGTCATGTGCATCTGTATGCGGACGTTTCATCCCATGATTGACGTAATTTCTGTCTGGTAGTCTACTACGTTCACGGTCACGTTGAAGTTGATCTGAAAGAAACTGCAGCCATGCTCGCTCTCGCGCTTACAATTGTTCTCGCTCCTGTATACTCGAACTATTCCTAGTTCTACTTTGTTGGCGACTTACACTGCGATTACGGTGGTAGAGAGTGGAGCTAGGACTACGTCTTCTATTTCTGCTTCGCGTCTTACTGTGACGATGAGAACAGCTCGATTTACGTCTACGACTTCTACTTCGCGTCTTACTGCGTTGACGATGACAATAGCTTGGAATACACGTCTACGGCTTCTGGTTCGGGTTTTGCTGCGGTGACGACGCGAACGGCTTGGGCTACGTCTACGACTTGTACTACGTATCTTACTTGAGTCATTCCAATTAGAGTGAAGTCCACCCTCGGTATGCACATCACGGTCGGTGCGCCTTTCACGTGACTGCTCGGATGTCTGGATCTCAAGAGTTGTAAGGCTCCGTCGCCTCTGAGCTTCAGATTCATCACGTTGTTGCATATCTTGGTAAACAATTACCGCTCCAACGGTAAAAACAAACTATTCAACGCTACGTGGACTAGCCAAGTTCCGTATACTTTCGCCGCCAACCTTCGAATGCCCAATTTCTGCATTGCGAAATGCACTACTGTCCTCTCATCCCAGCCGTAAACCTCCGCGCACTGATTTACCTTTTTTTTTAGCCACATGTCTATGCGTTGGCTTTTCAGAGACGGATTAAATTCCGGAAGAATATTTTTGTAATCCAAATTTTTATTTACTGATGGTGCGCTTTGATTTAACGGCTGCGATGGGAGAGCATCTTTAATAGTTTTAATTAGTTCGACAACCTTCTCCTGCTCTCTTCTCGAAGCCAGCTCGCGATCAAGCAAGCAGCGACTGCGGCTGCGGCTATCACCGCGGCTGCGGCTGCGTCTGGCACGTGAACGGCTCCTCCTAGGAGTCTCCAGATTAAGGACTCCGTCTCCTCCGTCCATTTCCTAGAACTCGTAAAATAAAATTGTAACCATTAATGACTAACCAACATTTGAATTTTAAAGAATCTAATTTTACTGTTTTTGATGATAACTCGAAAACGGTGCTTCCGGGGCACGTAATTATCCGCCAGATTCTACCATCCAGATAATAAATCCGAAGAACAATCCGGAGTGTTCGGTCGTCCGATATCCGGACAGCATGCCCTAGGTGCATCTAGAGAAAATAGACAATATGTTTGACCCCTTTCATCAACCTCCGTAACCTCAACCTGGTATCATCACATGTGCTGTTCATATAGGATCTATTATTGTTACTAAAGAACACCCAAAACCTGCTAGGGGATGGATAATAAGGCTATGATAACATTTTATTCACAAAAACGTAAAAGTTAAAAATATTTGTGTAAAAATCTCGTAAACTATGCATGTTACAAACGACATCTTCAGTAATCCCTTATAACCCTCAATACCAGCAAGTTCTACTTTATGACAATAAATTACATTTAAGTAGTTCTACTTTATGATAATAATTACAATGACTCTTAATTATATTAGGCCAAACAAAATAATTACATTTTATAATTTAGTATCTAAATAAAGATTCAATTACTGAAACCAGATTGACCGGACCATATTACATATGTACATACATACATATATGATGAGGTGGGCAGAGCCACAAGTAATCAAAGACAGCTTGCAGCCACTGTTGATACGAAATCCTAAGATACCATACATAACCACCATATTATGTGGCCTATAAGAAAAAAAATGTAAAAACAACACATAAATTATCTTGTAAACTACTTACATGTCTGGTCGCAATAACAACGAAATTTTTGTTACCGCTGTATTAATTAGTATTAATCTTTACCAAACATAATAACCCTTTACAACAAAACTTCACTATTATTTCCTTTTATATATTTTTTTTTTATTTTTTTAAATGTAGGTATGTATGTAGCATTGGATTAATTAGGTCATTCATTGAAGTTGAACAATCAAGAGTAATACATTCATTTTTGTTTATTTACTGTAATCCGTACGTAATGTTTAGAATGTGGGTAACTCTTCGAAATAAAGACAGGTTAAATAACTATAGGTAACTACTATTTGAAATAAAAGTTGACTATGCGTAATTGAAACAATTAGAGTCTCACTAATAATTAAAGAATAATTATAATTCAAACAACACTTTTCTACAGTTAAACTTACAAACTATCCAGCTTGAAAAGTGGTCACGCGTGGCAACAAAACATTCCAAAAACGTAGGTACTTACCACTTCTGATATGTAGTAAAAATACGGTAGAACAGTAATCACACTTATTTATTCTGGTATCAAGAAAATAACACTTAACTTGGTAAACACATCCGATGTCGTCAAGGTCCCCAACGCAAGAGAGCGTGTATCAATCCGTCCGATTTGACAACCCCATTCTTGTGTTGCCATTTATAGAAAAATGTCTTATAACTGTCAACGAACTATTCAGCCTAACACTACCTATACTCTAGGTACCCAAATTTGAAATGTTCCTGTTGTAAAAACTCTTTAATAGTGGGGGCACTGACTGCGTTCGGACTTCCAGACGTACGGCCGGGTTCCATCCCTATTTGGTGGATATCCCAACTATGCGCACAAAGCGCTTCGCATCGTCCTTCATTATGCGCACTGTTGAGGAGTGGAATTATCTGCCGTCTTCTGTATTTCCGAGTGTATATAACCCGGGTGCTTTCAAGGCCAGAGTGAACAGGCACCTTCTGGGCGAGCTCGCTCCATCTTACGCGTCGTCAATGCCTTCGGCCAAGTCTGGGGCCAAGAGCAAACCCATCAAAAGTAAAAAAAAACTCTGTTCCTATCTAGTGGTCTCTGATCCTATCTGCCTAAAGACTAGGTAACAAAGCTCTTCTTGACATAACTTTTTACTGCTAGGAATGTTGCCGAAACGGCACTTCACCGAACATAATATCGTGGTTGACTTTACAAAGTGACGTATCTGCATTTTTTTTTTCTAAAATTTATGTCTTATTGACAATAGCAAAAGGTGCAAATCAAGATTCGGTATAAAATTCGATACGTCAGTTAGCGACGTCAGTGACGATATATGCTGCTGTGTACAGTCATGCATGCATGAGCAATATGATGTACCCACTTTAGGACTCTGTCGCACTAACATATTTGACATTTAGTGAGACTTACAGTTCAATTTGTCAAAAAAAAAAATGTGACATGGTACCAAAGTGTATAGGTACATATTAATGCTCGTGACCGTACGTGGGTTGCATTCACACTAGCGGTTTTTCGCGGCGAACGCGGCGCGGCGTCTTGTATTAAACGCCACGATGTCTTAAGAGTGCCCAATGGTGTATGAAAGCAAACGCTCTATACATCTAAGTATATCTAAGTCAACAGGCACACAGACACAGCACATTATATGGAGCAGGGACAACACACATTTGATAACCTTACAGATAAGCAAATATGTAAGCTACCTATAAAAGCCACCTGCTCATACAAATTAAATATTCTAACAGACAATGGAGGCTTTACACTATGGGACATCCGCTTAGCTGAACGGAAGTCATATAGGCACCTATCTATGTTGATAATTGTTTTATAAAGCGTTCATAAAGAGCGTTTCAATGCGTTATCAATTACAAGTTTGTCACGCGTATGCCTAGTCGTAAATAAGTATACATTCTTCGGAGATTGATTACAATTCACAACACACATAAGAGATCTCAGCTATTTCCTGTTGGGTTAGACAGACTCCGCGGAATCCCACTTACTACGATCCTGACAGACCACTTTCGCTTCTTCCACTCTCATCAGTCTTCATTTTTTTTTTTGGTTTTCCCCGAAGGGAACTATGCCCATACAGCCATGTCTTACGTATTTTTTTTCTTGATGATTAATGAAATGATGAAAGGTGATGATGATGAAACCTAAGCCCCCACCCACGGAGTAGATTCCTACTCCGAACCCCGAACGAATTAACTCAAAAGTCCGCATAAACTTTCTAGTTATGAAGCGGCTTCCTGGCACAAAGCGAAAATAGGCAGATACACTTTGTTTATTGAATACTCCGATATAATAACACTCGCGAATGTCTTCCGACTAACTTAATGCGATCATTAACCACAAAACACCACTTCGTATTAATTATTTAGATTATTCAATGAAGAAAGCAACTGTCCCGTTCCCGTTTCCCGCCAAAAAGCCTCAAAGTCTTCATGCTCGCTCGCCGGTTTAGAGTACTCTTGACCTGGCCTTTCGACTACCAAAATCCGACTACGGAAAAATCGAGCTCTAAAAGGTATTGAAACAAGAAAATATTCTGAACTTCTTCCGAATAGTGATGTTTAGGAGACAGCTGTGGTCGCATGCCAATCTGTCCAAAGAGTTTGCTTACCACGGAGATTCCGTAGTCGGGTTTTAGTTTTTAAACTTATATATATATTTTTATTGAACTCTGTTTAAATCAGCAACTTTGCATGTTATTGTTAAAATGCGTGTGAGACCTTACCTTTAGATTATAGATTTTTTCACGAGGAAAGAAACGTAATCATGGATCAACATCATCATCACATGAAAACAAAACACAAATGAAACAAAATGTCTTCAAACATTTTTCCTATAACATTATGGCTTATTATTAACCTTATGCATATATTGGTGCTTAATACCATTACTCGTATATAAGTATATTCTATCGTATAATGGTTAATCGGCTTAGGGTAAATCCGGTAGGGTCGATACGCAAATTCCGGATTTAATTTCCGCAAACACAGTAACCTGAGTCGCTACGCTCGTTTAACGATCTGACCTTTGAAATAAAAAACCGGAAAATAAATGATTTTAATTTTTATAACACTTATATAAAAATAACATAATATCATATTATATTGGGGACAGGGAGGAGTAGAAGAAGGGAAGAGAGGCCTTTGCCCTGCAGTGGGACATTGCGGGCTATGAATAATAATAATACCCTGCTTACCCCGGTGGGAAATAGGCGTGAGTTTATGTATGTGTAATAATAATAATAATCTAAAAATGTGACAAGAGGGAAACCACTGCCCTATTTTTCCCTAAAAAAGTGGCATTAATGCTACACCGACAAGACCGTGGCTCTTAAATTGATGATGATATAAAAATGAAAATCATTTATTTTCCGGTTTTTTATTTCAAAGGCCAGATCGTTAGGAAAGCTCACAAAGAGAAAATTTTAATCGAAAAAACTGACTCGAACGGGATTTGAATCCGCAGCTCTTGTGAAGCCGGGACGAGCGTGTTAACCATTACACAAATTTTCTCTTTAAAAATACAACATTTTTAAAAGACGTAATCCCTTGCTATATAATTACTTTTCGTTAAGTCTTCTTCTTCTATCGTGTGGGTTGTGAGGTGGATTACATTTGGTGGATAACCCTGGTGTTAGGGTTACTATTGAGCCGCCAAAGGCCCCTGACATGGCTCATGTAATGAATACTAACTTATATCAGTAAGTAGTAACCGGGACTTAACGTGCCTTCCGGTGCACGGATCATTTTACTTTCGGGCAGTCAGGTGATAAACTAGGGATCACAAAGTGATTTTTGTGATATGTCAACCGGGTTTTGAACCCGGAACCTCCGGATCGTGAGCCCAACGCTTAAAGCACTGGGCCACCGGTTCCGTTAAGTGAAAGCGTAGGGTTATAGAAGTAAGAGTAGGTGTTTATGTGGGCTTAGTCATCGTAGTTTCATATAAAAGTCTGTTTATCTATCGGTCCTATACACTGAATGGCACGGTTCGCATTTGGCTAGGATAGTACATTTCGTAGAATCGCGATTACTGTACAATACGCCACTCCGGACAATAGTTGTTGATATCATGATGGCATACGACCGCAAACAGCCGCCGTGGTCTAGCGGTTAGAGCGTTGGGCGTCACAATCTGGAGGTCCGGCTTCGAATCACTTTGTGAGATTGTCCTTTGTTTGGTAACGACATTTCAGACTTGAACCACTCGGTTGTCCGAAAAAAGTAAGATGGTTCCTTGCTTCGGAAGGCCGTTTAGCCGTTAAGCCGTTTCCCGCTATTAGCCGTAAAAATACCTGCACCAACCCGCAGTGGAGCAGCGTGGTGGAATAAGCTCCATACTCCTCCGGTTGATTGGTTACTCATCTTCTCAGGCGTGTAGTAAAAACCCACAGAGTTCTCGTGTCCTTTCCAACATGCTGGAGTATTATATTGGCTATGGGTAGATCACTATACGGTTTATCTTACCGTATCCATTTTAGGACTTATTATCAAAAGTGATTCTTGCTTCTGATTACTTGTGAGTTTATCCACCACGATATGAGTTTATGTGAGTTTTTACGTGTTTGTATGTATGATTGGCAAACAGCATTCTTCACGGAAATACAACTATTCATTAAAAACATGTAAGTAGGTATGTATGCACAGCTTCTCGCTGAGTCTTATTTCGCAAAGCTACATACAACACGTTCCAAAGCCGTAGAAAATCATTTGATCCACCCATAAATAAATCTACAATGAATCTCCGAGTAAAACCCATAGTCTTTTGATGTTATTCTTTAGAAGATATGAACGCATGGAATTCTGCGAAATGACTACGAAAATATGTTTCTTTAAAGAACGTCTACGGCCCTGTGCCGAAGGTTTTCATGCAGTTTCTTTTCCCCGGCTATACAGGTCGGGAGAAGCTGCAGTAGTTTTAGGCGGATGAGACGTTCGTTATGAATTCAAACAGTGGCGGCCTTAGGGCGGTGCGAGGTGTGCCATCGCACCGGGCGCAGAAATAGGGCGCCAAAATCAACCAAGACTGGTACAGTCATGAGCAATATAATGTAGCCACTCTAGGACTCTGTCGCACTAACATATTTAACATTTAGTGAGACTTACAGTTCAATTTGTCAAAAAAGTTAATGTGACATAATTAAAACACATAATAACGGGTTCTTACCGCGTTTAAATGGGGATATGAGACTCCCGATATTTCGACACTGTTGCAAGTGCCATGATCACGGGATGACTGATGAGATTGGAGTGGAGTAGGTAGATCCATAATTTTCTACGGGCAGACATATCCCCGGAGATCGGGAGTCTCATATCCCCATTTAAACGCGGTAAGAACCCGTTATTATGTGTTTTAATTATGATAATAACCGCGTAAACTTAATGTGACATGTTACCAAAGTGTTATTAATGCTCGTGACCGTACACCCTGGCCGCAAGCTAACTTTATTGGGTTAGATCGCTCATACCGGGTGGCCGTAAACAACATTTTTTATTTTAAGGGACTGAGGGGTGCCACTTTGAGGTCTCCCACCACCTAAATATTTTGCTAGCCGCCACTGGATTCCAAGTGTTATGTTACCTATTGAATTTGAGCAATTCAAGTATCAAGACTACGCACAACATTTATTTGGAAGTGGGAGTCGAGGGCAACAAAAATATGCAAATGTAATGATATTGGTAGGTATACAGGCAACTTGGTTGCAGTTCATTCGATTTCACTTTCCCTATTACGAGTAACTTTAATGTATGCAGACTAACGGATATAACGTCCCTAATTAAACCACCATATCCGTACTATTATAGCTAATTATAGGATATTTTCTAGAGCCGTCGCAGCCCAGTTGGTGAACGCTTGACTCTCACTTTGAGGTCGCAGGTTCACATCGGTATAGTTTTCAAATTCATGTTTGTATCATAAATGATTATCACGTACTCAGCGGTGAAGGAAAACATTGTATCGAAACCCACGTATGTATGCTATGTGACCTAACTTGTATTGGGCAGGTCAGACAGGCAGTCGTATCTGTAAAAAAACGGACCTGTCAAATCTTCAGATTAGGTGTACTCTGTGGAAACGGGATAACGCTTGGGAGTGATTATGATGGTGATGATGTTGGGATATTTTCTATAACTAGCTATAGGTATGATTCTCCTATCTGACTCCGCAACACCAGCGTTACCGCTTCTATGATCAGTGATCTTGGGAGTGTTAAATAAAAGGCGATGAAAAGTATAAAAAGATCTGTCCCGGGACTAACGCTAGGGAGATACATACATAAACTCACGCCTATTCCCCACCGGGGTAAGCAGAGACTGGAATTCCATTTGCTCCGATACTGACACACTTCCCTTGCTTCCTCCACATTCATCAATCGTTTCATACACGCACGCCGGTTCGGAGTAGAAGCTTGGGCTAGGAAGATTATGGGTAAAATTCTGCCAAAAGCTTACATAACACCCTACAACATAGTACTGAAATAGTTAACGTTTGCCCTGCATGTTTCAATCCAATTAAGGAGTCAGGTAAAGTGGTATTTACGGTACACGGTGTCATTATCAACTCTCCTGAGGTTAATCTTAGCACGCTACTGACAGCACTACATCAGTGTCTATTCCTTATATCCTTTGGGTCGGCGCACACCAAGAGCTATTACGAGGCAGTCACTTTGTGGTAACACTGAACATAACTCAATTGCCATTCCCATAAAGTGCAATATTGTTCGATAAGGACGAACTGCTCGCACTGGCTCGAGGCGCCGCGAGCTGATATCTGGTATGGAGAAGAATTACACTTTATGAGATTGATAATAAAGTATTTTTTTAGTGTTTAGGAGTCCTGTGAAACCGCATGACCGCGATCACGTGCGACAACCGCTGGTTAAGACTACCAACTGCGCCATCAGGTGGTATCATGTAACAAAAGCTTCATACTTTGCTATAAGTATTGCTGTTGATAATTGTGGTTAAGGTGTTCAGCCGATGTACTTCCGTAACTACTCATCCAGGTGTCAAAATGACAAACTTGAAAGGATAATGATAAACTTAAAATGATGAATAGTTTTGCAAGCGTTGGCTCTAGATTCTAATTGCTGTCATTTTGTCGCAATCTTGGGGACCAGATTCCGGTTCCTACATTTTTTTTAAAGAACGTCTAGGGCCCTGTGCCGAGGTTTTTCTTGCAGCTTCTTTTCCCCGGCTGGATGGCCCAGAAGTTCAGGTTCAAAATGAAAAATTAGATAGAGGGGCTCATTAGCTACCAGAAACACCCCCATGTATGTTCAGCAATTATTTACGGTTTAGGAGATATGACCCATTTTGTACCTTTTTCTAGATTTTCTACCTTACATCAGAAATAATCATTGTGTCGCTATCCCTTTCTTAATAATTATTTTATTTTACTTCACAACTTTGCCTAAAGCTGTGTACCGCTCAATCAAAGATAAATCAAAGTCAAATCAAGTATAAAAAAAAAGTTATCGGAAGTCAAAGTGAGAATTCGATCAAAATTGTTAGAGTTGTTAAAACTTCGCCGAAGAATAATAAACACATGAGATTGTCATGGACCCTGAAAGTATTTCTAAAAACTGCTCCATTTAATAGGCTTTTAGAAACATCTAAAAAAAGTACCCTTAATACGGGCAAAAAAACTAAGTAATTTGACCTCAAATATTGCAAGACTGACAGATTTGAAGGAAAATTTGACATTCTCATACAATGTAGCTGCTTCTTTCTAACGTTGTTAAAGGTGCTCAAAGACACATTTTCAATTAAAAGTAAATAAAAATCACGCTTATAATCGCTAACAGGGTAGACATAGCAACAATCCGAAGACAAAACTTGCAGTCACTTTTGGTATTCGTATTTTAATGAAGGTACATAGATTTCAAGGAAAAAGTTATCCCCAAACACTGTTGGTGATTCATACTATTGGATACTAAAATAAAATCTGTCTTTGAGCACCTTTAACAACGTTAGAAAGAAGCAGCTACATTGTATGAGAATGTCAAATTTTCCTTCAAATCTGTCTGTCTTGCAATCTTTGAGGGCTAATTACTTAGTTTTATGCCCTTATTAAGGGTACTTTTTTGGATGTTTCTAAAAGCCTATTAAATGGAGCAGTTTTTAGAAATACTTTCAGGGTCCATGACAATCTAATGTGTTTATTATTCTTCGGCGAAGTATTAACAACTGTAACAATTTTGGTCGAATTCTCACTTTGACTTCCGATAACTTTTTTTTTATCTTTGATTTGACTTTGATTTATCTTTGATTGAGCGGTACACAGCCTTAGGCATAGTTGTGAAGTAAAATAAAATAATTATTAAGAAAGGGATAGCGACAAAATGATTATTTCTGAAGTAAGGTAGAAAATCTAGAAAAAGGTACAAAATGGGTCATATCTCCTAAACCGTAAATAATTGCTGAACATACATGGGGGTGTTTCTGGTAGCTAATGAGCCCCTCTATCTAATTTTTCATTTTGAACCTGAACTTCTGGGCCACCCTGTATAGGTTGTAAGAAGCTGCATTAGTTTTAGGCGGATGAGACGTTCGTTATGTAATAATTGACGATTCAAAGAGTAACTATGTTACCTACTGAATAAAGATATATTTGAATTTGAATTTGAATTCACTCTCAAAAAGATCTGGAATGTGTTTATTTACCGCCATACCCACTCTCGTCAGAACTTAAAGGACTAGAAGAAACTGTCCCTTCTTGTTACCTTGATTGGCTAATTCCGGTCTCTGGAGTTTGGTTTAAGCGTCTAATTCGGGAATTGCATCCTTAATTTCTGAACTCTCAAGATCTTTATCCGTGTTTTCCTTCTTTTTGTCAATTGCAGTATTGCTTGACTCGCTCTCTCCTATAAAGAGTCCCTTTTCCCCACCTTTACCTTACGGCCGGGTCTAGGTCAGGCGCCTACTTGGCCAATAAATCATAATAGCGACAATTGGATAAGTGCACGAACGTTGCGGCTTCCTACAGCCTCGTGTCTTACGCTCCCTCCGACTTGGGTGCTCGGCTGTTCGTATCTCTAGATTGTAGAAATACTGCCGTGCTATTTATTGATAGATATATCAATTTCCTACGCGATGTTTACCTACGTCGACTTTTTCAAATGTAACAAAACTTTTGCTTCATAAACATACGTACATTTGGCGTGGCGAGTAATCAGAAGGTACCTTGCAGCCAATGTCTTATGATGCACGTGTATCCGTTCGTATAGTGACAGCTGACTCCATCACCTATAATACAATCATCAAATATAATAACCCAACTTTTTAGTTTTTACGACATGCCCGGGAAGTAAAGCAGCTTAACGCGAATCTCCTTACGGCCAGTGGCTCGATAATACAGTTCAAAATATATAAAATGACACATAGAATAAATATTTTGAACGAAATAATCGCATTTTGAGACTCGCCGTAGCGGGAATCAACGTCCGGGGAATCGCTGTTAAAGCCATAATTCAAGCATAGGTACATACAGGTGTTTTCAGAAGTCTTTAGTGTTCAGCTTACGTAGGTCAAAGTAAACAGATTAGTTCAAGCAATTGACTTATCTTCAGAATACCATTTCGAGCAAACATATGAATGAACTTAAAACGTAAACGCCTAAATCTTTTACAAATGTTGGCTTAAAATAATGTTTCAGCGTAATCTTGGCGTTTGTAGTAGATATTTCATTTCCATTCAATGTTTACTCGTGTATGTCTATACGCGCCATCTGTGTTTACATGTTTTTATCTTCTAGAGCCACTGTACACTTGATATCGTAGGTATTAAATAAGTAATATCTTTGGCTTGGATAAATTATCCTATTCAAAAGGAATATCGATCCCGCATCAGGCAATGTCTTCGAGAAAATATTTCAATGGTTTTCTGAATTACCGAATATGATACGAGATTAATACAATTTGCGCAAATCCCAAAGCTTGTTGCGCGCCATTAAAGAGGTCTCGTATTTACGGCACTATGTCGCAGTATCTGCATAGAATTATTATGACTTTGTTAATAAGTTCCATTAAAATCCGCGGGACTTCCTTCGTGGAAGTGAAGGTAGGCACCTTCTAAGGTCCATAATTTAAAGTAAAAAAGTAAAATAGTGTGTCATTTCTCTCTTGAATTGAATTGACTACACTATTTGCATAGCCATTAGCTTTCTAAAGCCCGTATGTGAATAACAGTTCAACAAGATTGCCAATAAAAAAGACATAAAATCGTGAAGGTTGGACGCAACAAGGTTCTAGATTGCACAGATATCAATCTTAAGATCTGTACAAAGTGTCAAGAATAAGATGGATATGACAAATAAACACAAACAATAAATCAATATGGTTAGGTATATTTTTAGTATATATGGATTATATTAAATTGTATTTATTAATATATGTACGTATAGTATTAGAGTATTTATTATATTAACTTTAGTTTTACTTTTAGGTATTTATTTATTTATTTTTTGTTGCACCATCCCGCATCCAAGTTGTAAATGTTTGTTTCCTTTTGTTGGTTGCCTGGAAGAAATTGCTCTGTCTCAAATTGTACTGTATTCATGTGTTATGTCTGATTGTTGAAATTTTAGTTCTGTGCAATAAAGTATATTTGATTTGATTTGATTTGATCAATACAGTATCTACAGGGAATCAATTCCATCCATACCATTTACTTACCAAGAATACATATATGATATGTATAGCCAAAGTATCTCCATGGATGGTCTAGTGGTTAGAGCGTTAGGTTTACGATCTGGAAATCCGGGTACGATTAACGATGGGGACATTGTCGAAATCACTTTATGAGACTGTCCTTTGTTTGGTAAGGACATTGCAGGCTTGAATCACCTGATTATCCGAAATAATCAGATGATTCCGTGCTTCGGAAGGCACTTTAAGCTGTTGGTCCCGGCTATTAGCCGTAAAAACACCTCCACCAATCCGCAGCGGAGCATCGTGATGGAGAATGCTCCATACCCCCTCCGGTGGATTGAGGGGAGGCCTGTGCCCAGCAATGGAACGTATATAGGCTGTTTATGTTATGTTATAGCCAAAGTGTATTAGCGTTGGAGTTGACGGAGAATCGAAAGGAAATTAATAGGATTGGTACCAAGATGTATGATGCCGTTGGGAACCATTTTCTATGATGATAAAGTAGCCATGCCCTTAGGAGAGCAGGTAATTTATTTAACCGCTTTTTAGTTAGGTGACAAACATTAGGTGCTCAGCGGGGAAGGAAAACATCGTGAGGAAACCCACACTCCCGAGAAATGCATTTTGGGAAGTATGTGACCTAACCTGTATTGGGCTGGTTTATCCTTCGCGGGTTGGAAGGTTAGACAGGCAGTCGCTTCTGTAAAAAACCGGACCCGTCAAATTTTCAGGTTAGGTAAGCGGACCCTGTGAAAATGCTTGGGACATGATGATGATTAGTTAGGTGACAACGTGACAAGCAGAAGTCTCCGATGTACTTTCCATACTTCCTGTAAGTTCAAGGTGATAAAAACTCCGGCCAAGTAGTTAATGCCATCTGCGGCAAATCTACAATAAGTCACGTCAAAAAAAAAGGTGATAAAATTTGTTTTTTTTTTGCTTGGTTACACGATCTTTTAGCCAACCAGTGTAACTAATCTTGTGACCCAGTGATGTGTTCCCGGAAATGGGAGTCTTCCCGTTGTAAAAACTACACTGGGTGCTTTTATTTTTCAAATTGTTCTTTCTTGTGCTCTGGGGGGTTAAAATGGCCACATCGAAGCAATTCATCTAAGAAAGCAATATTGCTATTTGACATTTGCGCATATAATAATAAAGTATGTGCGCAATGCAAACAAATGTCAAATAGCAATATTGCTTTCTTAGATGAATTTCTTAGATGTGGCCATTTTAACCCCCCTGGTCTTATTTGCCTAAGTGTTACGTAATAAAGCTCTTTTTACATAAGTTTTGCGCATTTTTACTGCTGGGAATGTTCCCAAAGTGGGAATTTTCCCGGAAACGGCACATCACTGCTTGTGACATGACTCAGACAGACATAAGCAGGATAATGCGAATTTCATAGTTAAAAGTTTTTTTACCAGCTTGAAAGATACATCCTTAAGATGCAAAAATAACTCTTGCTGCTGAATGCGTGAGCGTCGCTAAATTTAGATCATTTTATCATTCCACACGAGTAGTTTAGGTATGTACCTTAATTCAATCATCGCAAGCTTGATTATTTTAGCGCGTTGGATGGTTTTTTTCTTGAGCCGTGGTAGCCCAGTTGGTAGAACGCTTGACTCTCACTTTGAGGTCGCAGGTTCGAATCCAGCACAGGCCTAAACCAATGATTGTCGAATTTGTTTTCGAATTCATGTTTGGGTCATAAATTATTATCACGTGCTCATCGGTAAAGGAAAACATTGTGAGGAAATCAACATTCCCGAGAAATGAATTTCCGAGGTATGTAATTTAACCTAACCTGTATTGGGCTGGATTTCCCTTCGCGGGTTCGAAGGTCACACAGGCAGTCGCTTCTGTAAAAAAACCGGACCTGTCAAATCTTTAGGTTTGGTAAGCGGGCCTATGAAAAACGGGATAATGCTAGGGAGATGATGTTTTTTTTTTTATTCAGCGCTATCGCGCCACTAAGGTCGATTAATTCTTAAAATATAATCTCTCAGACGACACGACGACGCCCTGAGTCGAGGTTCGCGCCCAACTGGGCCTCTCAGGCCTACCTTAAATTTTGTACCGGTTGAGAACCCTCAGCGCTCCCCATTGGTCTGGCCAAGTAGTTAATGCCATTTAAGGTTAATAAAAAAAATGGATGGTTTAGGATCATATGGCATAGTAACACGTGGTTGATGATAGAACGTGTATCTAAATTCCCTACAGCCAAGGCGTTGAAAGACGGAAACTATAAACCGTTCTTTGGCAAATGTACTTTGCCAATGTAACACGTGTGTGAACCCATAAAATTCTTCTCTATCTACTTGTTTATCAAAACTGACTGTATGATTTGTGAAACGTTACTTTTATATTATCTTCATCTATCGTGTGGGTTGTGAGGTGGAGTACCAACCTCATCAACCCTGGTGTCGGGGTTACTATTGAGCCGCCAAAGGCTCCTAGCATGGCTCATGTAACGACTACTCACTTACACTAGTAAGTAGTAACCGGGACGGGCTTAACGTGCCTTCAGAAGCACGTTTCATCTTACTTTTGGACAATCTGGTGATCAGCCAGAAATGTCCTAACCAAACTAGGGACCACAAAGTAAGTTTTGTGATATGTCTCCACTGGGCATCGAACCCGGGACCTCCGGATCGTGAGCGCAGCGCTCAACCACGGATGGACTTTATATTGATGTAGACTGATAGACATGCGTAAACTCACGGTCAAAGCGATGCTTGTGAAATATTTATTTTGTTTTAAAAAGGCCGCCAATGAAGGAATTTTAAACATGCCACTTTGAATTTAGAATGTGTATATCGTTCTACTACGTTAACAACAACTACAAAAACAATACCGTTTCTTTAATTAAAAACTGTAGATAAAAATAAAAAAAAAAACCTAGAAGGACGTATATTGACCAAATTGGAGATGTCCTTAGAAAAGGTTTAGTACGATGTACTCTGGTGACGGAGGCCGTGGTCCTCTGCAGTGTGGGACCGATAAGAAAGAAAGAAATTGGTCAAAGCCCTCGATATGTCTTATTACTTGAGATCCTGCAAAACAAGTCTGGGTAAGGTCGTTATATCGTCGATACTTTCTTAAGTTATATAAACGAGAATGGTGTCGAGAGATATCCTAAAAAAAATAATATTCGTGGTGTGGAATCCATGCCGCCCGTGGAGAGCGTTTATGCAGTGCTTGTTTTCTTATAAGAATATTTTTTAGTCTAATGTGTCAATTAGACAGAGTTACTAATGACGAAGTGCTAGTAAGAGTAAGGGAAAAGAGGCAAATATTGAGAGTTATTGAGGACGAAGAGGCAAGATGATTGGACACCTAATAAGACACGACGAATTTATTAAATACATCATAGATGGGAAGCTACAAGGAAAGAGAGGAAGCGGAAGACCAAGAAGAGCTTATATGAAACAGATTAAAGAGAAGGCAAACGTCGTGTCTTATAAGGAGGTGAAGGAATTGGTCTTTGGTAGACAAGAATGGAGAATGCTACACCGACAAGAGCGTGGCTTAAATTAGGGATGATGATGATGCGTCAATTAGATTAACCGTAAAATTTATTAAACGACAATTGATATACATCAAGACGACGATTATTCTTGACTTTTCCTTAAGAATGCATAATTAAGAAGTCACATTAGATGATCATTGGATAAGAAGCGTGAAATTAACACTCCAGCACGCAATGCTACGTCTTAATTGTAACAGCGTATGTTATTTGTGTCACTTTAGACGAAGATAGCTTAAGTTGTTGAGATATCACATCTTAAGCTATCACATCGTGTGGGTTGTGAGGTGGATGACCAACCCCATCAACCCTGGTGTCCCTAAGTCGCGGCTGATGTATGCGCCCGATGAGTGTTGATCTTTAAAGTAGATAAGTACATCGCGCGACGACGTAGACGATATCGCGAGCGGTAACTTAGTCTTCTTCTATCGTGTGGGTTGTGAGGTGGATTACCAACCCCATCAACCCTGGTGTCAGGGTTATTGAGCCGCCAAAGGCCCCTGACGTGACTCAGGTAACTACTACGTACTTACATCAGTAAGTAATAACCGGGACCAACGGCTTAACGTGCCTTCCGAAGCACGGATCATCTTACTTCTGGACAATCAGGTGATCAGCCTGCAATGTCCTAACTAAACTAGGGATCACAAAGTGATTTCTCCCCACCGGGATTCGAACCCGGACCTCCGGGTCGTGAGCAGAACGCTCAAGCACTACACCACGGAGGCCGTTTCACATACCACTGGACACGTTTAAGATATCACATTCTGAACTAGATTTCTTTCAATTAGTTACATTCCGGTCAAAAATTTACACTGATTTGTAACTAGCTTACTGATTGCGAGTTTTTTTTTAATTATTTATTTATGGTCACCAACAGAGTTAACAACAATAAATACATTACAAGTTACTTATATATAAACAAGAGTAATTGTTACCCTAATTATAGGTGACAACGGCATGCAAAATTAACTACAGCAAAGATAGCTTAAATGAGAAAAAAAAGAAGCCTAAAAGCGCATCACGCTTGCACAGCTTAGGCCATTTACACTTAAAACAGACACATTTGTTGTTATTTATAAATAATTGAGTACAAGTTACTACTGTATGCATTGGGCTTACTCGAAATATCTAATTCAGTTTTATTACTTAAACTTAAGAAAAGTTTCCCATACCGGCTATAAAAATGCACTTCTCTCGTGATTGGTAATTTAAGCCAAGTAAGGGGCCGTCCATTAATCATGCGAGGCTCGAGAGAGTGGGAGGGGTCCATGAAAAAATCACGAAATATAAGGGGTGAGGGGGGTGCAGTAATATATCACGAGTATTTAGTTTTTCGGCAAACGCGCAATACTGAACCGAAAAGCGGGGTTTCGTGCAATTATTTTGGTAGGTACTTACTAATAAATACACGTGATATAGGATGGGGTCAAAAATGCCAAAATAAAAATAACATGATTAATGGACGGCCCCTAACACCCAGAGGAGATGCGGTCGCCGTCCGATACCAATAGATGCAGATTTATTTATTTCATATTTAGTTAAAATTCTACAAAAAGTTAACATAAATATGATCGTTAGTTCTAACATATCAAATACAATTATTAATATAATACAATAGCAAATAGGCGCGTATAATAGAGGAGAGTTACCGTTCTATACCAGTGTTACTCTTTATTCAATGCATATACTGGTTCTGATTATAGTACACACAATCGAATTTTATTTTAAGTTACACCCGTCTTTTTCTTATTCGTCGAAAAGGAAAGGGACGTGTAATCGACAGGCATAAAATTTATGGAACACGTCAATTTTATGCAAAAATTTAAAAATCCTTCCAAAATTTTATATTGCCCAATAACACGACAGAATTAAGTTGACAGCATTAAGAATTACCTAAGGATTATTCATTAATTCAGACAAATATTTTAAAATTAACTGTTATTAATCCTCCGTCCCTTTATTTTTCAGCGCATATGAAAATGCATAACTAAAATACATATTATTTTTGTAGTCTCAAATTAAAATCTGGCTTTCGCAAAATTGTAATTTGAACCTTAATATTATTTACAAAATTGCCAAAAGCTCGATATAGTATGCTCCCTCATTAACCAATGTCCTTCATTAGAAGGACGGTTATGTTTAGTAGCGAGTATAAGTTGTAAACAAAATAATACTTAGATATTATTGTTATTTGTCTGATGGATCATTGTGATCGGTTATGGACTATAATTTAAGACATTCTATAGCCATAAAATGACAATTACTTGTCTTATGGCCGCTATATAATGCGCAATACACGCCAAAGCTATCAACATGCTGACTCTGCCCGCCGACACAGCCCGACGACACAGCCCGCCGACACAGCCCGCCGACACAGCCCGCCGACACAACCCAGCGATTTCTATGAAAAGAATCATGGTGCCAACGCGCCGACATTTTGGCGACATGTTGCCATACTTTAATGACATCAAATTAATAAAAAAAAATGTGCAATCTACGTGCTCCGCGACACTTGCAATGACTAAAACCGCCAAGAAGACAGGCGACAAAATGTTGCCGACATAAACCGGCGGGTCGGCGGCCTTAGTGTGTATTGCGTTTAAGGGATTTAAGTAGGTTTTGTTAAACGGGGCAGTATGGCACACTTAGCTCATAGCTTAGAGCAGTAAGCGTGTATATTATACCTACAACTCTGAGTACCTCTTCGCAGATACAGGCGTGATCGTCTGCATCTGATTCGTCTGCAAGATTTTTTCCTACAAACCTGCGGAGTTCTTTGGAAAACTTGCATTGTCTGGTAGACCTCTTGAGTTTTGATGGCGGGTGTCACATACCATGTTTTTGAGGCTACTCGACCGCATTACAGTCGTGACTTGACTTCCCAAATAAAAGTAAACATTTATGTGTAAACGTGATTTGTTTAACAGAAATGTATGTTAAATCGTGCGTGGTTGATTTGCTGGAATTAATATGAAATATACACGAAAATCAAACGTGTACAGTTTTCAATGTTAATGTGGTATGCTTGAGCAATCACGTGTAAAGAGAATGATTAGTGTTAGATATGAGCTCTTAAATGATTTTTGCTTATGTAAGTAACTAATATTTTCGCATATCGTTGCCTCATAGTTCCGTTGGTCCCGGTTACTACTCACTGATGTAAGTACGTAGTCGTTACATGAGCCATGTCAGGGGCCTTTGGCGGCTCAATAATAACCCTGACACCAGGGTTGATCAAGTTGGAAATCCACCTCATAATCGCCACATTCTCAAATCGCAAATCACATTCTGATGCAATTTTCTTCAAAAAAAACCTCAATTTCCTTTAATTAATTTATTGCCGAGTAAAAATTTAAACCAAATTTTTTTTACCCGGATTCAAAAAGCTTTGCAGAGTTTCCATAATAATAAACATGCCCTGTGTTTTTTATTAATTATTCCTTATTCTATGATAAGGGGACGAGATGTACCTATGGTAGCGAACAAATCTAAAAGGGTCGCAACGATACCTAAATTAAAGTGTTTCGCTCATCATTGTGCAACCAGTGGGGTTAAAAAGGCCACATCAAAGCATCTAATCTAAATAGCAATATTACATACATAAATACATAAACAGCCTATATACGTCCCACTGCTGGGCACAGGCCTCCCCTCAATCAACCGGAGGGGGTATGGAGCATACCCCACCACGCTGCTCCAATGCGGGTTGGTGGAGGTGTTTTTACGGCCGGGACCAACGGCTTAACGTGCCCTCCGAAGCACGGAATCATCTTACTTTTTCGGACAATCAGGTGATTCAAGCCTGAAAAGTCCTTACCAAACAAAGGACAGTCTCACAAAGTGATTTCGACAATGTCCCCATCGGGAATCGAACCCGGACCTCCAGATGGTGAGTCTAACGCACTAACCACTAGACCACTGAGGCTGTTGCAATGTGGAGCAATATTGCAATTCGCAAAAAAAGTAAGTGCGCAATGCCAATAAATGTCAAATAGCAATGTTGCTTTTTAGGTGAATTGCTTCGATACATCGAAGGCCACAGCCTTTTAGCCCCCCGTGTCAAACAATGCATAATACAATAGATAAAGCGGCATCCCATTGTCTATGCTAAAGGTTGGGAGTCGATTCTATTGCCCTGTTTTTGATAAACTACTCGAGCTGGTATGAATGACACTTATTTTATAAACCGAACATAATACATAACTCTACCATGAAGCTAGGCGTCGCCTGAGAATCGATTTGGGTGGTTAGAAGGTCAGATGTCAGTCGCCTCTGAAAAATCCGGAACTATCTAACTTAGGGTAGCGAACTAAGCGAAACGGGATAAATGATCATTAGTTTAGGGGAAGCTATTCACACTGGATTGGATCTTTTTAAACGACATTTGTCATCCAGGAATATAGAGAGCAAGATAGGAATATATTTGGACGCGTCCGTAAGTCGCGGCTGGTGTACGCGACCGATGAGTGTGCACGGATCTTTAAAGTAGATAAGTACATCGCGCGATATAACCGTAGTCCACGCGGACGATATCGCGAGCGGTAACTTAATCTTCTTCTATCATGTGGGTTGTGAGGTGGATTACAAACCCCATCAACCCTGGTGTCAGGGTTACTATTAAGCCGCCAAAGGCCCCTGACATGGCTCATGTAACAACTACTAACTTACATCAGTAAGTAATAACTGGGACCAACGGCTTAACGTGCCTTCCGAAGCACGAATCATCTTTCTTTCGGACAATCAGGTGATCAACATGTAGTGTCCTATAACCAAACCAAACTAGGGATCGCAAAGTGATGTGTCCCCACCGGGATTTGTACCCGGGACCTCCGAATCGTGAGCCTAAAGCTAAAACCACTGTACGGGTAACTTAGTACGAGTAATATAATATTTCATGTGTTGTTTCTTCCGTTTCGTTTTAAATTATTGATTATACACGCATTTTTCAGCTAATCTCTTAAATCAACTTTATGGCCCGTGAACCACGTGGCTAAAATATAAATAACATAATAAAATATAATAATATGACTTTCGTCCTTGAATGGCACCTGCGTATCGTAGTTAACATATTTCCACAAAGTCGATTCCAATTTAATTTTAACCAAGCATGAGTCATAGAAAATAATTATGCCGTAAATTATGTGTTGATCGCAAACTTGGTAGAAAACTACACGAATACCTACATAATGTGTAGGTAAACCGTTGCCTATATGTTGCTTATATTGGAGTAGTTCAATCAAATGAACCAGGAATCAGCCATAAAAAAATTGGATGCGGGACGGTGCAACAACAACGGTTAATATAATAATTACAGTTAATATTTATACAAACACATTTATAATAATACGTACATACATACATACACATACATAAACTCACGCCTATGTCCCACCGGGGTAAGCAGAGACTATAGAATTCCATTTGCTTCGATCCTGACACACTTCTCTTGCTTCCTCTACATTCATCAATCGCTTCATACACGCACGCCGGTTCAGAGTAGATCGTATTAAACCTTTTCTAAGGACATCTCCAATACGTACTAACGTATACGTAAAAAACCACCAATCCAATACGTAATACGTACATACTCACTATATATACTTAATACATATTTACCCAATAGTACCAACCATACTATAGAGAAAATAATAAACTATACATAGACACACAACAGATATGTAGAATACATCATAATACTACACTAAGAATAACTACCTACATTAAGATTCATAATGAGCTTGCAGCAGGTTTTAAAGCATCAAGCCGTCAAAAAACAACTGTCAAATATTTGGTTTGTGGCACGACGGGCGGAGGTGGAGGCCCGGAGTCCCGACGTGCAGGCAGAGTAGTATGACAGGAGTAGGTAGTAGTAGTAGGGCAGAAGTCGAACTGACAATGAACTGAACAATAACTGAACAATGAACTGAAGTGCGCCAATGACAAAAATTGACACTTCACAATCAGGAACTTAAAGAATTCGAAATTTAAATTAATTGGCGGTAAAAAGGAGAGGCCAGTATGTGCAGTGTTTGAACTCTGCTACTGGTGTGTTTGAAGATAAATAGGTACGACGTAATGGCCGGAACTTGGTGTGTTGTGACGTGTTGTAGTAATGTGCGATGCGATCAATCTATCTAATTCCAAATATTGCACTGCTAAATGTCTCTACGGCTTCAGCGACAATAAAGAAATCCATAAACCCCCTAGTGGTACCTACAACAATCATATTCAACAGGCGGATTATAAAGGCCACATTTTTTGAAACAATTGAAACAATCTGTCTAAAAAGCAGTAGTAGAATTTGACATTTGCGTATGTAAAATTAAGTGCGAAATGTTAACAAATGTCAAATAGCAATATTGGTTTCTTTGAGGAATTACTTCAATGTGGCCTTTTTAACCCCCCAGATGCTGGGGCCAATGATGATAACGATGATATCCCTAACAAAATCGCAGAAAAAAATAAAGCTATGTTATTTCTGTTACAGATGCAGGCTAAACAAGAAGACGATGCCACAGAAGAGTCAGAAGACGGGATGGACAGCGATGACCCTCTCACTGCTTCTGACACTAAATATGGAAAAAGCTTTAGGTATGATCTAAACCAATCTGTACAAAGCTTTGTTTTCAATGCGCCGGTCGAATGTCAATTTCGAATAATAATTGGATAGTTGACCTTTTTTTACTTTTCAATTCAGAACATGTTCATATCAAACCTAGATAGTGAGCGGTTCTAGTACTAGTTTAATGTTTAATGTACCATTGAATGAATGCACACTATTGCACTTACATTTATAAGGAAAAAACTTAAACTTCTTACTTACATTACGTCACATTTGTGCGTAAGTATAATGACGCGAATGTAGAGTTGTATGAGAAGTTCCACGAGTTAATAAACATTACTATTTTGGCGCCCGACATGGGACCTCAATGCCCCATTTTGGGCGCCACTTATAATAAATTGTTTTCTCTACAGACACTTCACTCGGGAAGCGTTACCCAGATTGGACAACTACAGGAATGTTCTATCCCTCCACGCAGCCCCTAGGCCTACGCTAGATGAGCTACACAATGCTTCTTTATCACGAAAGGTGATATACAGACGCAATTATTATAAATCTTTTCATAGTTATTAACCAACCGTTGTCGTGTAAAATATATTTGATTGCCACATAGTTACGTTGTAGCTCTTGTTCGCAAGAGCAATAAAATCCGACAGAAGGATTGTCCTTCCTAACAAGATAGACTATTAATATATCCATCTACTTCTCCGAGGACTTCGTATCAAAAGTGGTTGTAAGAGGTCTTCTTCTGCCCGTCTCTTTATGGATTACTGGCGTATCTTTATGTATGTATTGAGGCTGGTCTCCTTAAAGCGTTAATATTGCACCTTGATCTCAAGACCCATGTTTTCGTGGCTTCGGTAAGTATCTACTCTAATTAGTGTCTTACCTATGACGCACTTGCAGGTACGACCAATTGTCCCTAATTGCGACCTCTCATTAATTAATTGCCCACTATGATACGCCTCACGTTGTAGACGCGGCTTCTGTAAACATACTCGTACTTACAATATGCTTGCTTACAAGCCCAGCAGGGCTAACATGCATATCGATCCATTCAGTAAATTTTGTCGAAATCGATTGTTTGTTTTTCCCTAACATGCGTACCACGTGATTTTGTTCGTATTTTGACAGAACGACATGACTTATTTGGGTTCACATATAAGCACCCATCGACAAAACGACATAATCATATCGTCAGAAACGATAAAATGACCGTGACAGAATTTTATCACGTTGCGCATGTTAGTCCTACTGGTCGTAGATTATGTCACTATGATGAATTTAAAAAGTAACGAAATTTTAGAGAACCCCGGCGTCAAGTAGAACCACGTTGGTCTAAGAGAAAGCTCCGCAAAGCCTGTGAAAACTCCACGAGGCTTATGAGCTTCTGGATGGAGTTGGATTGGCTTAGGTAGTCAACAACAGCATGCATAGTGGACCACCTTAGAGTCTACATGCGGAAATCTCACTAACATAACATACCTATATATAATATTTTGCTATGAGCACTGGCGGCCCTAGTTAAATATTTAGGTGGTGCGAGACCTCAACGTGGCGCACCCCTCAGCCCCTTAAAATACACCATTTTTCGATTAATTTACGGCCACCCGGTATTGTGATTTATGTGGCCGCAATCTAACCCGATGAAATTTTAGTTTGCGGCCAGGGTGAACCAGTCTTGGTTGATTTTGGCGCCCCCACTATTTTGGCGCCCGGTGCGGTGGCACAGTGCCCTAAGGCCGTCACTGCTTATGAGTCATAACGTTAATCTAGCGGGTCAAGGGATTGCGACCTACACTAGAGTGGTCGTAGGTGTCTCCATCTAGTTAAACACATTACAGGGATGCGACCCCGCGACCTTTTAATTGATGCATTATGCATTACATGAAAGGAATCTGATCCATGGAGACAAATTGGTATTATAGGACATGACTAAGATTGAAGTACTTACTTGATATTAATTTATGAACTAGTTGTCCGCCTGCGACTCCGTTCGCGTGGATTACATGCATACATAAATCTCGCCCGTAATCCGTAATGGGGTAGGCAGAGCCACAAGAATGAAAGAATTTTCAAAACATCGTCAGTTGGTTCGGTTGCCGTTTCCGCAGTTTTCTCTAAATTGTACACGTATTAATATTCAATAAATAAATACTCCACGTAAAGTATACCACCAAAAAGACAACCTGCAGCCGGTCTCGGGGGTCAAAAAAGCTACATTGAAGTTCATGGTATTTCACTATCTGGAGGTCCTAGGTTCGAATCCCGATGGGGACACATCTACATAAAAATCACTTTGTGATTGGTATGTAGAAGAAGAACTGTGCATAAATTATGTATTCGACGCATGGACCCTGTCAGAGGCCTTCGGCGGCTCAATAGTAGCCCTGACACTAAGGTTGATGAAGTAAGTCATTGATATCACAAGGCATGTGAGCAATATTGATTTTTCGATAAATTGGTTTAATGCGGCTTTGATATTCGAACACCGATGGATACCTAGTTTTGTCTGTTCTCTTCTTAAATAATTGGCACCCAAAGAAGATACATGAGATATATAAATATTTGACATCCAATATACTTCCAGCCAGGCCAGACCATGGAAAAGGACCTGGGTCCCCCGATGCCGTCGTCTAACGTGAAGTTCGGCTGGATCAAGGGCGTGCTGATGCGCTGCCTGCTCAACATCTGGGGCGTCATGCTGTTCCTGCGGCTCTCCTGGGTCGTGGGCCAGGCGGGCATTGGTTAGTATGATATTTATTTGTCATTACCAGAACCAGATCTCGCGGCACGACAACCGCGTCGCGCACTACGCGAATTGTAGCGAGGAGTTCGATCAATAGGTTTACGATGACATCTATCCGTAGATAGCATTCGCTGAGTCTATTGGTCGAACCCCTTAATATAATTCGCGGGAGGTTGCCGTGCAGACTCCGCAGGGTCTCTACAAATCCTGGTCTTCTTAATCGAAAGACCTAACATCTTGTGACTACTCCGGTCTATCGCCCAGTTGTCACACAATCGGTGAATTAGGATAGTTATTGAAGGTAGTTGGAAGAGGTGGAGTAACCACCTCTAATTCTGAATGTCTACTGCAATGAAGTTTATATTCTGTTTACTTCCGCAGTCAGCGTGAATGTGACTACTACCACAGCAGCTGCTACCCTAACTTTAATACAAGAGTATAATTTGTGCTAAGCAAGTACCTACTACCTAATATAACAAAATACTCATGTTAGCTTGGCTAGATAAGTAATGATGTACTTATAGCTAAGTAATTCTGTGTTGAATACATTTTTGTTGTGTTGGCAGCGCAGGCAATGCTGCTGATCATGACGACGTCTGTGGTGACCACCATCACCGCGCTCTCCATGTCGGCAATCAGCACCAACGGAGTTATCAAAGGAGGTTAGTTGGTTTTCAATACAATACAAATATTTAAAAGACTTTCCATTTGTTAGGCCAGGTCAAGAACACTAAAGCGAGCATGCATGAACTCTTTGATGAGAGTGGTAGAAGCCAAAGGGTGTGTCAGGATCGAGTAAGTGAAATCTTATGTACGTATGTACTTTCCATTTGTCCATAAGCCTCTCATCTGATCATGGGCTGATAAGGCAGACATGGAAATTCTCGAACCCAGGTTGGCCGTAGTAGAGATAACCTGTGCAGATGGGGAGTTCGGAATGGATCTGGTTTTGACCTTTGAGCATAAAATGAAGACTACTTTTACAGTTCTCCACTCACAACGTGATTTTTGTGATTATGTCTCCAGCAGGATTCCAGGAACCCTAGACTTCCAGGTCGTGAGCCCAACGCTGAACCATTGCACCATGAATGCCGTGAAGTGTTTAACTTTACAGATATTTGACGTCCACTACGATAAAAAAAAAGTTTCGTAACATTCGCAACAATTTTGAAAGAGTAGTTCTACTGCCCTTCCAACCTGCCATTCCAACTTATAACCCCCTCTGTCTTCCAGGAGGAACGTACTACATGATATCTCGGTCTCTCGGCCCGGAGTTCGGAGGCTCAATAGGGCTGATCTTCTCAATGGCCAATGCTGTTGCCTGTGCTATGTACGTGGTGGGGTTTGGCGAGTCCCTAATCACGCTAATACCAGAGTCTGCTTACATGGTCAACAAGAGCTGGGTAAGTGGGCTATCCTGGATTTTGAGTTTGGATAAACTAGAATATTTAGAACAAGCCTGACTCGGACGGGACTTGAACCCGCATCTCTTATCAAGCCGGAACGAGCTTGTATTATGTCAGACCGAGGACAAGAGAAGTAATCGTTATATACGGACGTTATTCTGAATTTTAATTCAAGAATACATACAAACAATAATACAATAATAACAATAGTACAATAATAGCCTATAAATAAATTACAGAATTTGGCTGCCTAATACGAGTATCAGTTCCCATACAACTAATCCCATGAATTCATATCTTCTAAAATATTGAAAAACGATAGGCTAGATTCCAACTAGTTAAATCAGTTACTAATCGTGATAAAATGTCGGACTTACGAGGGCTGTTCCGAAAGTTTTTAGTAAAATAAAAATTAGCCAAGATATGGTAAAGAAATATTTATATTTTTTCAAAATATTCCCCTCCAACCCCTACACTTGTGCATTCGGCTAAACCAGCTTTCAAAACATTTGAAAAACGCATCTTGCGGAAGGTCGAAAAATTGCTGTCGAAATTCTTCCACGGCTTCGTCTACTGTTTCGAATCTTCGCCCACGAAGCATTTTTTTCACCGTGGGAAATAAAAAAAAAATCGCACGGAGCTAGGTCGGGACTGTAGGGAGGATGTGGTAACATTTGTACCCCCGAAGTTGACAAATAGTCAACAGTTCTTGCAGCTGTGTGAGCGGGTGCATTGTCCTGGTGAAACAGAATACCACGGACGCCGGTACTTGGGCGTTCATAATTCAACTCCTCGAAAGCCTGTGGCAGACATACGTTGCAATACCATTCACTAGTAACTGTTCTACGATCTTCTAGCGGAATAACAGCAACTGGTCCACTGCGTCGAAAAAAAGCCGCTATCATTTTTTTATTCACGCTCCGACCGCGAACCACTTTCGTAGGCAACTCGTCCTCTTCAAACACCCATTGCGTGGATTGCTGCTTTGTGAGAGGATCGTAGCAGTAGATCCAAGATTCGTCAGATGTAAGAATATAGGAAACGTTTTGCGAAGTTCCTTCTTTGAATTTTTCCAGCATAAATTTGCACCAATCTACACGTCGGGACTTTTGCTCATCGGTGAGAGAATGAGGTATCCATCGTGAAGCAACCTTCCTGACTTTCAGGTGTTCATGCAAGATGGTGGAAACTGCCCGGGATCCGATCTTCAGTTCAGCCTGAATCTCTCTATGTGTAATATTTCTGTTTTCCTGGATTAGCCACTCTACTCGAATAACGTTTTCATGAGTTACTGCAGCTGATGGTCGTCCGGATCTGGGGTCATCATTCAAGCTCTCTCGACCACGTTTAAATTCACGATACCAATAAGTAATCGTTGCTAACGCAGGGGCAGACTCCCCGAAAGCAGCTTGTAAATTTTCCTGTGATTCCTTAAATGTTAACCCTCGTTTATAGTCGTAGAAAATCAAAGCACGAAAAGCTTCCCGCGAGACGTCCATTGTTGTAAACAAAAGAAGCATGACAGCCAATTTAAAAAAATGTTTGAAAAAAGAACGACTTCTTAGTGGCCAATGATTTTCAGCAAGGAGATTAGTGTTGAAATTAGCCGTCAATTCAAAATAGTTTCAGGAAAAAAGAGATTATATTTAAGGTGTGGCTAACAATTTCCGGAACAATCCTCGTATTACGTTTTCTTGATTAAAATTCATAAATAAGTTAAATAGAAAAAAAGGAAACGTTTTTCGTTACTTTTATTTATCTTGAACCTAGTACGCGACCCAATTCATAATCTGTTTCCAGGACCAAGCGATCTACGGGTGCATCACAATAGTGCTGTTAACTGGGATCGTGATAGTGGGCATGGAGTGGGAGGCCAAGGCGCAGATCGTGCTGCTCATCATCCTGCTGGCGGCCATCGTTGACTTCTGTATCGGCTCCTTCGTCGGGCCCAAGAGCGAACTGGAGATCGCACAGGGGTTCGTTGGGTATAATAGTAAGTTGTTCTTTGTAATTTGATTTAAGTTTGCTTTCAGGTCAGTTGTGTGTTGGGCGGAAGGCAAGAGAATAGAGGGAAAGGCAAAGTTAATTTTATGTCTGTGACAGACTGACATCACATCACTAATTTAGATTAAGAGCCACCCTCTTGACGGTGTGTGTAACATCGTGAGGAAACCCACATAAAATGCGTTTTCGGAGGGATGTGACCTAACCGGTACTGGGCTGGTTCTCCCTTCGCGGGTTGGAAGGTCAGACAGGCAGTCGCTTCTGTAAAAAACCGGACCTATCAAATCTTCAGGTTAGGTAAGCGGACCTTGTGAAAAACAGGATAATGCTAGGGAGATGATGATTCTACTAATGTAATTCTATGGTCTTCTTCCAGTGACGGTGTTAGCAGACAACGTTGGTCCCGACTACAGATACTTCGAGGGTGTGGAGCATAACTTCTTCTCAGTGTTCTCCATATTCTTCCCGGCCGCCACCGGCATCCTGGCTGGTGCCAACATTTCTGGAGATCTTAAGGTGAGAAAAACGATCCTGATTACACATAACAAGTCTTTTAATAATTTGACTAATGTCTTTGAAAAAGTATCCGAACATAATTCAACGTGGTATTTTCTTTAAACTTATCTACTGTATTGTATAGTTTGCGTTATTCGTCTAAACGTCTGTATGTTTGCAAGAGAAGTGTGTCAGGATCTGAGGTCAGGATCGAAGCGAATGGAATTCCATAGTCTCAGTTTACCCAGATGGGAATTAGGGACGATTTTATGTATGTATGTTTTTATCTGTTTTATGCTGAATCATAAAACAATAATAAAAATATTGAGAGTTATTGAGGACGAAGAGGCAAGATGATTGGACACCTAATAAGACACAAAGAATTTATTAAAAACATCATAGAAGGGAAGCTACAAGGAAGGAGAGGAAGGGGAAGACCAAGAAGAGCTTACATGGAACAGATTATAGAGAAGGCGAACGTCGTGTCTTATAAGGAAGTGAAAGAATTGGTTTTGATAGACAAGAATGGAGAATGCGACACCGACAAGAGCGTGGCTCTTGGTGATGCTAACCTTAAAATTTTAGCAGGCACTTTTGAGCATACCTAAGTTTTGTTACCATGCTAATGACAACAGTTCTATATCTCCAACAGGACCCTCAAAAATCGATCCCCAAAGGCACCCTCCTAGCGATCGTTCTAACGACGATATCGTACTTGGTGATCGCGCTCATAGCCGGGTGGTCGGTGCTGCGTGACGCGTCAGGCGACGTGGCCGACGTCGCCAACTGGACCATGTCCCAGTGTGCCGCCACCAGCAGCTGCCAGTACGGCCTGCATCATAGTAACGACGTAAGTGACATTGGGTTCTTGTGAAGAAGTTGTGGTAGGTAACTAACCAAGCTCTTATATTCTTTAAAAGAACGTCTAAGGCCCTGTGCCGAGGTTTTTCTTGCAGCTTCTTTTTCCCGACTGTACAGGTTGTGAGAACCTGCAGTAGTTATAGGCGGATGAGACGTTCGTTATGTAAAAATTTACGATTCAAAGTGTAACTATGTTACCTATTGAATAAAGATATTTTTGAATTTTGAACAGGGACATTCTCGGAGAGTTTTCTGAAAACGTCCTTTGTTTAGTTAGGACTTTGTAGGCTAAATTCATTTTTTTTATTCACTATACGTAGTATTATTTTTTATACCATGACGTTGGTCCCGTCTACTTAAGGTCATAGTCTTTCCGTGAGTCTGCAGTGGAGTATGCTCCATACCCCCTCCGGTTGATTGAGGGAAGGCCTGTGACCAGCAGTGGGACGTATATAGGCTGTTTAGGTAAGTATATTATAATGAGTGGATCCTTACATTTGTTTACAGGTTATTCGGCTGGTGTCAGGATTTGGGCCGTTGATATACGGCGGTTGCTTCGCAGCCACGTTATCATCAGCTCTAGCGTCCCTCGTGTCAGCTCCTAAAGTATTTCAGGTATGTGGGTTCATCACAAAGAGGCGGCTCAATAGTAACCTTGACACCAGAGTTGATGAGATTGGTAATCCATCTCACAACTCACAGGATAGAAGAAGACGAAGAGGAAATTAAATTTGAAAAAATAAATTGATCAAGTCTTTGCTATGATATGGATGATGCCATCGTCCATAACAATTGTCCATCATATAGAAAGGACACACTCCCTCTTGGATTTTACGACATGCCCAGGAAGACAAGCTGCTGAACGTGTTGTATGCTTTCTATTAGCTACCAGAACAGCAAAGAAGTATTTTAAATAAAAATTCAAAAGCTCTTTTGGTTTCACTTCTAGATTTCCTATATCCGCTTCTTCTAGTTTGAGAGCCCTCAGCGTTCTATTTATCCGGCCAAAGTTACGTAAAAGAAGTTTCTATTTCTGTCAAAGTCTCCGAGATATCACGTTTGTACATTGTTTTAAGTTTACGCGGTTATTATCATAATTAAAACATAATAACACACAATAAATTCAAATGATCGAGCATGTGGAATCCAGTGGTAGGTTTTGTAAAAAGCTTAAAACGGCCTAATGTGGTGACAAAACGTGAGGACACAGTGAGTGCGGTTTGTCGTAGTGAGTTTGGTGCGTACGCAGATTCTGAACATTCCGATATCAAATACATAAACAAGCGGCAAAGAAAGAAGGTAGACAGATATGTTTGCCCGTAGAAAATTATGGATCTACCTACTCCATTCCAATCTCATCAGTCATCCCGTGATCATGGCACTTGGAACAGCGTCGAAATATCGGGAGTCTCATATCCCTGATGTAAACGTTATAATGTGTTTTAATTATCCACGTTTGGTTTCCAGGCGTTATGTCAAGACAAGCTGTACCCATATCTGGAGTTCTTCGCTAAAGGCTACGGACCCAACAACGAGCCTGTCAGGGGATACGTCCTCACTTTCATCATTGCTGTCGCCTTCATACTTATGGGTAAGTATACTAGGACCAATACAATGACGTTTCCTTAACCTCTTAGTTATAAGGTTAAATTTTCCATGATGACTCCCGCTTATTATGAGTCTGAGACTTTCAAATGTGATCTGTTAATTTGCTACTACTGTAATAGGAATTTGTATTATTTTCCTTAGTAATAATAAGTATGGTTTAGATGTTTTATAATAAAGGGGACAAGCAGTTTTGTCATTAAATATAATCTGTAGCAGACAGATTATAACGAGTGTAATTTGGTGAATATATCAGTAAACATTTCCTAGATAATGTTTCAAATACATATTTTCCATGTGAAATACATAAAAGCCGTCAAATATTGCAAAACACAATGGTCTTCAAATCGTTTCACAAGTAAAGTTACAACCTTGAAATGTTGTCACTTTTGAGCATACCTCGTTTTATTATACCATGAGTCTATGTATGTTTAGGTAATAATGTGTGTGTTCTACCAGGTGGTTTGAACCAGATCGCTCCGCTGATCTCCAACTTCTTCTTGGCCGCGTATGCGCTCATCAACTTCTCCACATTCCACGCCTCACTCGCCAAACCTGTGGGGTGGAGACCCACCTTCAGGGTAAGTTAGTTCCAATCTGGTTATATTCCTTCAACTTGTGTGCTTTATTTGGACACCTTTTCGCAACGCAAGATACTAGCTTCACAAACCCGTATTGGAGCAGTGTCGTGGAGTAAGTTCCATACATCCCTCCGGTCGTTTTAGGGGACCTATGTACGAAATGACATTAATATGATAGATCACTTATGTGGGGAACATAGTGTAGTACGGTTACGAGCATTAATATGTATACACTTTGGTACCATGTCACATTAACTTTTTTGACAAATTGAATTGTAAGTCTCACTAAATGTCAAACACGTTAGTGCGACAGAGTCCTTAAGTGGGTACATTATATTGCTCATGACTGTACGTAATCATAGAATAAGGAATAATACTACGTATATAACGACAACTCTCCCCACCAGCGTCTCCTGCTACCTCGACCCCCTCGAACACAGTTTAGACTTGAGAAGTGACGGCTGTGCGCGGACTATCTTTTTTTTCCAATAATTTTGTGAGTGCGCCGTGTTTGGATGCTTATACATCCGCTACCAAAAAGGCAGAATACCTCTATAGGTTACACTAATTCTAAAACCATTTTGAGATTTCGACATCTTTAGCCTTATTTCTCTAGTTTTAGCTCTTAAATCAGTCGTATGGTGTTTATTTTAGCAAAACTTGTGTATATATTTGACCTTCAGGTAGTGTGTTTACAGTTGAAAATGTCATAAATCATCTTTTTTATTAATGTACGTAGGGTAATGTCTTTACCTTTTTTTGGTCTTTTAGTCTTTTTCTTTATATAATGTGCTGGTTGAAGATATTTATCGTTGTTTGTCAGTTCTACAACATGTGGCTGTCGCTGGTGGGGTCGATGGTGTGTGTGTGCATCATGTTCGTCATCTCGTGGATCACGGCGCTGGTCACCATCGCGTGTCTGCTCGCGCTCTACCTCCTCGTCTCTTATAGGAAGCCCGGTGAGTTTACCAAATAAAAAAAAATATAAGAGCCCACCAAAACGCTCGGTGTTGTGTCTTCTTTTATCGTGTGGGTTGTGAGGTGGATTACCAACCCTATCAGCCCTGGTGTCAGGGTTATTATTGAGCCGCCAAAGGCCCCTGACATGACTCGTGTAACTATCACTTACATACATCAGTAAGTAGTAACCGGGACCAACGGCTTAAGGTGCCTTCCGAAGCACGGATCATCTTACATTCGAACAATCAGGTGATCAGCCTGTAATGTCCTAACCAAATTGGGGATCTCAAAGTGATTTTTGTGATATGTCGCCACCGGGATTCGAACCCGGGACCTCCCGATCGTGAGCCTAACGCTCAACCACTGGACCACGGAGGCCGTTAGGAGGAGGAGGTGATGTGTGGATTGACATAATGTGACATCTTAATTCCATACATTTCTATCACTGTCACTGTTGATTGTCATGATCGTTTGCAACTTGGCTAAGGCCCCTGCGGGTTGCGTGAGCGGTGCGTTATGACCGAGCGGTCATAACGTGTTGTGCGTGAGCGCTGATCTTAAAATGTTATTAAGAGTCACTGTAAAGTTGTCAAATGAAGACTTGTCCTCCAGTCTTAGAATTTTTTTTTGTTGGTGGTGAAGGTGAACCTTTTTTAAATAATTCATCATCTTCATTCAATTTCACAGGATCCGCTTACCGAAACCTAACCTAACCTAACCTGAAGATTTGACAGGTCCAATTTTTTACAAAAGCGACTGCCTGTCTGACCAATACAGGTTAGGTCACAACTCAGCAATGAATTTCTTACGAATGTGGGTTTTCTCACGATGTTTTCCTTCACCGCTGTGCACGTGACAATCATTAATGATCCAAACATGAATTCGAAAAACGATTTCGAAAATCTTAGGGTTAGGCCCGTGCTGGATTCGAACCTGCGACCTTAAAGTGAGAGTCAAGCGTTCTACCAACTGGGTTACCACGGCTTATCAAGAGTCACTGTAAAGTTGTCAAATGAAGACTTGTCCTCCAGATTTTTTTTGTTAGTATAAGTAACTGATTAAAAAAGTGAAATATTATTAGATAATTAATAATATTTACAGATGTGAATTGGGGTTCAACGACGCAAGCGCAGACATACAAGGCGGCGCTGGCTGGCGTGCACCAGCTCAACAGGGTCACGGAACATGTCAAGAATTACAGGTAACTTGTGTTCCTAACCTAACCTGACCTTTTTACAGAAGCCTGTCTGACCTTCCAACCCGCAAAGGGAAAGCCAGCCCAATACAGGTTAAGTCACATACCTCCGAAAATAGCCAGTTTACGCCATTTGCGGTCAAATCTACAATAAGTCACTTAAAAAAGAATGGCCAAAGTTGTGCAACAACTCAGTGGGTGTCTCAAAACCAGAAATCTGGACCCGTAAAAGGTTGTTTGATGACCTCTTATCGGAGTCATTGGCTGGATATCGCGCAGATTCGTGAAGAGTGGAAGAATCAATGGGAGCCGGCCTTCCACTCCTTGATTCTGGGCAAAGGCCCAGCTGTAGGATCAAGTAGGCTAGATCAGATTGTTAATCAACTTACTTGTTGCAGACCACAGATTCTGGTGCTGACAGGATTCCCAGCAGAGAGACCTATCCTGACCGATTTCAGCTATCTTCTCACCAAAGGCCTGTCCCTAATGCTGTGTGGACATATTGTACAGGTAAATGGCTCGCTCATTTCTGCTTTGTAATTAACTTTAAGATATTCGATACATTCATCTTTCTCTTATCTTTCGTTTAGCAGGTGAATCGTCATACGAATAAATAATCATCATCTTTTATTTAATAGCCACGCTCTTGTCCGTGTAGCACACTCCATTATTGCCTATTACAAGCCACTTCCTTCACTTCCTTATAAGACACGACGTCCACCTTCTCTTTAATTTGTTCTATGTAAGTCTTCCCCTTCCTCTCTTTCCTTGTAGCTTTCCTTCTATGATGTTTGGTATAAATTCGTCGTGTCCTATTAAGTTCCTTGAGGGAGGCATATGCTCAGCAGTGGGCGTCGTACGGCTGATGATGATGATGATGATGTCCTATTAAGCGTCCAATCATGTTGCCTCTTCTGTCCTCAATAACTTCCAATAATTGTCTCCTTTCCCTTACTCTTACTAGCACTTCTTCATTAGAATAAATAATACATACATACATACATAAACTCACGCCTATTTCCCACCGGGGTAAGCAGAGACTATGGAATTCTATTTGCTTCGAGCCTGACATACTTCTCTTGCTTCCTCCACATTCATCAATCGTTTCATACACGCGCGCCGGTTCAGAGTAGATCTTACTGAACCTTTGCTAAGGACATCTCCAATTTGGTCAATGTGACGTACTTCTAGGTCTTCTTCTGCCAGCCCTACCAACCTTCCTTAAATAAATAAATAATAATAAAAATAAAATCATCAAATATTATATACTTGATATAAATTTAGACAAAAAAATACGGGTTTTGTTTTTCTAGCATTTACTCTTATTGGAAATTCACAAAGAGAAAAATTAAATCGCAAAAGTTTGACTCGGACGGGACTTGAACCCGCAGCTCTTGTCAAGCCGGCACGAGATGGACAGGATGAAGACCCGGTGCTGTAATGGTTCATCGCTAATTTAAGAGCCACGCTCTTGTCGATGTAGCATTCTCCATGCTACTTTTTTTGGGGAAAAATAGGGCAGTAGTTTCCCTCTTGGTGAATTCATCGATTGAATTTTCTCTTTACGAGGTGATTTGATGTTTTTTGATGAATTGGAATCGGAAATCTTTAGTGCAGAATACGTACAGTTGCATATTAGGTGGTAAGGTCACGAGCATTAATATGTATACACTTTGGTACCATGTCACATTAACTTTTTTGACAAATTGAACTGAGTCTCACTAAATGTCAAATATTATGTTAGTGCGACAGAGTCCTAAAGTGGGTACATTATATTGCTCATGACTGTACATAAATAAGGTAATGAGAAGCTTAGCCTTCGCCTCCCTATTTTGATCACTTCTTGGCGGCTCTTAATATCACTGTTTCAAGTAATAATTTGTCTAAATTATTCAATACATGCTCTCCATAGGGCCAAGTGAGCCACAGAGCACGCGAGGCACTCTGCGCGCGCGCATACCAGTGGTTCAACAAGCGGAAGATCAAGGCGTTCTACACTGTGGTCGACGATGTTGGGTTCAAGGAGGGGGCTAGCGCGCTTATACAGGTATGTAGATCATCTTGCGGTGGATGCACCTCTGACTACTCCAATTGGGATATAGTTGTTCGTTGCTTATGACTTGCAAGTTGATTTCTTGTGGTTTTGTCCAATAGATATTGAGAATGTGAGTTTTATTGATCTCTAGTTGTAGCATTTCTAGATTACATCTTTCAGATGTAATCCTCTCAAACGACACCCTGAGCCGAGGTTCGCACCCTCAGGCCTCTTGTCTTAAGCCCTCAGCGCTCTCCATTTCTCTGGCTAAATAGTTACTGGTATTTGCGGCAAAAAATTGCGGAGCTCGGTGGCGCAGCGGTTAGTGCGCTCGGTCTGCGATTGTTGAAGTTAAGCAACTTTCGCAAAGGCAGGTCATAGGATGGGAGACCACAAAAAAAATTTCATCTGGAGCTCCTCCGTGCTTCGGAAGGCACGTGAAGCCGTTGGACCCGGCTGCATTGGCAGTCGGTAATAACCATCAATCCGCACTGGGCCCGCGTGGTGGTTTAAGGCCCGATCTCCCCATCCATCCATAGGGAAGGCCCGTGCTCCAGCAGTGGGGACGTTAATGGGCTGGCGATGATGATTATTTGCGGCAAATCTCGTCAATAAAGCTATTAGTCACATTTAAAGATTCACGCACTTTATAATGGTTATCTTTCATAATGGTTCCAGTCAAGCGGGCTGGGTAAGCTTCACCCCAACATCCTGATGATGGGGTTCAAGGAGAACTGGCTGGCCTGCGACCGCGCGGAGCTGGTCGACTACGTGGAGGTCATGCAGTGAGTATTAACATGACATGTATGAAATAAGGCCTGCGCCCAGCTTAAAAAATGGAAATTACGTTTAAATCTGGATTCTATATCATCGCCTTATGGTGAAAACCTCTTTAAAGCGCTATCTATGCTTTTTATTTTATACTTTTTAGATCGCGATTTTTTCGTAGTCGGGTTTTAGTGTTTAAACTTATATTTTTATATCTTCTTTAAAAAAAGTGTTTGTTTCTTGTTTTAAGCAACATAAAGTTATGAGGAAACCCCAGGCAAGCAAAGTTAATACTTGGGTTGGGGATGTCTCGCTCTTACCCTAGTTGTAAACACTAAATAGTTGACATGCAAAACAAAAATAAATAAAGAATTAAAAAAAAAACAAAAAGAAAAAAGGTATCAATTAAAATTAATGATAACATGTCTAAAATCCAATAACAAGACTACCAACCAATGTCTAAAACCCTAACTTATTAACCATGAATGTCTGTTTCTGTGCTTGTTCGTATGTGATTGTGTGAATATATTTTTTATTTCTTTATAAAATTTCGATGTTACACAAATATTCAACCCCGGTTTGCCTCCTCTTCAGCAAAGCTCTGGACGTGCACATGGCCATCGCGCTGCTGCGCGTAGAGGGTGGGCAGTACACCGCCGACGCGTTAGACGACGACTTGCGATCGTACCTGAACGACATGAACACAAAGGACTTGTCACTCTTCTCGCGTAAGTATTGTGCACTTCATCAATAAACCCCTAATACCCTACTCCTAATTCCCCAAATCCTATTTTCTGTCTCTCTCCTTATTTCCATCCTCCACAGATAGGGCGCGTAGAACGGTGGTTGCCCCAATCGCCTTCCGTTCCACAGTACACCGACCAATTTCTCAATCGGTGATGTTCTAGCTAGAATCCTACCAGAATCCATTTCCTCGGCCTCCAACCAGCACTGATACCGCTGCTGCCCGGCATCAGGGGTGCGCTTTTGAATTAGCGGCGCCTACTCCTAATACCCTACCCCTAATACCCTACCTCTAATACCCTACCCCTAATACCCTACCTCTTATACCCTACGCCTAATGACCTACCCCTAACACCCTACCCCTAACAACCTACCCCTAATACCCTACCTCTAACACCCTACCTCTTATACCCTACCCCTAATACCCTACCCCTAATACCCTACCCCTAATACCCTACCCCTAATACCTACCTCTGATACCTACCTCTGATACCCTACCTCCTATACCCTACCCCTAATGACCTACCCCTAACACCCTACCCGTAATACCCTTCCCCAAATACCCTACCCTTAATATCATCATCTCCCTAGCATTATCCCGTATTTCACAGGGTCCGCTTACCTAACCTGAAGATTTGACAGGTCCGGTTTTTTACAAAAACGGCTGCTTCTCTGACCTTCCAACTATGTTGGTTTCCTGACGATGTTTTCCTTCACCGCTGAGCACGTGATAATCATTTATGATCCAAACATGAATTCGAAAACAAATTCGACAGTCATTGGTTTAGGCCTGCTGGATTCGAACCTGCGACCTCAAAGTAAGAGGCTAGTGTTCTACCAACTGGGCTACCACGGCTCTATTACTCCTGTCCATGTTGTGAATAATCTCGACGCAGCCATCCGTAACTAACTCGTTTGTTCAGGTTCGATGGGAGACAATTACAAGGAGTCCAAGTCTACGGAGAGTCTCAACACGCATTCTGTCGGTAGGTTCATTATTTTGTCATTTTGCCACATAGCTGAGTTGGGTTAGGTTGCTTGTGACTATCGAGGCCCGAAGACCCGAGAGGCGGCGGTGCATACTTGCTTTTAAAAAAACAAATAAAAAATAGGGAATGTTTATTAGACTGCTAGTTGACTAAATAAAACAACAGATTAAATTAAACAACATTTAAAAGTTACAGCGAATTACAATAACCTTTACGGATATGTTAAGTAGTATGTCGAATTACTCGACAAGCGTGGCGGAGTCGGTCCGAGGGGGGGGTTCAGCGCTCGCGGTGCTCCTGGCATTTCCCTTTGTTGCGTCACGCATGCGCGCGCGTGTTGGTGTTGCCAATAGAATCTCTTACGGCACAATACGATTGGCTTGTGATGTGATCTACCTATTTGTCATTTTATTTTAGACGAAATAAAATTAGGCAAATTGGAAATTAGGCGAATGAAAATTAGATGATTTGAATAATTCTATGAATTGATTGGTAGTTTCAATGAAATTATAGAAAAAAAATATGACAAACATAGGAAAACCATTGACGGTTGTTTTCCTTTGCTGAATCATTTTTTAAATATTTTAATGTATAGAAGGCAGGAGAAAGAAAAGTGTTTTAGTGTTAGTTTTGTGTTTTGTTATTTTCATGTAGTTTATTCACTAACATAGTTATAACTTAGTTGTAAGTTTCATTTGTATACTAATTATTGGGCAATATTACTAACACTGCTGGGCTCTACCCACAAGCAACCGCATATTCTTACAATACACTAATTGCATGACGTGTTTGTCCATGACATACCTAAGCATAAGTACATTGTAACCAGTGATCGGGATAGGTAGTGCCATTTGCGAGATTTGTCTTAACATGGATATGCCTCCCAAACCTTGAATCTCGAAACGCAATATTCGATTTTTTATTAAACGGTATTGAAATAGACTATTCTAAGTGCCATCACACTCGCGAGTACTGCGGGGCAGAAGGTAAGAGGGAAACCACTGCCCTATTTGTCCCTAAAAAATAGCATGGAGAATGCTACACCGACAAGAGCGTAGCTCTTAAATTAGTGATGATGATTAAAAAACATTTATTTTTATTTTGCGAATGATTTTAGTGATTTGTATGTTACGTATTTGTGGTTTGCTTTTATTTAATACAAGACAAAGATAATATTATAAATGTGACGTAATCTCGCAATCTCGAAAATATCGTGGTCATATCCATATTAACCAGAATATTCAGGGTTATTGACCCCAAATGGCACTGCCCATCCCGACCCCTGATCATGACACGTGTGGGTGGCGGCCGCAGGCAGCAGCGTGTCGGACGTGTCCCTGGGCTCCCCGGAGCTGCGCCGCGCCGGCGTGTCCCCCGACCCCGGCGCCGCTACAAACGGGAAGGACGCGCGGAAGCCCGCGGGGAAAGAGAGGTACGCTTTTTTCCCTTTGATGGGTTTGCTCTTGGCCCCAGACTTGCCCGAAGGCATTGACGAGGCCTAAGATGGAGCGAGCTCGCCCAGAAGGTGCCTGTTCACTCTGGCCTTGAAAGCAAAATTTTAAGCAGAAATCTAAAACAACCGTGTAAAGAGTTTACATCGGCCAATAACACGACAGAGTTAAGTAGACAGAAGCGAGATGCCTATATTATACGCCCGGGTTATTAATTCGTTGTAAAATTAACTTGTTGACAATGATCCGTCCCTTTCCTTTTCGGCGGATAAGAAAATGACAGGTATAACTTAAAATAAAATTAGGTGGTGTCGGGGCCAATATGTACTTAATTTTATTTTGCTTCGACAGTTTTGAAACTAACGCTATCTCTTTCTTTAAGCTAGCATAAGAGAAAGACGGCATTATATCAGTGATCTAATTAAAATAAAATATAGTCTTATACGAATACCTGTAATAACACTGGATGTATGTCCTCTCGGCCACAGCAAAGGTCTGGGCAGCGCGGTGCGGCGCGCCTTCGGGGCGTCGGTGGCGCGGCGGGCCTCGTCCTTCACCTCCGTGGAGCAGTTCACCAAGCGGCAGTCGGGCTCCGTCGACGTCTGGTGGCTCTATGACGATGGAGGTAATGTACACACCTTAGGAAGTCAAAGTAGTTTTAGGAATCACTGACGTAATTTTGCCATTTTCTAACTAGTCAATTCGGTTACATTTTACAAAACGTCAAAACACGCAATGACTATGAAATAGGGTATTTGACTGGGTCAAAGGTAAATTATAAAATGTTGATTCAAAAATAGAAGCCAGTCTAAGGTTCAAGATAAATTATAAAATTCTGATTACTAAAAAAAGATAAATCTAAAGCTAATGAAAAATAGTTTCTTTTTTCTATTTAACTTATTTATGAATTTTAATCAAGAAATACGTATTAAGTCCGACTATTTTATCACGTTTTTCTATGACGGCACAGTGTGCTTTTTATACAAATTCCATAGTAATTTCGTGTTTTGACGTTTAGTAAAAAAATAACTGTTTTGACTAGTTGGAAACTTAGCGTATGTCAGAGAAATATTTTCTTGTTTTATACTTTTTTCAGCGAGATTTTCTTTAGTCGGATTTTAGTTGTTTAAACTTATATTTTTTATCCTCTTTTATTATCTAATCTAATTTAGCCTACAAGATCCCACTGCTGGGCCTCCCCTTTCATCCATCCCTCCATTTTTCGCAGTCCTGTGCGTACTCTGGCCAGTCCCTCCGGCAAACGTTCAAATCTTTTGTAACTTGAGTAGTTCCTAACTAGCTTATTGCTCCGATGTGGCCTTTTTCACCCCTCAGGCCTCACCCTCCTGCTGCCGTACATCCTGTCTACGCGACGTGCGTGGTCCTCGTGCCCGCTGCGAGTGTTCACTCTCGCCAATAAGAATACCGAGCTGGAACTGGAGGAACGAAAGTAAGTTTCTTTTTATAGACTGTTGTCTAATTTAAATTCAAAAATATCTTCTTTTTTTTCAAATTAAATCAAAATCAAATTGGCTCGACTATTTATAGACGGCGATACGGCTCACCACATCACGTTGGTCTAATAGAAAGCTCGGTGAGGTGTGAGTACTTAGTTCATCTTGCGATGGATGTACCTCTGACTAACCCCATATGGTCATGGGCGTATGTATAGAAATCAGAATCATTTATTCAACGTAATTATCATAGATAAACTTGTTGAAGGTCAATGTATCATTTTTGAATTTACGTCATTTCGCAAGGTGTTATAGCTGAGGAGAAGAAATGACAAGAAACTGCAACAGCAACACATCTTTTAAATTTATGAGGGTACATTACAAGTTATTTAATAACTAGAGGAACACATTCAATACCAGACATTTTTATCATTTAGGTAATCATTAATCTTATAATAAGCTTTTTTTACATAAAGTAAGCTTCACGTGAGCTTTAAATTTATTCTCTAACTTTAAAATATTATCTGGTATTTTATTGTAAAAACGTATACATGTAACCCCAAAAAAGATGAATTTAATTTACTTAATCTAGAATTTTGAATAGCAATTTTATTTTTATTCCTTGTATTGTAAGTGTGCCTTTCACAGTTTTTCGGAAGGAGAGATACATTTTTACGTACATACATACAGAAATGTTAAGTAGAATATCATAAATAATAAAAAAGACTTAGTTGGTAAAAATAACTTCTCAATTTCATCGACAGCATGGCGTCTCTGCTATCGAAGTTCCGCATAGACTACTCCGCGCTGAAGATGGTGGCGGACATCACGAGACGACCGCGGGACTCCACCCTCGCGTACTTCGACAGACTCATCGCGCCCTTTAAGGCGACCGATGATAATGATGATAATAGTTAGTATTTTTGGCATTAACTACTTGGCCGGACAAAAGGGACGGGCCCCATCGTATGTCACAATACAATAAACCGTTAATACGTGTTGTGGGCATGGTGTCGGGACAAACCTCTTGGGGTTTAACGACGTCATATTAATAATGTTTTGTAACAATTAATGTATAAATAAAATAAATAATAAAAAATACAAATATATAAATAACTCGCGACAACAGACAATTCAGCAGCCCTAGCACGCTAACAGCGCGAGTAGAGTGAGTAAATGTCAAAGCGCGAGTTGTCAAATTTGTCTTTTTTTTGACGTGACTTGTTGTAGATTTGCCGCAGATGGCATTTACTATTTGGCCGGACAAATGGGGAGCGCTGAAGGCTCCAGGTAATCGAATTTGACAGACGTGCTAAGGTTCCTCGTTCACGCAACGACTTGCTCGCGACTTGAAAATGAAAAGTGTTTCACACAAATTGAAATATTTCTTTCACAGCGGGCATAACGGAAGCGGACCTGATCGCGGCGCAAGACCGTACACACCGCCACCTGCGTTTGCGCGAGCTCATCTCCGAGCAGTCGTCGGGCGCACGACTTGTGTGCGTCACCCTCCCGATGCCGCGGCGCCGCAACGTGGTCCCGCCGCCGCTGTACATGGCGTGGCTGCACGCTATTTCTACTGCTGCCGACAGAGTGCTCCTGGTGAGGGGAAACCATGCCGCTGTCTTGACCTTCTACTCTTAAAATTACATCCATATACTCAATGATATTACAATACACTACGAGGTACATATGTTATAATATACATAAAAACATAAACAGTTGGGGACAGGCCTCCCCTCGATCGAAACTCCGCTTAATCGGAGGTATGCAGCATACTTCATCACGCTGCTCCACTGCAGGTTAGTACAGGTGGTTTTACAGCTAATATCCGAGACCAACTGCTTAACGTGCTCTCCGAAGCATCTTACTTTTTCGGACAATCAGGTGATTCAAGCCTGCAATGTCCTTACCAAGCAAAGGATAGTCATACAAAGTGATTTCGAAAATGTCCTCATCGGGAATCGAACCCGTACCTCCCGATCGTGAGCTTAATGCTCTAACCACTACACCACGGCGGTGACGTCGGTGCCCCGATAGATAGAAATTAGTGCGGTGCGGAGAGTTACCGTTCTATACAGTAGGATTATTCTTCATTCTACACTATGGCTGCCCAATCTGCTTGTTAACATCCAGAATATACACTTTGGTCTGTTATACAATTTTTAATCACGTACAACTCTTACAACATTCAAAGAAAACAGCAATAAAAATAACATTTCATCAAATTACAACATACCCGTATAATACCCTAAATAGTCACTTATATTATAATTACAAATTAAATATTAATACAATTATAAATTTTGCTCGAGAGGAGCTCGGTGGCGCAGCGGTAAATGCGCTCGGTCTGCGATTGTTGAAGTTAAGCAACTATCGCAAAGGCCGTTCATAGGATGGGTGACCACAAAAATAAAATTTTCATCTCGAGCTCCTTCTTGCTTCGGAAGGCACGTTAAGCCGTTGGTCCCGGCTGCATTAGCAGTCGTTAATAACCATCAATCCGCACTGGGCCCGCGTGATGGTTTAAGGCCCGATCTCCCTATCCATCCATAGGGAAGGCCCGTGCCTCAGCAGTGGGGACGTAATGGGCTGATGATAATGATAATAATAATACAATTATAAATTAACAATTCAAGACCTTACGTGTCTAAAAACACACGTGCGTACGTGTATACACTTTAGTGTATAGTTATATTTATTTACGGATCTGAATTGTTTCATCGTCTTAATGCGAATCTCTTGGGACGCTATTGAATTGATATGAGTGATAGATAGATAGATAAAATGTTTTATTGAGCCTAATGGATACTAGATACAGAGATATGGACAACAGATACAGAAAGGCACAACAGGCGGCCTTATTGCTCATGCAGCAATTTCTCCCAGGCAACCTTTGGGTACAGGAAAATTTGCGTTTTATTTTGTGATAATGGTGAACAATGGACCAAATGTAACTGAGAGGCCATCTACATTTCATCAACATTTCTGGTTATACATTTGTACAGTGACGAGAAGTAAGTACCCACTTTAGAACCCTGTCGCACTATCACATTTGACATTTAATGAGACTTACGGTTTAATTTCTCAATTTTTTTTAATTTAAAATGGTTTCAAAGTGTATACATAATTATTATTACTCGTGACCGAACACACGGTGCACTATGCATGTCTTTTTGTAACATTTTATACCCTTTCATATTTGATTTGATATTAGGTACTGTTTTTGAAGTTCCGTACCAAAGTGTTTGAACCCTAATGGTGCGGTTCGATTTTGTATATTTTATATATGAATGCATAATAAATAGCGTATTTTTTTGACATTTTTAGTGACAAGTATACCTGTGTATACATTCCAATAGTGCTAAAGGCACAATTTTTTGTTTATTTAGAACAATAATTATAGTTTCCCTTCGTCCACGTCGGTAACTAGATTTACCTAACCAGTTACGACAAAATGTTTTTCTTTTCCTGTTTTGTAACTAGTTGTGGAAGCAGAATTATTTTTCCACATTTGTAAGTTGCAATTTCTACTACATTTCTCATCAAAAAAAATCGGAACACATGACAAAATTATTTTATTATATTATCAAGGTTATGAATAAAAAATATACATTTTAAATTGGGTTATACGGTGGGTAATTTTTAATATTAATGTACCAAAATTAAGAAAAAAAGCTCGTGTTTTGTTGAACAATAATTAAATTATAAAGTAATCCGATTTTTTTGATGGACAAGATGAATATTTATAAGTTGTGTTTCTTTTTTATTTATTATAACCAATTGATCTGCTAACGACTAACACAGCCTCAATAAATGTAGTGCCTAACTTTATAGCTAGTACAGTCATGGGCAATATCATGTACCCACTTTAGAACCCTGTCACACTATCATATTTGACATTTAATGAGACTTACGGTTTAATTTGTCAAAAAAGTTAATATAACATGGTTTCAAAGTGTATATACATATTAGTGCTCGTGACCGTACAGTACAGATGTTAGGTAGGGAATTATTAGCACCAGATTTTTGGTAATATTAATAGATTTGGGATCTGTGATTGATATAGAAACTGTCTGAAATAAACGTTTTCTATATTAGAAAAAAAAAACTTTAATATTTGCGATTCTATTTAATTCGCTGTTCTACCAACGAAATGAATTGTAAAGGTGCGATTAGTTATAACGACATCTGTACTTTATAAAATAATTATTAAACGACAATTTTACCACCTAAATACGTATTTTTTATAACATAATTGTACACTTTTGAAAATAAGGTTTGGATGTGTTTACGTATTTTGACGATTTTATAATAAAATTTTATGAATTATGTAGAATCTCTTACAGATCTTTATAACGAGTGACTGTTTTTAGAAGAATATTTTTGTGTGTGTGATCTAACCAGTGTGTTCGATACTTAGTCGATAAGCTATTTGGATTCATGTAAAATCTTGTATGTTCTTTTTTTGATTTATTTATTTATTTTAATTGTATTCAATGCAATCTTTTGAAGTGGGTAATTTGTGGAATCTACAAAATGTTTGCGATGGTATAGTATGCTTATTATTAGTATTAGTAATTTAGATTATATTATCACAAGGCGCCTCTACATGTTGATTTTGGCCCCACACACGCCTTCCAACAGTCCGGGACTCCTTAGTCTCGAGACATGGAAACGACGTGTATATAGTATAATAATAATTTAAAAAAAAATACAAAGCCACTTTACAACATTTTTGAGATCTTATATTGTGCTACAATAGTTTTTTTTAAATTTTATTGACGAAGGAGCTAGATATAGTGTGACAATATAACCACATGGTCTATACATATTTTCCTAATCTACAGTGAAAGACGATGTGTTCATAGAGTTACATGGTACTGACTCTACACATCGGAACGTTTGCAACTTGGCTAAGCCTCCAGTGGCTGGAATAAAATAGCAGGGTTCTAATTAAAACTCTTTTTAACCTCACCAGCACGAAAAGGTTGTTTTTCCCGCGTAAAAACAGTGTAGAAAAGTGCGTTTTATGCAATAGAAAGAGAAATGCTTTTTAATTTTATACTCCGATTCTTCGTTTGAGAAGATAGCCATACAGCCTAATGCGCAGTTATTATTCTTCTTCCTTATATGGCGAAAAATGAGTGCGTTCAGTTATGAGGACTGTTTTCTAATCCAAAAGAGTGAGAGAACAGGGCAATGCTGAATTTAGCTACAAACAATATATAAAACTTTTCAAGGTGGTAGTAGCGAAAAGTGGTATATTCCACACGAGAGGTTATAACATAAATAGTTTATATACGTCCCACTACTGGGCACAGGCCTCCTCTCAATCAACCGGAAGGGGTATAAAGCATACTCCACCATGCTGCTCCACTGCGGGTTAGGACACTAGAGGAAATTTGTTTTAAGTCTCGTGCTTTTAAATTACTCACTGCGCTCAGTAGTCTATATTAAAATCATTCGGTGATTAGGTACTTCGATAGTGAGTTATTTTAATTGGGCACTGGCATATAAAACATAACTTTCCACTCTTGTGTAGTAAATAAATAGATTAGAATATGTTTATTGCTATTTGACACTCCGCATTGAAAGAAAGAAAATATTGATTTCTATATTGGACGCCACATTTACAAACTTAAATTATAGAAAAAAAAACAAAGACAAAAAGACAAATAATTACAGACATTAAATACACAATGGAGGCGCCCAAAAAAAAGATCTCCCTCAGCATAATGCCGTGACACGTGATTAGCACGGGCCGCGGCGCTGATATTATGGGAGACCTAACGCGCATTGCGCACTCACTCACTTTTATATGCGCAAATATCAAATATTGTTTCACTGTATAATATTATAATTGACGTTAAAATTACCTAACAATCATTTGTAGATTCGTATAAATATGTTTTATATTTAATTAATATACCACGTGAAGTTACCTAATGATATAATTTTACAATTTAATTGTACACTAACAGTGATTAATTTATTAATTAATTGAATAATTCAATTAATGTGTAATTTATTAATGTTTACGTTTGATCTGACACCACCTCGTAATTTATTTTAGTATATTTTAGGATTATTTATAAAACTTGTAAACCAAATGAATTGTGAATAAAGATTTGGAATTAACATATATTTGTGTTATTTTACTAAACATACATTATATAAAAAACTATTAACATTACCATTGGGGATGCATTCTAATTGGTATGACCCTGACACACTGCTTCATCCACGCTCATGAAACCTTAACACAGAGTTTTTGTTCTGATGATGTCGAAAATACAAAGTTAGTCGCAGTTTAGACGTATTATTACACGTAACGTAGGAATACGCATACTAATATGTATTCATTTTTAAAACCATGTCACATTAACTTTTTTGACAAATTAAACCGTAAGTCTCATTAAATGTCAAATATGATAGTGCGACAGGGTTCTAAAGAAGTTACATGATATTGCTCATGACTACTATGGGAGTGCGCACATTCGTAATGTGCACAAATCGATTACGTAATAAAACTGCTGTTACTGGATGTATCTGTAAACTTAGTTTTTACCTTCTGTCCGCTAAAAGATAGTCGTGAATCAGCTTCTTTCTGGGCCCGACGTGGGGGGTTAAAAAGGCAATTCATCTAAAAAAGCAATATTGCTATTTGACACTCCGCATTGCGCACTCACTCATTTTTATATGCGCAAATGTCAAATTGCAATATTGTTTTTTTAGATGAACTGCTTCGATGTGTCAATAGATAACAAGCATCATCTCCCTAGTGATATTGCGTTTTTCACAGGGTCCGGTTACCTAATCCGAAGATTTGACAGGTCCAGTTTTTCATAGAAGCGACTGCATGTCTGATCTTAACCCCGCAAAGGAGAAACTTTTTAAATAAGAGATTTGTATTGTAACAAAGTCCGGTAAAGGGACGTCCATTACCCGTAATGCTATTTGTGAATAGAATTGTGAGATTGGGCAAGTATAGTACAGTAACATTTTGCGGTTAGGGGTATTGCGTGTATTTTTTTCCTATTCTTTAAATAGCAATCTATTTAATCGACCTATGACGAAATAAATTTACTTTGAAGAGTATAAAAAGTGTTCGCTATTTTCTTATAGAGAATTTAATGACTCATGACATGACCGACATTGTGCTCAGAGTTATCAAATGTCTGATGTTAAGTACTTACTATGTATTGGGGCCCAAAGTCGATTCTCGGCTGGGGAAATGTATAAGTAAAGCAAAGTAATCATCTGAATAGCGTTATCCCATACCTTACCCCGTAAGGCTTACGGGGTCCGCTTACCTAACCTGAAGATTTGACAGGTCCGATTTTTTACAGAAGCGACTGCCTGTCTGACCAGAAAGTAATCTAAAATAATTATTAATTTTTCAAATAAAAAGTACTTAAGTCGTAAGTATTTTAAAGTATGGTTCACACATGTTGTGTTTTGGATTTTGATCGGCGATGCGGCGCAGTTTCATATTTAAACTCCCGTTTTCCGCCCCAAACAATAGAATAAATAGAATAGTAAGTAAAGAATATTTTCTTGGTGTCGTCGCGTCGCCGATAGCGCATTAAGCGCATTTTTTCAAAATCACATTTTGATGCTTTATCTTCAACAAAACCTGCCATTGTCGTAATTTTAAAGATGTAGGTACAAATATACTTACCTAGGTAGGTACCTAATTAAAAAAGTTAGAAATGATCGGTTTTCAAGATAAATACTTAACTACCTAGTACGTACTTAGATTGATGTTTTTTTTAACATAGACAAAGTTAAAAAATGAAGGAATAGGTGCTTACTTAATAATTTTATAGAAGACAAATCGTCGATCTGTTCTGTGACAGAAAGGTACCTACTCAACACGGCTAAGTAGAAGCACGTAGAAGTAAGTATTCTGGAAACATATCGAGGGTTGAAAGGCAAATGGGTTTAAGCGACATTTTGTGAACTTTACAGGAGAGCCATTTAAAGTTTTATTTTTTCGAAAAAAAATCATATAAAAAAAACTACTGAATCAAAAGTGTTCAAAATGCTAAGTATGATTTTAAATTAAATGTTGCACAATTCTGTATTTATTTGGTTCGAAAAACACATCAGTTATAGATTTTAGAAGTCGCTTAATACAAAATGCCTCAATTGAACTAAATTACAGTTGAAGGAAAAACGGTTGATATCCACTAGAGCCAAATATTGGCTAAAAGCAAAATGCTTTAAGAAACCTTTCACTTATTAGTTTGACTAAAGCTAAATGAGTTAAACGACTTCTTAAAAAAAAGAAGACTAGAGGCAAAGCAGCTTAAACTCCATAAAAGGTTATATGACAGGGAAGGAAAATATCTTAAGTGACCATCCGCTACTAATTTCAATTGTATGAAATCCAAATATTAGTAAAATCAGAAATAAAGTCGGTCCTTAAGCCGTTTTTCCTGGGAGAGATTTTATTCGGGCAAGGCATTTATAGATCTTTGTACCTTACAATATTAGGAAAAATCACGGCGGATATAATGAGTAAATCGAATTCATTAAGAAACAGGATCTAGACTATAACCATACAGATTGTTACACATGCTTAATTCGACTTTTCAAGCAAATGGTAAACAGCGTATGATGGCGGATGACAGATGACTGTCACCAACTGAATGCGGGCAATAAAAGAAACAAATAGCTTTTGAAAAAGTCTTAATATGCTTATACTCTGTGTTAAGTTTAATCTCACTATCACAAACTGATTCCGATTTACTGAAAAATTTAAGACCACGTGGCTGGATGCAAGTTCCAAGCACTGGCTCCTACTAGATGGTACGCGGTACTAGGAGAGACTTCAGTGAAGTACTGATTGCTCTCATACTAAGAGGCAGCCAGGGGTGGACTGATCAGCGACTTGTTTGATCAAAATTTCTGTTACATTTGCGCCTAAGACCTCCACGTCCAGCTGGCCATAAGATACCGTCGAAGTTGGTTTGTGTAAAGTTAATCCGCGACAAACAATAACAGATCTCGATCATGCTTTTAGAGCCGAGATACGTCGGACATCGCAGCAGACACATCTGTCGATGAGATAATATAGATGATAATAATAATAAATAGATGGTGTTCTTTTGCCGAGCATTTCCATAGCTGTGCTCTGCTCTACCAAAGTTATTGGTTGGTAAACCAGACCGCAAAACTAAGATTGGTGCGATGGTTCCAACGTGAAAATCAGCTCATGGGGAATTACAGGCGGGCTTTTCTGTCACCATATGTCTCAAAAACAAATGCCGGGTGGAATAAGCTTGTGAAATTCAGCTCTATATTTCGACAGCTTCAAGACTGTTTTCGGCCTCAAACTTTGAAGAGAGTTTCAATCTACAACAAGGAAAAGACCCAATGCCTCACTGATCAAAAAGACTTATAAGCAGCGCTTTGGGCACATTTTAACGATGTTTTAAATCCCAATAGTAATACCACTGACTTGTTTGTTACAACAAATCGGTCTAGTTTGTTACAACAAGCTCGGGGGTTTCGCTTAAGATCTAGCGGCACCCCCGACCTTTGAAGAACTTCTTACCGCGCTAAGAAGGATGACGAATACCAACACATCAAAAATACCATCTGAACTGTATAATATGCCTACACATTAATAACTTGTTTTACAAACTCATCCTGAAGATATGGGAGTCAGCTGCTGGAATGATTTTAGCCTTCTTCTTCTTTGCGAGTCGATGGCGATCGATATTAAATTTTAGCCTGGACGTTATTCTATCCCGTGATGCAGAAATGGTACTCCCGGAAACCCATTGATGATTTTGTCCGGACAGAGATATGGGGGTACAGTTTTGTTATTAAACAGATTCAGGCAAAAAGGCTTGAACAACATCGGCCTTTGTTATGTGCTGCGTGAGGCGTCACGCGGCTTGTGGATTGCTCTAAAGGAAACAGATTGTGTTGCAAAGTTATAACTTATCCTGATACGACAATATCATGACGACATGATGACGACAGTTTGATTTAGAAGTAACTTTTCAGACCTATTCGTCGTTACCTACGGCGCGAAACAAGGCTGTATCATAACACATGGAGCCATGGTTCCTAGTCTATTTTCCTTATATATCGCTTCTGTATCACGCATAAGTGGGATGCTCTGTGGAATTGTTATTTATAGCTTCAAAATTAAAATATGAAATAACTCCAAAGTCATCGGAGTTGCCAGCCCGGATAATAGATACGGTGGCAGCCTTTGGAAAACTTAAAATATTAGTGTACAAAGTCTCAGCGGCGTACTTGATACGTAACACTTTAAATGTCTAAGGTCCATCCTTCGCATAAAGCGGCAAGATGGTTTTCCAATAACAGAAGTATTAAGTCGTTCTGGCATATTCGGAATACAAGCTCACATCATAAAACATCACCTAAGATGGTGCGGTCATGTCATGCGAATGGATGACAGAAAGGTTTTCTATTTCGAGGTGTCTAGAAGGAAATGTAAACAAGGTGGACAAGACCTGCGGTACAAAGACGTAATCATGCGCAACCATGTGGCTTTCGACATGCCAACTGAGAGTTGGGATGAGCGTGTCTGAACCTGGAATGGCGCGTGATATGGTCCTCGAAAATCTTAGTCCAAGACGCCAAATACGGAAAACTCAACGGAAACCTTCCTACAATTACACGGTAAACTCTGCTGGCCAGCTTGATTGTATGCCATGTGACTGATCTTCAATTCAAAGTTCGGTTCCGCTAGCCACATCAAAGCCTACCACAACAATGACTCGGGATAGACACAAATAGAAGTCACCATCAACGGATACGGCTTGGGTGACATGATGACACGCACACTCCCGGTCTTCCCAATCGTAATTTTTAGCTGTGTGAACCGCCCAACCAGGACCTGCCCATACTTATTTTGATATGTTGAAGTGATGCGGGCACAAGGTTTCATACAAACTTGCGATGACTGAAATGTAAACATTATTTCTTTTTGGTTTTGGAAAAACGTTTTAAGTCCTTTCAAAAGAAAATTATAGTTGTCTTATACGACAAAAATCATAAAAAAAATGTAGCATAAATAGCTGAAGTCAAATTCTATGAATATTTTCGGTAAAGGCAAAACAGTTCAAGTTCCAATTTTACTTATAAACTGTCGAAGGCAAAACGGTTGAAGCGACAATATTTATAAAATCTAGATTAAAGCAAAAAGATTTAAGCGCCAAATCTATTTTCGTTTCGTCTAAGGACAAATGATTTAACCGACTTATCTATAACAAAATACTGTCAGGGAAAACGCTTTAACAGACTTCGAATCATGAAAATGAAAAGACATAACAGCTTATGTGACCGACTCATATCCCGGAATACGACTGATATGCCACCCGCCCAGAATTTTGTGCATTTTTTTGTCGGTTAAAGCACGGGTTTTTAAAAATGTACCCAAAGTTCTAATTGGTTGAAGCGCCAAAAAGTAGCTTCGATTGATCTGAAACCAAGATCAGTCGACGCGGAAAAATTCGCTGATTCCGAATATATATATAAGTCAATTTCGCCCAAAATGTCGCTTAAACCCATTTGCCTTTCAACCCTCGATATATCATTATATCGACCTACTTTATATATTATACTATAGGTAGGTATTTACCATTAAAAATCTTGTTTCACAACAGTAACTGAGGTGGAATTACCTGTAATACTGTTATTGTAGAGCTCTACCACTCCAGCAGAAATCCGCAGCTGCTAATGCTGATATGTTTAAGCACTAAACAACTGTTGGCTTCATGTCTATGCAGCTATTTATTCGTTTTCTAACGCGGGCCGTGTTCAATGCAATAATTATCTCAATTGAGGCTCGTTTGTCGACCACTGGTCAGGCCAGTCGGCTCTAGGCAGCCTTTCGCGACGCACGCTCTCAACGCTCCTTACGAACTGTCAAAATATCCGAACTTCAAACGTCAACCTGTGGCGCGAAAATTGTTATTTAAAAAAGTAAAAAGTGAACTTTTTTGTGCTGTTAACTGGGTGTTTTATAGTGCAATCGTGTAGACACCTTTTTATTGGACTCTAGCCGGATCTAAGGGACACTCGAGGTAAGCACGTGATTATGTTTGTAAATTGTTTTTAGCGCGTTCACCTTTAGATTTATTTTATGAGAAAATTGATTAATGAGAAAAATTGTATTCGAGTATAATTATTTTTGTAGACACGTTTTGTCTAAGAGAAGTAGAGTTCCCTAAACAGGTAGATACTTACCTCTATCGTATCATAATTAACTCTAATGACTTTTTTCGATTGTTTGTGTCTTTGCCCTGTAATTAATCATTCCTACTCAGTAATAATTACCAAAATTACTTGCCTTCGTATATTTATTTAAGTAGTAAGAATTATTTTTGTTTATTATGACTCTACTTACTGAACTATATTCAATCAATCAATCAATCAATAATACTTGATAATAATAATATTTGTTATTATATTCATTGTTTTTAATATTGATAGATATTGTGTTTAATATGTTCCCTTAATTATTTATGTTACGTGCTTACTTTACATTTTAAATGAATAACAATCATTTTTATATTGTATTTAAATCATAACTTATTTTTGTTTCCTACGATTTCGATGAATTCAAACTGAGTTCAAATAAAACTGATATTGATCATAAGTTAGTAATAATTTAATCAATATTTAAAAAAACACGGAATTAGATATTTACCATAAAGAACCTTGGTCACTAATTTATTCTTAAAATAAAAAACTAAAAGTAGGTTAACTACTTGCCAGTGACAAAGAATAGAGCGGTGTCCAAGGAGGTAATTTTTTTCGCTAACGTTGATAGAGGTGTAAACAAAGCGTGTCTTACGATAAAAAACCTAATGAAAGTGAAACTTGTTGCCAAAAACAACTGACCGCGTATTCGGTCGGTGTTACCTCAGTTCGCTCAACTAACACCCGTATTTTAAGATGTTTACTCGAGTCTTCCTCCACTCAATTTAGCCTCAGCTGAGCATTTGGTAAGTATTTTAACTTGACACGAATATACGATCCCGACGACCCGATTACTCTGGCCATAGAGGTAGCCAATCAGCTCGCGACACCAAACACTTCAGGACCCCGCTGGTGTGGTCGACGATTTACCTCAATAAGCGCTTATCGCTATCGACTCTAGTCGATTAATTTTTTCAAATATTTTTTTCCTCTCAGACGATGCCTTGAGCCGAGGTTCGCACATAACTGGGCACCCTCAGACCTGTTGTCTTAAATGTTGTACCGGGTGAGAGCCTAAACCCCCCCTATTTGTCCGGCCAAGTAGTCAATGCCATCTGCGGCAAATCTACAATAATCACGTCAAAAAAAGTTAACATTTGCGTCTTCAACTTGAGGACCTTTCTTCAGTGGAGTCGAGCATTATGGTACTGCCAACGTAATAATTCGAAATTAATGACGTCATGCCTTACTGGCCTAAACTCGAGTTAAGGTGGAGGTGCAGTGTAAGAACACCAATTTAGAGCTGAATTCGAGGAAGACCTTCAGGTCGCCTCAACTGGGGACGAGTCGAGGAAAGTTGGAGTTAACATTGTAGAATATGGGGTTAAGGGTGGTATTAATAAACTAATCTCAGCTGAGACTGCCCTCAAGATCGTGCTCAAGTCCCTGTTTTTATATAAGAACTGTCACTTTGATATGATCTTGAGGGCAGTCTCGAAGCTGAGGTTAGTTTATTAATACCACCGTTAGTTTTTACTTGGTCAATTTCGTTTAGTTTTTGCTATACTAGCAATAGGGTAATTTTTAGATAAGTGAACTAAAAGTTCCACTAAAAACACCTATTATAGAAAAGGAGGATCTCTGAGTGCCGAACGAATGATGACTTTCTTTAGGTAGGTACCTCCGTTCCGTTACATCCAAGGTTGTTTAGACAATATCCCTTCATGTCTGCTCAGGATGAAGTATACTTAAATAATAATGTATCCAAATGGATACATTTGTTGCTTAGTAAGCGAATCAAATGTATTCTTTTGAGAAATAAAGTCATTACGTTGCAAAATGCAGTGTCCAAAATACCATCGACTCAAATGTAAACAAATAGAAAAAAAAATCACCAAAAATGCTATGGACAATCTGAAGCAACGTCAGCTCATTCTTTGGTTCTTTTAATGCAAGTTCGATATTAGTTTATGTCGAAGTTGGTTCATTCCAGCGTTGATAAGGAATCCAATTATTGTTATAGTATATGAAATCTTTGTTTTTATTCGGCCCACTGCGTGTTTACATTTGCGTTTTATCTGTTTTGTATTGATAAAAATTGCATGTGGAATGTACTGTATAGTACCTATATCATAGGTAGGTAGGTTTTGTTAATAAAAGCCACATTTTATTTATTTATATTTCACGACTTTACAGTGTAGAAGCGCCAATGCGCCGTGAAACTTTCAATATAAACTTTTATAACAAATACTAATATTAGACAAATACTGAGAATTATTGAGGTCAGAAGAGGCAAGATGATTGGACACCTAATAAGATACGACGAATTTATTAAAAACATCATAGAAGGGAAGCTAGAAGGAAAGAGAGGAAGGGGAAGACCAAGAAGAGCTTACATTGAACAGATTAAAGAAAAGGTTAACGTCGTGTCGTATAGGGAAGTCAAGGAATTGGCCTTTGATAGACTGGAATGGAAAATGCTACAGCGTGGCTCTTAAATTGATATAAGACTTATTAGACATATTTAATTTTCACACATCATCATCTTGCAGAATATCAGACACTCGCGACACACACACGTGCACTCACTCACAAAAAGGGGTGGTTAAAAAGGGCACATCGAAGCAATTCATCTAAGAAAGCAATATTGCTATTTGACATTTGTTTTCACTGCGCACTTACTTTTATATGCGCAAATGTCAAATTGCAATATTGCTTTCTTAGATGAATTGCTTCGATGTGCCCTTTTTAACCCCCCAGATCACACTCTGAATGTGATTTTACAAAAAGGCGCTAACTTGGTTTCCGCTATAAGGCGACTATTCCAATCTAACGTAGGACCATTCCTGTATCCCCGTAAGGGTAGGCAGACGTGTACAGTAACCCTATATTACACCAACTCTTCGCCAGCCATGGTGAAGTCCCATGTAAAAGGGGACGAGCCTATTGCCAGTATTCAGGCACAAATCCCGGAAACCAAGAACATAATTCTAATTTTAAATTTTAAAAAAGATAAAGAATTTTATTGTGTAAAAATTTAGGTAAGTACAGTTATAAATATAATTATGTACTTACCAGTTATATTTGGAAATTACGTTAAACGAAAAAGGATATAATTACGTAATTCAATTATTGTAATTTCGAACCCATAAGTACTCGGATGTGTTTCGAATTTTTTGATTTGAAATTAGAATATAGACTACTAAAGAATATAAAGAATGAATGAATGATGAATGTAGAATATTTAGAATTAGAATATGTACTTAGATACTTATAATCGAGCTACATTATGAATAATTCTACCTGTGATTCTACTTTTATGTAAGTACGTATACTTTGATTACATTCTATGTAGAGGTAAAATATATGACCATTTTATTCTTCTTTAAACCCATCAACTGTTATACAAAACCATGAATCCTATGTGAATAAATGATTTGATTTGATTTTTCGTGTAGGTTCAATGACTGACCTCACCAACTTTTATGTCAGGGTTAAAATAGAGTCACAACAGTCTCAAAATAAAATAGATGACAGTGATCTTCTTCTTCTATCGTGTGGGTTGTGAGGTGGATTACCAACCTCATCAACCCTGGTGTCAGGGTTACTATTGAGCCGCCAAAGGCCCCTGGCACGACTCATGTAACAACTACGTACTTACATCAGTAAATAGTAACCGGGACCAACGGCTTAAAGTGCCTTCCGAAGCAGAGATCGTCTTACTTTCGGACAATCAGATGATCAAACCTGTAATGTCCTAACCAAACTAGGGATCACAAAGTGATTTGTGTGATAAGTCCCCACCGGTATTCGAACCCGGGACCTCCGGATCGCGAGCCCGACGCTCAACCACTGGACCACAGAGGCCGTGGTTGACAGTGATATCACTGTTACAATAGTAAGATTTTTTAGGAATTCGCGATAAAAACGTGAATTTCCCAAAAAATCCTTGGTATTGTTAAGAAATTATCTTGTACGTATAATATTGGCCCCGATTCCTGCAGACACCGCCTAATTTTATTTTAAGTTATATCCGTCATTTTCATATCCGTCGAAAAGGAAAGGGACGGATGATTCACAGCTCTTAATTTTAGGAAGAATGAGTGAATGAATGAATAACCCGGGCGAATCAAAAGGTACGTCGCTGGTATGCAATCCATTTGACGTGCTGTCTACTTAACTGTGTCGGGTTATTGACGGATGTAAAAATTTTAGACGGTTGGTTTAGATTTGTGCTTAAAATTGACGTGTGTTCCATAAATTTTATGCTTGTCGCTTTCCTTTTCGGCGGATAAGAAAATGACAGATATAACTTAAAATAAAATTAGATGGTATTTACAGGAATTAGCACCATTATATACCTACCTAATTCAAATCAATAATAGGTAGGTACCTAAATCACGTACAGCATGTCTGTCATAACAAATTCCAAGCTTTCCAAATAAAATAAGTACTATTAACGGCCCGATTGGCTATTATTAGGCTATTATATCATTTTCCATTGACATCGTCAAATATTTGACATAACAATTTTGCCATCAATAACATTACATAAACAGTATAATATCTCATAATAGGGAAAACCATGTTCTTAAGCGCTTTTTTGTATAATAATTATGTTGAATGGATTGAAACCACGCATTAGATAAACAAAAAATATTATTCTGTTCAAAATAAACAGAAGCAATATAGGTAGCAACATAATTATAATAATAATAATAATCTTTATTGAACATAGTATTACAATTTTACATTAATAAAAATACAGACAACTATAATATGACCAATTATTTTAGTTATGCGGCGGTCCCTGCACTAAGCTCAGCTTGTATCGCGGGGCCTATGTTAAGATTTGCAAAATGGACACACGGACAGAATACAGAGCACTATGAAAACATAATGTTATCCAAATAAGCAACAATTATTTTTATATATGCTTCTGCCATTACATTGAATTTTGAAAACTTATGTACTTACCCGAGTAACGAGAAAACAGGTAATTATGAACCCGATATAAAAATAATTGTAAATATGTGCTTTTATTATGATATTGGTGCTAATTCCTGTAAATACCATCTAATTTTATTTTAAGTTATATCTGTCATTTTCTTATCCGTCGAAAAGGAAAGGGACGGGTAATCGACAAGCATAAAATTTATGGAACACACGTCAATTTTAAGCACAAATCTAAACCAACCGTCTAAAAATTTTACATCCGTCAATAACCCGACACAGTTAAGTAGACAGCACGTCAAACGGATTGAATACGAGCGACGTACCTTTTGGTTCGCCCGGGTTATTCATTCATTTACTCATTCTTCCTAAAATTAAGAGCTGTGAATCATCCGTCCCTTTCCTTTTCGACGGGTATGAAAATGACGGATATAACTTAAAATAAAATTAGGCGGTGTCTGCAGGAATCGGGGCCAATAACCGCGTAAACTTAAAACAAGGTACTTAATTATCATGTGAAAACTCGACAACGTCATCTATAATACTATTTTTGGAGAACGTAGCCTGAAAAGTTTAGAAAGTTATTTTATTTTTCAAAAACTTGATGATGATGCTACAAAAATAAAGTGCTAAATCACCTTGGTGGCTCAATCACAACCCTGACACCAGGGTTGATGAGCCTGGTATTCCACCTTACAACCCACACGATAAGAAAAAGAGACTTTGGTTGTCCTCATAAACGATAAAATGTACTTAAGTACTTACATCTAATGTACTTAAGTACATTTTATATTTTGTTAAAATGGTTTATAAAAAAATGTCTAAATGTGTTAACACTTTTTTATATAGTTTGTTTTCATTTACGGTAGCTGCTGTATAAGCATGTAATTGGCAAGCATATATACCAAATTACCATATAAAATTACCATGTGGAGGAGCTCGGTGGCGCAGCGGTAAACGCGCTCGGTTTGCGATTGTTGAAGTTAAGCAACAGAAAAAAAGTTTTCATCTCGAGCTCCTCCGTGCTTCGGAAGGCACGTTAAGCCGTTGGTCCCGGCTGCATTAGCAGTCGTTAATAACCATCAATCCGCACTGAGCCCGCGTGATGGTTTAAGGCCCGTTCTCCCTATCCATCCATAGGGAAGGCCCGTGCCCCAGCAGTGGGGACGTTAATGGGCTGATGATGATGATATACCAAATTATTATTTTTATAATGCTGTCTGTAAAGTTTATATATACTTATTGCTGTATGTGTACCTAAATAAATAAACAAGGCGCTTAGGTACGTAGTTTTCACTATAAGCCGACGTTATGTCATTCAGTTAGTGTGAGCCCAACGGATAGATATCTGAAAGATGGCGAAAAGCAATTGTAAGTAATTGTAAGTACTGGCAAAGTAAGTACTGGCAAAGTAATAGCACGATTGTGATTTCATTCGATCTCTCTTAATTACCAACGAGAATCGTTTGGTAATCTCTAAACTAAGACTGTTGGGACGTGTCGTAATTTCCGTCTAGCATTTAACTTGTACCAGACGCCATAAAAATTTACTAGCTCTTTCATTTAAACCGTTATCACGTGATTAGCGGTGAAGAAAAACATTGAGAGGAAACCCACGTTCCCGAGAAATGCATTTTCGGCGGTATGTGACCTAACCTGTGTGGATTACAAACTTTTTTGCGGTTGGTTTCTCAGCGGCAGTCAACCCCTCTCCCTCGTCTCCTTTTTTAATAAAAAAGCTACTTACTTATCATTATCATCTTCCTAGCATTATCCCGTTTTTCACAGGGTCCGCTTACCTAACCTGAAGATTTAACGGGACCGGTTTTTTACAGAAGCGACTGCCTGTCTGAACTTTCAACCCGCGAAGGGTAAGCCAGCCCAATACAAGTACAAGTAATTTTTCCTACGATACGAAAATCATTCATTCTTCTCTTGTAGAATAAGAAAGAAGAATCAACCATTGATTTTGACGCACTCATTAACTATCTCAACGGATTTTTTTTTCGCTAAAACTATCAAATTAACTTGTAAGGGATAAGTTTAGATGATGTATCATAGCATGCAAACATTCTGGTTCTAGGTATTTCCTTAAATAAAAAGCTACAACTCGAGTTGCGCAGGCGCCCATATAAAGCTAGCCTATTAGCCGAAACCGGTCGATTGATGTGCTAAATATAACGCAAACGTTTTCCTCTTGACACGATTATATTATAACATAAATAAGATATGCTCACGACCATATCCCAATTGGGGTAGTCAGAGGTAGGTACAATCAAAGAGCAAAAGTTCAGTCACTGAGCCCAGCGAATTATTTGTAAACAGTGGTGAAATTATGAACCATTAGTTGTAAAATTTATGTCTTTGTAGGTGTTTTTGGTCTACTACAGAAACGACATGTAACCAGGTCTTAAGTGCAACCAGTTAATTTATTACTTTGCAAGAAACAGATTGGAGTTTTGCAGCGTCCATCGTAAAATGAACTAAGTACTCACACCTCACCGAGCTTTTTGTTAGACCAACGTGAGGTGGTCAGCCGACGACCGCGTGTATATTTTTACTAGAGATGGGACGGGTACCCGGTTTGGATCCGGTATCCGGCGGATCCGGCACTTTTTTACCGGGTACCGGGGATTTTGCCGGTGGCCGGGTACCCGGCAAAAGTAGGATCCGGTGCATCACTAATTCTTGCTATACACCTCGGCCTACCTCTCCGGGGATACAGGCGTGATGTACCTACATTATTACAGATACATGTGGGACATAGAAATGACACGGGATATTTTAAATATCTTTACTCCTTATATTTTAACAAAATCCTCTAACCCGACCGACATCGCACCAAAGACTCCCTTTCTTACTTCTTAAAACTGCCTTACATCCCATTCATTAACCATCCTCCTTTCATATCATAAACAATCAAATTCCCATTCATTATCCTTCCATAGTATTCTTACTTTCCTCCATACATATACATAGCATACACCAAAGTTACAATTAGAGAATTTCAACAAAAGTTTGTTTTCGATAAACCACACGTTTCTCAAAAGTTACGTAAAATCAATTCAGTGTAACCTTTGCAACATCAACATATATTTTTAGTTATTTATTTATGTGAGTACGTTGCTTAACACAAGACATACAAATTGTACAGATACGTTCAATTGCAAGATCAGCATCGTAATAGAACCGGCAATTGCGATTCAACTGAATACAATGGTGGGCAGGCGTGCACAACCTGCAGTTCAGACGATTGCTGTAATGTAATTAACATAACAAACACATCATAACTTAATAATATAATATTATTTTATTTTATTTTTTTTAATGATAAAAGTTTATTTCGGACTTATAAAAAACATCCATATTTGTTAGTAACATTACATACATATACCTATATACGTCCCACTGCTGGGCACAGGTCTCCCCTCAATCAACCGGAGGGGGTATGGAGCATACTCCACCACGCTGCTCCACTGTGGGTTGGTGCAGGTAATTTTACGGCTAATAGCCGGGACCAACGGCTTAACGTGCCCACCGACACACGGAATCAAACTTAAATCTAGTATTAATAACAAACAGAATCTAGTATTAAAACACATAATAACGGGTTCTTACCGCGTTTAAAGCATAATAACGGGTTCTTGCCGTGTTTAAAGCAGGGATATGATATCCCGTGATCATGGCACTTGCAACAGTGTCGGAATATCGGGAGTCTCATATCCTATATATGTTTTAATTATGATAATTACAGCGTAAACATAAAAAAATCTAGTATTAGGTAATAAACAGTAGGTAGGTTATGTATGCCTCTCGCTTGGCACAGGAATGCAATTTAATTAAGTAAGTACTTTTTATTTGTTAGTCGTTTAACGATTCCTGCAGACACATCCTAATTTAATTTTAAGTTATACCTGCCGTTTTCTTATCCGCCGAAAAGGAAAGGGACGGATGATAGACTACTGTTAATTTTAAAATGAATGAATATCATAGGGCCTGTCCACATCACCACGGCACGACGTCGTCGCCGTGGAACGGTGCGGTGCCGTGGCGCGGCACGTTGCCGTAACGTGGGAATTTACGTTGCCGTACCGTAAAAATGTACCTATGGGCCTGTCCACATCACCACGGCACGACGTCGTCGCCGTGGAACGGTGCGGTGCCGTGGCGCGGCACGTTGCCGTAACGTGGGAATTTACGTTGCCGTACCGTAAAAATGTACCTCACGACACCGCAAAGTTACACACACAACAGAAGCAGAATACGTTTTGTGCGGTCCATATCTACAACGAGACTGTTATTTATTTGGTGAAGAATGTACCGAAAGTTTACAAGGCACGGCAACGTGTAACTTTGCGGTGTCGTGAGGTACATTTTTACGGTACGGCAACGTAAATTCCCACGTTACGGCAACGTGCCGCGCCACGGCACCGCACCGTTCCACGGCGACGACGTCGTGCCGTGGTGATGTGGACAGGCCCTCACGACACCGCAAAGTTACACGTTGCCGTGCCTTGTAAACTTTCGGTACATTCTTCACCAAATAAATAACAGTCTCGTTGTAGATATGGACCGCACAAAACGTATTCTGCTTCTGTTGTGTGTGTAACTTTGCGGTGTCGTGAGGTACATTTTTACGGTACGGCAACGTAAATTCCCACGTTACGGCAACGTGCCGCGCCACGGCACCGCACCGTTCCACGGCGACGACGTCGTGCCGTGGTGATGTGGACAGGCCCATACGCAACCCGTTTGACGTGTGCTGTCAACTTAATTGTGTCGGGTTATTGACCAATACAAAACTTTGAAAGGATTTTCTAAAGGGCCTAAAATTGACGTGTCTTCCACAATTTTATGCCTGTCGATTAATTACCCCTTTCTTTTTCAGCGGATAAGAAAAGGACAGGTATAACTTAAAATAAAATTAGATGGTGTGTACAGAAATCAGCACCAATGTTCGCTATTGTGTCCATTTTAAGTATTGAGATGTATTTTTTAAAATAGATTATTAAAAAAATAATGCAAATACTATACATAGAAACACTACTACTACACTATACTATATATAGAAATACTGAACATAAAAAGCAATTCTAATAAAAACATAAATTGTCAATAAAAAGATCTAATAACACGAAAAAGGCACCCAGCGTTTTACGTCGGTAAAATATCTCGTGATACTACCTACTTAGTTTTTATTTTGCGGCACGCATTTGTTAACAATACCGGGTGAGAGCCTTCAGCGCTCCCCATTTGTCCGGCCAAGTAGTTAATGCCATCTGCGGCAAATCTACAATAAGTCACGTCAAAAAAAAAAGTTAACAATAAGTTCGCATACGTTTTCAAGAAACACAATCCTGTTACCGCCTTTACCCTCAAAAGTATTTAAGTATTCTAGGATATTTAAATACGTAGGTAACAAAAATGCCTACACACGCAACATAAAATAAACGGTTTATCGAAAAATTTGAATAAAAGCCGGTTTTCGACACACGGGACTAGATTAACATTCTTTTCGATAGTTTGCGGTTTTGATTGTTACTTACATAATAGGTATGGACGTTCTTTGTTCATGGTATTGCTGGTGATGGGTTCCATGTTTTATGCCTCTACGTGATTTTGTCATCATAATTATGACAAAACATACATACATACATAAACTCACGCCTATTTCCCACCGGGGTAAGTAGAGAATATAGAATTCCATTTGCTTCGATCCTGACACGTCACTTCTCTTGCTTCCTCCACATTCATCAAACGCTTCATACACGCGCGCCGGTTCAGAATAGATCGTATTAAACCTTTTCTAAGATAAAATTAATTATGACCAAAAAACCACAGATAATCAAAACATATTGCAAGTGCTACTTACTTGCACTACAATTAGATTTTTTGAATTCACTGCCTCTTCCTGTTGTTACTAGATAGTAGATACTATTTAGCGACAAATACAGATTCAGTCAGTGTCAGTTTATTATCCTGTGATTTTTATAACCTCTAATGTGCATGGCTTAGTTAAAGGCTTAAAAATCCAATCATAAAACTTGTTTATTTATGTATTATTTTAATGCCAGCGTCCGCGTTTCCTTATAGAAAAGTAAGAAATAAAAAGCTTAAGGTTAACCACCCCTGTCGAGGTCGTAACATCTATGCACGTGCAAGCCGCTAGCCTGTTCGTATTGCTTGCTTCATACATTTTTTCCTCTTTATATGCCTCTCACAATACTTCGCGTTTTATTTCGTAAAGTGATATACCGAAACAGCAATTACGTAATATGCCAAAGAAATTAAATCAAAGAAGATTTAATTAAACCATTATTGGCAGGTTTATCACTGGCCAGTGCGTTCGAAAATCGCGCTAAATGGAAAAGAAATTAAAAACGATTCACTTTTTACTTTTAATACTTACGGCGTCATTAAGACTTCTCGGAAAATAATGGCCAGTTTTAGCAACTCTGCAAGTCGTTATAACGAATGATAATTAGGTACTTAATAATTAAAACGTTATGACATTATTTTGTAATTCAAATTAAAAAGTAAATAAATAAACTTTTTAAAAATACTTATTATTTTTAATTATTTTTGTGAGCTGAGAGATTTTAAAATAACTTAAATAAACTAAAATAAATATACTTACAAAACTTTTATATAAAAACGGTAGGTACTTACCTACCTTTTTTCTAGACGGATAATTAATTGACAGGTATGGTAGTGGTTGCCTGGAAGAAATTGCTTCAGAGCAATAAGGTCGCCCATTTGTGCTGTTGTTAAATGTTTGTAAGTATGTTTTGTTTCAGTGTAATAAAATATATTATTTGATTTGATTCATTGAAAAAAGAATCTCGGATGTCTTGGTTTTTGGTAAATTGTGAAAACTTTAATGTTCATTTTGTAACAACTTAATTGGTTGGTGGTTGAAATAAGACAAACAATAGCGGAAATAAAATTTAATTGATTGAATTACTGTCAAAACCCATGCTCAGTCAACGAGAGTCGCGGCGAATGATTCGGTCGTTGTTTTTTTTTTGTGATCTCGTCGTAACTATGTCATCCACTTGACGATTTTAGGTTTTTTATCGTGTCATTGATGAACGTTAGTGCGACATGCATGCTTCGATTTAATGCATAGAAAATTCGAATTCCTTATTCAAGTTTAAAAATATCTTTATTCAGTAGGTAACATAGAATTACACTTTGAATCATCATTTTTTACATAACGAACGTCTCATCCGCCCAAAACTACTGCAGCTTCTCGCAACCTGTACAGCCGGATAAAAAAAAAGAAATATTCCATGACAAGGTGCACGTGTATGTACTTAATGGTACTTATTGACAATTCGACTAGGTACCTACCTACCTACAAAACCAGAGATTCGACGTTCTATTTCCGAGTCAATTAAGGGAATTATATTTTTTTAAGTTGAATACAAAGGCTGTTTGTTTGTGTGTATTTTTTTTATTTATTGATCAAATCTTACACTTTAGTTGTTTCATTATATTATTTTCATTTTTATCTAAGGACGCTGATGCTATTACTTTTTATTCTATCTAATAATAACGTTTATCCACTACAATAATCAATTAAAACAATCAAGATTCCGGACATATGCGCACGCGGCGATTACGGTATTCCTCTCGACTGGTGATTAACAACTGAATGCATCTGGATCCGTTCACGGTGCATGCTTGTTCCGGCTGCGGGTCCGTTATGCTGCAATTACATGCGGCGTGAGCAGAGCTGGGCTACCTACATACTGCAGCATCCTTCATGTCTTCGTCTAAAAGTGAAAACCATGTAAGCGCGAAAAGTCGCCAGTACGTCGGCATTCTACAGACAGCACTTCGGGGAGTGTGCCCGCGAGCACATGTGAAAACTGGATAACGCTATAATAGGGACATGATGAAGAACATAATATAAGTATGTTATGAATAATTACTATGGTAAATATAGAAATTCTAGTATTTTATTGCTATTGTATTGTGCGGTGTGGCGTGGTGGTGATCTCCGCCCACTAACACGCAACATGGTAGACATGGTGGAAGATAGAGCATGAGTAGATGTAGGTAATGTTTTAATATATGAAAATATGTTAGGGAAGTGTGTCAGGCAGGATCGAAGCAAATGGAATTCCATAGTCCCTGCTTACCTTGGTGGAAAATAGGAGTACGTAACATACATAACATAAACTGCCTATATACGTCCCACTGCTGGGCACAGGCCTCTCCTCAATCAACCGGAGGGGGTATGGAGCATACTCCACCACGCTGCTCCACTGCGGGTTGGTGGAGGTGTTTTTACGGCTAATAGCCGGGACCAACGGCTTAACGTGCCTTCCGAAGCACGGAATCATCTTACTTTTTGGGACAATCAGGTGATTCAAACCTGAAAAGTCCTTACCAAACAAATGACAGTCTCACAAAGTGATTTCGACAATGTCCCCATCGGGAATCAAACCCGGACCTCCAGATCGTGAGCCTAACGCTCTAACCACTAGACCACGGAGGCTGTTGACTTTACGTATGTATATATTTTTCATAACAATATTACAAATTTGGTTCATCATCACCGTCCGTATGGATGGATAGGGAGATCGGGCCATAAACCACCACGCGGGCCCAGTGCGGATTGGTGGTTATTAACGACTGCCAATGCAGCCGGGACCAACGGCTTAACGTGCCTTCCGAAGCACGGAGGAGCTCGAGATGAAAACTTTTTTTTGTGGTCACCCATCCTATGACCGGCCTGTGCAAAAGTTGCTTAACTTCAACAATCGCAGACCGAGCGCGTATACCGCTGCACCACCGAGCTCCTCTACTGACCAATTTGGTTAGTCAGAGATTATTTGGTTATTAGACCAACGTGATAAGTGCTGAGACTGATAAGTCTATAATGGTCGAGACAACTGTGTTAGTGAAAATTGCACTTAATAAATTAATAACTCATTGGTTAAAAACATTTACTTAGGTATTAAAATTAATCATTAGTTTGTAGTTTAAAGAAAAAAAAAGCATTTTTATATGATAGAAATATTAATTTATCATTTGCCTAACTGATGATTCCGTGCTTCGGAGGGCACGTTAAGCCGTTGGTCCCGGCTATTAGCCGTAAAAACACCTCCACCAATCCGCAGTGGAGCATGGTGGAGTATGCTCCATACCCCCTCCGGTTGATTGAGGAGAGGCCTGTGCCCAGCAGTGGGACGTATATCGGTAGTTTATGTTTATGTATGTTGCCTAACTGAAGATTGGAATAATTATGCACCCGATGAATGAATGAGAAAATAGGTAATTATATAACGCTGTACCACGCCATCTATAATGTTTTTGGTGAAGGTAGCCTGGAAAGTCTCATTTTAAAATCCAATATAAAAAAAAAAAACATTTTTATTTCAGACTTTCATCCATACATGTGTTGTGTTAGTAGAAAACCTTAAAAGTAAGTTAGTATCAAATTAAACAATTTTATTTAATTATTTTTTTTAAAGTATACATATTTATGGTCTATTCTAGTTGAATCCTTATTAGGTCCAACCAGAACAGACACCCATTGCCTAATTATAGGACACTCATACCTGTCACCAAAAATATAACTTCCCGGCATGATGTAAAGTAAGTAAGACCAGTAACGGTAAACACACAAACAGTGTAGTCTTGAGAGTTGAACTGCGTTGAGAAACTGATTGCACAACGCGCCTCCAATCAATCTCGTCAAGCAACAACCGCAAACTAAGACGAATATAATATCTCCTTTCGAGAAACTGTGAAGAGAGATACTTATAAAAGGAACTAGATGTCGCGTGGTTCGCTCGCAGCAAGCTGCTCGCGTGTCCTGTATTAGTTCGAAGCTTTTTCCCGCCATTTTTTACCACGATAGAATTTGATCAAGACTAAAATAGGTCTCGTGAAATCAAAAAAGTTCTAGGTGCTATAGTTTTGCCAGCCCGTAGGGTGTCTCCCTGATGCGGAGCAGTTTTCCAAGATGACGTTCCGATCATCAATTTTACCTCTAAGACATTTTCTGGAAAAACAAAAATTTGTATGGCGGCCATCTTGTTTTTCCGCCATTTTGGTTTTTTTTCAACGGCGATTGGATTTGACTAAGATTTAAATAGGTTTTGTGAAAAAAGTATTGTTCTAGGTGCGATAGTTTCGCCAGGCCGTAGGGTGTCTCCCTGATGCGGAGCAGTTTCTGAAGATCAAGAAGTATTTACATACTCAACATGACCTTCCGATTACGCCCCCATACATTGTTTTTGCCCCCGAGACATTTTCTGGAAAAACAAAAATTTGTATGGCGGCCATCTTGTTTTTCGGCCATTTTGTTTTTTTTCACTGGCGATTAAATTTGACCAAGACTTGAATAGGTCTAGTGAAATCAATAAAGTTCTAGGTGCTATAGTTTTGCCAGGCCGTAGGGTGACCCCTGATGCAGGGCAGTTTTCCAAGATGGCGTTCCGATCACACCCCTATACATCATTTTTACACCCGAGACATTTTCTGGAAAAACCAATGTTTTTATATGGCGGCCATCTTGTTTTTCAGCCATTTTGTTTTTTTTTCACCGGCGATAAAATTTGACCAAGATTGAAATAGGTTTCGTGAAAACAAAAAAGTTCCAGGTGCGATAGTTTTGCCAGGCCGTAGGGCGCCCCCTGATGCGGAGCAGTTTTCAAATATGACGTTCCGATCACACACCTATACATCATTTTTACACCCGAGACATTTTCTGGAAAAACCAATGTTTTTATATGGCGGCCATCTTGTTTTTCGGCCATTTTGTTTTTTTTCACCCGCGATAAAATTTGACCAAGATTTAAATAGGTTTCGTTAAAATAAAAAAGTTCCAGGTGCGATAGTTTTGCCAGGCCGTAGGGTGTCTTCCTGATGCGGAGCAGCTATCGAAAACCCAGATGTATTTTCACACTTGACATGACGTTCCGATCACATTCCTATACATCATTTTTACCCCCGAGGCATTTTCAGGAAAAACGAAAAATTTGTATGGCGGCCATCTTGTTTTTCCGCCCGATAAAATTTGACCAAGTTTTAAATAGGTTTTGTGAAAAAAGAATCGATCCAGGTTCGATAGTTTTGACAGGTCATAGGGTGCCGCCCAGATGCGGAGCAGCTTTCCAAGATCGAGAAGTATATCCATACTCAACAAGACGTTCTGATTACATCCCCATACATATTTTTTACCCCCAAGGCATTTTCAGGAAAAACAAAAATTTTGTATGGCGGCCATCTTGTTTTTCCGCCATTTTGTTTTTTTTTCACCGGCGATTGCATTTGACCAAGATTTAAATGGGTATCGTGAAAACTAAAAAGTTCCACGTGCGATAGTTTTTCCAGGCCGTAGGGCGTCTCCCTGATGCGGAGCAGTTTTTCAAGATCAAGCAGTTGTTTCATATTAAGCTTGATGTTCCGATCACACCTCCCATACATCATTTTTACCTCCGAGACATTTTCTGGAAAAACGAAATTTTGTATGGCGGCTATCTTGTTTTTCCGCCATTTTGATTTTTTGTCACCGACAGTAGAATTTGACCAAGATTTAAATAGGTTTTGCGAAAAAAGAATCGTACCAGGTGCGATAGTTTCGCCAGGCCGTAGGGTGTCTTCCTGATGCGGAGCAGTTTTTCAAGATCGAGCAGTTGTTTCATATTAAACTTGACGTTCCGATCACACTTCCCATACATCATTTTTACCTCCGAGGCATTTTCGGGAAAAACGAAAATTTCGTATGGCGGCCATCTTGTTTTTCCGCCATTTTGGTTTTTTTTCACCGGGGATTGAATTTGACCAAGATTTAAATAGGTTTCGTGAAAAAAATATTGCTCTAGGTTTTATAGTTTTGCCAGGCCGTAGGGTGTCTCCCTGATGCGGAGCAGTTTTTCAAGATCGAGCAGTACTGAAATACTCAACATGACGATCCGATCACATCCCTATACATCATTTTTACCCTCGAGGCATTTTCAGGAAAAACGAAAATTTTGTATGGCGGCCATCTTGTTTTTCCGCCATTTTGGTTTTTTTTCACCGGCGATTGGATTCGACCAAGATTTAAATATGTTTCGCGAAAGAAAAATTGCTCCAGGTTTTCTAGTTTTGCCAGGCCGTAGGGTGTCTCCCTGATGCGGAGCAGATTTTGAAGATAGAGAAGTGTTTTCATACTCCACAAGACGTTCCGATTACATCTCCATACACAGTTTTTACTCCCGATGCATTTTCTGAAAAAACCAAATTTTGTATGGCGGCCATCTTGTTTTTCCGCCATTTTGATTTTTTTTCACCCACAATAGAATTTGACCAAGATTTAAATAGGTTTTGCGAAAAAAGATTCGTTCCAGGTATAATAGTTGCGCCAGACTGTAGGGTGTCTCCCTGATGCGGAGCAGTTATCCAAGATCTGGAAGTTTTCCCATACTCATCGGATGATTTTGATCACATCCCCCATACATCATTTTTACCCCCCGACGCTCCTTCTGGGAGAACAACCCTGTCAGTGAGTCAGTGAGTCAGTCAGTCAGTACATGGGTTTGTAGCTATATATATTATAACTAGATTTCGCGTGGTTCGCTCGCAGCAAGCTGCTCGCGTGTCTTGTTTTCCCGCCATTTTTTTACCGCGATAGAATTTGACCAAGACTTGAATAGGTCTCGTGAAATCAAAAAAGTTCTAGGTGCTATAGTTTTGCCAGGCCGTAGGGTGTCTCCCTGATGCGGAGCAGTTTTCCAAGATGACGTTCCGATCGCACCCCTATACGTATTTTTTGACCTTGAGGAATTTTCTAGAAAAACAAAATTTTGTATGGCGGCCATCTTGTTTTTCCGCCATTTTGTTTTTTTTTCACCGGTGATTGAATTTGACCAGGAATTAAATAGGTTTCGTGAAAAAAGAATCGTTCCAGGTGCGATAGTTTCGGCAGGCCGTAGGGTGTCTCCCTGATGCGGAGCAGTTTTCGAAGATCGAGCAGTATTTAAATACTCAACATGACGATCCGATCAAATCCCTCATACATAATTTTTACCCCCGAGGCATTTTCGGGAAAAACGAAAATTTCGTATGGCGGCCATCTTGTTTTTCCGCCATTTTGGTTTTTTTTCACCGGGGATTGAATTTGACCAAGATTTAAATAGGTTTCGTGAAAAAAATATTGCTCTAGGTTTTATAGTTTTGCCAGGCCGTAGGGTGTCTCCCTGATGCGGAGCAGTTTTTCAAGATCGAGCAGTATTGAAATACTCAACATGACGATCCGATCACATCCCTATACATCATTTTTACCCTCGAGGCATTTTCAGGAAAAACGAAAATTTTGTATGGCGACCATCTTGTTTTTCCGCCATTTTGTTTTTTTTTTCACCGGGGATTGGATTTGACCAAGATTTAAATATTTTTCGCGAAAGAAAAATTGCTCTAGGTTTTATAGTTTTGCCAGGCCGTAGGGTGTCTCCCTGATGCGGAGCAGTTTTTCAAGATCGAGCAGTATTGAAATACTCAACATGACGATCCGATCACATCCCTATACATCATTTTTACCCTCGAGGCATTTTCAGGAAAAACGAAAATTTTGTATGGCGGCCATCTTGTTTTTTCGCCATTTTGGTTTTTTTTCACCAGGGATTGGATTTGACCAAGATTTAAATATGTTTCGCGAAAGAAAAATTGCTCCAGGTTTTATAGTTTTGCCAGGCCGTAGGGTGTCTCCCTGATGCGGAGCAGATTTCAAAGATCGAGAAGTTTTCTCATACTCAACAATACGTTCCGATTACAACCCCATACACAATTTTTACCCCCGAGGCATTTTCAGGAAAAACGAAAATTTTGTATGGCGGCCATCTTGTTTTTCCGCCATTTTGTTTTTTTTTCACCGGGGATTGGATTTGACCAAGATTTAAATATGTTTCGCGAAAGAAAAATTGCTCCAGGTTTTATAGTTTTGCCAGGCCGTAGGGTGTCTCCCTGATGCGGAGCAGTTTTTGAAGATCAAGCAGTATTTCCATACTCAGCTTGACGTTTCGATCACACCTCCCATACATCATTTTTACCTTCGAGACATTTTCGGGAAAAACGAAAATTTTGTATGGCGGCCATCTTGTTTTTCCGCCAATTTGATTTTTTTTCAACGACGATAAAATTTGACTAAGATTTAAATACATTGTGCGAAAAAAAAATTGATCCAGATGTGATAGTTTGGCCAGGCCGTAGGGTGTCTCCCTGATGCGGAGCAGGTTTTCAAGATCAAGAAGTATTTTCATACTCAACAATACGTTTTAATTACACCCCCATACACAGTTTTTACCCACGAGACATTTTCTGGAAAAACAAAATTTTGTATGGCGGCCATCTTGTTTTTCCTCCATTTTGATTTTTTTTCACCAGTGATTGAATTTGACCAGGAATTAAGTAGGTTTTGTGGAAAAAGAATCGTTCTAGGTGCGATAGTTGCGCCAGGCCGTAGGGTCTCTCCCTGATGCGGAGCAGTTTTCCAAGATCTGGAAGTTTTCCCATACTCACCGGGAGATCCAGATCACTTTTCTCATACATTATTTTTACCCCCCGACGCTCCTTCTGGGAGAACAATTATGTCAGTGAGTCAGTCAGTCAATAGGTACATGGGTTTGTAGCTATATATAGTATAACTAGATGTCGCGTGGTTCGCTCGCAGCAAGCTGCTCGCGTCTCTTGTTTTCCCGCCATTTTTTTACCGCGATAGAATTTGACCAAGACTAAAATAGGTCTCGTGAAATCAAAAAAGTTCTAGGTGCAATAGTTTTGCCAGGCCGTAGGGTGTCTCCCTGATGCGGAGCAGTTTTCCAAGATGACGTTCCGATCACACCCCTATACATCAATTTTAGCTCTGACACATTTTCTGGAAAAACAAAATTTTGTATGGCGGCCATCTTGTTTTTCGGCCATTTTGTTTTTTTTTCACTGGCGATTAAATTTGACTAAGATTTAAATAGGTTTCGTGAAAACAAAAAAGTTCCAGATGCGATAATTTCGCCAGGCCGTAGGGTGTATCCCTGATGCGGAGCAGTTTTCGAAAACCTGGAAGTATACCCGTACTCTACATGACGTTCCGATCAAAACCCTCATACATAATTTTTATCCCAGAGGCAATTTCAGGAAAAACTAAAAATTTGTATGGCGGCCATCTTGTTTTTCCGCCATTTTGATTTTTTTTCACCCACAGTAGAATTTGACCAAGATTTAAATAGGTTTCGTGAAAAAAAATATTTTTCCAGGTGCGATAGTTTTGCCAGGCCTTAGGGTGTCTCCCTGATGCGGAGCAGTTTTCGAAAACCTGGAAGTATACCCGTACTCTACATGACGTTCCGATCAAAACCCTCATACATAATTTTTATCCCCGAGGCATTTTAAAGAAAAACTAAAAATTTGTATGGCGGCCATCTTGTTTTTCCGCCATTTTGATTTTTTTTCACTCACGATAGAATTTGATTAAGATTTAAATAGGTTCTGTGAAAAAATAATCGTTCCAGGTGCGATAGTTTTGCCAGGCCGTAGGGTGTCTCCCTGATGCGGAGCAGATTTGAAGAAAGAGAAGTGTCTCCATACTCAACAAGACACTCCGATTACACTCCCATACACAATTTTTACCCTTGAGACATTTTCCGGAAAAACTAAATTTTGTATGGCGGCCATCTTGTTTTTCCGCCATTTTGATTTTTTTTCACCCACAATAGAATTTGACCAAGATTTAAATAGGTTTTGCGAAAAAAAAAATGATCCAGGTATAATAGTTGCGCCAGACTGTAGGGCGTCTCCCTGATGCGGAGCAGTTTTCCAAGATTTGGGATTTTTCCCATACTCACCGGGAGGTCCCGATCACACCCCCCAATACCCATTTTGACCCCCCGACGCTCCTTCTGGGAGAACAATTATGTCAGTGAGTCAGTCAGTCAGTCAGTCAGTCAGTCAGTGGGTCTCCAGCTATATATATTATAACTAGATGTCGCGTGGTTCGCTCGCAGCAAGCTGCTCGCGTGTCTTGTTTTCCCGCCATTTTTTTACCGCGATAAAATTTGACCAAGACTTAAATAGGTGTCGTGAAATCAAAAAAGTTCTAGGTGCTATAGTTTTGCCAGGCCGTAGGGTCTCTCCCTGATGCGGAGCAGTTATCCAAGATCTGGAAGTTTTCCCATACTCATCGGATGATTTTGATCACATCCCCCATACATCATTTTTACCCCCCGACGCTCCTTCTGGGAGAACAACCCTGTCAGTGAGTCAGTGAGTCAGTCAGTCAGTACATGGGTTTGTAGCTATATATATTATAATAATAAAAATAAAATTGCTATTCAAAATTCTAGATGAAGTAAATTATATTTATTTTGAGGTTATGATACGTTCAAATCTAAATAAATCGTTAAAATCTATCTATTGTTCGGATCACGAACAAAATATAAAAATGTCTATGGTTTTTGTTACTATAAATAAGGTATTGTCATAGACAAAAAGAGTCTTCCTTCTCTAATGAAAAATGGATGCATATTTAATATTTTTCTTGTGTTAAAAAGTTATTTGAAATAATACTAAAACATGATGGTTCATAAAACAATAGTAATAATAAAAGTGTAAAATGTGTGAATAAGTGAGAAAACAATAAACTTCAAAATATTACTTTATGTGGTCGTTTAATTACAAGCACACCACTCAACCATCACAACTAGAACGCCACATAAAATTGATCCGGCTCGAAGGACATTTTACCTATAATATCTAATATCTATATCAGATATTTAATATTTTTCTTGTGAAAAAGTAAAATCATAAAATTACTTATATCCAATTTTTGACGTAGGCTTTTTCCATGTTCTTCCACTTCCGACGATCTTGGGCTATCGACATCCAGTCATAGCCTGCGTGCGAAGTCGTCCTTCCATCTCGTTGGTGGTCTTCCTTACATTGTTCATTTTTCTTCACATTGGGGAATGCAATCCGAGATTGCAAATTCGAGATCCCGCGGGATTGGTAATATTAATCAAAATCCCACGAGATTCCGAAATTTTCGGGATCTCGTTTCGTTCATAAAAAAATGTAAAGTTAGAATCGCTGTAAACGATGAAAACTGCTTGTTTGTGATGGTGAGGTTAATGAAAACAAAATATTTTTTTGCAAGAAACAAAAACCTTTATTTTTCAATATTATTATCTAAATAATTAACTTCTCTTTACTAAATAAAAAAGTATAACTCAAGGAGATTCGTTCAATCACGGGATTACGGAATCTCGAATGGGATCTCGTCATATTATGCTGCGGGATTGATCCTGAAAACTTTGACCAGATATCCCACATAAATATAGTTCTACAATGCTCAGCAATTTTGCCTTAAAATAAACTGAATATGAGCCCTAAGCGTATCTCGTTTGTCTGTCAAATAGTGAATGCTATCCGAGATCTATGATAAGTCACGTAGAAAAATAAAGAAAAATGTTTGTACTGGGATTCTAATAGGGCGCTACGCACGAAAATATTAAATCGACGTAACACAAGCATAACCGATGTTTTGATACAGTTTCTGCTAAACGAAATTGTGCAATGGTCCGCTTACAAAAGTATTTTTTAAGGTTAACACTACCGCACTTGAATACAGAGATTCGATTACATAAGATCACTAAATCTTAAGGGGCGTTTTTACAATAAGATTCCCATTGACATTCAGAATTTGCCTTTCAACTGTTTTAAGACAGTAGTTAAACAGAAACTTTACAAAAAAGGTTATAATAAAGTTAGTGATTATTTAGAAGATATGAATGCATGGGATTAACTGTCTGAGAACTGATATTAGGCAGCTAAATTACTCAATTGTATAAAAATATTATATGTTTTTTTTTTAAAGAACGTCTAGGGCCCTGTGCCGAGGTTTTTCTTGCAGTTTCTTTTCCCCGGCTATACAGGTTGTGAGAAGCTGCAGTTGTTTTAGGCGGATGAGACGTTCGTTATGTAAAAGTTGACGATTCAAAGTGCAACTATGTTACCTACTGAATAAATATATTTTTGAATTTGAATTTGAAGATCATTCACACTTTAAGTTATTCAATCAATCAATATTCCTTCAGCACCAGCAGTTACATCAATACATACTTAGGTATATATATAAACAGAAGAAGAAGACTTGTGTTACTTCACAAGTATATTTTATGCCTCTACTGTTTTTAATAAACGTAATTTACACGTACTTGTGAGTAACTTGTAGCTTGTGAACGTGTAGACTTGTAAGTTTTGATAAACACGGCACAGTGCCCTGTGCCAAAACAACAAATTTTCTTGTAAAGATTTTCATTTGTAAGTACAAGATTGTGTTTATCAAAACTACAAATGTAAATTACATGTTACAAGTGTTGAAAATAGATTTCATAAGTATATATTACAATCCCTCAACTTTTTTTGATAAATGTAATTTACACGTACTTGTGGGTAACTTGTAGCTTGTGAACTTGTAGACTTGTAAGTTTTGATAAACATGGCACTGGTAGTTACATTTATACCATACATTAATGAACGTAAGGTCGAGTTATACACGTATCACGACCACAATACCACGTTTTGAAGTTTAGATACAAACTGTAAGATAGATACCGCACGATTCCATAATGTCTAATGTCTTTAAGCGTTAGCCTCTTCCTTTTAATGCGAACTACGAAGGATTGGATAAGCTCGCCGCAGTGTTTCCACAGCAGGGATGTTATGGATATGAAATTTCGGATACGGATATAAGAATTATTATTATACCGGGTATGTTTACGGATACGGATAGTAAATTATTGCGGATATCGATCGGATATTATTTTTTTAAAGAATTTCAAAGTAAAATACAAATAGGTAATAAAGTGGTTTTATTTATAACGACATGTTATAATTATAATGTTATGACAACAAAAGAAGAAAAAAAAACGAACAAGTGCGCGGCTTGTGTGTCGGCACTGGCAGCGGCCGGCCGATCAAAACAACTTTTTTGGCTCAATTAGGCTCCACCCCTATCCGATATTATCCGAAACTTTTATTTCGGATTCGGTTACGGATACGGATGATTTTGTATATCGGATATCCGATAGTTTCCCTGTTCCACAGGGTGCCCCTTAATTGGCATACCTAACATAGATCCGCTTAGACTTGGCATAACATTAGTTCAGCATAACAATAAAACAGCATATTCTGCGAATTTACTTTATGCGGTATTCATTTACAGATATTAAGCATTCTTGTTTTTAAACCAGAAAAGATCTTTGAACAACGACTTGTTAAATACAATGAAAACACAGTCTACAACAAACAATTCTATGCTAATCATAATTGCACATATCAATTAAGACCACGTGTCGAATATAAACGATCCTATTGCGCATGCGTGACGTTGTAAGAATACAACTATAAAGTCGTTATAAAATACATGTGGGAAGCCCATTGTCAACGCCATTGCAGTGCTATTATTGTTTACATACATAATTGTATGGGAATCGACGACATGTATTGAGGTTTGAATGTTGTCCTGCCCTTGGGCTAAGTGACATTTGGAGGAGAGGAGACAATCAGAGGGGATCCAGTATTTATGATCGGGGGGGGGGGGGGGGGGGTATGTCCTCGCAGACAACTTATCTCTGGGAACTGATATTAGGCAGCCAAATTACTAAATTGTATTACACACTATTGTATGTTTACAATATTGTATGTTTTTTTGACAGCCTCCGTGGTAGCGTTAGGCTCACGATCTGGAGGGCCGGGTTCGATTCCCGATGGGGTCATTTTCGAAATCAGTTTGTAAGACTGTCCTTTGGTCCTTTTATTCGGGACTCCACCGCAGATGATCGGGCCGTCAGTACGTTGCATTTAGAATACTTAATTTTATTATTATTGTTTTTATGATTTTGGTTTGTTTTTCTTTTTGTTTTGGTATATATATTTTTTTCTTTCTTTGTTTGGTAAGGACTTTTCAGGCTTGAATCACCTGATTGTTCGAAAAAGTAAGATGATTCCGTACTTCGGAGGGCACGTTAAGCCGTTGGTCCCGGCTATTTATTATCCGTAAAAACAGTGGAGCAGCGTGGTGGAGTATGCTCTATACCCCCTCCGGTTGATTGAGGGGAGGCCTGTGCCCAGCAGTGGGTCGTATATAGCCAGTTTATGTTATGGATGTTATTTTATGTTTTTTTTTAAAGTATGTCTAGGGTCATGTGCTTGTAAGAAGCTGCACTAGTTTTAAACGGATGAAACGTTCGTTTTATAAATAAACGACGATTTAAAGTGTAACTATGCTACTGAATAAATATATTTTTGCATTTGAATTTTTGGTAGCAAATTGTCTTCTGGTTATTTGAGGCCCTGCCCACCCCCTTAGAGATTACGGGCATCAGTTTATGTATTATATATAGGCCACCATTTAAATTGATCACATCCGACGGATGCAAATCCACCTATTAAATAGGTATGAATTTAACACCAGGAGAGGTATAATGCATAAAATGTTGCTATCAATAAGCACGGGCCGGTATCATCGTATGCGCCTGCGCAGACCGATATTATGTGCGTCATGTATTAATTGTGCGTGTTTGTGGCAATTTGGTTCTTCTATCGTGTGGGTATGACATTTATTACCAACATTATCAACCCTGGTGGTAAGGTTGAGCTGCCAAATTCCGTGACATGACTGAAGTAACGACTACGTACTTACATCAGTAAATAGTAACTAGGAACAGCGGCTTAACGTGCCTCCGAAGCACGGATTTTGTTACATTCGGACAATCAGGTGATCGACCTGTTATTTCAGTCTGGTGAATTTCAGTCACAAACACTTTAATACCATGTCATATTAACTTTTACGACAAATTGAACTGAAACTCTCATTAAATGTCAAATATTTCTTTGGAGTCCTACTCTACTACTACTACTGAGAGTGGAGAAATACTGTCCTGTGACATCATCAATGAAAGCGGTGAAACGTCGTACTCATTTAACTTAATTCATAAATAAAATTCGAAAATATGGCGAAAAGTAAAATGAGATTGATTTGTGATCATCTTAGACTGGTTTCAATTTCTAGATTAGCATTTTATAATTTATCTTTGACCCAGTCAAATACCCTATTATGGACCTCTAGTAATGAGAAAATTCGTAATTATCTCTTAAGATATTTTTTTTGTGGAACGGTCCCTCATTGATGACATCATCTTGTCATTTTCGAGTTCGAACAACGATGTTTTGTCTTTTTCTTTTTGTTCATCGTTATCAGTTAAAAATTCAGAAATATCTTTGGAGATAAGAACAGAGAGAGAGGTGACGTCACGAACGTCGTGTTACCGTGTTCACGTACCCGTTGCTGTATCAAAAAGAAATATAAAAACCGTGTATTGTGCTATCAAATCATAATAAACATAAACTTACCAAGTTCATAATTACCCTTAATTGTGGACACAGTGTTCAGTGCAGTGTATACACCAGAAAAACCACAATAAATAGTCACTATCAATAATACTTATTTATTCACGGTCGTAATCATAAACTTAATACAAAAAGTACCGTCAAAACAAAATACAAACATAAACAAACAAGCATCTATTGGCAAACATTGTCATTACTAGACTATCGATATGGTGGGGTCAAAGTCGAAGTGCGGTGCGTGCGGGAAGTTTCTGGCTAGTGTAGATGGCGTTAATTGCGCATGCTGCACAAAGCTGTACCACCGCGCGTGTGTCGGCTTGCCTGCTGGCGCGGTGGCGGGCCGGACTTGGAAGTGTCCTGAGTGCACATCCAAAGTCCCGAGGGCAAACCAGGATAGCACCCCTGTAAGAGCCCCTGCCGTGTCACCACCGCTTCACCAGTCGTGTGGGGAGAGCCCGCAGGCGGGACCTACCTTGGACACTACCATCACAGAGTTCCGGGAGTCCGAGCTAGCTCTGGAGTTTCGGCAGTTCCGGGAGGAGATGCGGCAAACGCGTGGCGAGATTCGTGCATTCCGACAGGATATGCAGGAGCTCAGGATGGCGGTCGGTGCCTGCGATGCGCGTCTCGACAAGCTGGAGACTCGCCTGATGGAGTTGGAGCAGAGGAAGGGTGGGGAGGCTGGTGGGGTGGTCAAGGCGCTGGAGTCTACAGTCGCCCAACTAAAAATGGAGCTTAACGATAGGGACCAGGAGCTCCTGTTAAATGATGTGGAGCTATCTGGTATTCCAGAGGTAGGTGGAGAAAACCCTGTCCACCTGTTTGCTCTTTGCGCTGCCAAGCTTGGTGTGACGTTGGACGAGCGTGAAGTGGTGAGCTGTGCCCGGGTGGGAGTCACCCGCGCGGCGGAGCGGGGAGCAGCGCCGCGGCCGCGCGCCATCGCCGTGCGACTAGCTCGCCGCGCGCCCCGCGATGCGCTGCTACGAGCAGCGCGCGTGCGCCGCACTACCACCACCGAGGGGCTCGGCCTGCAGGGTGCCCCGCAACGATTTTACGTCAACGAACGATTGACCAAAACTAATCGCCACCTTTTCTACCGGGCTCGCGAAGCAGCAAACCGGTTGGACTGGCGGTTTGTTTGGTCAAGAGACGGAAAAATATATTGTCGTCGAGCATCTGGATCCGCTGGACACCGAATCCGATCGGAAGCCGACATTCTATCGGTTTTTGGTCCCGGCTACAGCAAGGAAGAAGCCGTTATTATGAAGTAACGATATTTTCCGGTTGTACTGAATGTATTTTGCTGTCGTTTACTGGTGTTCATTGTTTACTGTTTGTTACTATTTGTGTGTGTATTGTATCTTTACAAAGTCGTTATGACTCATTTGGTCAGGTGGGGATATCCGAGCGGATTGAATGGAAAATTATTCTTTATATTTGTTTTTTGCTATTATATCGTATATGCCTACTATCACTTAATTTATCCTATATACAAATAATATCATTATACATTTATTACATACATGTTCATACCCAGACAAGAAACAACACAGCAACACTACATTTAAACTACGCTACAAATATATTAACACGATCAACTCTAATCACACTCCTCATTATTATTAATGAATATGGGTATACCACCGGTTTAATGTGTTTAAAATGATTGTAACACGCAAATTAAAAGTTGGTTTGTTTAATGCTGGCTCTTTGGGAACGGGACATGACGAATTTCTAGTGGCTATGGACCGACACGACGTAGACATAATGGCTATTAACGAGACGTGGCTGAAGGAAGGCCGGGAGGGGTGCGCCCCCGCCGTGCCGGGCTACCGGCTGCGGCACGAGCCGCGGCCGCCGGGCAAACGCAAGCGCGGTGGCGGGGTCGGCTTCTACATACGCCGCGGCGTCTCCGCCCGCGTGCTGCCTCACCCGCCGTCTGGTTGTGTCGAGCAGATGTGGCTCGCTATTACAGTTAACGGCAAAAAAGTCGTTATAGGCACTGCATACCGCCCACAATGGGTAACAGTAGACTTGATTTTGGGGGCGCTGTCCGAGACTGTGTCTACATTTTCGTGGAGTGATCATACAGTACTGCTTGGGGACTTCAATGTCGATATGTTGGACGTCGCTGATCGAGACGGCTCCGTCAAGAAGTTAAATACTTTCCTAAGCTGTTACAATTTAAATCAACTTGTTATTGAGCCAACACACTTCACTGGCCACAGCGAGACTCTCATCGATTTGGTCTGTACAGATGTAAAGGGGAGCTCTGTTGATGTCTATTATGTCCCTGAACTAGGAAGACATGCATTCCTTACATGTTTAATAAATATCCCCAAATGTAAACCCGCGCCATGTCGAATCACGCGAAGGTCATTACGGGACATCGATCTGAATATGTTCAATAAAGATCTGTCATCGTTATATTGGACCAACGTTAGTTCTTTAACAAATGTAAATGACATGGTCACCATCTACAGTGAAATGATTTCATACTTGTTCGATATCCATGCTCCCGTCAAAACCGTATCAGTAAAGTGCGAACAGTACCCGTGGATAACGTATAACATAAAACTTATGATGAAGAAGCGGGACCAGGCACATACCAGGGCTCGACTTACTAAGCAGGAAATCCATAAAAAATACTATAAAGATTTAAAAAAGCTAGTGAGTGAGGCATTGTATATGGAAAAGCAGGCATACTTCGAACATTATATTAACTCCACTGAAAATGACTCGCGTACGCTTTGGAAACATATTAAAAAAAATGTGAGAATTAAAAGTAGGCCCGAATTGCCAGCAAATATTTTCCAGGACCCAAACGAAATAAATAACTATTTTCTAAATGTACCCGGTAGCGATAATGTAAAAATATCCCAATTGACTTATTTCGAATGTCATCAATGTGTGTCCGACACATTTACTTTAAGCCAGGTCACAGAAAGTGATATTATGAAAGTCGTCCGTAATATTAAAACGAATGCTGTTGGAATGGATGGTATTTCGCTGGATATGCTACTGCTTACCCTGCCTGATACGTTGACTGTGATTACCAATATAATTAATTGCTCCATAGTAACAAATACGTATCCTACATTATGGCAGAAGGCATTGGTAAAACCGATACCAAAATCTTCAAATGCCACAGAATTGAAAGATCTTCGTCCAATCAGTATCCTACCATGTATGTCCAAAATATTAGAAAAAGTAGTTGCCTTGCAGCTTACAAAATTTCTGGAAAAGAATAACATACTACCTTACGTACAGTCGGGGTTCAGGAAGGGATATAGCACCACGACTGCCTTGCTACATGTTGTAGATGATATACTGGCTGCGCGTGACAATGGTGAGGGGACTTTGCTGACTCTGCTGGACTTCTCCAGGGCTTTCGACTGTATAAATATTCCAATGCTATTGTCGAAGCTACACTATTACGGATTTAGCATAGACAGCATAAAGTGGTTTAGTAGCTATTTTGAAAACAGAGCCCAAATTGTCGAATTGTGCAACGAGGACGGTTCATCTGTCAGGTCGGACTCTAAAACCGTCAAAAGGGGAGTTCCGCAAGGATCAATACTGGGTCCTCTTATGTTCATTATTTATAGCGCCGATGTGGTGAAACAAATAAAGAACTGTAAATTCCACGTTTACGCCGACGATATACAGATTTACACTTCATGTAAGCCTTGTGATACTCGTCTGGCGGAAATTAGGCTAGAAGAAGACTTAGAACGTGTTGCAACCTGGGCAGAAGCGAACACCCTAGTACTTAACGCAAGTAAAACGAAGTATATGATTCTTGGAACTAAACAACAGATAGACGGTATTACGCGTCAAGGGTTGAACGTTAGTATTCGGGGCGAAGTGGTACAGCGAGTGTCTGAATCGCGAAACCTAGGGTTGCTAATGGACGAAGAGTTACTTTTTGAAAAGCACATTACGAATACTGCTAGCAACTGTTTTTACAGACTGAAAGTAATGTACCAAATTCGAGAATATTTAAGTACTCCCATTCGAATCAAACTATGCGACTCTTTAATTCTCTCTAAATTTAATTATATGGACGCTGTGTATGGGCCTCGGCTTCTGGCGCGCTCACAAAAACTGGTTCAGAGAGTACAGAATGCTTGCGCTAGATTCTGCTTCAAAATTCCTCCCCGCACACACGTAACACCTTACATAAACAAGGCTAGAATCCTAAAAATGAAATATCGCAGACAGTTTCATTTTGCAACGCTGATGTTCGGAATAGTTAATTTTAAATTACCGCCATATCTTGCGGACAAACTAGTTTGGTCCCGCGACGTGACTGCTGCCAGGACCCGTGCGTCGTACTACTCACTCGCGGTGCCTCGTCACCGCACCACCGCTTTTCGTGGCAGTTTCAGGTTCGCCGCATCCAAGTGCTGGAACGATTTGCCGCCGCCGTTTCGTAGTCTGAAAACAATTTACAGCTTTAAATCAAAGTACAAATGCTATCTCCTAGATATGCAGCTATTAAGCTAATTAAAATTTTACCTAATTGGTTTCGACACGTCAACGTGGCGCAGTCCTCCTAGCGGGCTGGATGCGGCGACACAACCTTTGTCATGATTATTATTATTTTCCGTCGGGTAATGTTTGCATGGTCTGAAAAGTAATGGCAATATTATACACAGGCTTAATTATACTGTCCGTCAATCAAAAATAAAAAGTGCGTACTTATTCAATATTAGTGGATGGTATAGGTGGGTACATTAAGCATAAAACACTATATTTTGTTTTGGCTTACCTCATGGATTTGTTTATTGGGGTTTTCAAACGACTGCACGTTTCCATTATTTACTTTGGATGTTGTTGAGTGTACTGGACGTACTTAATTTATTGTTTCTTATTTGGTTAATGTATATTTGCTTTATTTGATTCACTTTATTTTTTCTTTTTAATTAATATACGCAATTCTATTACAAATTTATAATTTCGCTTTACTTTGGGAACACGTCGTGCCCGTTCGGCAGCGCGGCGGTCGAATGGAAAAAAATATTTTGTTTATAAGTAAGTACTAGTAGTAACCAAACTACTTTACCGACCGAGCTAGAATCGGGGTGCGGCGCGCGCGATAGATAGGTACTAAGACAGACTACACAATACACATTCATGGAATTCGTATTTGTTTATATTATTACATTTGTTTACTAGTTTTACCTATATTAATAACTTTCTTTTTTATTCTAACCTTAAGTATTTACGTATACATCTTTGCGATAATATTTGTCTATGTACACTCTAATTCTATTAAAATAATTTGGTATATATTATAATGTATATTTTTGAATTGAATTTGAATATACACACCATTAACACATGTTTATGGAATACGATGTTCGTGCGTCACCTAACAGGGTCCACATAATACCAGCGTCGTGGTTCACGCCGCGACTTGTGCTGAGTGAGGCCCTTTTATCTCAGGACGTCCACCACCACCTTATGGTCATTTCGACAAACATCCGTCTTGCTTTTTTGTAATTGTTTTAGTGGAAATTTGATATGATGTTGTTGACTTTTTTTTGTGTGTGGCGTCCTTTTATAATAAACTTTTTCTATTCTATTCTATTCTAAAAGAATTAGATACGGTTGTCTAGAAGACATTACTTTTAGTTATGAGGGTAATATGTTATGTTTTTCTATCCTATCGTGTACCATTGCTGAGTAAAGACCTCGTCTATCTGATATGCTCATGACAAATTAAAAAATATGATATTTCATGTACCCACTTTAGAACCCTGTCGCACTATCATATTTGACATTTAATGAGACTTACGGTTTAATTTGTCAAAAAAGTTAATGTGACATGGTTTCAAACTGTATACATATTAGTACTCGTGACCGTCCACATTTCCTCATCCAGGCTGATCTCTTGCTAATTCCCTTCAAAGGTATCTAAATAGTCGTTCTATCTTCTTTTTTGGGCTTGCCTATGTAGCAACATCCACCTCTAGGCACCTAATGCGAATTTATTGTAATACAATACACTTTATCTTATTCTTTTTTACATTCATCGTAAAATGAAGTGAGTACCCATGCTCCATCGATCTTTCTGTTAGACCAAGACTTACGTGATAGGTGAGTCGTAATGCCGGCTATATGGGAGGAGCTCGGTGGCGCAGCGGTAAACGCGCTCGGTCTGCGATTGTTGAAGTTAAGCAACTTTCGCAAAGGCCGGTCATAGGATGGGTGACTACAAAAAAGAAGTTTTCATCTCGAGCTCCTCCGTGCTTCGGAAGGCACGTTAATCCGTTGGTCCCGGCTGCATTAGCAGTCGTTAATAACCATCAATCCGCACTGGGCCCGCGTGATGGTTTAAGGCCCGATCTCCCTATCCATCCATAGGGAAGGCCGGTCCCCCAGCAGTGGGGACGTTAATGGGCTGGTGATGATGAATGCCGGCTATAATGGTAGAGCCAACTGTGTTAGGGAAAATTATAAAATACTTTCTATGTTTACTCTTTCGGAACTTACACTAACAATATTTCGAAAAACCACGAAATTCAAGAAACTTAACAGTCGACTAGTTGTTATAAATAAAAACAAAACTAGTACTGATTTAACACGCGTAAACTTTAATCAATCTATAATGAGGCATGAAATATAATTAATTACTTACTTACTTAATAAAAAAAAAACTTAGTCTTTATGTTCGAGTTCGTAATTCTCAAGGTTTTGTTTGTGAAATGTAAAGCAATGAAGGAAATTAACTTTATGGAGAAATGATGAAGTAATTTGAGAGAAATCTGCATTTGGTATACAAAGGTTCATTTAAAATATCTATATATATAAAAGAAAGTCGTGTTAAGAAGGGCTGAACCGATTAAGCTGAAAATTGTCAGGGAGGTAGTTTAGAGCCAGGAGAAGGACATAGGATACTTTTTATCCCGTTCGACAGCATTCCCGTGTGACTTGTTCCAAAATGAAATGAAACCTTTGTTCTAAAATACAGAAATAATTATGAATGATTAATGTAGGTATTTAATTATTTTTTTGTATTTTTTCCAATTAAAAAAAATGTCTGCTTATTTATTGCCATTGAGGCGGAACAAAGTACGCCGGGTCAGCTAGTAAAATACTATTAAATTTGTAAAATGAACTTATACTTAAGGTACTTACATTAAGATTTGCGTGTACGCTGCGCCCTACACGACCAGTTACGGCAGTCGCTAATAGACCATCTTCTGAGTAATACGTGTCGTTTCATTCTCGCTCCCCGCTCTCCTCGCATCAACAGTGGCGACGAGGATGGGATCCGAACCCTCGCGTGCATAGCACATAGGATTGATTTTTTTGGGAAATAAAAAAAAATGGTAGAAAATTGACCAATATTGTTCTAATGCCTTTTATTGACCATTCGGTTAAAGGAGACACGTAAATACTTTTCAAAATGAACTATGTACCCACACCTCATCGAGATTTCTGTTAGACTAGTAAAAAAATCTAAGTGGAACAAACGTGCTAAAGATACTCGTGACAAATACCCCGTGTAGGTGTTGGTCAATACAATTAGTCACAAACAAAAACAAACTGTTAAATATGTGTACAATGTCGCAAACGCATCCGCGTGCATCGAGATATCTCGAACGAATCGGGTCAGATCATCGATTATGAAAAAAAAATCGGACAAGAGCGAGTCGGGCTCGCACAATAAGAGTTCCGTAACTCCGTATCAATACAACTAGGAGGATTATAATTTCCAAATGAGATATTTTTCTCTACTTTTTTTTACACATTCTGGCCAGAAAATGTATTTTTCCGATATTTTAAATTATATATATTATTATTTATTATTATTAAGCCTTTAGTATAACATTAGTTTAAATTCAATGTCCTGCAAAATTGCATAAGCAATTTGTCTGCAGGATCACAGTCTCGCTCACCTGGTTAAATTACAATAATTAAGAATTAAAAAAAAAAATAGGTAAGTACGTGCTAAATTATTTCTAATAAATATTTTTTAACTTATTTTCAAACAATTTTGAGCTTTAAAATCCTTTAAAAACGGGAACAGAAATCACTGACAGATGGATACGAGAGTGACGGAGCATACCCCACCGCACTTACTCTGTGTCTGCTTATCCCGATAGGAAATAGACGAGAATTTATAAGTACATACTCATTGAAAATAAAATTATTGATGATTATTGAGTAAATTGGTCTTTGATAGACAAGAATGAAGAATGCTACACAAGAGCGTGGCTCTTAAATTAGTGATGATGATGGAATTGGCTCAACTACAGCAAAATGCCTATGGGGCTTTTAAGATAGCGATTAGCGAACCCTAAAAATGTTTCTTCTGAAGATCAGTAGAGCGTTGACTCCTGTACGAAATCAATGGCAATCAGATGGGCAATAGTAGCAAAAACCCAGATCATTTGCCGTGAAGGTAAAATAACAAAGCCTAGTCTTTTTGTGCAATTTTATAATTATTTTATCACAGGTTTGTGGTCGATTTTCCGTTTCAATATCGATTCCATAGGTTAGCGTAAGCGCGAAAAAAATGCAAGTCTATGGTCTATGATAATAGTAGAGCGATAGTAGATTAAGGAATGTATATGTTGGCAACATCCACCAAATTATATTTTTTACCTTTTAATGACTGACTCCCGCTCCGGCTCGTTCCTGGTCCAAAGGCTGGCCATTGGGATTCTCTTAAAATGCATAAATGGTTTTGTCATAATTTTAATTATCATAATCCTTTTCGCATAAGGTTTTTAAGCATAATAGTACTTTCCCATAATAACATCTAAGAATACTGGTTTGTTAGGTATAACTTATTTTTGGACTAATATTTGTTGGTATAAATTTGATTCGCATATAAATAGGTATATTAGGTATCCATAATTCTTTTTTAGAATACTTAATAGTGTTTTGTCATAATTTTTACAAGGCATAACAGTAGGTTAGGGTGCGGCGGGGGTGGCCCTTGGGCCACTCTACGCCGCCAGCATGTTTATCTTACACACGAAAAGTATACTGAATGATCACCAACAGAATGAAATAGAGTCAAAAAATATAAAAAGTCACAATCATGAACCAAATGCAACCAAGGAAAAAGTAAGTTTCAGAAATGTTCAAAGTTGTGCCAAAACTTTTCTTATTCGGAGTATAGTTTTTATGCTTATAATACTTATGCTTATATGTCATTATTGTCATTAATTATTATGCTTATGGTAGTTATGAGTTTCAATATTATGCTTAAAAAGTTATGACAAATTAACATTATGCGTAACTAATAATAGGACAAGTAATATTATGCCATGGTAAATTATTACATAAAAAATGATGCGTAAAAATAGAGAACCCTGGCCATTGCTATTCAGCGCGGAAATGCGGCTAGTGTTGTGGGCACCTTTGCTCCGGGAACAGTGAGGGGCGGGTTATTTAATGACTAGTTTTTAAGTTTGTATTTGTGACGTATTGTTATTTTTCAAGAATTAATACTTATTAGTACATTATTCCCGGACCTCCAGATCGTGAGCCTGACGCTCTAACCACTAGACCACAGAGGCTGTGTGTGTGGCTGTGGATCCTAAATAAACAAGTACAAAAAACTAGTTGACCTAACTGTTATGTTAATTGCAACTGACAATGAGTGACACTGTGTAAAATACAGTTAGATCGCTGTTCGGAGAGTATGAGTAATGTCGCATTTAAATGTAGGTGATATTTGTCTTCGTTGACCTTGTCTCCTGCTTTTCATATACATACCATATGTAAACACACGCCAGCTTATCCCTAATTGGGTGAACTACAAGAAAGAAGTCTCGAACTATTTCCATTCCAAATGTTATCTAAATCTGTTCAGAGATTTAAACGTGAAAAGGTAGTCAGCGCATTTACATATGGATATAACTATTTATTATAGGTAATAATAATGGAGTGGATGATTCCAATTTTTTTTTTATATAAGCGTAAGTATATTAAAAACAAATAATTCATTAAGAAAAAAACGGGAAAAAAGAACAAAACAATAAATGTACTTACGTAATTTAATCTGTCGAATAAAAAGTAAGAAATGATATTTTGTTCAAATCCTACTATGTAAAAATTTTAATTATGAAGTCGGCGCAACCAACAACTGCATCTATCATCCATTTGTGTAAATTTGTTTTGTATGTTGTGTGTAATAAAGTATATAATATGATTTTATTTGATGAAGCCTGCAAATGCGTTTAATATACCTATTTACGAGTGGAACATACAATTGGGTAGTTTCCTAGGTAAAGACAGATCTTAAGGTGACAAAAAAGTTTTATTTTTTGACAGCCTCCGTGGTCTAGTGGTTAGAGCGTTAGGCTCACGATCTGGAGGTCCGGGTTCGATTCCCGATGGGGACATTGTCGAAATCACTTTGTGAGACTGTCCTTTGTTTGGTAAGGACTTTTCAGGCTTGAATCACCTGATTGTCCGAAAAAGTAAGATGATTCCGTGCTTCGGAGGGCACGTTAAGCCGTTGGTCCCGGCTATTAGCCGTAAAAACACCTCCACCAACCCGCAGTGGAGCAGCGTGGTGGAGTATGCTCCATACCCCCTCCGGTTGATTGAGGGGAGGCCTGTGCCCAGCAGTGGGACGTATATAGGCAGTTTATTTTTTCTATTTAACTTATTTATGAATTTTAAGAAATAATCATTAATAATAAGTGCGACATTTTGTCATGTTTTTCTATGACGTCACAGGTTGCTTTTTCATACAAATTCCATAGTTATTTCGTGTTTTGACGTTTAGTAAAACACATTCAAACGTTTTTCTAGTCGCGCTGCATTCTATAGTCTCTGCTTACCCCTGTGAGGAATAGGCGTGAGTATATGTATGAGTGTAACGCAAAAAGCCATGGATATAACCTTCTATTATCACCTCGCCAAGTTTAATTACTTTAAACATGAAACCATGTATCGGTACCTTATGAGTCAGTATGGGGCTTTTAGTTCAGTGGGTCAGCGGGGAGTCAAACCCGCACTGGAACCGGTTGGCACCCACGCCAGAGCTACGTCTTCACGCTCTCCTATGCTAAGTAGGATAGTGTTAGAGACAGTTATTAATTCGGGAAATTACTCTGTAATTGGTGTCAATTCGGTCAGCCATCAACTACATTTTAACTCAATTTGACACGACTTTTTTAGGAGCCGTTGGTCCCGGCTATTAGCCGTAAAAACACTTCCACCAACCCGCATTGGAGCAGCGTGGTGGAGTATGCTCCATACCCCCTCCGGTTGATTGAGGGGAGGCCTGTGCCCAGCAGTGGGAAGTATATAGGCTTTTGTAAAATTTAATTAATATAGTCCATTCTAAATATTCAAGCATGTGTTTTTATTCATATTCAATACCAGCGACGCACAATTTTTATTTCGAAAGTTTAAATCGTCTATCTAAAAGGTAGTAAGTACTTAGTAGTTTTACAGGCCAGTGTAACACAATATATTTTTTTGTTTCGCAACTTGTGCCTCTAACATGACCTATTACAAGCATAATCGTTATTCAAATTGTTCATTCTCACAAAAAACTAGTACAATGCGAGTCATAATGTCTCGAATTTGTCATACGTGAGAGAATGTTGCGTTATGTAGCTAGCAAATCATCCACCTTGGTACTATTTATTCACAAACGCTTTGGGAACTTTAGCCTAGCATAATAATTATGATCCCGCTGGGGTAAGCTGAGACCACAGAATTGGGTCGTGTACAGTCATGAGCAATATCATGTACCCACTTCAGAACCCTGTCGCATTATCATATTTGACATTTAATGAGACTTACGGTTTAATTTGTCAAAAAAGTTAATGTGACATGGTTTCAAAGTGTGTACATATTAGTACTCGTGACCGTACTAGGTTCAAGATAAATTATGAAATTCTGATTACTTACTAAATAAAAACAGATTTAAAAGTAACGAAAAACATTTTATTTTTTCTATTTCACTTATTTATGAATTTTAATCAAGAATAACATAATAAGTCTGACATTTTATCACGTTTTTCTATGACGTCACAGTGTGATTTTTCATACAAATTCCATAGTAATTTCGTGTTTTGACGTTTAGTAAAAAGTAACTGATTTGACTAGTTGGAAACAAGCCTGCGATCCTGAAACACCTCACACACACACACACACACACACACACACACACACACACACACACACACACACACATGAGGTATCTCTTTAATGAACAAGTTTATAATTAACATAGATACTCGTTTATACATACAAATATCATTATGTAATGTATGGCTGTGACAGGTTTTCGGTCAAGGTTGTTACATACCATTGAACCTAAACGGAATAAAAATGGTCAACTCATTGAATTGAACCGGTGGCTACGTGCAAACATACACAACCATTTATTATTAATGTAATTTATTAACATAACATAGTAAGGGTACGGGTGAAGACCTCAACGGTTGCAGAGGCGAAGATGGGAGCCATCGGTACGGCAATGCAGGACGGAAGGGGCAAGTCACAGGGACTATAACCTGGATCGTGACAGAGGGCAGCAGTAACTGTCAGTACTATTCAGAGGCGGAGGACAGGAGTCCTAGTATGGCTTTGTAATAGACTACACTGGGCGCCATCCCACTTGCGTCAGAGTACTGCGGGGCGGAAAACAAGAGGGAAACCACTGCCCTATTTTTCCCTAAAAAAGTAGCATGGAAAATGCTGCACCGACAAGAGCGTGGCTCTTAAATTGATGATGATGAACATAGTAAGGGGTAGTCAGCGGTGTATATCCTCACCAGCTATGTTTAAGTCACAAATACATGTTACCATGTCAATTCCATACATTTTTATCACTGTCACTGTCGCCATACTCTAGCCATAGAGGCAGCCAATCAGCTCGCGACACCAAACACTTCAGGACCCCGATACTCACCCCGCCGGCGTCGTCGACGACTTTCCTCAATTATCGCTATCGACCCCTAGGGTCGATTAATTCTTTCAAATATTTTTCCTCTCAGACGACGCCCTGAGCCGAGGTTCGAGCCCAACTGGGCACCCTCAAGCCCGTTGTCTTAAACGTTGTACCGGGTGAGAGCCTTCAGCGCTCCCCATTTGTCCGGCCAAGTAGTTGACGTGACTTATTGTAGATCTGCGGCAAATCTACAATAAGTCACGTCAAAAAAAAAAAACTGCCGCCATAATCGTTAGTAGTAGTCAGTACTTTTTGCTGAACTGGAAGTTGAGAAAAAGGGTCGATTTCTCCAAATTCAAATTAAAATTCGAACGAATTCAATTCGATTCGAGTCGATATTTACTGTAGTAGTACACGGGATACTTAACCATCAACTAAATATTATTATAAAAAGTACCAGGACCACATAACAATGGAGCAGCATTTTTATTAAATGCCACAGAGCATCTCACAAAGGTCAGACGACATTCATCAACTATGTACCATCTTGACAATAACGCTGGTATATTTTTAGCCTGTGACAGACGGTGGGCCGGTCGGGTGGTCACAGTTCAGGGCACATCGACTGACCCAATAAGAGGATGGTCTGATTTGTGACACTTTCAATTCTTTATAATTGTTATGAAAAGCTATTACGATTGAATCCGACGATTTCACTGGTTTTGTTTTTAAAGTGAATTGTTTCATTTTGTGATTCTTCTTTTCTCATGTGACATGACTCATGTAACGACTATGATTACGATTACGATTTTGTGATTGAAAAAGTATGATATACTTAATAAGAGAAACAACGTGCATGACATCTTTAAGTAAGATAAATCATCATCATCAGCCCATTAACGTTCCCACTGCTGGGGCACGGGCCTTCCCTATGGATGGATAGGGAGATCGGGCCTTATAAACCATCACGCGGGCCCAGTGCGGATTGATGGTTATTAACGACTGCTAATGCAGCCGGGACCAACGGCTTAACGTGCCTTCCGAAGCACGGAGGAGCTCGAGATGAAAACTTTTTTTTTTGTGGTCACCCATCCTATGACCGGCCTTTGCGAAAGTTGCTTAACTTCAACAATCGCAGACCGAGCGCACTAACCGCTACGCCACCGAGCTCCTCAAAGAAGATAAATAAATATACTTTATTCAGCATAAAGAACACAAGTTACAGAAAATATGAAAAACCTAAGAAATACACAACACGCGGCCTCATTGCTCGTGCAGCAAGTTCTTCAAATTTTCTTCCAGGCAACCATCCTTTAAGTACAGGAAAAAATATAAAAATATAGTCTCTAAAAAAGAAAAGATGGTGTGAGTACCTTGATGCTTATCGAAGAGATTGGCCGGAGCAGTGGTGGCCCTAGCAAAATATTTAGGTGGTGCGAGACCGCAAAGTGGCACTCCTCAGCCCCTCAAAATACAAAACCCAGTTGCTCCCCCCTAGATACGGGGGATGCTGGCCAGAGTAGACCAGTCTTGTTGATTTTGGCGCCCCCTATTTCGGCGCCCGCGCCCGGTGCGGTCGCACCGTTCGCACCGCCTTAGGGATGTCACTGGGCCGGAGATCGCGCAAAGTCGAGAGAAGTGAAAAATACAAGAGGTGGCCTTTGCCCAGCAGTGGGATCGAATAGGCTAAATAAGATAGTTATCTTAAGATGCAAGTCGAATAAAATTCTCGAACGGATGAGTTTATAAATACGAACTTTATGTCGGAAACTGTGTCAAAATTGGCACCAATTCATGCTTTCGATTGTTATGAAATTTATCTATTAACAAAACCAGTGAAATGTTTGCAAATAGAAATATATTTGTTAATTGATCATATTATTCTGGATATTATTGGAGATGTCCTTAGAAAAGGTTTAATACGATCTACTCTGAACCGTATGAAGCGATTGATGAATGTGGAGGAAGCAAGAGACGTGTGTCAGGATCGAAGCAAATGGAATTCTATAGTCTCTGCTTACCCCGGTGGGAAATAGGCGTGAGTTTATGTATGTATGTATTATTCTGGACTGAATTTTTTTAGGCAACCCACTTGCAATAAAATTGACATATTTAATTGAATATAAAATACCTTTCATCCATTAACCAGCTCGGTGAAGGTCGTTCTATGGTGGGATCTCGGACTATAATGAAAATATGAAGTATCTTTACACAAAGTCACCAAAACTTCGACAAAACTTCAATCAACGACTCCCATGGCTGTAATTTCATTAATTTCATGGCTTTAGTGTTGTTCTTAGATTTTTTTCTACTGTTTTTTTTCTTAATTGAGCCTTGAGCACGATTTTCTTTTCTTTCATAATGGTTTTTGTTATAAAATCGAAAAAAAAGGCATTTAAATTAGGTATTTATGTCATAGAATAAGGAATAATGCGTATAGGAACAGAAATGTACTAATTTATGCTCTATTTCATACGTTATCTCGCGTTTATTTTGATGTTGTAAATATTAAAACATATTCAATTATAATTAAAACACATAATAACGGGTTTTTACCGCGTTTAAAGCAGGGATATGATGGGTTTATTTATATTTATTTATATTTTATATTATCATAATTATTATTTTAATTATGATAATAACCACGTAAACTTAAAACAATGTATATTCAATTATGCTGAACAATGTACAGTATTGAAACGTATTTGGTGAATTACTGTTTATGTAACAGTAATTCGCCAGTCTTAATTGAAATAGCTCATACCAGTTCCAATTTATACCGATCTACATTCCATTCATTTACATAACATAAACAATCGTTGGTCGATGTGTATAGGTACTGTAGCTAAAACAACAATCATACCTATCAAGCTAATTTCTCCATTATTTCCTATTGACTATAGTATACGGCATTTTGGCGGGAACGGGAACGGGACAGCTGCTTTCTTCATTGAATAATCTAAATAATTAATACGAAGTAAAGTAAGAAAAAATACGTAAGACATGCCTGTAATAGTTCCCTTTGCCTTACCCTTCGGGGAAAACCAAAACAAAACAAAAATATTATGACTATAGTATATACAGTGATGTGCGGTTCCCGCTGTTCGACTTGGGAGCTTTTTTTATTCTTTTTTCAAATTTTTTCTTACTTGTACTCTGATCCTATTTGCCTAAAAGCTATGTAGCCTTTACATAAAGACCTTTTTACATAACTTTTGCGCCTTTTTACTGCCGGAAATATTTTTAACTCGGACAGGTAGGTGTAATAAGCCCCATAATGGCCCCAATTCCCGCAGACATCTCCTAATTTTACTTTTTAGTTGTACCTGTCATTTTCTTATCCGCCGAAAAGGAAAGAGACGGATGATTGACAGTTGTTAATTTTAGGAAGAATGAGTAAATGAATGAATAACCCGGGCAAATCAAATAGGTATCTCGCTGGTATGCAAACCGTTTGACGCGTCTGTCAACTTAATTCTGTAGGGTTATAAGCCAATGTAAAATTTTTATAGGGTTGTTTTGGATTTGTGCTTAAAATTGACGTGTGTTCCATAAATTTTACGCTTGTCGATTACCCATCCCTTTCCTTTTCGGCGGATAAGAAAATGACAGGTACAACCCGTACAACTTTAAAAAAATTAGATGCTGTCTACAGGAATAAGCACCAATGAATACCGCCTTTGGATATATTTAAAGTGCTTATACATTAGAAAGCAAACGGTTGCTTGTCTTGATGGTAATGATACGAGAAAATAGCTGATAATAAGTATATACTGAGCTGAGACGTTAGAGAAAATGACATTATATAATTGCATTAGTTTTCTCTTTCACTGTCGTTACTAAATGTAATATACAATAAACGTAATCTTCTAAATATATAAAAGGAGAAACTGACTGACTGACATATCAACGCACAGCCTAAACGGCTAAACGTAGGCACTTGAAATTTGGAAGGGACGTAGCTCAGGTACCGTAGAGGTGCACTAAGAAAGGAATTCCCGAAATTCCCACGGGAACGGGAATTAGCGGGAAAATCCTTTTGTATGAAAAATCTAAACCGCTTAAGTTAGACGCTTGAAATTTGGCATGCAGGTACCTTAGTTAACTTAAAGCTTAGTTGCAACAGGATATTGCAAAATTTCCACGGAAACGGGAGTTAGCGGGAAAAAACATTTGTATGAAAAAATTGAAACCGCGTAAGATAGATGTTTTCAATCTAGCATGCATGCATACCTTAGTAAATATAAAGTTTAAGTATGGCTGTATTTTGAAAAATGGGAGTTAGCGGGAAGAAAAAACTGTATGAAAAAATCTAAACTGCATAAGTTAGATGCTTGAAATTTGATATGCACTCCCACACACACAAAGATCTCTCTTTTATAACACGCCACGCGGACGAAGTCGCGGGCAAAAGCTAGTAGTCTATAAAATAATATATAACGTTGCCTTATGAGTAGAGAAAAGTACGCAGTGCTTTCTGAACTGGGGGGTTAAAATGGCCACATCGAAGTCATTTGTACGGCCTAGCAGAAATGTCCCCCGCAGGTAATAGCACTAATGAAGAAGGAAAACCTACCACTACTTTTTGTAACAAAAACAAAAGTTTTATTCGATCGACATTCCTTTGACAAAACTAATATTAGCTTTTAAATGTTTTTAAAATATTTTTCCTCAACCTGTTTTGAGCCATCATTTCCAGGAATTACGTTTCGATTCGAGTTGTAGATTGATCTCATTTGTTTATCTGATGATCTTGCGTGCAATATTTACTAAAAAAATACATAACATACTCTTTGCAAAGAGGAAATCGTGCCAAATAGGTACATTCTCATTTTGAACAGCTTGTAATTCTCTTCTATCGTGTGGATTGTGAGGTGGATTACCAACCCCATCAAACCTGGTGTCAGGGTTATTACTGAGCTGCCAGAGGCCCCTGACATTCATGTAACGACTATGTACTTACATCAGTAACAACCGGGACCAACAACTTAACGTGCCTTCCGAAGCACGGTCCATCTTACTTTTGGACAATCAGGTGATCAGCCTGTAATGTCCTAACCAAACTAGGGATCACAAAGTGGTTTTTGTGATATGTCCCCACCGGGATTCGAACCCGGGACCTACCACTGGACCACGGAGGCCGTTACTTGGCCGGAGCTTGTAACTTACCTGTTATGATCTTCAAATTCAAAAAGTCAAATACAAAATATCCTTATTCAGTACAATTAGCCTATATGCCAGGTACAGGCCTCCCCTCAATCAACCAAAGGGGGCATGGAGCATACTCCACTACGCTGCTCCACTGCGGGTTGGTGGAGGTGTTTTTAGTGCTAATAGCAGGGACCAACGGTTTAACGTGCCCTCCGAATCACGGAATCATCTTACTTTTTCGCCCAGAAAGATGATTGAATGATTGACCTGCAAAGGCAAAATAAAGGACTGCTTCATTACGTGATTACCACAATATTATATCCCCATCGGGAATCGAACCCGGACCCTCAGATCGTGAGCCTACCGCTCTAACCACTAGACCACAGCGGCTGTTCAAATCACTGTACGCTACCAAAATGCAAACACAATCACAATCGTCAGGTAACCTTGCACGGTGCGCCCGCGCCGCTCTCCGGCCGTGACGCGGGTCTGATTGAACTCTACAATAGGCTGCAATTTCATTGTGACTCAGTATAATGTTTTTAGATAAATTTACAATAATTATTTCTAAAATGAGGAGCTCGGTGGCGCAGCGGTAAACGCGCTCGGTCTGCGATTGTTGAAGTTAAGCAACTTTCGCAAAGACGGTCATAGGATGGGTGACCACAAAAAAAAGTTTTCATCTCGAGCTCCTCCGTGCTTCGGAAGGCATGTTAAGCCGTTGGTCCCGGCTGCATTAGGAGTCGTTAATAACCATTAATCCGCACTGGGCCCGCGTGGTGGTTTAAGGCCCGATCTTATCCATCCATAGGGAAGGCCCGTGCCCCAGCAGTGGGAACGTTCATGGGCTGATGATGATGAACTTATTTTCTAACATAACATAAGCTCACGACTATGTCCCAATTGGGGTAGTCAGAGACCATTTACCAGTTAACATTTTCTGTGTTAACAAATCTAGTTTGTAGCAATTTACATACACGTGCTTATTACCTAATAGGTTAAGATTTCATCTGAATATTTACAAATATCTGGCATTTAAACGGAATATTTAGTATCTTAGAAAGTAAACCAATAAAGTCACTGTTGTCCTGTGCCTCTTCCCACTTTGGGAATGTTCCCGGCATTGAAAAGGCGCAAAAAAGCTGATTTTAGACTTTTTGGTAATTATATACAAGACTCCCGATATTTCGACACTGTTGCAAGTGCCATGATCACGGGATGACTGATGAGATTGGAGTGGAGTAGGTAGATCCATAATTTTCTACGGGCAGACATATCTGTCTACCCTCTTTCTTTGCCGCTTGTTTATGTTTTTGATATCGGAATGTTCGGAACCATCTGAACTCGCACCAAACTCACTACGACAAACCGCACTCACTGTGTCCTCACGTTTTTTCACCACATTAGGCCGTTGTTCCAAGCTTTTTACAACACCTACTACTGGATTCCACATGCTCGATAATTTGAAATTTGAACAGAGAAGACGGGTTCAAATTATCGAGCATGTGGAATCCAGTAGTAGGTGTTGTAAAAAGCTTGGAAACAGTGTCGAAATATCGGGAGTCTCATATCCCCATTTAAACGCGGTAAGAACCCGTTATTATGTGCTTTAATTATGATAATAACCGCGTAAACTTAAAACAATTATATACAATCTCCATAGTTAATAAGAATTTCTGCTTTATTCTTCTATATGGTATGATTGTCTTTTGTTTCTTCTCTTCTAATTTTCGCTGTCACCAAGATCGGTCGTTGAGTTTTTATGGGCTTTTTGGCGGGAAACGGGAACGGGACAGTTGCTTTCTTCATTGAATAATCTAAATAATTAATACGAAGTGGTGTTTTGTGGTTAATGATCGCATTAAGTTAGTCGGAAGACATTCGCGAGTGTTATTATATCGGAGTATTCAATAAACAAAGTGTATCTGCCTATTTTCGCTTCGTGGCAGGAAGCCGCTTCATAACTCGAAAGTTTATGCGGACTTTTGAGTTAATTCGTTTGGGGTTCGGAGTAGGAGTCTGCTCCGAGGGTGGGGGCTTAGATTTCATCATCATCATCTTTCATCATTTCATCAATCATCAAGAAAAAAAATACGTAAGACATGGCTGTATGGGCATAGTTCCCTTTGCCTTACCCTTCGGGGAAAACCAAAACAAAAAAAAAAATGAGTTTTTATGTTATTTTATTTTTGCTTTTCTTTCATGTATTTTCTTTTTTATTATATATATTTTTTGTAAAAGTGATACTCCTTTAGTTTTTCTTTGAAGAGGGTACTTAGTTCCCTTTGCGATGGATGTACCTCTGACTACCCCATTGGGTTATAATCGTGAGCTCACATTCACATACATACATACATACATAAACTCACGCCCGTAATCCCAAATGGGGTGGGCAGAGCCACAAGTAATCAAAGACAACTTGCAGCCACTGTTGATACGAAGTCCTAAGATGGATATGATGAACCTTATGGTGATAAGGGATCAGCCTATCGCCCATAACATTAGTCCATTATGTTACTCACATTCACAATTTTTGCATAAAATAATTTATACCTTCGAATGTGTCGTGGTGTAAATTGTAATGCCTGTTAAGGCCGGTGGCTGGCTGACCTTTCCTTGGTACGGTGAGATTCTTTCCTCATGTCTATGTTAAATAGTTCCGCATATTCAATGCTATTAATATTGTTGCTACTTACTTAGGAATACAATTTCAACAGAACGTCTAGGGCCCGAGGTTTTACTTGCAGCTTCTTTTCGCCGGCTATACAGGTTGTGAGAAGCTGCAGTAGTTTTAGGCGGATGAGATCTTTCGTTATGTGAAAACCATCCCAATACACGTTAGGTCACATACCTCCGAAAATGCATTTCTCTGGAATGTGGGTTTCCTCACGACGTTTTCCTTCACCGCTGAGCACGTGATATTCATTTTATGATACGAACATGAATTCAAATTCATTGGAATTCCAATCTAAAGAATCAGAGTCGGGGTTCAAACCCGTGAAACTATAAAAATAAGGTTTAAAGTTGCTGAAGGAGGAGCGACATGATTTGAGAAGGCAAGATGTGGCAGTCTATACTTCTATTTTGTCGTCACATCACAACAGGACTTGGCAAATTACCAGTAAAATCTTACAAGATAAATGATCTAGAGTAGAGACGTTACCCCGAGCATGCGCGTGAGTCGCTGGCGTGCGCGCAGAGAAATCATCCAGCTATGCATATTTATACAGCTATAGCTTTCTCTCTCTGCGCACCGAATTCTATACGTCTTACATGAAAACTGTATGGATTCAGGGAAAGTCTCGTAGAAATGGTTTATCGTTTATATATAAGTAGGTGTATAACCTAAATAAAGATTCTATCTATCTATAATGGGTTGATTCACAACTTCAAATGAGATACCGACTACTTCTTAAGACATCAGGATGTCCTTACTCTTACTAGGGGGCGGGTAAGAATCTTAACAAGGGCGCTCACCTGTGAGTAGGAGTAGGCATTGCAGACTCAACAAACACCTACATAGAATGGAACTGACCGAGTCCCCTTTATGCTGATTCTGTTTAAAGGAGGATGAGACGCCATTACACCTGCTGTGCAGCTGAGAGGCTCTCATACATAGTAGAATTCGAACACTGGGGGTCACATAATGGATCCCAGGAGGTCATGGGAGCTTCCTCCCAAAAAGACGCTCGATCTAATCGAACGGATCGGTCTAGAGGAGGAGTTTTAAATATATAAGTATGTAGGGATTTGGTCACAATAGATCTAACTAGGTCTCAGTGGCCATTCGGGTTGCATTAGTTAGTCCTCTCAATACACAAATAATAATAATAATACTTCTTAAGACACGTCAAATCGAAAATGTTTTATACTATATGTTGTTGATCTTGTAAGGAAATATGAAATACTGTCACGTGACGTCATCAATGAAAAGTAAGGTAGGCAATGGTGTACGGTCACGAGCATTAATATGTATACACTTTGGTACCATGTCACATTAACTTTTTTGACAAATTGAACTGTAAGTCTCACTAGATGTCAAATATGTTAGTGCGACAGAGTCCTAAAGTGGGTACATTATATTGCTCATGACTGTACAGTATACACACACCCACAGGTAGGTCACTACATAATACCCACTCCTCACCAGCTATGTATAAGTCCCTTGCAATAGCGAGCGCGCCTATTATAATTAATTATCATATCATTAGTTTAGGCCTGTGCTGGATTTGAACCAGCTTCCTTAAAGTGACAGGCAAACGTTCTACCAATTGGGCTACCACGGATAAAAGAGAATATTGAAATATAATCACCAATTGTATTGAACATGTCGTTCTGTTTAAAACCAGTACGCGAGTGGTTGTTCTCTCCACTCTCCACCGGGATTCGAACCCGGGATAACATAACATAGCATAAGCTCGGGACTATATCCAAATTGGGGTAGCCAGAGGTACATCCAACACAGGATGAACTAACTACCCCTTCACTGAGCTTTCTGTGAGCCGTATCGCCGTCTATAATATGGGACCACGGAAGTCGTTATTACTACATTCATACATACATAAACAGCCTATATACGTCCTGCTGGACACAGGCCTCCCCTCAATCAACCGGACGGGGTATGGAGCATACTCCACCATGTTGCTTCAACGCGAGTTGGTGGAGGTGTTTTTACAAACGGCTTAACGTGCCCTCCGAAGCACGGAATCATCTTACTTTTTCGGAAAATCAGGTGATTTAAGCCTGAAAAGTCCATACCAAACAAATGACAGTTTCACAGAGTGATTTCGACAATGTCCCCATTGGGAATCGAACCCGGACCTCCAGATCGTGAGCCTAACGCTCTAACCACTAGACCACGGAGGCGGTTGCCGTTATTACTAATTTATTCATAATTTAGTCTTAATCAACAACGATGTATTGATACAGGTTGTTTGGAAACGTTTGCCGTCCAACCGACCGTTGCTTCACGGTCCATCTCCGTCTAAACACAGTACAGATGGAGAATAGATAAACAGTCTACACATACGAGAAACCTGCGGTTTTTACTGACAAAACGTTTACAATGCTGGTATATAAATAAACACGCGCGATAAAAAATAAAGAATTGAACAGAGTTTTTCTATAAGTGACATGGCTTCGCCAGTAATCATTATAACATAGCTTCACGCCATTCCCTAAGGGGTAGATAGACTAGATGTATTACATTACATAGAGGGTGTTAGTGACACCGTAACGAAAATTTTGAATGATGATTCAGGCTATGATTCTGAGTTGATATCAAGTGGAATTTTCCGTCGCAAAAGTATGGAACTGAAAATAATTTAAATAAAACCGAAAATTTTCATGAATTTTTTGACAGGAAATTCCACTTGATATCAACTCAGAATCATGGTCTGAATCATCCCCCTCAGTATTCGTTACGGTGTCACTAACACCCATATCTATTGCTACCTGTATGTACTGGTACGGGGTGTAACCTGTATATATAGATTTTGATATTTTGATATGATTGATATTGTGCCCGATACACTCGTACGCATCCGCCATCCAAGTGCGAACTTGGCCTGGTTTCACCGCCAAAATAAGCAGCTGTTACGACAACCAATGGCTGACGTAATCTGAGAGTGTTTACTTTGGATAAACCGTTGCTGAAATAAATTAGAACGCTTTTAAAAATATTAATGACTTAACTTGATTAAACTACTCACTATTTAAAGAAACATGAACATTAAGTAAGTATATTATAATAAGCAAACCCGGAAGATCGTCTGAGTTCGCAACATCTCGGCCTGGCTGGTACTAAAACTCCGGTATATGTAGCTGAACACCTTACTCCCGCTAATAAATCGCTTCATGCCGCGGCAAGGAAGAAGGCCAAGGAAATGAACTACAAGTTCGTGTGGGTGCGGAACGGCCGCATATATGTGCGTAAAAATGAAGAGTGCCAAGCGTTGTATATTCGAAGTGTCGAAAGTATTAATTTAATAACCTAATCTAACAGATTTTTTACTCTTTATGTTACTTTGATCAATAGTTTGGTAAATTTGTTTTTCAAATGTTCTCTATATACTATCAAAATACTGGAGGTTTAAGAACCAAAACTAATAATATATATGATAATGTATTACAATGCTCATATGATGTTATAGTCTTCACCGAAACTTGGCTAAATTCTGGTATATCCGATACCGAATTATTCGATGATAGATATTCAGTTTACCGAAGGGATCGTATTGTTGGCAAGAACATGCCCAAGTTGGATGGAGGTGGAGTTTTAATTGCAGTATCACGTAAATTTCAATCTTCTCGAGTAATACAATGGGAAAGCGATTGTGAAGATTTATGGGTAACAGTCAGTATAGAGTTCAATGGCGTACATAGAAATTTAGCAATATGTGTAGTCTACATTCCGTCTCCGCCTAAATTGGATATTTTTAATAGATTTGCCAGCAATACGAATATGGTGCTTGAGCAAATAGACGATGTTGTTATATTGGGTGATTTCAATTTGAGTCAGATTCAATGGACTAGTGTGGTTAACAGCTGTCACACTATACCTTCTAATTACAAAAGCAAAATCGAATGCGCGCTTATCGATTTTATAAGTATTAACAATTTATGCCAGTACAACAATATTGTTAATAGCATTGGTAGAATATTGGATTTGGTGTTGAGTAACGTATCGGGTGGTCAAGTAATTACACCCCTAGATCTGCTGAGCGCATTAGTTCCGCATCACCCTAGTGTTTTATTTTCTATTAACTTTGTTAACCCCGTACAGTTGCGTTGTAACGATTTTGTCCATTATAATTATTTTAAGGCAGATTACACTGCGATCACGAGAGAACTGGAAAGTGTTGACTGGCTTTCGGAATTTTCTGACTGCGGAACAACTGACGAAATGGTTTCTGTCTTTTATAGTGCTATACAGAATGCAGTTGAGCAACATGTTCCAAGGCACAAAACCAAAAAGAATAAACACCCAAATTGGTTTACTACTGCTTTAATCAGGCTATTGCGTGAAAAAGATAAATTAAGGCGTAGATATCGTATATTCGCGAATCATCGAGATCTAAATGAGTTTGAAATTTTGAGAAATAGATGTAATAAACTTTTTATTACTTGTCACCAGAACTATAAGCGGCGAATTGAAAATGCAATAGTTAAAAACAGCAAAGCATTCTGGCAGCATGTTAAAAATAAACGTGATAATAATTCTTCTATTCCTGGTTGTATGAGGCTTGATGGGAATGTTGCTGATAATGGCCCTGATATAGCTAATCTCTTTGCTTCCCATTTCTCTGCTGTGTATTCTGGTGATAGCCCATGTGTGAACACTTCATTGTTTTCTGGTCAGGATTGTTTGTCGGGCAATATAGTTTTTCAGGAAGAGGAGGTACTTAGGAAGCTCAAACAATTGGATGCAAATAAAGGTGCAGGCCCTGATCACCTACCACCCGTGTTTTATAAATGTGTTGCTTCATCAATAGCTACTCCTTTAACTACGATCTTTAACCGGTCTCTTTCCCAGGGCATATTTCCTGACCTGTGGAAAAAAGCCCGAATTGTACCCGTCTACAAAAAAGGAGATAAAAGTGATGTCAAAAATTACAGGCCTATTGCTATATTGTCTTGTCCATCAAAACTCTTTGAAGCCCTACTCTACCCTGTAGTCACTAGATACCTGGAAAAGTACATTACCTCTCACCAGCATGGATTCATAAAAGGTCGATCAGTCCAAACTAATCTAGTAAACTTCACATCTGACTTAGCCCAAGAACTTGACAAAGGAAGACAAGTTGACGCCGTATATACTGATTTCAGCAGTGCCTTCGACAAAGTCAGTCACTCACTGTTACTGCAAAAACTGAAGGCTTATGGCATACATGGTTCACTTTTGGACTGGTTCAAAACATATTTGGAAAATAGACCTCAGTCAGTCGTAGTGAAAGGATTTGAGTCTGGCACCTACACGGCGAAATCCGGCGTCCCTCAGGGTTCTCATCTGGGACCTCTTCTCTTCATAGCTTACATCAACGATATCACATCTCGTATTCAACACTGTAAATATGCACTTTTTGCAGATGATCTCAAAATTTATAGAACTATTGAATCCATCTCCGACACAGTGTTGCTTCAATCTGATTTAAATGAAATAGTAAAATGGTGTAACTCAAACAGTATGGTTATTAATTCTAATAAATGTTTACATGTAAAATTCACCCGAAAATTACAGCCGATTGCTTCATCTTACTGCATAAATGGTGAGGTCCTAGTGGAAGTGAAGGAGGTGCGGGATTTAGGAGTCATCATAGACAGCAAGCTTACGTTTGTTTCGCAAGTTGATGCGGTTGTAAAAAAATCTTCCAAAATGTTGGGATTCATTAAAAGGAACTCTAAATCATTCCGTCCTAAGACGAGGATAATCTTGTTTAATGCGCTGGTTCGAAGTCATCTTGAGTTCGCGTCCGTAATTTGGAATCCAGTATATGCCGTTCACTCGCAACGACTTGAGTCTATACAACGCGCATTTACTAGAAGTCTAGCCTTTACCACCCAAGGGATTTCTCACAGGTGTCCATATAAACAGCGCATGCAATTCTTCGGAATGACATCATTGTACAATCGCCGTAAAGTGCATGATGCAGTTTTTCTTCATAGGTCTGTGAATGGAGTTATTAGATGTGAACCACTTCTCTCTCGTCTTAGATTGTCAGTGCCCAGAACATTACCTAGAAAGCCCATCAGCAAAACATTTTGTCCCCTTGCTAACAGAACCAATGTCGGTAGTCATACAGCGTTGAGTCGCATCTGCGTGACTCATAATGAACTAAGTGCCGCAATGCCTGATCTAGACCTATTTTTCAATTCTGTCAGGCAGTATAAGGATAAAATTTATAAATATTTATGTCCTCCAGCATAATATATATTTTACTTTTTTATGTATTTTTTTAATTATCTGTTTTTTAAATTTTATTATTTAGTTATCTAATAAACGATTACGTTGTCCTACTTTGCAAATGTTGTGTGCACCTATAATTGGCTTATGTAACAGTCTAATTCCTGATGTAACTTTTATTTTATTTAATGTTTTATTATATAAGCTGTTGGTGTACCTTTTTTTATAAATAAAATAAATAAATAAATAAATATATTTGGTTTTTGTTACTTGTTGAAATAAATTTTATTGTGATTATACTTTATCTACTTACGTATATTTTTACAATATAATCATTGATTGTATCCCAATTGGGGTAGTCAGACGGTCTCCGTGGTCCAGTGGTTGAGCGTTGGGCTCACGATCTGGAGGCGCCGAGTTCGAATCCCGGTGGGGACATATCACAAAAACCACTTTGTGATCCCTAGTTTGGTTAGGACATTACTGGTCACCTGATTGTTCGAAAGTAAGATTATCCGTGCTTCGGAAGGCGCGTTAAGCCGTTGGTCCCGACTTCTGCTTCTTAATGTAAGTAGTAGTCGTTACATGAGTCATGTCAGGGGCCGGCTCAATAATAACCCTGACACCAGGGTTGATGAGGTTGGTAATCCACCTAATAACCCACACGATAAGAAGAAGAAGATTGATATATTAATAGTTATATGTCAATGTACCTTTAACGGTAATTCCCCGCCCCGCACCAAGTCGTATCGGGCGCCACACACCCTCTTGGTATTCTGGCCGTAAACCGGTAAGGAATAAGGGGGAGAGCACACGCGCTGTGTCTCGCTTGCACTTATGCGTAAGCGCACACGGTAAAAAATAGATTTTTGTATGGAGTATCTGATGTGATTATTCTTCTACGCCTTGCTGGAGGCTCGTGTTGGTTTATGTACTAACAAAGCATTAGAGATAATAACAATAATGTCATATACCTTGCCTCTCTCTCTACAATTTAAGACCCCAAAATATCATTTTCAACACACCTACTTACTTGATATTTCTTTATCATAAACGTAGGTATACAATACATAATCAAAATAGGGTATTTGATTGGGTCAAAAATAAATTACAAAATGTTACTCTAGAAATAAGTAGATCAAAAATCAATCTCATTTTACTTTTTGACTTATTTTCGAATTTAATTTCTGAATTAACTAAAAATGAGTAGGTACGACGTTTGACCGCTTTTATTGATGACGTCACAGGACATTTTCATGCAAACTCCAAAGAAAACTTTCGTTTTGACGTTTCGGAAAAAGTATCTCATTTGACTAGGTTGTATTCTTAATGCAACGCCTTATTCTATGGCATAGGGAAAAGAAATAAAAATCGGAGACGCATTAAAATGTAATTTCCTTTTCAATCCTGCTTTCATAACATACGTAATCTATTCTACTAGCATATGAAAACGTCTTTAGTGTACTAGACATTTAGGTTTTTTTTACATTACGTAACACTATTGTACCCCCAAATAGAAATTTAATGTAGACTTTAGATGTTTAGAGTAGACATTACAGACGGCGATATGGCTCACAACGAAAAAATATCTTTTTTCTATTTAACTTATTTATGAATGTTAATCAAGAAAAATCCTCCGTGGTTCAGTGGTAGAGCTTTGTGCTCATGATTCGGGGGTCCCGGGGTCGAATCCTGGTGGGGACATATTACAAAAATCCTTTTGTTATCTCTAGTTTGGTTAGGACATTACAGGCTGATCACCTGGTTGTCCGAAAAGTAAGATGATTCATGCTTCGGAAGGCACGTTAAGCCGTTGGTCCCGGTTACTACTTAGTGATGTAAGTAAGTAGTCGTTACATGAGCCATGTCAGGGGGCGGCTCAATAATAACCCTGACACCAGGGTTGATGAGGTTGGTAATTCACCTCACAAACCACACGATAGAAGAAGAATCAAGAAAAACATAATAAGTACCTAAGTTCGACATTTTGTCACGTTTTTCCATGACGTCACACTGTGCTATTTCATACAAATTCCACAGTAATTTTGTATTTTGAAGTTTAGTAAACTCCCTCATTCAGCGCTTATCGCTATCGACCCACTAGGGTCGATTAATTCTTTCAAATATTTTTTCCTCTCAGACGACGCCCTGAGCCGAGGTTCGCGCCCAACTGGGCACCCTCAGGCCTGTTGTCTTAAACGTTGTACCGGGTGAGAGCCTTCAGCGCTCCCCATTTGTCCGGCCAAGTAGTTAATGCCATCTGCGGCAAATCTACAATAAGTCACGTCAAAAAAAAAAAAAAAGTTTAGTAAAAAGTAACTGATTTGACTACTTAGTTGGATGATTTGACTAGCGTATTATGCGGAAGAATGTGGGTCTCCTTTCAGCGTTGTTCCTTAATCTTTTTATTAACACAATCAAAACAAGTTTACTATATCAAGTTCAATGCGGTATCAGGGTTGTCTGACAACATCATAACATATATACATACATAAACTTACGCCTATTACCCATCGGAGTAAGCACATAAGTACTATGGAATTGCCAGGTATTTTTTGAATTCCCCCATTTCTTACCAAAATTTCCCCTACTATTTCAGAAAATTTCCACCCAATCTCTTAACATTCTTACTTTACACGTATATTACACCGTACCTACATTTGCCGCACATACAAAAAGCGACAGTGTTCGTCAAATTGGTAAAGAGCTGAATTGGCTGAAAGGACTTTTTTCCTGGAAGGAAAATAAGGAAAAAGTCACTGGGAAAACGTTCCCAATGTTTTCGCCATCATTCTTGTATCCCCAAAACTTCCTCAACAAGTTACTTTTCCCCAAAACGGCGAGAAGCCCTCAATCTGGCAACCCTGACGTATTAAAATTAAGCTTTACCGACAAATGAAAGTGACTCAACGCAGCCGGTTTTGTAAAGTTCATCTTTACTTACCGCTTGGTAAGTGGCAACTGGTAATTCCAAAGTTTGAAGGTTGTGCAACTTACTGCGCAGATAAATGTCTTACCTTTTGTATATCACGTTGTTTTGTTTACATCGGCCGAGTAGTTATAATGCTTTCGGAGGAAGATCTACAGTACTTAAATCAAATTTGTATAGACACACTGTTCAAATTGTTCTTTATGTCCGCGCACCGAATAGAAGAAAGACCTCTTTCTTCTATCCCGTGATTCTGACGACCCAATTACTCTATCGATAGAGGCGGCCAATCAGCTCGCAACAACAACACTTCAGAACCCTGATGCTGCCGCCGGCGTGGTCGACCATTTCCCTTAATCAGCGCTTTTCCCTATTGGCCCACTTAGGTCGATTAGCTATTTCAAATATAATCCCCTCAGGCGACAAAGTTTGGATAGGGTATTGCCTTAAGACGGTTTCGTGTTTTGGAAAGCACTAAGGTCCTGGATTTTGTTTACTTAAATACGCGCATATGTGACAGGCTCCATGGTCTAGTGGTTAGAGCGTCGGGCTCACGATCTGTTGGGCCCGGGTTCGATTCCCGCTGGGGACATTGTCGAAATCACTTTGTGAGACTGTCCTCGAAAAAGGAAAGTGATTCTATGCTTTGGAAGGCACGTGAAGCTCTTGCTCCCGGCTATTATCCGTAAACTAATTAGCTCAACGTGGTGGAGTATGCTCCATACCCCCTTTGGTTGATTGAGAGGAGGCCTGTGCCCAGCAGTGGGACGTATATAGTGGTTAGATGAGCCATTGAGACCAGGATTGCTTCCTGCTAAGAAGTTAATGCCATCTGCGGCAAACTTCACGTTACCTCCAAAAGAAAAGTCTGTGATTCATAATTCAATGCAATAAAAATGGTATTACAGTTTGCAGATGGTCAGCATTTAACATTTGGTCTACATTTTTAGTTATTCAAATTATAACATGCAAATAGTTAAACAAAATAAAATTGATAATTTAAATATCAATCATGTACCTAACATTAATTATGAAATAATAATAAAATGATTTACAATGTCATTATCCAAATTACACATCACAAAAAAAACAAACAGTACAAAAAAAAGTGTGAGTTTATTGACCTCACAACCTATACCAGGAAAAATATTATTATTTTTATTTTTTAAACCTCCAGTTCGTGAGCCTGGGTAAGAGCGTTAGGCTCACGATCTGGAGGTCCAGGTTCGATTCCCGATGGGGACATTGTCGAAATCACTTTGTGAGACTGTCTTTTGTTTGGTAAGGACTTTTCAGGCTTGAATCACCTGATTGTCCGAAAAAGTAAGTTGATTCCGTGCTTCGGAGGGCACGTTAAGCCGTTGGTCCCGGCTATTAGCCGTAAAAACACCTCCACCAACCCGCAGTGGGGCAGCGTGGTGGAGTATGCTCCATACCCTCTCCGGTTGATTGAGAGGAGGCCTGTGCCCAGCAGTGGGACGTATATAGGCTATTCATGTTATGTTATATTTTTTAAACAGTTTTTTAATCTTTGCGTAAGCCTCAGTTGATTACTTCAGCTCGGTATAAGCCTAGCTCTACTACGGTCCTAATTACTGCCGCATTGAGCAATAGCATTAGGCTTGCTTTGCGCAACTTTAACTCCAAGTTGTTTATGTCTGCCTGGTACTCTGTGACGACGATCAGGAGGGTTAAAAGGCCACATTGAAGCAATTCATCTAAGAAAGCAATATTGCAATTTGACATTTGATTGCATTGCGCACTTAGTTTTATATGCGCAAATATCAAATTGCAATATTGCGTTTTTATGTGGGCACTTAACTCCCCAGGAGGGTTCAAAAACTAGATTTAGATTTGTACGCGTATGTAGGTATGTCTATCTGTAGTATTATAAACTGCATGTCCCCTTATCACGTAGGTCAGCTGGAAGAAATCTCTTTTTTAGAGATAAGCTTACCTGTACTGTCTGATTTCTTTGCGTGTTTCTTTTTTTTTTTTTTCTTTTATTAAATAAAAATAACAACCTTAATCTAATACAATTTACTGTCCACCAAAATGGAGGGCCATTTGAACGTGGACTAGCCATCATCACTGGCGTGACGTACAAAGAAGTATTATTATATTATCCAAGATCGACAATTAGTTGAGTGTAGGTACGCAGCGTGAGCACATCTCGTCACACACACACACACACCGATATAACTTACAATAACCTATTATGCGTTATACAATTCAAACTTGCAAACGGGTATCTGCAACATCGCATACCTAATATACCTCTAGAAGAAAACAGTTCAAGTCAGTTTGAGTACACAACTCGACTGATGAGCAAAACTTATACCTCATGTTTTATGTTTTTCATATAAAACTCTTTTATTTTAGTTTTAACGGAGCTATTTTTTTTCAGATTCTTTAAATGCAGTGGTAAACAGTTCCAAATCTTCGATATAATGTATTTACTAGTACGTTGTCCGTAAAAATTAAGGTAACGAGTTACCCTTAATTTGTCCATATCGACAGATCTGGTCCATTTCTTTTGTACAATCCTTTCCTTTATGTCTTCATTAAAATAGTGTATGTAGTCTTTCTGTATTCTATTGTGTACAAATAAATAAATAAATAAAAATAAATAAAAACCGACATCAAAGCAATTCATCTAAAAAAGCAATATTGCTGTTTGACATTTGTTTGAATTGCGCACTTAGGTAGGTATATGCGCTGGTAAGATGGTGAATTGCTTTAATATAGCCTTTTACCCCCCCCCCCCCCCCCTCCCCCGAAGACATTCACAACACTGACATAATACATTACATTTTATTATTATTATTATTTATTTTAAATACCGTGGTAGTCCAATTAGTAGAGAACGCTTGCCTCTTTGAGATCGCAGGTTCGAATCCAGCACAGGCCCAAACGGGCCTTCCCTATGGATGGATAGGGAGATCGGGCCTTAAACCACCACGCGGGCCCAGTGTGGATTGGTGGTTATTAACGACTGCTAATGCAGCCGGGACCAACGGCTTAACGTGCCTTCCGAAGCACGGAGAAGCTCGAGATGAAAACTTTATTCTTGAATATGTTTTCAAATTCGTATGATCATAAATGATTATCACGTGCTGAGCGGTGAAGGAAAACATCGCGAGGAAACCCACATTCCCGAGAAATGCATTTTCGGAGATCTGTGTGGGTTGGAAGGTCAGACAGGCAGTCGCTTCTGTAAAAAACCGGACCTGTCAAAAACGGGATAATGCTATCACTATATGAAATACTGTTAATATCATTGATATTAAAACCCTTTTTACACATTAATGCATTTAGGTAAACAGTTATCAAATACTTATGTCGATCCTTATCTTTTCTAATGCACTACAAGCATTAAAACAATTTATATAACAAAATTCCCTTATTGTATATTAAAGTAAAGGACAGTAACCTTTCAAACCTAGCGCCAACTAATACACAATGGTCTGCCTCTATGTTAACTAAATATCACTCTTAAATCACTGGACGTAGGTCTTATATTAATTTTTGTCTGGTATTACAAATAGTCATACGACCGACTGAAAATGATCCGTAAAATTAAGGCTTAGAGGTGTTAAAATAGATCAAACTGTAATGGTCAGTAACAATCCAATTTTAAAAGAGCTCTAAAATTACTTGATTTATACGATATGAGGGGTCATTTTCTGTTGGCATTCGGGTCATAGGGTAGACGTTCCATTTGTAGACATTCGACTGTAGTTTCGAACACGCAACGTTCCAATAAGGGACATTAGTAATTTACGTGATAATTTGGGGCCCTTTGGTATTCCCGTGTTTGTAGGTTAAGCTTAAAAAAATTGAGGAAGTCGGATTCTAATAATGGTGATTTTTTTTGTTGCAGAATGGTTCCGGAGCCGCCACGTCGATAGGAAGGTAACTATAAGAATACGAATAAAATAAATTTAACAATCAATGATATTAACAGTATCGGTCAAGGAATCAAACTAATCGTCATAGTTTCGATAAATATGTATATTACACTTTTTAATTCTATGCTTTTGCGGTGGAAAATTTCACTTGATATTAACTCAGAATGCTGAATCATCCCTCTCAGTTTTCGTTACGATGTAACTAACACCCCGTGCAAGTACGGTCACGAGCATTCATATGTATACACTTTGGTACCATGTCACATTAACTTTTTTTTTAAACTACTAAACAATTAAAATAAAAAAGGTACTTAAATCTATTGCTCGCTCGATGCGCCGACCTTTCCTCAGTCAAGTCTGAGGCCGCGACATTGCCGGGTTCCGCCGATTGTATTCTAATCCTATTATTAATAACCTCTCACTTCTAATCCCTACTGCGGTGGGCAGTTTTTTATCATACGGTTTTTTTTTGGTTTTCCCCAAAGGGTAAGGCAAAGGGAACTATGCCCACAGCCATGTCTTATGTATTTTCTTGATGATGATTAATGAAATGATGAAAGGTGATTACGATGAATGATGAAACCTAAGCCCCCATCTTCGGAGTAGACTCCTTCCAAGTGAGTCCGGCCAAGTAGTTAATGCCATCTGCGGCAAATCAATAAGTCACATCAAAAAAGGACATCACAATTTGAGTTTGATAAGCTTGTAGACAAGTGATATGTTGCATATGCATGCTGATTATTGTAGTCACATTACCGATTACCGCTTATCCAACGTAATCGAGTGTAATCTGGTCATTAGTGAATCTTGTATCAAATTACGCCGTAATCTCGGTTCTTGTCCACTTAGCTGATAGATTATTAGTTGGTTGACAGTTAACTTGAATGAAGCTCATGTTTATTTATTAGGCTAATTTTCTACTAGTCAAATCAGTTACTTTTTACTCGAGGAAACTCACATTCCTGAGAAATGCATTTTCGGAGGTATGTGACCTAACCTGTATTGGGCTGGTTTTACCTTCGCGGGTTGTAAAGTCAATTGGAGAAGGCTTGACTCTCATGTTGAGGTCACAGGTTCCAATCCCAGCACAGGCCTAATTAAAACAACAATTTTCGAACATGTTCTTGAACTCATGTTTGGATCATAAATGAAGGTAAAGGAAAACATCGTAAGGAAACCCACATTCTCGAGAAATGTGTTTCAGAGGTATGTGACCTGTCCTGTATTGGGTTGGATTCCCTTTGCAAATTTGAAGATCAGACAGGCAGTCGCGTTTGAAAAAAACCGAATCTGTCAAATCTTCAGGTTAGGTAAGCGGACCCTGTGAAAAACGGGATCATAGCTGGCGGGGAGTGAGTGTATTTTTTTTTACCTTTGATGGGTTTGATCTTGGCCCCAGACTTGCCCGAAGGCATTGACGAGGCCTAAAATGGAGCTCGCTCAGAAGGTACCCGTTCACTCTGGCCCTGAAAGCACCCGGGATATATGCATTCGGAAATACAGAAGACGACAGAGAATTGCACTCCTTAGCAGTGCGCATATTGAAGGACGATGCGAAGCGCTTTGTGCGAATAGTTGGGATATCCACCAAATAGGGATGGAACCCGGCCGTCTGGAAGTCCGAAGATAAAAAAGATGGTGGAATGAGCTAGTGTAGATCACGGGCACACTCTCCGAAGTGCAGTCTGTAGGATACCCACATCATCATCATCAGCCCATTAACGTCCCCACTGCAGGCGCACGGGCCTTCCCTATGGATGGATACGAGTAGGGAGAACGGGCCTTCAACCATCACACGGGCCCACATAATGGCGACGTATTTACTATAAATCTCTGCCTATCTTTTTAAGTCACAGGCTTGATGCTATGTTATGTGTCATCAATTATCGAATCTTGGTAAAATATAGTAAATATATCGAGCAATGAGTGCACAGTGGTACATGTATTCTGCGTCTCGTGCTGAGGAATGGTGAGAGAAAGCGTAAAGCTGCCCGCTGGACCGCGACCGCTCTCGGAGACTACCAGGGTTGCCAGGAGTGTTCACACATTTTTTTTCTGGGAGGTTTTGGACTGCGACTCTCGCAAACAAATACCTAATACTACGTATAGAATGTTCCGGCCAAGTAGTTAATGCCATCTGCGGCGACAATAAGTTAGGTAGTATGAAAAAAAAAAACCACGTATCGAACGGTAACTCTCCGCCCCGCACGAATTCGTTTCAAGCGTCGACCTTACCCCCTCTGAGTCTTTACTTTAGTCTTGAATGGTCGTAAGTCGGTAAGGACTCCTATCTCCCTAAGCCGCACGCGATAAGAATGAGATTTTGTACCTATATCACACCCCGGACACTTCATACAAACAACCTTGTTCTACACAGACATTATCGTACACGCGCATCTGTGTGTGTGACGTCTGACATCCATACGATTCAAGTCTAAACTATGTCCGAGGGGGGGTAAACCTAGTTCAGACGCTGGTGGGGAGCGGAGAGTTGCCGTTCTATAAGTAGTATTAATCCTAATTCTATGGTCCAGAGAAACGCGGGGCGTCGAGGGTTCCGTCACGCGGTCAAATCAACACATAAACAATATGGTAATCTGGTAACATATGGTAATCAAGTAGATTGTTTTATGTTTACGCGGTTATTATCATAATTAAAACACATAATAACGGGTTCTTACCGCGTTTAAATCAGGGACACGAGTCATCCCGTGATCATGGCACTTGCAACAGTGTCGAAATATCGGGAGTCTCATATCCCTGATTTAAACGCGGTAAGAACCCGTTATTATAATATGTTTTAATTAATCAAGTAGATGCTCCTCGTCTATGGAGTTGCTTCGTTTTGTAAAAGAAGATATTGAGTAACAGCCCTGTCGTAGTGTATAATGATGCACCACGGCTCGTGAGTGACAACACTGGTGTGATCTTATTATGTGCGACTCACATACATCACTCGACAAAACATTAAATTGTATCTGTTTAGATTTGTATGGGCTTAGAGAAAGGCAAAACCTTTTAGAAGATATTTAAGTAATTTAAAAGTCACGCTGTTGTCGCTGTTGCATTTTCGTTTTATTACTTCTTTACTTTATCATTATGTTTCGTTTTAAGAGACGTGTGTACCTGGGTAAAATAAGGAATAAGGCGGGTATGTTAAGCCTTGGTCCCGGTTACTACTTACTGCTTACTTAAGTACGTAGTCGTTACATGAGTCATGTCAGGGGCCTTTAACCAGCCAAAGGCCCTTGACATGGCTTATTTAACGACTACTAACTTACATCAGTAAGTAGTAACCGGAACCAACGGCGTAACGTGCCTTCCGAAGCACGGATCATCTTTCTTTCGGACAATCAGGTGGTCAGCCAAACTAGGGACCACAAAGTGATTTTCATGATGTATCTCTACCGAGATTTGAACCCGGGACCTCCGGATCGTGAGCCTAACGCTCAAACCACTGGACCAAGGCCGTTGCTGCTTATCATACCGAGCATGTCGTTAATATGATATTATGGATATCCACGCCTTATATTGAAAATCAAGAAAGCGCCTTTTACAAAAATCATATTCTGATGTTATTTTTTTCAACAAAACAAGTAGAGTAGGTTATTTATCCCATCACAAACACATAATATACCTACGTGCCTTACAATATTTGGCAATATTCTACTTACGTATTATATGCTGTGGTTTTGGCTAGTTGCGAGTTGCGACACTGCTCTGACATTCACACTCTGTATACTGTGGTAATTTGTCTCGTAATTTATCTGCAACTTAAAAATCTTATACCATACGTCCCAAATAAGTCAGTTTCTTAAATAATACAAGTACGTACAGTACTGTTTTTATTTATTACTCACTTCTTCTATCGTGTGGGTTGTGAGGTGGTGTACCAACCTCATCACCCCGAGAGATCCTCGAGATAAGGAGATATTTAAATATATTAAAAAATATGTCTATCTCACTTACTAGAAAAATATAAAATAGAAGGTAAATTTAAAACTTACAACGTGTAGGAAAAGTTCTTATTTTTTTGCGTTAGGTAAGCATGCTATGAATTATACGTTACCCATGCTAGGGCTTCGCTTCAAGCATATTTGGCACAACACCCCACAAGGAGTTCTAATCGCGCTCTCATTCTCCCAGATGTAGGCAGCGATATAATGACGTCATTAGAACGCCGAGTAAAGTAATTGTTGAGATCGACGACAACGATAAACCGGAACGTACGACCCGAATGCTAGGTCGTGTGCCCGTGCGCATTTGGCGTGATGTGCTTTGTAAGATGGGGAGATTCTTAAATGTAGTTCATAGTTTTCTATTCATAGTTCCTTTTTTTGACGTGACTTATTGTAGACTTGCCGCAGATGGCATTATCTACTTGGCCGGACAAATGGGGAGCGCTGAAGGCTCTCACCCGGTACAACGTTTAAGACAACAGGCCTGAGTGTGCCCAGATGGGCGCGAACCTCAATTGCAAGTAGCATCAAATTTTACACGAATTGCTACACTAAAACGCGATATGCGTTACCAAGAGACTCGTTTAGATTTATGTATTCATGATAGTGTTTTGTTTTAGCATAGACCTAATAAAATAATTTGAGCAGATCTGTGCCAAACAATGACACGTTTAAAAGTTGTTTATGTTGGTTTTCTTCCTTTACTCATCTTCTTCTTCTATCGTGTGGGTTGTGAGGTGGAGTACCAACTTTATCAAGCCTGGTGGCAGGGTTACTCATCATATCCCTATCACTCATAAAAAGAAATCAATAAATACCTTTGCGCCCGGATCCACCCGCGGGGGCTTATTTGACTAAATAGATTGTTATTGTCTATTTTATCAATAAATTAAATAAATCAATATTATTATTTTTTATTTTGACTCATACTACTTTGACAGGACCCACTTCTTTAACCAGAAATTAATTGACATACTTATACCGAGTGTTAGTGACATCGTGACGAAAACTTTGTGTTAATACGAACCATGATTTTCAGTTGTTGTCACGTGGAATTTTCCGTCACAAAAGTATGGAACTGAATATACATACATACATAAACTCACGCCTATTTCCCACCGGGGTAAGCAGAGACTATAGAATTCCATTTGCTTCGATCCTGACACACTTCTCTTGCTTCCTCCACATTCATCAATCGCTTCATACACGCACGCCGGTTCAGAGTAGATCGTATTGAACCTTTTCTAAGGACATCAAAAACTGGAACTGAATATAATATTAAAAAACAAAAAACTTCATGAATTTTCCGACAGGAAATTCCACTTGACATCAACTCAGAATCATGGTCTGAATCATCCCCCTTTGCATTTGTTACGGTGTCACTAACACCCATACATACTTGTAGACCCGTGCTAGATTCGAACCTGCGACTTTACAGTGAGTCACGGTTACTACTTACCACCATAAGCCATGTCAGGGGCCTTTGTGGGCTCAATAATAACCCTGACATCAGGGTTGATGAGGTTGGTAATTCCCCTCACAACCCACACGATAGAAGAAGACGAAGACTGTATACCTGATAGTTTTAAGTGCTTAAATAATTATAATTTTAAAGGCAAAATTAACGAGTGATTGTGTGCAAAGCAGTATTACAGTGTCAAAGAGTTGATAATGAATAAGTGTGAAATGTGACAGTGTTATGGCTTCTTTCGACCTAATCATTAGTATTATTTATGATCTGTGGTATCGTCGACGCCGATGAGAATTTCGCATGGACAGGAGGAGTTGGTGGTATAATGGTTAAACTCGTCCCAGTTTGACAAGTGCTGCGGATTTAAGTCCCGTTCGATTCAGATTTTTTTTCGATTTAATTTATCTTTGTTTTATTACTGATATATAAATCACTCTTATATAGACAAAAACTATTTTTGATGCCATTATAAGTCTTTAAAAAGCTCTATATGGCCTGGTAGCTGTAAAATGTATTTTCGAACCACAGGATGTCTAATTTAATAGTCAATCGGTCTGGATACTTTTCAGGTCCTCGTAAACTTTAACAATTTTAGTGATTTTTCTAACAATAGACCGCGAACACCTAACTTTTTAAGTAGGTACTTACTCAATTAGGAAACAAGTTATAGAATCGTAAGAGAAAACACAGTAATAAAGTAAACGAACCATAAAATAAATCCGTTTTACTATGTCGAATCAAATTCGTACTGTGATATAAAAGGGACGAATTTTCGATTATGATACTTTATCATAATCGAAAAGGGACAGCGACCTCTTATATAATCGAATCGGTTATGATTATAGAATAGATAAAGTCGATTTTCTTGTTATGATTATGGTCAGCAGTCGTCATTGAAGGGTCGTTGCGGTTCGAGAAAATAATAACGAATCGTGACTAACAGAGTTGCCAGCAGTGGATTATGTAGGAATGGAGTTGATGGAAACATCGTGAGGAAACCTACATTCCCGAGAAATGCATTTTCGGATGTGACCTAACCTGTATTGGGCTGGTTTTCCCTTCGCGGGTTGGAAGGTCAGACGGGCAGTCGCTTCTGTAAAAAACCGGACCTGTCAAATCATCAGGTTAGGTAAGCGGACCCCGTGAAAATCGGGATGATGCTAGGGGGATGATGGGGAATTGTACTGATGATTTTGGATCCTACTAGTCGAATTCAAATTCAAAAATATATATAACTAGCTTTTACCCGCGACTTCGTCCGCATTTATAAGTTTTTTTTTGTTTTTTCCCGGCTGTAAGTCCCCCTGCAACAATGTCCCACTATCGTGTTCCGGTCCTCAACTTCATATCAAAATTTGTTCAAAAGCAACCTAAGCACATAATGGATAGCTCCGAATGTTTCCTTAGTAAATATAAAATGTTTGACAGTGTGACATCCGCAATAATAATAATCCTACATTATTATAAGTAGTATAATAATGTAGGAAGGTAAAAATAAAAGGCCTTATTACTATAGTACATTTTTGTAAACTATGTTCTTTGTTTTTCCCTCTCTGGCCAACACATAGAGATTCTGTGGACTTGAAACACGTGAGCAAGCCACGTATAATTGGCCGTGAGAAAAACAACTCTTTTCTAAATGAATGCCAGCTACTTTTAATGTTTGCCCCTGAGCTTTATTTATCGTCATAGCGAATGCGATTTTCAGCGGAAACTGTAATCTCTTAAACTGGAATGGCAAATCTGTCGGAATTATGGGTATACGGGGGATTAAAACATTCTCTCCTTTTGCCATTCCAGTCATAATGATTGCTTTTACAATATTGCGACCGAGGTGTGTTACTTGCAACCGTGTGCCATTACACAGTCTTGGTGCATCTAAATTCCGCATCAAAAGGACAGGAACGCCTAGTTTCAGCCTCAGTTTGTGTGAAGGTACTCCCGACAGTTCTAAAGAATTAAGAAATTCAACAGGGTATGATGTTACTTGTTCAGTATCCATTACAGTGTCTACAGAGAGAAACTCAACAATATCACCTTCCACGCGTGACATAATTTGCTCGTTTATCTGTCCCACCATTTCATTCGTCGGCGCTAAAATTGCTCTTTCACATAACCATTCTATATTCCTCATATTAGTTAGCAGTTCGCTATAGACGAAGTTATTTAGATCATCTGGATTATGCACAACATTGCAGAATTCACGATCCAATGTAATCATGCCATTACCATCCTTTGCCATACGATCTTCTCCAATTTTAAGAAGAGCAGCAGTATATTGTCCAGATTGTACATCATTGTGTAGTTGCACTCTCATATTTGTAGACAGACTAAACGTTTTTACGTGCACCCATAACCTTGACGCTTTTAAACACGCATTTATTTCATCTGCAGGGGTGCCTTTAGTGATAACCGGCAAAGTCTGTCTAAAATCGCCCGCTAAAAGTACTACCATCCCTCCCATGATATTTGGATTACTCTTGATGTCTTTCAAAGTCCGATCTAGAGCTTCAATTGCTCTTTTATGGGACATGGTACACTCATCCCAAACTAATAATTTACATTGCTGCAACATACGTCCACGCTCGCTGTTTTTACTTATATTACAGACTGGCATTTCTTCTTGGGCTAAGTTTAATGGCAGTTTAAGCACCGAATGTGCCGTTCGACCACCATTGAGCAGAGTGGCGGCTATTCCGGAAGAGGCAATTGCTACAGCAATTCCTTTATCTTTTCTGATTTGGGCTAAAAGCAAGTTTAAAAGAAAGGTTTTTCCCGTGCCTCCGGGAGCATCCAAAAATAACAAACCACCTTCGCCATCTTCAATTTTTTTGACAACATTGTCAAATACTAACCTTTGTTCTGGGTTCAAACGTGGAACAGACTCTGTTAATTGTTGTTGTAAGGAAGCAGTATCGTAATCTAGTTCCCGTATTAAATCGCTACTGATTTCCTCGGTTCTCTGTGGTCTGATCATTCCATAATCTGATAAATCCTTTCCAGAAATTGTTTTAACCTGGTCTTCAATTTTTGTCAGACCCTCATTGTAAATTAAATCACTGTACGTGATATTGGGATTTTGCTCTTGTAATCTGTGCAATATATCGTCCGTCATATCATGTTTGTATTTATCCCACAATTGTTGAGGATTTGAAAGACCACATGTCGCTACTAATACAGCAAATAGCTCTCTCATCTTGCCTGCTGATCTACATTGAGCAGCTTCTTCCAGTGTCACATCCCAATGGTTGTCATTCTCCAGTAATCCTCTTGCCTCACATGCCTCTCGAAATGTAGGATAGTCTTGTGTGTTGTATTTTTTTAGATCATTGAAAGAGGTAGGACCGCGCACATGGTGTAAAAGCATGCGTAGACAAAAACATTCCATGTTACTAACATGAACTGTATAAACTCGTCCTAAAGCATCTCCAGATTTGACGCCAGGCCAATCCTGAACAGAAGTACCTTGAATGCGGCGTTTCCAAGTTTTCCTACTTGCATCCCAAGTATAATACCTCGGCACCTCGACATAAAGAAGAGTTTTTGCAAACTCATCTCTGATACAAAGATCAAAAAAAGCAGTGAGAGTGGTTTTTGGAGGAGTAGTTATTCGTTCGTGGAAATTGTGTTCATTAAAATAAACGCGTTCCCCATTTTCTAAATGCACGCTGAGATGTGTCACGGTGGGATGCCTTTCGTGCAACGGAAATCCTAACAGACGCCACACGGCTTCGTTGCTGCTGACATACCGACCAGACTGATAAGTTTGTACCTCATCTACGGGATTCGCAAGATCAGTATTTCTAAAATTGAAAATAGCTTGATCACTACCCTTGTTTATATATTTGCAGATATATTTGATGGCGCGTACTGAACTGCATGCCTCAACATTTATGTGGGCGTTAAACATTTTTGATAAAATTGGTGAATAGGGGACTACCCAACTATTATCAACCGTAACGTAGCTACCATTTCGGAGCTTCACGGTTGCTGTTCGACCTCCGTCTGCTGCCGCTCTTCTACGATATTGCGGGTATCCGTGGTCGTTGTGAACTGTCTCTTTCACTAACTTGCGAGGAAATTTTTTTGTGCATTTTCCGTCTTTCATGCAGGGGCACTGTGGATTTTCGGGTCCGCATGGACCGTGAATCATATTTTTTACAATAATGTCATGGAGAGTCTTGTCAATGTTAGGATCCGGTATTTCAGCGCTGATTATGTTATCTATTTGATCGGGTCGTAACTTATGTTTTAACCACAATAATATATGAACATGTGGCAGTCCACGTTTCTGCCATTCGATAGAGTACATAAAGCAGCGCGCTTCTCCGAACACTCGGCCTTTATTAATCACATCCATTAGTTTTTTAACTTTTAGTCTAAAAACTCTTGCGACTACATCATGTCTATCTATTGCGCTTTGCCCCGGCATCAACTCATTGACTATTTCGGGCCAGGCTGGGTTGCAAGTAAAGGTGACGAATAAGTCAGGGCGACCATGTGTACGCACATAAACAAACGCGTCCTGAGTATATTCGTGTAAGTACCGCGGGCTATTTACAAATGAAGACGGTAAAATGACCATGCGACCTAAGTTATTTGGATTCAAATTAGCGTCATTTGCCACAGCGTCTTGAAGATGGATGTAATTCTCTGCTCTTAGTTTAGTTTGATTTAATGATATGTACCGTAACCTCTCGCTTTCAACTTTAACGTACATGTCAACGTAAAACTGATTGGCCAGTTGCTTGCATCTTTGTACAATGTTAAAGTTGTTTTCTCGTATCATCATGTTGTAGGCATAAAAATCCATGCATGAAACCTTTTTGTTATGCAAGGGAAGACCTGTGACAGGATTAATTTGAGGAACTTGAAAGTGGTATCCCTCTTGTCCCTTACTAAATATGATCGGATATTGCAACGCATCATAAAATTTATGAGTATCAGGCACCCTGGTTAATGTGTCATCTCGGGCCTGTAAAACTATATCACGGGAAGCAAACTGTTCGCCTGTAACCATGGCTGCGACTTCATTTATTAACGGTGCATTATACCGCCTTTCATGTTCCCCACTTGGTATGCGATCGGGGTGCATCACCAACCTATAATCCTCTCCCGGCATTCTTTCTAGTGCTGTTTTGAAAGTATTGATAAGGCGATTATGTTCATGCAACATTCTCTGGATTTTTAAAACAGTATCCCTTTCGATTCCTTGTATATTTTGACACCTGCGATCAGCTTCGTTTTCCTCATCGCCCAAGAAATAAAGTTGCAAAAACTTTGGTTGTTCATTATTTGCGGGAAGTAAGGAACCAATCCTGTGATACACCTGTCCTTGGATGGTAAAAGTAGGTGAAAATCCAGGCATTACGACCTCCTTATCTACACCAAATGACGTCATCTGAAAGCAAGAATTATACTTTCTAATCCTGCTTAAAAACCGGCGCGATTCGTTACTGTCGTATAAAAGTAAAGATTTAAGAGGTTCCTCTGGCTCGCCAAGTAATGGAATTTGAACCTTTCCACCAGAACAGCACATACCTGGAGTTTCTTCTTTCCATTTCAGTGCTTCACAATATCTGCATTTTTTATCCATTCTCCCAATGATAACCAATCGGTGATTAACATAGTCGATCAAAGGATCATACTCAAAAGCGGCACCATTAAATGCCTCCCACGTACTCATTGAAAACGTACGTCTTCTTTCTGCCTGCCGTTCAGCATTTAAAAGACGTCGTCTTTGTGAATCTTCGTCAGTCTCTGCCGCAATCAATTGCGCGTGACGTTCGGCATCTAAAACTCGACGTGTCTGAGTCTGTTCTACTGTCTCAGCAGCTCTTTGAGATGCGTGGCGTTCAGCATCCAGGGTCTGACGGGCCTGAGTCTGCGTAAACGTCTCAGAGGCCCTTTGAAATGCGTGGCGCTCAGCATCTAAGGTTTGTCGGACTTGAGTCTGCGTATAAGTCTCAGAGGCCCTTTGAGATGCGTGGCGTACAGCATCCAGGGTCTGACGGGCCTGAGTCTGCGTAAACGTCTCAGAGGCCCTTTGAAATGCGTGGCGCTCAGCATCTAAGGTTTGTCGGGCTTGAGTCTGTGTAAACGTCTCAGAGGCCCTTTGAGATGCGTGGTGCTCAGCATCTAAGGTCCTACGGGTTTGAGTCTGCGTATAGGTCTCAGAGGCCCTTTGAAATGCGTGGCGTTCAGCATCCAGGGTTTGACGGGCCTGAGTCTGTGTAAAACTCTCGAAAGCCCTTTGAGATGCGTGGCGTTCAGCATCCAAGGCCCGACGGGCCTGACTCTGCTCTAAGGTCTCAGACGCTCTTTGAGTCGCATGACGCTGAGAATTTAACATCTGACGCGTCTGAGTCTGCTCTTCAGATTCTTGGCTTCTAGCAACTTTTGCAGTTCGAGCTCTGCTAGAACTACGGCTTAGATTGGATTTACGTTTGCGTGGCATATCGAAAACAATAATTAAAGATTTTTAAAATCAGTAGTTTTAAAAACTACAACGTAAGACAATTTTTTATAAAAACTTCGATAAAGCAAACCTTTTTACTTAAAACCTAAATATCTAAATCAAACAATAACGTATTGAACCTAAACAACTATGCACCTGACAAATATTTTATACTTACCTAAAACCTAAATTAACTAAATAAATTCAAAAATATTAAATTTATGTACCACACCACAATACACAATTTTCTTCACTACTGGTACTACCTACTTATCTATCAAAACTAACATAAAAGTACTATAATAATAATGACAAAATCTATTACTAAACTAATTTACTACGAACTATAAACATCCTGATGTGAGCTAAAAAAACACTTTACCTAACCTACACATGAATTGAGAATTAACAAATGAAAGCGACTGAAAAAATAAAGAATAATACGTATCTGAGTAAGAAAAAGTTAAGAAAATACCTTTTTACTTAAAACCTAAATATCTAAATCAAACAATAACGTATTGAACCTAAACAACTATGCACCTGACAAATATTTTATACTTACCTAAAACCTAAATTAACTAAATAAATTCAAAAATATTAAATTTATGTACCACACCACAATACACAATTTTCTTCACTACTGGTACTACCTACTTATCTATCAAAACTAACATAAAAGTACTATAATAATAATGACAAAATCTATTACTAAACTAATTTACTACGAACTATAAACATCCTGATGTGAGCTAAAAAAACACTTTACCTAACCTACACATGAATTGAGAATTAACAAATGAAAGCGACTGAAAAAATAAAGAATAATACGTATCTGAGTAAGTAAAAGTTAAGAAAATACCTACATCTAACAGCTACCTTAACTACCTAATAATAAAAATATAACTAAGTTCTTAATAAAAATATGAAAATGACGTCAACTTGGACTCAAAAATAATAACCTACCAAATATTTATTTACTTAGATATCTAAAACAAAGGACTAAATTAAAGCTTAAAGACACTACGCGTAGACCGTAGTACCTATTTCAACTCGGAATTTAAAAAAAAGTTTTTAGCTAACCAAAAATACGCTACGAATAGGGTTTCGTAACGCAAAATTTCAATGCGGCGGATTACAGTGCGGCGACGACGTCTGCCCTCGCGTGTCTGCCCGCTTGGTATAATTTGAAGGTTTGCGTTATATTGAATTATTATATTGAATTATTTTCCGTCGTTGAATAGTAAACAAACTAAGTGTAGGTGTTATAATTTCGGTGATGAACTGATTACCTGTCCGTTTCTTTGTCTAAAATGAGTATTAACTTATCACTATGACTGATTACTGGGCTTAAAGTTCGTATAGATGTACTTATATCTAATTACGTCCTCAAGTTTAAAGCGTAGCTAGTTATGTAGTACTAAATTAATTCTGTGGTGTAGGTAATTAGATTTTATCTTATTTTATAATTTTATTTTTATTCTTATTCTTATCTGAATGTAATGTAACAGTCAGTTGAATAAAAAATCGTATACAAATCAGATCAATAATTTTGGCGTAAGTAATGTGATTCTAGAAAGAGTTTTAATGTTGTAGATAGGTAGCTATGTATAGGTTCCTGTGGGAATGAGATATCTTCCCGAAGTAAAAAGTAGTCTGAATTTTGGTACCTTCCTACCCTATAAGTTAAGTAGTGTGATGGAATGTCGCTAAGTTTCGATCCAAGTAAAACTGTTAAATAAAGGAAGACAGTTGCATCAAAATTTTATCATAAATTCCCTAAATTATGGCGCCTACCTACCCTCTAAGTTAGAAAAGTGATCAAATACTAACACTTGAAGTCTTAGTAACACTCAGTTTAAAAAATATATATATCAAAATCATTTCAGTAGCTATGGCGTCATGCCCTTCTTGACACGATCACGCTAGATTTCCGCAGGAATGAGGTATTTTCCCGCCGTAAAAAGTAGCCTGTGTCCGTGCCTAGGATTCTATCTTTAAATTAACCAAGTCTTATAAAAATCAGTTCAGACGTTAAGGCGTGAATGAGGTACACTATTAAAAATCACTAACTTAATTAGTTTTCTGCCTACTGCCTACGCCTTAAGTACGATAGCATGAATATTAATAGCCCATATCCTTTTTCAGGTTACTATCTATCACCTTACTAAATTTCATAAAAATCCGTTCAGCCGTTTAGGCATTATAGAGCAATACTCCCAGCAAAAACCATAAAAATAATCACTAACTCAATTCAGTTTTCTGCCTACTTCCTACCCCCTAAGAACGATGACGTGATTATTTTGATCTTTTATCGGTTTTTAGGTAACCATCTATTACCTTATTAAATTTCATCAAAATCCGTTCAGCCGTTTAGACGTGAAAGAGCAAAAATCCCAACAAAAACGACTAAAAATCACTAACTCAATTTGGTTATCTGCCTACTGCCTACCCCCTAAGAACGATGGCGTGATTATTTATAGCCTATGACCATTTCTAGGCTATCATCTATCACCATATCAAATTTCATCAAAATCCGTTCAGCCGTTTAGGCGTGAAAGAGTAACAGACAGACAGACAGACAGACAGACAGACAGACAGACAGACAGAGTTACTTTCGCATTTATAATATTAGTATGGATTCAGTAGGCAACATAGTTACACTTTGAATCCTCATTTTTTATGTAACGAACGTCTCATTCGCCTAAAATTACTGCAGCTTCTCACAACCTGTATAGCCGAGGAAAAGAAGCTGCAAGAAAAACTTCGTTACAAACACACACACACACACATACATAACATATACGTCCCACAGCCGTCTGTAGATTTAACCACGCTACTCTACGTTACTCACGTAACGCAGTGTAATGTGGGTTTGATATTGATTGCACATAGCATATAAAATCCACGCAGTTCTTTTTTTGACTTGACTTACTGTAGATTTGCCATTATTATATTATATTATGCCATTTGGAATTAAGGCCAAGTAGGCACTGAGGGCTCTCATCAGGTAAAATATATTTTTAATCCACGCAGTTTTTTTGACGTGACTTATTGTAGATTTTCCGCAGATGGCATTAACTACTTGGCCGGACAAATGGGGAGCGCTAAAAGCTCTCACCTGGTACAACGTTTAAGATAACAGACCTGAGGGTGCCCAGTTGCGCGCGAACCTCGGCTCAGGGCGTCGTCTGAGTGAGAATCCCCGCAGTGCAACCCAGTTCGTTGTATCAAGCGGTTGCACTATGGGACCACGGGTGGAAATGTTTCTTTTCCAATTACAACTTTTTTTTCTTACTGTGGATACTTACTTCACCTTTTGTAACTGTAAATTGCTGTGGGCAGATAAACCCCTGGTGAGAGGTTAATTTCGGTAATAGGTCTTAGTTGCACAAAATGCTTTTTTGCATTGAAATCCAGGTTATGTCGTTTGTATCTGTAATTGCGATAGATCTGTTTTTTCTCCTATACTAGGGAAATCAAAATTTTGCTTAAATAATTAAATACAAAATCTAGATGGATAAGATTAATATTATTATGAAGACGCCGGTTAAGTAAGTTGATCGAAGATTATTATTTGAAAGTAATGAACTGATTCTGGCTTTTTGGCATTGACGGGATAACAGAAGGAAAGGTGACAAAAACATTTCCTTTTCTCCATTTATTCATGAATTTTAATAAAGAAAAATGTAATAATAAGTGCGACATATTGTCACGTTTTTCTATGACGTCACAGGTTGCTTTTTCATACAAATTCCATAGTAATTTTGTGTGTTGACGTTTAGTAAAAAGTAACTGATTTGACTAGTTGGAAACTAGCCTATTGCACAATAGGAAATGACTTTGGCAAATGCTATCGAATCAATTGACGATCATTTAGTTAAACTACGGGTCACCACCACAATTGAATGGAAAGAACGAATGAATCAATGAGTTAGGAGTAATGAACGATTACGTCACAGATTCAACGAATGCTCGCTTAGTTTGAATGTTTACGTTTCTTTGATGGAATAGACCGGCTAAAAAACTCTTGCGCAAGATATGGACCAACTTGGCAAACATTTAACATAACATAAGCTCAAAACTATATCCCAATTGGGGTAGAGGTTCATCTATCGCAAGATACCAACACTTAAAACTTATACCAACAATTAAAAATGAATGAATAGGGGAAATTACATTTTCATTTAAAACTGTAGTAAGTATACACAGAAAATTAAATCGAAAAAGTCTGACTCAGATGGGTATTGAACCCGCAGCCCTTGACAAGCCGGGTCGGGAGTTTTAACCAATACACCATTAGGTACCAATCGGACGACATGACCTATTTTTTTCCTATTAGTCCGAATTGATCACAAGGAGTTGTGATCCAAGTGTGAATTCGAAAACATCATCATCTCCCTAGCATGATCCCGTCTTTCACGGGGTCCGCTTATCTAACCTAAAGATTTGACAGGTGCAGCATTTTTATGTCTAAATTGGGTGAACTAGTACAAGCAAATGTACGTAGCGGGAATCGCCGTTCGGGGAATCGCTGTCACCGCCATATTTAATTAATTTGTAATTTGAAGTCATATACAGCGTAGGCATAAAATTGTTTTATGATGTAAAACACACAACATGCAGGCTTATCAAATGTCGTGTCGTCTGCATAAAATATTATGAATATGGTTATAAAAACGTTTATTAAAAGTGTCGTGTATATGCTGCTTTGCTTTTGAGCTATTTGTATTTGTAGGTATTTTATATTACATCCGTGGTAGGCCAGTTGAAAGAACGCTTGACTCCTCACTGTTAGGTCGCCGGTTCAAATCACAGCACGACAGTTTTCGAATTCATGTTTGGATCATAAATGATTATCACGTGCTCGGCGGTGAAGGAAAACATCGCGAGGAAATCCAAATTCCCGAGAAATGCATTTTCGGAAGTATGTGACCTAACCTAAAGAAAAAAAAGGTTAACGTCGTGTCTTATAGGGAAGTCAAGGAATTGGTTATGATATGATTGGTTTTGATAGAATGGATCAGGTTTCACCACCACGGGGGTTTTTACCACGACTGAATAAATATATTTTAATAAAATATTATACCACGACTGAATAAATATATTTTAATAAAATATATTTATTCAGTCGTGGTAAAAACCCCCGTGGTGGTGAAACCTGATTGTCCGAAAAAGTAAGTTGATTCCGTGCTTCGGAGGGCACGTTAAGCCGTTGGTCCCGGCTATTAGCCGTAAAAACACCTCCACCAACCCGCAGTGGAGCAGCGTGGTGGAGTATGCTCCATACCCTCTCCGGTTGATTGAGAGGAGGCCTGTGCCCAGCAGTAAATGGCGAACGTCTCATCCGCCTAAAACTATTGCAGCTTCTCCCAACCTGTAAGAACCGCTTTAAGAACACCATCGGCACACTAGGGCCCTAGACGTTCTTAAAAAAAAAAAACTACGCTTGATGTGATTTTCTCAAACAAAACCTCAATTTCAATCTACGTAAAAAAAAACACAAATTTTTACCTCGAATGAAACTAGCTTGTTTATTGCGAGGTTTTATTAACAAAAATCACATACCTACAAATGTGATTTTTCAAAAATTCTCTTTTATGGTCTTCACTAAGATGACATTATTTGGATATGAAGTTAATTATCTCGCTCTTAGGTATAAAGGGTCGATTATGGTTGTAAGTTATCTGTTTGTCTATCAACAAATTCCATCAACCCACACAAAGGCGACATGGAACAAGGCAGACAAAACGACAGACGAAGGGAAAGTACAAACCGCCTCGAGACTCCTACTAACAACTAACAACTGCGACTAATAAGGAAACGACGCGACGGTTTGTGTTGTTATGCAACCAATAGAGATCACTGTAACACGTTACTGGGCACAGGAATAGACATATACATACATATAAACATACAAACGATTACGGAGATATCGAAAAAAGTCCAATTCAATTCAATTAATTTGTTTTCAAATAACCAATACATCAGATGCAAACCAATATACTTAATTCAATATACTTAAAGTTACAAGTTTTACTTAAGGTGATGTGTTTCAGTCAGCTAGGTAACGCTGCGTCAGTAGATGGCGTTACTTCTGCAGTTTTCGTATTTTTTTCCATTTATTCGTTTAGTGTTGAGTTCTGACCCAGTGAAATGTTAGGTGGCGAAATCTTACATACATTATCTTTAAGTTAAGCTACAATTTTGAAGTATTTACTGAAGATATCATATTGAAACATTGCATCAAAAGTTGGTGTCATTTCAATTTGTGTACAAACACGAAGCTGTCACACACACATGCGAACTAGGTTAGCTATTAAAAGAGATGCATAATTTGAAGTCTACTTCTAACTTCTAAATGGCGCATTTGGTAAAGCAGTAGCCGCCATTCTTAAGGTTCACGGTTCAAACCCAACTGCATGTTTTAATTGTTTTTACTTTTTGTATTTTTTTTTACAATTGAATTTGGCGAACCCGTCTATTTGTTACGGAATTTTCAAAAATTATCACTTTTACCAATAATATTATAATTAAGTATACAATAATTTACTTTGCACTAAAGTACCTTCCGTAATTTCCGTATTTTTTATTTTGTAAAATTCTAACAGGCATTAATCGCATCAGTGAACATGCGGCTAACTAAAAAACTACTGAACGGATTTTCATACGGTTTTCACCAATGAGTAGAGTGATTCATGGGCGTGCTTTAGGGTTTATAATTTATACAAGTATTTTTTTTGTATAAAATGGTTCAAAAATGATGATGAATGTCAAACATAATTATCGTTACAAATATAGCCGACTTGGAGCTTTCGGCGAAAACGCTGCCTGAGCCCATTGAGATATAACAAAACAACGTATGGTTGAATTGTTACTTTTTTGTAGGTATACCGAAAAGTCCACAATATGTCATAATAATTATATTGTGTATAAAGAATTGTGTATATGTATTGTATGATTTTACAAATAACGATCACAGTACAGTAATAATAAGGTAGATTTTTCCTAAATTGCGTAGGTTCAAACTTTGTCGCATCGCGTTTGAAAGATGTAATAGCGCTTCAGGACGTCCCGCAAGCACGGCGCTGATGTCGCAGTATCCGCATATAATTATTATGACTTGTCATTTAGTTCCAATAAAATCCGCGGGACTTCATACGTATTTCAGTGACAGCTGGTGATAGCATGCGGGACACTTAGCACCTAATCGAATTCTATGTTGTTTTCGCGCCCAGTCCAGACGACTCACAGCGCATTTCTGGACATATATTTACGTGTGGTGTTTATTGTTAGGTTAGTTAGTTCAGGTTAGGACGTCTTTTTATAACGAGGACGTTAAAAAAAGACGAGGCTGGGACGTATTGAAGTAGTATTTCCATATATACGCGGCCTGAAATGGGCTGTTTCGGGGACCTGAACTGGTTGCTGTCGAACTTATTATCACGTTTTCTTGATTAAAATTCATAAATAAGTCAAATAGAAAAAAGAAAAAAGATTTTATTTAGTATTAGATCTGTCATGATGTCTGTGATGTTTGTTTATTTTTTTTTTTTGGTTTGGTTTTCCCCGAAGGGTAAGGCAAAGGGAACTATGCCCATACAGCCATGTCTGACGTATTTTTTTTCTTGATGATTAATGAAATGATGAAAGGTGATGATGATGAAACCTAAGCCCCCACCCTCGGAGTAGACTCCTACTCCGAACCCCAAACGAATTAACTCAAAAGTCCGCATAAACTTTTGAGTTATGAAGCGGCTTCCTGACACGAAGCGAAAATAGGCAGATACACTTTGTTTATTGAATACTCCAATATAATAACACTCGCGAATGTCTTCCGACTAACTTAATGCGATCATTAACCACAAAACACCACTTCGTATTAATTATTTAGATTATTCAATGAAGAAAGCAACTGTCCCGTTCCCGCCTCCCGCCAAAAAGCCTGTTTGTTTATTATACATAAGAATTTTTTTTTTTTTGGTTTGGTTTTCCCCGAAGGGTAAGGCAAAGGGAACTATGCCCATACAGCCATGTCTTACGTATTTTTTTTCTTGATGATTAATGAAATGATGAAAGGTGATGGATGATGATGATGAAACCTAAGCCCCCACCCTCGGAGTAGACTCCTACTCCGAACCCCAAACGAATTAACTCAAAAGTCCGCATAAACTTTTGAGTTATGAAGCGGCTTCCCGGCACGAAGCGAAAATAGGCAGATACACTTTGTTCATTGAATACTCCAATATAATAACACTCGCGAATGTCTTCTGACTAACTTAATGCGATCATTAACCACAAAACACCACTTCGTATTAATTATTTAGATTACTCAACGAAGAAAGCAACTGTCCCGTTCCCGTCTCCCGCCGAAAAGCCTTATACATAAGAATTTCAAAATTTATCTTATTTTTTTTCCCAAAGGGCAAGGCAAAGGGAACTATGAACATACAGCCATGTCTTGTGTTTTTTTTTCTTGATGATGATTAATGAAATGATGAAACCTAAGCCCCCACCCCACCCTTGGAGCAGACTCCTACTCCGAACCCCAAACGAAGTAAGCGGCTTGTTGGCGCAAAGCGAAAATAGATAGGTACACTTTGTTTATTGAATATTCCGATTTAATAATACTATCGGGAATGTTTTCCGACTAATGTGATCATTAACCACAAAACACCACTTCGTATTGATTATTTAGATTATTCAATGAAGAAAGCAACCTTCCCGTTCCCGGTCCCACCAAAAAGTCCGCGGCAAAGAGAATATAAATAAATCTGTATGTTGGATGGAAAAACAATTAATTATAAATGACTACTATTTAGGCCGGCAAATGCAACAACTTCTTTTTTGATTTGGTTTTCCCCGAAGGATAAGGCAAAGGGAACTATGCCCATACAGCCATTTCATTTTATGTATTGATTTTTTTTTATAATATATGTCCTCTTTTAAAACACGGTATTTACCCATTATTTAAAAATGTTTAAATAAGATACGTTATTACAAAAATATTTTTCCAATATTCCTTTTCTCAGATTGTAGTATTTTTATTTTTTATTTATATTTATTCTCTTCATACAAAATCTCTTTATAAATTGTCACTGACATTCTATTACACTTGTCAAGTAGTCAAAGCCTTTAGAAAAAAAAAAACTATCACGCACACAAACTAACATTGACACCTCTACACGCTCAGCAAATACACTGTAATCTGCACCACTACAAATGTAGAATTGATCAAAATTGAGGGTCTGAAATATGGTACTTCTCGTATTCGGACCCTAAATTTTTGTTAGTTTGCGAAAATAATACACCAAAATATTACTATTTATCGGTTTTATAACAATATTCCTCTATCCGTTTTCCTGTAGCACTGCATCAACTTTTGTATGATCAATGTACTTAAAGTTACAAGTTTTACTGTCCACTACCACTAAATAGTAAGTTTATGTTTTTTTTAAAGAACGTCTAGGACCTTGTGCCGAGGTTTTTAAAGCAGCTTCTTTTCCCCGACTATACAGGTTGTGAGAAACTGCAGTAGTTTTAGGCGGATGAGAGTGTCCAGTGAATTAGTTAATGCCATTTGCGGCAAAGTCACGTCAAAAAAGAAAAAAAAAATCGAAAGAAAATCCGCCGTTTGTCCTTTGCGGGTTGGAAGGTCAGACTGGTAGTAGCTTCTGTAAAAAGCTGGACCTGTCAAATCTTCAGGTTCATTAAGCGGATCCTGTGAAAAACGAGATAATGCTAGGGAGATGACGATTCATTCTATGTCTATAGTCATATTTGAGTAAAGTATAATGTTTCTATTGTGTAAAGTCGTCGAAAGCCGCAGATTTCTGTACTGTACGATCCATCACTTTCCCTCTCTGTAGATTTCTGCGGCTGCGCTGCTTTGTACTGTGGTCAGTAGTATAGTTAGTTATAGTCGTTTGAATTTACTAATAAGTTTGGTTTGGTTATTGTACTTTTTTTAACGTGCCTAAACGTGTATGTTTATGTATATACTATTATATACTTTACAAATATAATCCTTTCAAACGACGCTCTTATTCGAGGTTCGTACCCAGTCTTAAATTTTATACCGGGTGAGAGCCCTCGGCTCATAAGTCCGGCCAAGTAGTCAATGCCATATGCGGCAAATCTACAAAAGACAAAATTTAAATGAAAAAAAAAAAGAACTCATTTGGGCGGGACTTGAACTCACAGCTCTTGTCAAGCCGGGACGAGCGTGTTAACCATTACACCACCGCGTCCTCCTGTTCAAGCGAAATTATTTAGATCTATGTATCGTCATTAAGCCGATGCCAAGATTAGAGCTGTAAGTTCTCTTTGTAAGTTTCCCTAAGCAAGGCTGTGTGCCATAAAAACAAAAATCATTTAAATCTACAATAACCAATAGTAGATTTCGAGGACATACTTTAAGTGATAAGCAACTTTTTTTTTAAATCACAGTGTGTCCCACTCCAGTAGATAAGTTTAAAATTGGAACGTTTTTTATTTTTTTCCAACCAACTTCGACATAACCTCTATGACGTCATCGACGACATATTCCAAATGACGTCACATCATGATTACGGGTAATTAACGCGACGTCCAGCAGACAAATGAAACGTGATAGTTATACGCCCACTATTTTGTACTTTATCAATTTGTACTGAACGACATTACTCATGCGTCAAAGTCACTTTTAGATCAAAAACATACGTTTCTGATTTTAATTTTACAAGTCTCATCATTAATTTAAGAGCCACGTTCTTGTCGGTGTGGAGTTAAGAGCCACATTATCTACGCTACTTTTATAGGGAAAAATAGGACTTCCCTCTTGCCTTCCTCCCCGCAGTACTCTGTCTGACGCGCGTGGGACTACGAGGGGAGGTCAAAAAGTTCGCGGAATGACGGGGAAGGGGGTCGAAATTAAACACGAAACTATTTTTCCTTTTCAATATATTCTCCCTTAACCTTAACACATTTTCCGGATCTATCAAATAATTTGTTTATTCCATCATAAAAAAAAGATTTCTCTTTGCTGTCAAAATAGGCCGAAATTGCAGACTTGACTTCTTCATCATCGCCAAATTTTCGTCCACGCAGTTCCTTTTTCATTTTTGGGAACAAATAATAATCGCTGGGGGGCCAAGTCTGGACTGTAAGGCGGGTGGTTTAATTTTTCGAACCCGCATCGGTGAATGGCAGCCGTCGCAACATGGCACGTGTGGACGGGTGCGTTGTCGTGCAAAAGGAGCACACCTCTTGACAGCTTTCCTCTTCTTTTTTCCTTGATAGCCTCTTTCAATCTATCCAGTAAAGAAGCGTAGTAATGTCCCGTTATAGTCACACCACGATCTTTATAATCAATCAGCAAAATACCTTCTGTATCCCAAAAAATAGTGGCCATGATCTTTCCGGCCGATTGTGACACCTTAAACTTCTTTGGAGGAGGTGTGCCTTTTTTATGCCACTGCATCGACTCTTGCTTCGACTCAGGTTCATAGTGGTGAACCCAGGTTTCATCTCCAGTAACAATCCGGGCCATAACTTCTTCCTTATTCTCTCCACAGAGCTCTAAAAACTGGCCAGAACACTCGACACGCTCGCTTTTTTGAAGTGGCGTGAGCATTCTTGGAACCCATCTTGCCCTGACCTTAGTCATCCCAAGATGTTGATGTAGGATATTTAAAATACTTGTTTCGGATACACCGACCATTGCTGCAAGCTGCTTCTTCTTCAAGCGGGTATCTTCTAATACAAGTTTCTCTACTTTTTCGATGATTTCCGGTGTTGTGGCCTCAATGGGCCGTCCGGAGCGGGGGTCATCTTCAATCGACTCTCTTCCTTGCTTGAAAAGACTATGCCACTTGTAAACCATGGTTTTACCAGGGGCAGAGTCCGCGTAAACTGCTAACAGCTCTTGAAAAATCGTCTGAGCGGATTTTCCTTGCTTGGTGAGGAACTTAATGACGGCGCGGTGTTCAATTTTCTCCATATTCGCTGAGTTCTTCCCGATTCACTTGTTTGCTGGTCGATAGTTCAAACGTTAATGACCCGATTTGCTTCAAACTTGGTACATATACTGTTAATGAGGTGTGCAACTAGCGGCTACCTGTACGAGCAAACCAACCCCCTCCAACCCCTCCATTCCGCGAACTTTTTGACCTCCCCTCGTATTTCAAAGCCGTACTAGGGCTCCTGTCCTCCGCCTCTGAATAGTGCTGGCTGTTTACAAGTCTACTAATTTAAAAAGATAATAATTGGATTTGAAAATCGAACGTCATTACCACCGGAAATTGTTTTTGAGCTGACACGCGAGTTTGCACAAGAAGTTTTGGCGGGAATCTAATACTCGGGATGATTACTGGAGTAAATATTATACAAGTAATAACTACATAACCATAATCTATATGTAGTACTTAACTTACTTAATTTTACCCCGAGAGTACTACAGACCAGTAGGAAATGCGTTTCGGAGGTATGTGACCTAACATGTATTGGGCTGGTTTTAAAAACAAAGATAAAAGATGCATACATATCTGTTATCCATGAAAATATAGAAATCGTCACAGCGCCATCTGTAATGTTTTTGGAGAACGTAGCATGGAAAGTCGCTCATCTAATTCAAGAGATGGACGTAAGAGATAAAATTTGACTGACTAAGTACGTACATAATTTGTATTCGAAAATATTACTAAGATAATATAAACTTTAATCAATTATACCATTGAAACAGTACGAGAATTTCACTTTCGTATAAGTATATTCGTAAAACTCGTAAAAGTACCTTTCTACATAACAATGGCATCCCTTTTATACGAATGTGTAATAAAAAAAACAATTCGTAAAAAAAATTCAAATTAAATTTAGAATTGCAAATAAATGGTTTTACTTTCGCTTTATAATTTGAAGATTTACTTTACTGCGTATAAATGTAGTTTAAATAACGAAAAAGTGAAAATAATATTGTAATTTGTAGTTACTAGACCGTGACTCTTCGAACTTATGATCTTAGTTTTAGAGACGAGTAAAAATAAAGCCTCCGTCAGACAGATGCGGCACCGGGGGCGTTCCGGGCGAGATAACAAACCCGCGACTTTATTTCCAATAGGCCTAGTCTTCTTCTTCTTCTATCGTGTGGGTTGTGAGGTGAACTACCAACCTCATCAACCCTGGTGTCAGGGTTATTATTGAGCCGCCAAAGGCCCCTGACGTAGCTCATGTAACGACTACTAATTACATCAGTAGTAGTAACCGGGACCAACGGTTTAACGTGCTTTCCGATGCACGGATCATCTTACTTTTTGGACAATCAGGTGATCAGCCTGTACTGGGCGGGATGACGTCAGCTGGGCTAACCTTGAAATGATAGCTGTCAGTTTTGAGCATAACTGGTTTTCTTATACCATGGTGTCGACGATGAAGTGTCTAGGGTATGTCTCTCTCTCTCTCTCTCTCTCTCTCTCTCTCTCTCTCTCTCTCTCTCTATTTAAGAGCTGCGCTTTTGTCGGTGGAGTAATCGCCATTCCTCTGTTCTTCCCGCCAAAACCTTCACCTCCCGATACGACACGACCTGCACCTTCTCTTTTATTTGTTTCATAAATGTTCTTCTAGGTCTACCACTTCCTCTCTTCTCTTCAATTTTTACTTCTATAATGTTTGTTATAAATTAATCGTGTGGTATCAGGTGGCCAATCATATTTCCAGGGTATGACTTAAGACAAATTGGGCGCAAGTCCGGTACCCGGGATCGGAACCTCACTTCCCGTATGATTATCAAGCTGGTAACATACAGTGACGTTTTTACGCAATGGTGTTACATCGCCTTGTGTGCACTGGGCTTTAGACTCAATTTTTTTAGAGAGAATGTTCTGTTAATTAGTTATTATTTTTGCTATGTTTAATTCATTCGAATTTTAGAGGTTCTTATGTAAAGTTAAAGTGATGATGGTAGTTGTGACGTAACCAAGTTTCTAAGTAATAAAGTGGACTTTGCAGATAATTTACATTTTAGTAGAGCTACTTTGGATAAAAGGTTTTTTGGGCGTGTAACAGAAAATAATTCTTGTAACTTTTCGAAATCAATTTTATTTTCTTTCAACTAGATATTTCAGCATGATTCAATTCTCGGCTATTCAATTCGACAAAATGTTAAAGGGAATCTTTCGACAACGAGAAAAAAATCTGAATAGATTGACGTTTCTTCGTGATCTGTGCATAAAATCTGAACTGTGCACTTTGGCACGATTTTGTCATAGTACCCACTGCAATTCGTAATTTTACATTCTTTGATTTGTGAACTATTTATTGGTATACCTTATAAATCGAGCTTTTGTTAGATCAACGTTAGTCCGTCTATGATGGTAGAGCCAACTGTAAAAGGCGAAAGATTTATGCGTTTTGAAAGAAAACCAGGCTTAGGGACGGTACATTCCCCTTAGAGATGGTACTGAAAAGTATCGGCGTCCGAAGGACGTAATCTACGATCCCGACGACCCGATTACTCTAGCCATAGAGGCAGCCAATCAGCTCGCGACACCAAACACTTCAGGACCCCGATACCGACCCCGCCGGCGTGGTCGACGATTTTCATCAATCAGCGCTTATCGCTATCGATAGAAAAAAAAACCATTTATTTTTATTCATTTATTTCAAATTTCGCGCGAAAATGGCTGGTTACGTGACATTTTGGTCAGTAACGTCACATTTTAATTAACAAAGAAACTGCCAAACAGTATAACTTGAAACCTAACAGATAGTTTCTATTTAGTTTGTGAAATGTGACGTTACACGAAGCTCAATCATGGCCTGTGTTTCGGGTCTTGTAATATACCTACAGATAAAAAAATCGCATTTTTATTTTGTAAAAGCAAAATATTTAAAACTGATCTTAATAGAAAAAAAAAACTATTGGATAATTATCATTAAATGATAAACTTCCGTATTCGACATGTTTCAAATTTAATTGTTACAATTGTCAAGTAAAAAAAAAAACTACAATAAAGCAAGAGCTTGCTGTTAAGCAAAAGTAGCATGGAGAGTATTTTAAATGCTACACCGACAAGAGCGTGGCTCTTAAATTGATGATGATGATGAACTGTCAAGTAGCCAATTGATCTCATCAACTGTGGTAGTCATGGTCGTGAGTTTATGTTGTGTTAGAAATAATATAGAGGTATATTGGTGCTAATTCCTGTAAATACCATCTAATTTTATTTTAAGTTATATCTGTCATTTTCTTATCCGCCGAAAAGGAAAGGGACGGGTAATCGACAAGCATAAAATTTATGGAACACACGTCAATTTTAAGCACAAATCTAAACCAACCGTCTAAAAATTTTACATCCGTCAATAACCCGACACAGTTAAGTAGACAGCACGTCAAACGGATTGCATACCAGCGACGTACCTTTTGATTCGCCCGGGTTATTCATTCATTTACTCATTCTTCCTAAAATTAAGAGCTGTGAATCATCCGTCCCTTTCCTTTTCGACGGATATGAAAATGACGGATATAACTTAAAATAAAATTAGGCGGTGTCTGCAGGAATCGGGGCCATTGTTAGAGGGTAAGACATTTAAAAAACGTCAAAAAAATTTTATGACTTGAATGAATATTTTCAACAACAATGATATTTAAAATTGACAAATGTTTATAATGTGACTAATTATTAGGTACTTACTTAATTCCTTGATGCTCAATACTGACATTATTTGTAATATTGTACGTCCGACATGGACATGCTGTTGAGACAATTTCATAATGTTTGACACCTGCATGTATGTACCTACACAGCTTCTCAATAAATGTTTCTTGTTTCTTGTAATACAATAATTAGTAAGTGACATAGTGCTGTGTTCACTTTGTATGTTATCATCATCATTATCGCCGCAGCGATCTACCGCTTACCTAACTTAAAGATTTGACATGTCCGGTTTGTACAGAAGCGACTGCCTGTCTGACCTTCTAACCCGCGAAGGGAAAACCAGCCCAATACATGTTTAGATACATACCCCCCTATACCTGCTTATTTAGATAGGCCCATCACTATTTCGAAAGAATGGATTCAATGGTTTCATTAACGTAAATGTAAAAGGTAGGAGTAACGAAACATAAATTAAATTCTCAATTATACGTTACACTTTCTCTTAGTTTATTTTGGGAGGTAAACAACTATGATTCATTATGTTATAAATTTTGTTCCAGACCGTACTCCTACCTAGCTGTGAGTTGATTTATTTTATTATGATTAGAAAAGATTTCTATCGGAATTATAAAGTAGCTTAAAATAGTGAAGGAAGTATTCCACGTATCAGTCATCCCGTGATCATGGCACTTGCAACAGTGTCGAAATATCGGGAGTCTCATATCCCCATTTAAACGCGGTAAGAACCCGTTATTATGTGCATTAACTACTCCACGTGTTCTATGTAACTTAACTAAGTAGTACGTTTACTTTCGAATACATCCCGCTTAGGAAAAGTATCGGCGCCCGAAGGACGTAACATACGATCCCGGCGACCCGATTACCTTAGCCATAGAGGCGGCCAATCAGCTCGCGACAGCAAACACTTCAGAACCCCGATACCGACTCCGCCGGCGTGGTCGACGATTTCCCTCATTCAGCGCTTATCGCTATCGGCCCAAGTGTCGATTAATTCTTTAAAAGATTATTATAGTCGCCTCAGACGACGCCCTGAGCCGAGGTTCGCGCCCAACTGGGCACACTCAGGTCTGTTGTCTTAAATTTTATACCGTGTGAGAGCCCTCAGCTCCTCATTTGTCCGGCCAAGCAGTTAATGCCTTATGCGACAAATCTACAATAAATCGCATAAAAAAGCATCTAATCTAAGTATACAAATTATTTCAGTCATCAACTCGTGAAAGTGTGACCTGTCGAGCAATAATCATTTACACAAAAACTATAGTTTCTACATCTTAATTCCACCGGAATTAACTTTTGAGCCTGGACTGAAATTTGAAACTAATAAAATACTCAAGGTTACGGTTTGTAACTCTAGTGTTTAGGTAATTAAGTTTTGGATACTTATTTGTGACTTTAGATGCTAGATATTGTACAAAGAAGTTACTTAAAGTTATCATAATTTTGAAAGTGTGGTGCTTGGTTCTGCAGACCAGTCTCTGTATGTGTGGAAGTGCGTGAAGGAAATGCATATGTGTAAGTATATTAGGCGAAGTGTGAACTTATATGTATACAAATGTAAGTACTTTGTTTCTTATGTAAATGACATGTAATATGTTGGAAAATAAGAAATAAATTCTCTTTAACCAGAGAAGTGTAGGGGGTTAAAAAGGGCACTTTGAAGCTATTCATCTATAAAAGCGATATTGCTATGCTAAGTATCCACACCTCATCGAAATTTCTGTTAGAACAACGTGGTAGGTGTGGTCCTTTTGGGAAGTAGACCTTTTGGACCTAAAGGGGTGCCACTTTGTGCCTTCCCACTTTTATTGACCTCTGATTATGCGGGGTTGGTTGGAAGAGATCTCTTTCAGAGATAAGTCCAGTCCAGTAAGTTTCAGAAGTAAGTTAAGGTGTAAATTTAGGTGGTAAGCAGCATCGCTGTCTATAATGGTCGAGCCAACTGTGTTAGTGAAAACTGCACTTAAGATGAATAAAAACTCATTGGTGCCTAACTCATTGGTACCGGGGGTCGAAGCGTTCTCCGTTTGAGAAGCAACCCAGTATACCACAGGATCACAGTGTCTTTTGCTCATCAATTGTAAGGTCTATACGCAGAACGCCGATTGGTGAGGTAATTGTAACAAATAATTCCATGCTTAAAGAGATAAAATTGCTATAGACTTAATAGACTTAATTTTCAGTAGAAGCGTGAAATGCAAATTGTTGTCCAATAACAGGGTGGCCAACCGTGAAAATATGCCTTTACTATTGCCAACTTAGCGAATCGAATTCACAGTGGGAGACGATAGTTCTTTTTATTTCCTTTGTTTCTTAATTCAAAAAGTAGTGTGATTTGTTGTTAACAGAAAAAGTTAAACTGTTTAAACAAGATTGTCAATTAGAATAACGTTCGATTAGCAGTGCGTTTATTGGCATACAGCCACTAGTGTTACTAATAAATGCTTAAACTCGTACCCATCGTCACGATCGAGATGGATAAGTTGATCACAATAAACATAAGTTCTATAAACACCTAAAATCGAGATAAAACTAGTTTTGGTTTAGCCATATTACGTGTCAAAGTTTTATAAGTAAATAACTAATAAAAATAAAACAGAAAATGGGTAATGCCAGGGAGTTCTTCATTAAAAAATGGTCCATTTCCAAAATTCAATTTTTGTTTGGTGTGGTGCCCGAAGGCAAGGCAAAGTCCCGTTCTCGTTTCCGCCAAAAAGTCCGCGGAGTTCTTCATTCAAAAATGTTTCATTTTCAAAATTCAATTCAAGTCCCGCAAGTGAAACAATTTTAAAACTTTAACTCTGTCATCATGTCAGGCACAGGCGTTGAGGCGTAATGCCTATGAGATAATTTTACGGTTTTTTACCGGTAATTCAGTGCCACGTTTACCGTTGGTCCAGTGCGCGTGACGGCAACATTGAGATTGAGATGAATCTCAGGAGCGTTGAGACTAATTGATGTATTTTTTTTTCAAATTGGGTCATGATCATTATTATGGCTCTAGATGGCTGTTTAAGATATATTTTTTAATTTGCGTTGCGTGTGGCCAGATGCAATGTCAGTCTTGTATATTCTGCCACACTTGTTCATTATCTTCTAGCTATAGCAACAAACAAAGCTACAAGTCGCTAGAAGAGGTATTCTTATATTCTTGTTTTCGCGTAGTGTATATTTTAATTAAATAACCTTGGCTACTTGTTGTCTACTAACACTAAGGATAAGAAATTATTTCATAGAAAAGATATCAACGAGTACGTTGTTTTTCTTCCATAATATTTTTTTGACCATAACTCTAAATTATCATCATCATCATCATTAATTTAAGAGCCACGCTCTTGTCGGTATAGCATTCTCCATGTTACTTTTTTAGGGAAAAATAGGGCAGTGGTTTCCCTCTTGCCTTCCGCCCTGCTTTAAATTACTAAGCCGATTTTGTTGAACCTTACATTATGCTCTAAGTTGGAGGATACTAATAATCTAATAAAAAATAATTATTGGAATACGATTTGACGACTAGACGCGTAAGATCTTGAATTGTTAATTTTACATCATCATTATCAGCCGTACGACGCCCACTGCTGGGCATAGGCCTCCCCCAAGGATTTCCACGACGATCGGTTCTGCGCTGCCCGCATCCAGCGGCTAATTTTACATAATTATATTTAATTATTTTTTGTATAAAATTGTAATAAATATATTTTCATTGTAGTGTTATGTGACTATCTTGTTTATGGTCTTCTTATATCGTGTGTTTATGGTTAAAGTGAATAAATTATTAAAAAAAAATGAAGTTTCTGAGAAATGTGTTAGTATCATATTCGAATATTGCGCATTTGCAACTATATTATAACTTCTTTCCAAATTGATTGATTGATTTTCCTTATTTTTTGGTGTCGGTTAATAACTTTTCTACATTAAGACGATATTCTTAAGAACCCCGATCCTGACCCCGCCGGCGTGGTCGATTTTCCTCGTATGAGCCGAGATTCGCGCCCAACTGTGCACCCTCAGGTCTGTTGTCTTACATTTTGTATCGGGTGAGAGTTCTCAGTGCTCCCTATTTATCCGGCCAAGTAGTTAATGCCATTTGCGGCAAATCTACAATAAGTCACGTCAGGAAAAGACGATATTCTCTATCGTAATTGTGCCGTTTACTTGTTAGATTACAAAGATTTATGTTTGATACGTGTTTACCAGCAAATCAAAGTGTTAGTAAGTATGTAATTATATTTTCTTTGCTTACGATAAACTGTGTACGATTGTTGTATTATGCAGTAGGTGCGTCGAGTAGAACCATGTTTATGTTTGTCACGTTTGATTGCATAGTAAAGTAGGTATGAATTGGATATATATATATACTAGCTTTTGCCCGCGACTTCGTCCGCGTGGCGTGTTATAAAAGAGAGATCTTTGTGTGTGTGGGAGTGCATATCAAATTTCAAGCATCTAACTTATGCAGTTTAGATTTTATCATAAATTTTTTTTGTTCCCGCTAACTCCCATTTTTCAAAATACAGCCATAACTAAACTTTATATTTACTAAGGTATGCATGCATGCTAGATTGAAAACATCTATCTTACGCGGTTTCGATTTAATTCATACAAATGTTTTTCCCCGCTAACTCCCGTTTCCGTGGGAATTTTGCAATATCCTGTTGCAACTAAGCTTTAAGTTTGCTAAAGTACCTGCATGCCAAATTTCAAGCGTCTAACTTAAGTGGTTTAGATTTTTCATACAAAAGGATTTTCCCGCTAATTCCCGTTCTCGTGGGAATTCCGGGAATTCCTTTCTTAGTGCACCTCTACGGTACCTAAGCTACGTCACTTCCAAATTTCAAGTGCCTACGTTCAGCCGTTTAGGCTGTGCGTTGATATGTCAGTCAGTCAGTTTCTCCTTTTTACCGACTTCAAAAAAGGAGGAGGTTCTCAATTCGACCGTATATTTTTTTTTTTTTTTTTTTTAATGTTTGTTCGGGCATATCTTCGTCGTATATGAACCGATTTTGATAATTCTTTTTTTGTTTGAAAGGAGATATACCCAAGGTGGTCCCATGTCAAGGAAGTCAGGATCTGATGATGGAAGACCAGAGAAATCGAGGGGAATTTTCAAAAATCGTAGGAGCGACTAGTGCGTTTGTAAAGTCATATTGATCGGATCGATCTTTAGGCTTCGGGAAAACTTTCCGGCCTTCGAAAACTGGTCAGCATCAGGGAGATACCCTATGGCCTGGCAAAACTATACAACCTGGAGCAATTTTTCTTTCACGAAACGTATTTAAATCTTAATCAAATCCAATCGCCGGTGCAAAAAAACAAAATGGCGGAAAAAAAAGATGGCCGCCATACAAAATTTTGTCGATTTTGGAAGAAGCCCGTTTGGGTAAAAATAATGTATGGGGCGCTTACTCAAAACGTCATGTAGAGTACGGAAATACTTTCTGATCACCAAAAACTGCTCCGCATCAGAGAGATACTCTACGGCCTGGCAAAACTATCGCACGTGAACCAATATTTCTTTCAGAGCACTTATTTAAATCTTGGTCAAATTCCATAGCGTGTAAAAAAACAAAATGGCGGAAAAACAAGATGGCCGCCATACACAATTTTGTTTTTTCAGAAAATGTCTCGGGATATAAAATATATATCGGGGTTGTGGTCGGATCGTCATGTTAAGTATGGAAATACTTCCCGATTTTCGAAAACTGCTCCGCATCAGGGTGACACCCTACGGCCTGGCGAAACTATCACACCTGAACCAATTTTTCTTTCACGAAACCTATTTAAATCTTGGTCGAATTTAATGGCCGGTGAAAAAAATACAAAATGGCGAAAAAACAAGATGGCCGCCATACAAAATTTTGTTTTTCCAGAAAATGTCTTGGGGGTAAAAATGATGTATAGGCGTGTGATCGGAACGTCATCTTTGAAAACTGCTCCCAATCAGGGAGACATCCTACGGCCTGGCAAACCTATTGCACCTGGATTTTGTTTGTTTCCACGACACCCATTTTAATCTTGGTCAAATTCTGTCGCCGGTGAAAAAGAACAAAGTGGCGGAAAAACAAGATGGCCGCCATACGAAGAGGGACAGTTTCGAATAAACAGGACACGCGAGCTGCTTTAGCAGCGAGCGAACCACGCGAAATCTACTGTATCAATATGTATGCGTGAGTGTGTATGATAGCAGCTTCCACTGACAACCACATGTGTGTATGTACACATACACATGTGTGTGTGTGTGTGTGCGTGTGTGTGCGCGCGCGCGCGTGTGTGTGTGTGTGTGTGTGTGTGTGAGTGTGTGTGTGTGTAAACATGTTCATCAATAATAATTGTGATCACTACTAATAATATATTATATTATTATATATGAATATAAATCAGAAAATCTATCTGTCTGCATCCTTGCTCGGTCTAACCATCACTTAAAATCGTAAAATAAAATAAAATTTTTAACAAAAAAAAACCGACTTCAAACGCAAAACTAAAAAGCAATAAATAAATTTACTTCGCACAAAGTAATAAGTACGTATTTTCAATTAGTTAATTAATTTTATAATTCTGAAGTCGGTGCCAAGTAAATGCTACAACAACCCTACTACAATATCAAATTACTATGTACACACAATATTGTTTAATACCTATATCAAAGCAATTACAAAACAATGTCAAACAAAAAATTACAAAACAATCAGTATTGAAAAATCGGTACTTCGTTGTAGCATTTCCTTGGCACCGGCTTCAGAATTATAAAATTAATTAACTAATTGAAAATACGTACTTATTACTTTGTGCGAAGTAAATTTATTTATTGCTTTTTAGTTTTGCGTTTGAAGTCGGTTTTTTTTTGTTTGTTTTCATGTTTGTTATGTATTGTATGTAAAGTACGACTCCAGTTCCGAACTGCAGTTGTGTGTGTATATCCTCTGTCGAAGGGGGCCTACAAGAGATCGCTCTTAGCGGTAAAGCCGCCTTTGCCCGAGTATTTCCTGTAAATGTCTCGTGAAACAAAATGTTGTATTATTATTATTTTACGTCGTTGCCAGGGTCTCGGGTCTATGGAGTCCCGGACTTTTGGACGGCGCGTGTGGGGCCGAAGCCAACACGTAGAGGCCTTAAGACAATTTAATCTAAATGTTGTGTGACACCAACCGGCGATTATCCCTGTATGCACTATCGGGAGTGCGCCCAAAGACAATCCCCGGTTCGTGTAGAACTATTGCAGATTATGGGAAGAAATGGGCTATCGGGTTGAGGTTATTATTAAAGTAGGAAACACAAAGTACTTACTATCAAAACTCACGGTTGTAATCATTCTAGTTTAGGGCCCTGTGCCGACGTTTTTCTTGCTTCTTTTCCCTGGCTATACAGGTTGTGAGAAGCTGCAATAGTTTTAGGCTGATAAGACGTTCGTTATGTAAAAAATGATGATTTAAAGTGTTTGTTACCTACTTAACGAGGGTATTTTTTAATTTGAATCAGTTCAGCATAGAAGCAACACTTACTGCAATAATAAAAATAAATGTCTCGCAATATTAACTTCTGTCATTCTAATTACCGTCTAGATTTCTACATCCTTGACTTAGTTGCATCATGATGCGAACATAAGAGTAAATAGAGTACATAATAGAGTACGTACAATGTTTGTACGTGTTGTGTATAAAAGGCATGGAGTAGGCACGGCTTACTCCATTTATAATGTCGTTTCGTAATGTTGCTTGGGGGAAAAAGTTTTAAAGAGTAAATATTTAGGACACCTTTTTAAAGCGAGTGACTTGTTTTTAAACTTGTTTTCAATTCAAATTATATTATTTCAGATTAATATCCATAATTATAAGTACATTAGATTAGATTCCATTATTAAAATTAGAATTAAATTAAATTATATAAAATCAAATAAAATTTAAATTATTTAAAAAAATGAAATAAAATACATTGGTGCCTATTCGGGTGTTCACAAACATAACCCAATTTCACAAAAAAAAATAAACACATCAAAATAAAACAATAATAGCAGGTGAGCGAGAATAAAGATATAAATTCATACTTAAAAAATAGTGATCATTACAACACTAACCAATTTACATTAAAAAAAAATCTAATTCAAATCTGTACGGTACGGAACCAATCTGACCAATACACTAGTTGCCCCAACTATACCTGCTGTATGAACATCGCTAAGCCCTCGTTAGGATGCTAGGTGCGCGCGCAACACGCTAGCTAGTGTCGATGTAATTTCATTCATACTAGTGATGTGCTGGTAAAGGTATCGATAACTTATCGATGTTTCCTTTTATCGTGAGGTTATGTTTTTCTGCTACATATATACTTAGTTATTAGGTATATTCTTATTGATTTTACAAGTAAATCAATTTTATGTTGATTTTTTAAAGAAAGGATGAGTGAATACCTGCTTTTATAGAATGTTTGAGTTATTTATTGCTTTAACATAACATAACAAATACTTTATTGCATAAACAGGAAAAAAAAATACAAAACAAAAGAGAAATAGAATGAGTACAATAGGCGGCCTAATAAATACAGGTTGTTAGTGACATAGTAACGAAATCTTTGAGGGATAATTCAGCTCATTATTCTGAATTAATATCAGTTGATTTTTCCATCACAACCGCAAAAATGTCATGAATTTTGCGACGGAAAATTCCACTTGATATTAACTCACAATCATGTACTGAATCATCCCCCTCTATTTGTTACGATGTCACTAACACAGCTACATACATGCATACAAACATGCATACAAACATGCATGAAACATGGAATACATTTAATTATGTTGTTTTTTTCATCCACTTGTATGGGATGTACGAGTATACTATTCATTCAAAATAATTTCACTTACTTTTTTATTCATAAATATACTTCGATGAATTATTTTATTTATTAATGTCATTAAAAAGTGCTTCATTATATTTTTAAATCATCGATAAAAACGACACCAGCACTATTTCTGCGCCAATGGGAGCGCAGGCGCATTCTATCACGATCTCTGCAGCGCCGCTACCATTTATGTCCAACGTTACTTCACTATTGCAAACAACACTTTACATTGCGTGTTCTCTACCAATATCGCTCTCAATATTCCGATTCGAAACGGCCATGAATCTCAAATTAAGCGATATTATTGTAAAATCAAGCTTCCACTCAACGTTTTAAATGTAAAACATTGCACGAACGAGCCTCAAGAAATATTTAGCATTTATATGAAAAAATGCAGTTGGGAATTTAATTGGTTATTACTTGGTTTCTTGGAAGCTGACGTGATTTGCTACTTTAGTTTTAGACTTTTGATAGATAGGCCCGGGTTCGAGTCCCGATGGAGACATTGTCGAAATCACTTTGTGAGACTGTCCTTTGATTGGTAAGGACTTTTCAGGCTTGAATCACCTGATTGTCTGAAAAAGTAAGATGATTGCGTGCTTCGTGACGTAACTTATTGCAAATTTGCTTCAGATGCCATTGACTACTTGGCCGGACAAATGAGGAGCACTCAAAGCTCTCACCCGTAAAACACACAATATAGAAATTGTATTGAAGGTTTGTACGATCTACTCTGAACAGGCGTGCGTGTATATGAAACGATTGATGAACACAATATGAATGAAAGGAATGAGGCGACGTCACAGCTAAGAAAAAAAGATGTACAAATGACATAACTTTTTACGGTCACTTAAAATTACCCAAATAGTACTACGTATTTCAAAACTGCTAAATCACGACCGTGAGTACTTATTTACACAGTTTTCTTACCAAATATACTTACTTAACGTAAGTAAACCAGTTTGGAGTACAAGTCCATCTTTGTTTCTTTTGACGTAACTTATTGTATGTTTGCAGCAAATGACATTAACTTCTTGGCCGGACAAATGGGGAGCGCTGAAGGCTCTCACCCGGTACAACGTTTAAGACAACAGGCCTGAGGGTGCTTAGTTGGGCGCGAACCTCGGCTCAGAGCGTCGTCTGAGAGGAAAAATATTTGAAAGAATTAATCGAAATCGTCGGTCGTAATTTACCCGACCCGACAACCCTAGACAGAATGTCATGGCGCCGCAAAATTAGGAGAGCCGACCCCACCTAAAGTGGGATAGCGCAAGGAAGAAGAAGAAGAATCGAAATCGTCGACCACGCCGGCGGGGTCGGTATCGGGGCAGTTCACTGTGCAGGATAGGTAATAAAGTTCTTTTTAAATAACTTTTGCGCCTTTTAAATGCTGCTATTCCCACTTTGGGCATATTCCGGGAACGGCTCATGACAGGTAACGACTAGGCTTGACGGCTTAATGTTGTGTATCGTGTCAAGCTATTGTAGCGGACCCAACTAGTTGGCCACCTAGTTCCGCTCACATGCAACAGATGGCGCCACATTCTTCAAGCGGTCGTGAAACGCGGTATCGGTAGTTTACACAGCAAGACGCATATATACATCTTCCAACACAACACTGTTGGATCGTCGATCCCTAGTCTCGCTACCAACCTGTGGCTAGCGGGGTACTATGCTCAGTTCGGTACCCCGAAAACATCCTTTGGCGGCAGAACACCCTCGCCGCCAAACTATCATTAAGTGCACACTTTTTTGCTCAACCAGACGACAAAAAAAGTGTAAAATGTATTGTGAACATCTACGTTGTGTTTATGTTTTTGCGACAAATCGCCCACGAAAGGATCCCAAATAAATAATAATAATAAATAAATAAATAATCCCAATGGTACATTTATGGACAGAACATGAATCAATTAAGATAACAAAATAATGATTCAAAGTGTAACATTACTAAATTAATAAAGATATTTTTGAGTTTCATAATACCAAGCCTACTTATATTCCAATGGGGTACTCTAAGGTAGGGTCACGAGCATTAATATGTATACACTTTGGTACCATGTCACATTAACTTTTTTGACAAATTGAACTGTAAGTCTCACTAAATGCCAAATATGTTAGTGCGACAGCGTCCTAAAGTGGACACACAAACACACACACACACACTTTGGGACAGTTGTCTGTACAGTCATGAGCAATATAATGTAGCCACTTTGGGACTCTGTCGCACTAACATATTTGACATTTAGTGGGACTTACAGTTCAATTTGTCAAAAAAGTTAATGTGACATGGTACCAAAGAGTATACATATTAATGGTCGTGACCGTACATCCATCGTAAGATGAACTAGGTACCCACAACTCGCCGAGCATTCAATTTTGAATTTTTGAGTTGGACTTCGATTAATTGTAGCACCTAGGTACTTTGTATACGAACATAAAAACAACTGACAATAATTCAGCAAGTGTCACATAATAAGAGTATATTTATTATCGCACTGGAATCAATGGATAACAATAAATAAGGATTTATCATTTCCTGCCAAATAGTTAACGCCATTTGCGGAGAACTACAATACCTAAGTCACGTAAAAAAAAGGTTTTAAGTACCTAATACTCACATATTACCGGACTCTCTCTCTTGGTCGGTCCCTCATATCTGAGGATCGTGGTCAGCATCAGGGTTGCACCTGGAGCGTATGATCTGCCTCCACCGGTTCCTGTCCAGCGCTTCCCTTACTACTGTGTAGAACTTGGTAAGGGGAGAACATATCCGGCCCAACTGCCAACCTCACCTGCGCGCGTCGGTGCTTCGTTATGAGTATAATAACGGATGAGGCTCTGGCGACCGAGCAATGGCGGTATAACCATACCACCGGTCGGGCAACCGACCGTAGAGGCAACAGCGGCCTTGGAGTTTAAATAGCTTCAAAAATGTCTGGGGCAGAAGGCAACGGGAAACCACTGCTTCTATTTTCCCAAGAGAGTCATTACCGGACACTCATCTATAAAAAGCTTGCCGGTTTTTAATATCCCTGATCATTACGGTACTATTTTTCGACCCGGATTGTATGCAAACAAATTCGCAAAAAACGTAAACATCTTGATATACTACGTCCCACTGCTGGGCAAAAAAATAAAGAAACAAAAAAAAAACTGGAACACACGTAGGCCTAACAATGAGCGACCGTTACTCATCCATTTACCCCGAAGGTCACAATGGAGTATCATTCCCATATGTGGCGGCCCAAGGTCGAATTTACGTTGTTGTTTGTTTTGAAATTGCGCTGGTGAATCATGCGATGGTGAAATATTGGCTTGATTGGTTTTAATAGTTGTAGAAGAGGCGTAGACATAGATTAAGGAATAGTACGGCCTCCGTGGTCCAGTGGTTTGAACGTTGGGCTCACGATCCGGAGGTCCCGTGTTCAAATCCCGGTGGGGACAGATCACGAAAATCACTTTGTGATCCCTAGTTTGGTTATAGGACATTATAGGGAAAGCGTGCGTGGGGCCGAAACCAACACGTAGAGGCCTCTTAAGACAATTTAATCTAAATGTTGTGTGACACCAACCGGCGATTATCCCTGTATGCACTATGGGAGTGCAGCAAGCCGATCCCTTGGGAGGAGCAAGTCAAATATCTCGGCGTAGTCTTAGATAGACGTCTTACTTTCAAGGCCCATATCAAACGAGTGCGCGATCGCGCCGCGTTTGTAATGGGCCGTCTTCATTGTTTCCTTAACAAGCGAAGTAAATTGTCCCTTAGGAATAAGGTGAAAATCTACACGACTTGCATCCGTCCGATCATGACCTATGCAGGGGTTGTTTTCGCTCACGCGAGTCCCTCTCAAATTCACCGTCTACAGGTAATACAAAATCGTTTCATGCGGAAAGCCACGGGAGCTCCGTGGTTCCTTCGAAATGAAAATCTGCACATTGACCTAGGTCTGCCAACCATTGCCCAATGGCTCAAATTAGCTTCCAAACGTTTTTTCGATTCTGCTCCGCGCCACCCAAATCCCCTGGTAGTTGCGGCTTCCGAGTACATTCCGCTTAGGGACGGTACTGAAAAGTATCGGCGTCCGAAGGACGTAATATACGATCCCGACGAACCGATTACTCTAGCCATAGAGGCAGCCAATCAGCTCGCGACACCAAACACTTCAGGTCCCCGATACCAACCCCGCCGGCGTGGTCGACGATTTCTCTCATTCAGCGCTTATCGCTATCGACCCACTAGGGTCGATTAATTCTTTCATTAATTCTTTCTTTCAAATATTTTTCCTTTCAGACTACGCCCTGAGCCGAGGTTCGCGCCCAACTGGGCACCCTCAGGCCTGTTGTCTTAAACGTTCTACCGGGTGAGAGCCTTTAGCGCTCCCCATTTGTCCGGCCAAGTAGTTAATGCCATCTGCGGCAAATCTACAATAAGTCACGTCAAAAAAAAAAGCACCCAATGGCAATCCCCGGTTCATGTAGGACTATTGCAGATTATGGAATCAAAGGGAACTGGGTGGTTTTTATTATCATTATTATTATTTTTTATCGTTTTTCAAAAAATTCAGTTTATAAGTATAACATAAGGCGGAAAATCCACTTGATATTAACTCAGAATTATTATTATCCCCCTCAGCATTTGGTACGGTGTCACTGACCTGTATATACCATGGATATAAAAGAGATATTTTTTTAATGAAAGAGATTTCCAACGGGTTCGTTGATACTGTGGAAATTTAATTTATTTTCAAATGGAGTCACGCGCACTGCCGTTGAAAGCCACCGTGTAATCGGACCTAAATTTAGGTTAGCTCAAACCTGTTCTCGGGTCTAGATTCTTGAAGCTAGATTTTAGCCTAGCTCTGTAATTATCGTAGGTGCCTATAATGTTCAGTTCTGAGTAAGTTATGTAGTTTTATGTAGAATTATAATTGTGCTATAATTATCAGCAGTGGGAGGAATGTCGGCAATAGTAGTTAACGCAGATTTAGACAAAACTCCTGTCAAATAAAAGACTTTGTCTGAGTGAATTGCGTTGTTAAAAGGAAGGTTAAAACGCCACATCGAAGCTATTCTGCCAAAAAAAAAAAACAATATTGTAATTTGACATTAGCGCATATAAGTAAGTGCACAATGCAATCAAACGTCAAATAGCAATATTAGCTTTCTTAGATGAATTGCTTCGATGTGGCCATTTTAACCGCCAAGTACATTATCACTTAATAACGCATAATCAAGACCTGGCCTACATTTCGACGCGCTATGTAAAAGGATTTTGAAGAAGTGTGCTCTGACCCAGTTGTCTAATTATTCTAATTACAAAGGTCATTATTGACCAGTGAAATGAGAACTGGCGGTCATGGAACTTTACTCTGTAAATACGTTGAAAGAGTAAAGCATAATACATATAGCGGCTCACCACTTATCACGTTGGTCTAATAGAAAGCACAGTGAGGTGTGGGTACTTAGTTCATCTTGCGATGGATTATTCATCAAAACATTTGACTACTACGTGAGATTATGTTAAGGCGCAGCACTATATCAAAAGATTTTTTTACGCAAGCACCGGCGCAGCGCCTGACAGTTAAGTGCGAAATAATAGATCGGCATTGGTCGCAAATCCACGAATTTCATATTATATATAAGTATTTGAAAAAAATACCATCAAAACACATTGTGTTTTCTTTTGACAAATTTTGATCGAGTGTCATGTGCATTCAAATGTATTTTTATGTTTATATCGATATAATTATTTGTAAGTATAATAAAATACCTTCAAATGCCACTTTGGGGACGGAAATTATATCAAAAAAAGGAGTTGAGACAGCCCACCAAACTCGAATTTCGAGGCGAAAAAAATTATTTCTCATTATTTATACAAATTGAACAAAAAAAATGAAATTGCCCTAGCACAATGACGTGCTGTAAACATAAAACATAAAAAAATAGAATGATCGCATCATTTTACACGTTGATTCTCAACACGGACAAGTAAAATTGTGCGTTTTGATATTCATCCTTATATTATGTCGTACTTAGTGAAGCAAGTTCCTAAAAGCTCCGAGATTAGCTCACAACTTACCTAACATCCACGGAAACCTATTTTCCTTATTGGTTTCACTCTCAGTGGCGTGACGGCCTGAAGGCTAGGAAGAGACAGATCACCGTGTGACATCGACTCGCGCGCCGATTCACTTTCCGTTCGCTCCCACGACGACTGACGACACTATAACGTTAGGTCAGTGGGAAAAATAGAACTAGTTTCAATTGTTTTCCGTACTTTTAATGTGGTTTTGTTAAAGATTGACGAACATTGATTGATTGAAGATTGTTGTTTGATTGATTTGTAAAAGATACTTTTTTCTAAGGCAGAAACTTCTTCAAAATTCAAAAAGTTATTTAAAAGTACAGTTAAATTTAGTTATATTGTAAAACGAAGTTAAAAATCTAATTATTAAGGAAGAAAATAAATTAAAAAAAAAGAAACTTTGTGATAATTTGCATTTATTCAAAGAAAAAACACATAAAAATTTTAGTACAAAAATCATAAAAAGAGAAGACACATTTTATTATTAACAAATATAAAAAGTCAAGCACAGTTTTTTATTCACGAATTATTTTTCTTTAATTTCAGGATGCGCCATGAGTATTTCGAGGCGAGCAGACCATTAACGTGTGCAACCAACATGCGATGACCATGGAGTCACCAGTCAGAATATGTTTAGGTGAGTTTACTTCGATAAAGTTCTCGTTTAATTCTCCATAATTATCTTATAATAAGCATACGTATACATACAGTTGTGCGTCAATACCTGTTCGCAGTATGTCACATCGTTTAAGATGAGGTGTAAGTGGTGAAAGGTAAACCATAGAAGATTCAGGAGTAAAAATAAATTGATGAATATTAAGATCTAACATACTGTTATGTATGTCATGTGTGTATTAAGATGTAATAAATTATTGAACAAAAGAAATTGAAATGAAAACTCGTTACATGAAAACCGATCTAGACACATAAACTGATGTTAATTAAGTAACATAACAATAAATAACACAAGTAAAATAGATTAACTTTTCGACTATCATATAATATAAATAGCTTTTAACATGAAGTCCTGTCAATCCAACTAACCGTAAATTCCACAACTTTCCAGGCGCGGTGCTAGTAGCGAACCTGCTACTGCTGAGTAGCACAGTCAGCGGCAATGCGCTGCCACCAGCCACCACCACGACCGTCCGCGATGACAGAGTCACCAGGCTCATGCGGACAAATACCACCATCCACAGCAGAAGACACAAAACCCCAGACGTAGCACTCAACGAGCTACATCCCAAAGAAACCGTCTCAGAAGAACACACAGAAAAGAATGCCAAATACAAAGACAGAGGAAGGGTCAGATACTCTTCTAAAGTTACGACTATAAGTCCGCCAAGAAGGGCTAAGAGTACCTCCACCACTGAAGCTGGTGAGGCGGCGAAACTAATCATAGTCACGCCTACGCCTGAAGTGAAGAAGCCAGCGCAAATCATTAACAGTATGAGAGCGTATAAACGAACAAAGTTGCCAGTCAGTTCGTCCTCAACCACTAGCATGACTCCTACAGCAAAAGCTGTCGTGAAAACAGAAGAGGAGGAAGAAGAATATGAAGACGAAGAGCACGAAGAAGACAATAATAGTTTCGAAAAATACACTTCTAGTAAATTTGACTCTAACTTTTTTACCATACCTAATTATAACGATGACTTTGGTCATGACTCAGAAGGTGCTGATAATAAAGTTAAATCAGAATATAGTAGTAGCCCTTATAGCACATTTACCAGTTACTTCCCAGATGTTGCATTTGGTCCACGGGACAATAAAAACGACGAGCCCTTTAAATCAGAGAGTTTCTTTGATTTTGACTCAGAATTGACAACACCCAAACACGATTTCTTTGACAAAAAGTATCAAGAAATCTCTCAAAGTATTATTAAAAATTTAGAGTCAATAAAAGTTAAAATGCCACCACCGAACGCAACTAAAGTTTATACAGTAGTCCAAGATAACAATGGAGTTAATACTAATCAGAGTTTACCAACTAACAAATCAACTATTGTAATTAAGAATACCAAAGAAATTCGAGTTTTGGATAATGATAACGCTGGTACTAATAATAAGGAGTTATCTGATGTACAAGGTACAAGTATTTATTACGAGATGTCAGTACTTTCTACTGAAACTTATAATATAGATCATACAAACGACGACGATTGTGACAATGACACGTTACCTAATGAACCGACAGCTAGCACGTCCGAGGAAAAAGAAGTGGCTTCCATCAAAGCGACTCAACCCACCATTGTAGCTCCTAAGAAACAATCTGAGGCAATAACAACCTTATCTTCTAACTACTTGCCTTATTCAAGTTTCGGATCGACGATCTTTAGTCCAACTAGCCCAATTTCATTCTCTACACAACATTCAGTGATATCATCGTCCACAGAGAAAACCACACATTCATTTTCTACCAGTTTCAGTCGAAATAGAAGTTATTCCAAACGACTAAACCATAAGGAATCTCCAAATAGTGTTACTTCTAGAACAGAAACTACAAATTACAACGTTAGAACTCCTACTAGAAAGTTCCACTATACTACACCTAAGATTAAACCAATCTGGATGGCTCCTAGGCGTAACGTCACAAGAAATTCCTACACAAGACCTACTGTACCTACAACAATATATTCAGAACACTTCGATATTAAGGACAAAGTGTCGCCCACAACTGCTAAACCTAAACAATCGCACAGAACATCTTTGACGACAGTTTCCTCAGAAATTGACCCAGTATTGCAAAGCGACGTTAGTGGAGTGAAGAAGGTTGTTCATTCTCAGTCGATATCTGATAATAGCATTCCTACGCTGTGGAAGAGAGGTTCGACTAAATTCTCGACATCTACAGCAACGTCGTCTGAGACGGAAGATGGGGTCAGTGACCTGGAAATTCCTCCAACACTCACGGCGTGGGCGCTGGCTAGTTTGAGGAGTCCACCGCCAGCAGCCAACCCTGTCAATACTACGACATCGACCCAAAAAAGCGTAGACGAAAACGAATTGCAGAAAGTTGGAGAACTTACAGGTGAGTTACAAACCATTTTTATTATTTTAAACTATGGAATCACAATTTTGATTGAATCAATCGATAGTTAATAAATAAGAAAAAGTAGACACCTACATAGAACGCAAAATTATCCTAACAAATAACTTTACGTATCATTTCAATGGTGTTGATTTAGTCTGAAAATATCGTAATAATAAAATTAAACTAAACTAATATACTGTTTCAGACAAAAAAGAAACGTCAGGTAGCTCCACGACAACAACCACTACAGTCGCCAGTGTTCTCAACAACGATATCATATCGGAGAAGATCACCGAGATAGACCAGAATCGGTTACCATGGAGACCTGTGCCCGCTCCCGCAGTAGCAACATCAGAAAAGACAGAAGCCCCAGCGACAGAGTCCAAATCTGAAAGACTCCCAGCTGAGAGTAACATTTCTATTCAAAGCAGCGTTCAGCCTCTTCCTACGACGGAAAAAATGAAAGTGGCAACTACAAATCCTGCTACAGACAGTCCCAAAGATTCTGAAGAATGGGTCTCAGCTACGGTAGAAGAACAAACAACAACCGAGGCGCTAGAAGTAATTCCTCCAGTTGATGCGACAAAGTCAACTGGTTTCGAATCAATCACAAAATTACCTGCGGGTCTTACCACGCCTCAAGACGAGACCTTCGCTAGCGCTGAACAGACAACAGATGTTGCCACTGAGCCCGTACCTACAACTACTGACTATGAAATCACTACCATAAGATTTTCTTACGTACCGACTGAATCTACTGAGAGTGTTGAAACTGATTCACCCGCCCCATCAAAGAGTACATGGCATGCAGTGTATCCAACTAGAACCAAACTGACTACAATTAAAGATGAGCCTATTACTACGTACAGGCCTAAGTACATTACCACTACAAACGATGTCGAAGAGACGACTACCATAATGCCAAAGACAACACCTCAGATGGATGTATCATCGCAAGCTGTTGAAAATATTACTGAATCGGCTCCGGACACTACAGTAATCGTCAAAGACGTTACAGAGATTACTACTGAGACACCTACAACAAAACCTACTACAACAGACAAAATAATCCATGAAGAAACAACTGAGATGCCTGAAGAAACAACTACAATGATAGTTGAAGTAGTAACAGAGATCAACACTGAACGCGAGAGGCCTGCAAGCAGCACAGAAGCTCAAAGCACTGAAAATTCAAGCACAGAAATCACCGAAACACCTCCTAGCGAAATTCGTGAGAGTAGCTCTGAGGAAAACAGCGATAGCAATGAAGTGATCACGCAAGAAACTACTAGAGTGCCGTCACCTACTACAACAAGACGAACTACAACATCTCGAATCACTACTACTGAAGCCGAAGTAGAAACTGAAGTGATTATAGAGACAGTTAAAGAGTCTACTACTCCTGACGAGAAGATAGTAGAAACAACGGAAAATGACGATTCAACTGAAGAAGTGACGACTGAAATAACGACTAAATCGGTGAATGACCTTGAAGATTTGACGAGCTTTGCTGGAGAAGTGACGACAGAGGCGTCATCACGAGTGTTGACGGATGAAGCAGGATCTGGAGCCGCGGTAGCCATAGCTGTCAGCACTATTGGAGTCATCGCTTTGATTCTACTCGTTGGACTCTTGGTAAGTAAGATTTTATAACAATAAAAGGGTCAACATATTACTTAACCATTATAGACGGCGATACGGCTACGACCTATCACGTTGGTCTGACAGAAAGCTTATCTTGTGATGGATGCACCTCTGACTATTTAAATTAGGATAAAATTGTGAGCTTATATTTTGTTTAAGTATGTTAATATTTACTTTATAAACCGAAGGTAATTCAAACAGACAGACACCAAATACTTAACGTAAAAATACACATAAAAGTTATAGAAAGTAGAGGTAAAATCTATCTTCTATCTTCATAATAATATGCCAGTATTTGTTCATCTTCACTATTCTCTTCATCATCTTCACCAATTTTTTCACTGTTGTTTGTTCTTACAAGATATCCAAAGTAATGAGCATAATATCTATAGGCTACCTCACGATAAATTACGTTCACTACTTTGGAGACCGTTGTAGATGCTATGATGTCAGCTTACCTGAAATTGTATGAAACAGAACATTTAATTAGTAACTAGCTTTTGCCGCGGGCTTCGCTCGCGTTAAATTGGGGATAACACGGTTCGCTTAAAAGTTCCCCGAAAAGTCCCATAAGTATAAAATTCCACCCCCTCTATAAAAGAAGATATTGAGAAGGAGGAAGGAGGAGAAGGGTTGGGGAGATTTCCAAAAAAATTACATGATTTTTTTGTTGGTCACAAATAGTCCGCATACTATTTTTTTAGCTTTCTATCTTGAAAATTGCGCAATGCTCCATACAAACTTCCACCCTCCATTTTAGGGAAGTGGATAGGGTTAGAAAGAGACAAAAAATAGCTTTTGTCACTTTCCATCACTTCAACCGTCTCCACTTAAAAATCACGTCAATTCGTCACTCCGTTTTACCGTGAAAGACGGACAGATACACACATACAATTTCGTATTTATAATATAAGTAAGTATGGATTTTTACCTAATGTTGGAGAGAGCAGAATCGATCGCCATAGCCTTTATGAAGAATATGTTGTGGTAGCCCAGTTGGTCTCTCACTGTGAGGTCCCAAGATCAAATCCCAGCACGGGATTACAGCCTAAACCAATGATTTTCGAATACCTATGTTTTCCAATTCAAATTCGGATCGTAAATGTTTATCACGCGCGGAGAAGGAAAACTTCGTGAGGAAGCCCACATTCCCGAGAAATGCGCTTCTGAGTTTGTACGGGTTGACAGATCAACCCCGGTCGGATCGGTTTGTCGGGTTGACAGTCGCTTCTATAAAAAAGGGACCTGTCGAATCTTCAAGTTAGTTAGGTAAGCGGATCCCGTGAAAAACGGATAACGGTAGACATAAGATGATGAAGAATATCTGAGTATGATAATTTATGAAAAAGAAACAACTATAATATAATTATGAGTATTATTTAATACCTAATGGTAAGAATGAATCATAGAGTTTGGATCATAGATGATTGATAATTATAACTCTTATTAACGGGTTCTTACCGCGTTTAAACTGTTGCAAGTGCCATGATCAGGAAAAAAAAAAGAATGAATGTGTCGAAATATAGAGAGTCTCATATTCCCTGCTTTAAACGCGGTAAGAACCCGTTATTGTGTGTTTTAATTATGACAATAACCGCGTAAACTTAAAACAATGTTATATACATTATATACATAAAATTGATATCGCGGTTTCCAGGATTTGTGCCTCAAACTTAAACATAGCTGGCGAGAAGTGGCTGTATATAAAAACCTCTGCCTACCCCTTCGGGGGCATAGGCGTGATGCTACGTTATGTTATATTTAGTACGAATAAAGAACTTACTTCAAATAGGTATATTCTTCACCACCCATCTAGTATCTCCGTGTCTCCACCTGAAATCGAAAAAAAGAAACGATAAACAAAAGCAATTATCATTTTGTCAATCCAAAGTCATTCTTAAACACGTCATTGTTTAGACTAACAGTTTGTTCGGTCGTTATATAAATAAATATATCACCCACGTAACGTAACCGGCGAGCGTCGACAGCCAACGGTCGCATATCTGGCGATAAAAATTCCGCAACGCAACTCGAGTTGTAATGTGGCATACGACACTACCTAGTACTGAGAATACAGTCGTAACGAATATCGGTCACAGGTTTCATGGCTCTTCTTAATTGTACCCACCGTTCAGTAGGTTTTTACATACATACATAACTAGCAACAGCTAGTATAGTAGCAACAGCAAGTGGCGGGCGGGTTGGCAACCCTTCTATTACAATTACAGAAGTTTTTACTCTCTTAAGGGTTGAATTTCGCAAAATCCCGTCTTAGTAATTTTTTTTTTTGACGTGACTTATTGTAGATTTGCCGCAGATGGCATTAACTACTTGGCCGGACAAATGGGGAGCGCTGAAGGCTCTCACCCGGTACAACGTTTAAGACAACAGGCCTGAGGGTGCTCAGTTGGGCGCGAACCTCGGCTCAGGGCGTCGTCTGAGAGGAAAAATATTTGAAAGAATTAATCGACCCTAGTGGGTCGATAGCGATAAGCGCTGAATGAGGGAAATTGTCGACCACGCCGGCGGGGTCGGTATCGGGGACACCGTCTTAGTAAGCATCTACGTTCTAAAAGGAACCCCTATGCAAAATTGTAAACTGCTAGATCTTGTATTTTTTGAGATATCGGGATGAGTGAGTGAGTCAGTGACCTTATATATTTATACATGTACTTAAAATTAGCTGGCGAGGAGTGTACATACTATTTTTATTTATTTATTTATTTATTATATCACTTACATTTGCAACATTACAGATATATATCCATTGCGTTACAAACAATATTTATATCTTAAAAACTTAAAACTACTACTTACACATTAATATTTATACTATTATATATCATTGGACAGAACTAACAGGCATGAAAGGTTCAAATACTTTTACACATTCATTCAACAAACATACAATCGCACTTCCAAACAAGTCGCAATGTGGTGCGGACGCAAGAACTATATACACCTCTGTCTATCTCTTGGAGATTACGGGCGTGATGCTGAAATATGTGCTTACTTACTTCATCTTGCGACGGATGTACCTCTGACTACCCTAATTAGGATATAGTCGTGAGCTTTTGGCATCTTTCGCTCTCGTCTAAGTTTTCATGTCTACATTTTCACTAATTTGGGGTTTTAGTCGTTTCGGACTACAAGAGGTTCGGACCGTGGTTTGAATCGACTATGCTCTTCGTGAATAGGTTGTTTCGCACCGCGACTAGAGCGGTGTAAATTGACTTAGTAGGTATCTTTTCGAATGTGTCGATTCGGACTACAGGGTAAAACTAAATTTAGTGAATACCACGGAATAGAAGAAAGAGATTGACAGCTTCCGTGGTCTAGTGGTTAGAGCGTTAGGCTCACGATCTGGAGGTCCGGGTTCGATTCCCGATGGGGACATTGTCGAAATCACTTCGTGAGACTGTCCTTTGTTTGGTACGGACTTTTCAGGCTTGAATCACCTGATGTCCGAAAAAGTAAGATGATTCCGTGCTTCGGAGGGCACGTTAAGCCGTTGGTCCCGGTTATTAGCCGTAAAAACACTTCCACCAACCCGCAGTGGAATAGCGTGGTGGAGTATGCTCCATACCCCCTCCAGTTGATTGAGGGGAGGCCTGTGCCCAGCAGTGGGACGTACATAGGCAGTTTATGTTAAGAAAGAGATTAGAACTGCCACGGAAGCGCGTCTCACGCGCCATTAAAGTAATAGCCAATAGCTCATACTTCAACTTTGCACTCCAGCCGTCCACAATCTTCACGACTCACGGAGACCCGCGTAAATCTATTAAAAGTTCTTCTAGTGCTATTATGACATTATGGATGGAGGGATTTCTTATCATAGCAAGCTAATCTTACTTTAATCGGCTATTTATCAAAAAATACTTTTGCATACAGTAACTTATGAATGGTAATGATAAAAATTGCAACTTATCACATAAAACATACAATACATTTCAATACAATACAAGTTAGATCACATACCTCCGAAAATGCAACATTGAAATGTGCAAAACTTACGAAAAACTCACTTCAAAAAAATCCCTAAATACGATAATGATTATCTATATACATACATATATTATGTAGAGCAGATATTTTTTGGCCAGAACCACAAGTCATCTTAATACAATTTTCAGCCGTTCTAGGCATCTGTAACATCACCAGTCCAACGACTAAGCAGTCCGTCCATCAAAAAACAGAACGGACAATAGTTTCAAGTAACTTTTTCTGTTTGTTTTTTTTTTTATTTTATTTTAAGACATTATTTTATTTTAAGAAAAAGAAGAGAAGACAAAATATCGTATCATCAAACTTCCAGCCATAGTTAATTGCATTTCCGGCAAATCTAACTCATGTTAAAAATATATAATGTGATCAAACTTCATGATATTCCTTACATTAAAACAAAATAAAATATAACAACTCGTGAACTGACGCTAAGCCATTGATCCCGGCTGTTAGCCGTAGAACTCCTCCACCAACCCGCAATGGAGAAGCGTGTATGGTCCAGACCCCCTCTGATTGATTGAGGGCAGGCCTGTGCTCTGCCGTGAGACGTATATAGGTCGTTTAATGTAATGTTAAAAGAACTCACCAAGATCTCCGCCAAGAACCGCCATTCACAAATTAAATAAAAATAAAATAAAACACATATTTATGTACTACACACACACCGCTCTTACTAAATTCATGAATAAAAAAATCTTACTTATTTATCTAAATATTCAAAATTCAAAAGATCCCGTTAAAAAAAATGTTTATAAATATTCGAAATTGAAAAAGAACAATTTAAAAAGAAATGCAACAAATAAATAGTGATGCAGGAGCGGTGCGCGCGCAATATGTCACAGTCACCGTGGGTTATGGAGTGAGCAGGGCGCAGGCGCAGGGCACGGAACTACACCTCCTTGCGGTGCGGGCGGGAGAAAGTCCCGCCACTGAAAAAGGTCGTTATTTAGTACAGTTCCCATGTTTGCAAATAAATTGTCCAAATACCAGTCGGAGTCGCGTTCAGAGGGGTCGCATTTCGCAAACTTATCGTAATGTAGGTTACGTAGCTATTTATTTTAATTTTCTTATGTGCTATATTTTGTAAATAATTAGGTATAGTTATCTTCTTGCATTCAGTTTGGGATCGCCGACGTTGCACGCACTAGAATCTATTTCATTTTATTGTCTTCATTATCCTTGCGTTAACTATACTATGTGACCTTAAAGATATACCTTACTTCTTTGCTAAACTGTAGGAAAAAAATATAGAATAATTTATCTGCTGATCATCCCGACTATTTTTTAAAACTGCTGAATAAAAACAGGTTTATAACTAATTACTATTTCAATGCGTCACATTCATCTTAAGGCCGTCGCTAAACATCATCATAAAGACGTATGTTTTCTAAATTATAAAAAAAGCAAAAAAAACAGATGTGCTTTTTGCCACAACCCAAAGGTCATTTCCGCACTATTCCCCTTACCTACCAGTTGACCTGGTAAGTTCGTAAGTGTCGCGGTATCGGTGCGAGAGGATGTTTTTACAATTCCAATTATAAACAAAAGTGCTATGATGACGGACCTCTGGTGCGTGACTCCATTGTTTGAACGTCATCGAGGCAGTGTACAATCTACGGTACGCCAACTGCCTCGGGGTTTGTCATTATGTTTTATTTGGAGTTGGTGCTAGTATTTTTGGGCAGTGTAAAAAAAAGAAAAACAAGTAATTTAATAAAACAAAATAACCATCATAAGTATTAATGAAAGATATTAAAAGTGAAATGATATAGAGGTTTCAAGGTTTGGATTATACATTGGAACCAAGTAAGTAATTTGAGAGAGAAAAAATGCTATGTGCGTATGTTAACAGGTTACATAAAAAAAAACACTTCTGTTATTACCTTAACGGACGCGACAGTGGAAACAAACACCGACTAGGGCCTCATAAATTAAGGTCTCAACTCTCAAGTTTAACACTTGAATGACGTAGCTCGGCGTTGCGCCAGCGACTTTTTCTCACATCTGTAAGTGCCTTTAGCCAATAACGCAGGATTTGTAGCACATTTGTAATTTTGTTGACGGATGCCAGTTAAGTAGAGGCTAAGTTATGAGTTTTTAAGTACTTAACTAAGTAACAAATAATGCGAGAGTACTTAAGTAGTTGCACGGAGAAATGCTTGATTGAATGATTATTTCATTTGAAAAATAGCTAAGTATTTTTTTAATACTTTTTTGGTTTAGTATTTATCATTTGGTTTTTTTTATTGTTTGTTTTTTTTATCTTCGTACTCATGATTCGCGAGACCAATTACTGATTTCATCAACAGACGAATTCGGTACAAAATTTTCGTTTTAAATATTTTTTAAAGTACTAAATTGTCAAGTAGCTTCTATGAATTTCTATTTTTTTTTACTTATTAGAACTTTTAGGAATACCGCTCCTCCCGCCAATGAACTGCCACCTTTTTTATATTATGGTACAATAAAGTACATATAGAAGGGAAAATTGAAGGGAAGAGAGGAAGGGGTAGACCTAGGATAACATTTATGAAACAAATAAAAGAGAAGGTGCAGGTCGTGTCGTATCGGGAGGTGAAGGTTTTGGCGGGAAGAAGAAAGGAATGGCGGTTACTCCACCGACAAGAGCGTAGCTCTTAAATAGAGAGAGAGAAAGTATATATATTTAACACACAACAGAAAGCTCGGTGAGGTGTGGGTACTTAGTTCATCTTGCGATGAATGTGCCTCTGACTACCCCAATTGAGATAAAGTCGTGAGCTTTTGTTTCCTGTTTTCGTAAAGTACATTTCAATTTTCAATTTTAGAACGGTCTCCCACCCAAATGTCCCTAAAATACCTACTATGATCGTTGCGCATTCTGTAATCGGTTTGAGTAGGTATACTGTACTTATCAATGAAAAATAGTGCACAGCAAATTACTACGTCTGACTATTATGTTTATTCATCACATTCGTATTAGATAAAGCTTTCCATTCATTACAATGTCCGTCAGAAACATTGTTTATATTAAGTATTTAGTACTTATACACTACGGTGCCTTTTTAACATACATGAGTTTTGGGTTATATTTTTTGAAAACATACCTATCGTGCTATTTACTGTCCTGGGGCTTTAGCCAAGACGGATGTGCTTCTCTGCTAAAGTATATTCACACCCCGGACAATTCATACAAACAAAATTCGTTTTACACAGCCACACCACATTGATATTATCGTACACGCGCATCTATGTGTGTGTGACATCTGACACCATACGATTCAAGTCTAAACTATGTTCGAGGGGGGTGAGGTAAACCTAGCTCAGACACCGGTGGGGAGCGGAGAGTTGCCGTTCTATACGTAGTCTCTGCTTACCCCGGTGGGAAAGAGACGTGAGTTTATGTATGTTTGTATATTACTCAGATTTGAGTCCCTGTCAAAGTAGAGTGTTATCCGGAAGCGTTCTTATAAGTGTGAATCTTGTTAATAGTTACTATTTCCTTCCAGTTGGTAGTCCGTCGGCGCGGGCGCAGAGGCGTGTACGCTCAGCGTTGTACGCCGGTGTCCCTGGACGCGTACAGCTTGGACAGTGTCAGCGTGGGGCACAGGAAGGGGAACCACCGCCTGCGAGCCAGCAAGCGAAGCTACGGGAACCCCGCGTATGATGACGAGGTGAGGGGGAAAGAGGTGAGGTTAGGTTAGGTTAGGTTAGATACGTCACAGTTGTAAAGGGCACGCACATACGCATTTTTAATTTCGTGGCTAGTGAACAATTCAATAAGGCGACTATGGAAACCTTAAACATTCGCAGATCCGGCTCGAAGCACCAATATTGGAGGCGATGTTAGCTCCGGTAAATAAACTCCTTCGAGATGGTATTAAAGTGGACTGTAATGAATTAAAACTAGGAAATTATTTTCATAAGTTAACAATACAAGAAAAAGATGCGTTGTCGGCAAAGTCCGTGGCGTAAGTCCCATAATATTGCCAGACCAAATAATATACAGTAAAAAATATATGACTTTGATGTTGCCAACAACAGTAGCAGGAAATGTTCATACTCAAACTCTATACCATGTTACCAACTCATTCAGTTCGTCAATTTTACACAAATGTGATGTTTTTTGGCGAACGTCTCATCTGCCTAAAACTACTGTACATTCTCACAACCTTTGTAGCCGAAGAAAAGTACCTTTGAGTTATATAAAAATAAAGAATGAAGCACGTATTGGTGCTGATTTTGTTGGCAGAGAGAGAGAGAGAGAGATCGACATATATTGCCCCACTCAAGATGTTTCTGATCTTCTTCCATCGTGTGGGTTTTGTGAGGTGAATTACCGACCTCATCAACCCTGGTGTCAGAGTTATTATTGAGCCGCCAAAGGCCCCTAACATGGCTCATGTAACGACTACTTACTTACATAAGTAAGTAGTAACCGGGACCAACGGCTTAACGTTCCGAAGCACGGATCATCTTACTTCTGCGCAATCAGGTGTATAGCGTGCAACGTCCTAAGCATACTAGGGAACACAAAGCGATTTGTGATGTTTCTGATTTTAACTGATATAAATTTGTAGGGACAAAAGAAAAAACATCAAAATCGGACCTTTCTCTGGCAAGTTAGAAGTGAAACCCTTCATTGACTCTACTAAAGACGTGGACGAGGTGAGCGTGAGGGCTTTATCGCTTAAAGTTCCATCCACACAGTCCTGGGTCGTTCCCTACCCTTGTATCCATCAACATTCGTGCATATAATCTATTATGTTGTGCATGAGTTTGATTTGAATTTCTCTGATCCCAGGTCACTTCCCATCCTATGCAGTACGCAGCCCTAGCCAACTTCGCAATGGACGTGGAGTCCATGACAGCGGAGTTCGCTGAGATCCCAACAGTGAGCGTTCGTCCTGATGAGGTACCACCAGGCTGCGAAGACAAGAACCGCTACTCCAACGTGCTTCCATTACCGGAGACCAGGGTGCCCTTGAAGAGGATCGGCAATGATCTGACTTCCGAGTACATCAATGCTAACTTTATTACGGTGAGTATGCCGTTGAAATGAGATCTTAGCGTATCGGCGGTGTTGAGTGATAGAGTGAGAAACAGTGTGCTATGAGAGAGATGTGGTGTGAAAGACGATATAGTGACCAAGATTGACAGAGGAATGTTAAATTGGTTTGGACACGTAGAGCGGATGAAGGATAATAGGATTACGAAAGCGGTTAAAGCGAAGGTTGATGGTAGGGCTGGTAGAGGAAGACCTAGAAGGACGTATATTGACCAAATTGGAGATAAAATTTTTAGTACGATCTACTCTAAACCGGCGTGCATGTATGAAACGATTGATGATTGTGGAGAAAGGGAGAGAAGTGTGTCGGGATCGAAGCAAATGGAATTCCATAGTCTCTGCTTACCCCGGTGGGAAATAGGTGTGGTCCTATGTGCTGGTGGACAAACGAAGAGCGCCGGTTTGAACCTCAATACCGGACATGACAGACTTACACCAATGAGTTATTAATTAATATTAAGTACAATTTTCACAAGCACAGTTGGTTTGACCATCATAAATGGCGATACGACTCACCTATCACGTTGGTTTAAGAGGAAACTCGCTGAAGCGTGGATACTAATTTCATCTTGCGATGGATGTACCTCTGACTACCCTAATTGAGATATTGTCGTGAGATTATGTTAGATATATGTTTTATGTCCGAAATCATTCCACACGGACGGAGCCGCGGCTGCGGCTGGCAATCCAGAGGCAGTATTTTTTCTTATACTGTTTTTATGCATTCATGCATATAAACCGTTTGATTGTCTATCTGTGTCCAGGGTCCAGGAAACATTCGTAACTACTACATCGCGTGCCAAGCGCCGCTGCCCAACACCGTGGTGGACTTCTGGCGCATGATCTGGGAGCACAACTCCAGGGTCGTCGTCATGCTCACCGAGTACATGGAGAACGGAGTTGTAAGTATTGGTTTTATCAGTTCCTCAGCGCTCCCTATTGCTTGGACAAGTAGTTAATACAATATGCGGCAAACCTACAATATCATCTCTAGCGTTATTCCGTTTCCACAGGGTTTCTGTAGCTAACTTAAAGATTTGCCAGATTTTTACAAAAGTGAGTACCCTTAACTCCGAATCATCATCATCTCCCTAGCCTTATCCTGTTGGATGGCGAATCAAATAGGCATCTCGCTAGTATGCAACCCGTTTGACGTGTGTTGTCAACTTGTTTTGGTCGTAATATTTGCACATGTAAAATTTTGAGAGGACTACTTTTTCTGCATAACATTGACGTGTGATTTATAAATATGTAATATATCGATAACCCATCCCTTTCCTTTCCGGCGGAAAAGAAAATGACAGGTATAGTTTAAAATAAAATTAGATGGTGTGTACAGGATTTGATGCCCATATATCCTTGAGTAATCCCCAATTTAAATCTTGCAGGAGAAGTGCTACGAATATCTTCCACCATCGGAAGTGTCGGACAACAAACGGACATTCGGGGATTTCCAGATAGTCCTGATGAAGAGGGAGCAGCGAGACAAGTATGCCATCTCCAGCGTGCAGCTCATCAACCTGGCTACCAGGTGAGGATTTCTTTTTAAAACCATAGCGTAGAATAAGGAATAATACTGTGGCTGAGCTAGGTTTACCTCTCCTCGGTCTTACTTTAGTCTTCAATCATATGGGCGTCAGATGTCACACACACAGATGCTTGCGAAGAATTCAGGTTGCAGCTTTGGGTCTGTTGCATAGATTTTTGTTAAAGGCCTTTGTCATGGTTTTTAAGGCATGAACCTCACAAGCTACACGCGAATAATATTTAAGGATTTAAGTGCTAAATTTATTTCTTCCTTTCTTTCAATTTTTTTTAATGGTTCCAGGACATGGCGAGAGATCACGCACCTGTGGTACTTCTGGCCGGCGAAGGGAGTCCCTGACGACTACGAGTCCGTGATCGACTTCCTCTCAGAGATGAGGAGCTATATGAAGATCTCGCAGACTGCCAAAGAGTACGATGAAGAAGGTATGAGCAGATTATCTTTTATTTTCTGACGGGAATAGGCAGTTTTAATCCTCATTCGTATCGCATACCGACTTCACCCCTTCCCGGTCTGCTGGCAACAAAGGTGTAAAATATAAACTTGGAGTATTTTCCATATGGCGATTATAATCAAGATTAAATGGCTGCCGCCTCCTAGGACAGAATTATAATCTCTTCTACCGTGTGGGTTGTGAGGTGGATGCCCAACCTCATCAACCCTGGTGTCAGGGTTATTATTGAGCAGCCAAAGGCCCCCTGACATGGCTCATGTAACGACTACTAACTTACACCAGTAAGTAGTAACTGGGACCAACGGCCTTCCGAAGCACGAATCATCTTTCTTTCAGACAATCAGGTGATCAGCCTGTAATGTCCTATAACCAAACTAGGAATCACGAACCTCCAGATCGTGAGCCCAACGCTCAATCCAATGGACCACGGAGGCCGCTGCGTCGATATTGATACTTAATGACATGTCCTCAGGCGTGGAAGTTATCTACGGCGACCAGAGCCGCTCGTCGTTCCACAACCTGTCCAAACTGAGGAGTGACGACAACGGCTCCGGCAACGGAGTGAACGTGTACTCACCAGCCAAGGCGGAGGAACAGCTGAGACGTGGTGTCACCAATGGCACGCTTGGCAGGATGAAGGCTGCGGCTGAAGTTGAAGGTGGGTTCATCGACAATGGCCCCGATTCCTGCAGACACCTCCTAATTTTACTTTAAGTTATCCCTGTCATTTTCTTATCCGCAGAAAAGGAAAGGCACGGATGATTGACAGCTCGTAGTTTTAGGAAGAATGAGTAAATAAATGAATCATAAACTGCCTATATACGTCCCACTGCTGGGCACAGGCCTCCCCTCAATCAACCGGAGGGGGTATGGAGCATACTCCACCACGCTGCTCCACTACGGGTCGGTGGAGGTGTTTTTTACGGCTAATAGCCGGGACCAACGGCTTAACGTGCCCTCCGAAGCACGGAATCATCTTACTTTTTCGGACAATCAGGTGGTTCAAGCCTGAAAAGTCCTTACCAAACAAAGGACGGTCCAGTCTCACAAAGTGATTTCGACAATGTCCCCATCGGGAATCGAACCCGGACCTCCAGATCGTGAGCCTAACGCTCTAACCACTAGACCACGGAGGCTGTTGAAATGAATGAATAACCCGGGCGAATTAAAAAGGTATCTCGCTGGTATGCAAACCGTTTGACGTGTGCTGTCAACTTAATTCTGTCGGATTATTGGCCAATGTAAATTTTTTATAGGGTTGTTTTGGATTTGTGCTTAAAATTGACGTGTGTTCCCATAAATTTTATGCTTGTCGATTACCCGTTCCTTTCTTTTTCGGCGGATAAGAAAATGACAGATATCCCGGTTACGGAACCAACGGCTTGACGTGCCTTCCGAAACACGGATCATCTTACTTTTCGAACAATCAGGAGATCAGCCTGTAATGTCCTAACCAAACTAGGGATCATGATTTTTGTGATATGTCCCCACCGGGATTCACCCGGGACCTCCGGATCGTGAGACCAACGCTCAACCACTGGACCACGGAGGCCGTCAAAATTCATAAATAAGTTATAAAGAAATGTTTGTCGTCAGTTTTAGATATTCTTTATTTAGTAATCACAGTTTCATAATTTATCTTTGACCTAGGATAATTATGAATGTTGTCGCAGGAGTCCGTCCGTGCGTGGTGGTGTGCGCGTCGGGCGCGGGTCGCTCGGCCGCGGTGATCGCGGCGGACATCTGCGCCCGCGCACTGGCCGCGGCCGCCGCCGACGTGCCGCGCGTCGTGCGCGAGATCCGTGCGCAGCGCCCGCACTCGCTCTCTAACAGACATCACTATATCTTCTTGTATAAGGTGAGCTTTCGGTTTCCATGTCCAGAAATCATTATTGCATAATAATTTATGATATTTACACTAGACTGTATGTATAGTAGACCTAGTATCGACACCAGTCTCTCACAAAAACACTATAGTGTGTATCATTAACTTAGTTAAGTTTACATAATTTGTGTTACCTTTGTGAAGGGAAAATAAAGATTTATTTTATTTATTTATTTTATTAAGTATAAAGGATTTTAATATATGCAGTTTCGTCACCGTGTTTTATGTTCTCATGTGGTTTTCGTCACGATGTTTTCTTTCACCGCTTTTTCTATCGTGTGGGTTATTCCCACTGGTCAGATTGATGGTCAGATTGTGAGATGGTTTACCAAACTCAGCAACCCTGGTGTCAGGATTATTATCGTGCCGCTCAAGGCCCCTGACATGGCTCATGTAACGACAGTACTTTAAGTTTAATATCAATAAGTAGTAACCGGTATCAACGGCTTAACGTGCCGTCCGAAGCACGAATCATCTTACTTTCGGAAAATCAGGTGATCAGCCTGTAATGTCCTAAACAAACTAGGGAGCACAAGATGATTTTCGTGATATGTCCCCACCGGGATTCGAACCTGGGACCTCCGGATCGTGAGCCCAACGCTCAACCACCGGACCACAGAGACCGTGCCCCTTTTCACCGCTGAGCACGAGTCATTGGATGGGGCAGATGTTATGACCCACAATCCTACACACACACATTCCCGATAAATGCATTTCGGAGATAATGTGACCTAACCTGTATTGGGCTATCTTTCCCTTCGCGTGCTGAAAGGTCAGACAGGCTGTCGCTTCTATAAAAAAACCGGACCTGTTAAATCTTCAGGTTAGGTAAGCGAACCGCTTGAAAAAAGGGCTGAAAAAGAGATGGTATGAATTATGACAGTATTTTTTTTTGTTTCAGCTTCTCAGTGAATACGGCAACAAGTTAATGGGTGGTGGAGTGGACACTATCTAAACCTTATCTAAACCATGGTATAAGAAAACCAGGTATGCTCAATCCTATGACAAGCAGCCATTGCTAGTCCTTTGATGACGTAAGTGTTACCACTGTGTTACCTTTTATGAGCAATATAATGTACCCACTTTAGGACTCTGTCGCACTAACATATTTGACATTTAGTGAGACTTACAGTTCAATTTGTCAAAAAAGTTAATGTGACATGGTACCAAAGTGTATACATATACATACATACATAGTACATATTGATGCTCGTGACCGTACACCTGCATGCAGGCCGAACACGTCACAACACAACACTGTTAAATTATTTTACTACCTTTTTGTATTTTTATAATTATGTTCTCGCAAATAAAAAAGTATCTCCAACATTCCAAGGACGTAAAATTTATTATTGAAAATTAAGTGAATTACTGATTAATTTATTTAAGGTGGTTCGATACGGTTAGCTAGGCGCTCAAGCGTCAATAGATGGCGTTGGTGCCTTAATTTGACATAATTATTTATTTTTGGATTTTATACACAATATTGTTTCAAAGTTATACGTTTGCCGGTAATAGCGTAATATTTGTCATGATTTAACTAAATTTCAATTGAGTTGCAGTTCACGTAATACTTTTATTTGAATAAATAAAAGTTACCACCAAAAGCCGAACATCTCACACACACATTGATAGTTATGTTTGTTTACGAAACCAATTACTAATTTCGCCAGTTTAAACGTCAACGGAATAGTCTAGTTGGATGAATAACAGGATTCTATATGAGATGGGTCTGGCTGGATACTAGGGTTCCAACCTCGCTTTATTATTACTTTTTTTTTATTGTAACATTTTTTTCCCATTTATCCTGCTTAGTTTTTGCTACAAATTGCTGTTAAAATATTTGATTTTATTTCATATTTTATTATTTTTATATTATATATAGCTACAAACCCACTGACTCACTCACTGACATAATTGTTCTCCCAGAAGGAGCGTCGGGGGGTCAAAATGATGTATGAGAAAAGTGATCGGAACCTCCCGGTGAGTATGGGAAAAATCCCAAATCTTGGAAAACTGCTCCGCATCAGGGAGACGCCCTACAGTCTGGCGCAACTATTATACCTGGATCAATTTTTTTTTCACAAAACCTATTTAAATCTTGGTCAAATTCTATTGTGGGTGAAAAAAAAACAAAATGGCGGAAAAACAAGATGGCCGCCATACAAAATTTTGTTTTTCCAGAAAATGTCTCGTTGGTAAAAACTGTGTATGGGGTTGTAATCGGAACATCCCGTTGACTATGGAAATTTTTCTCGATCTTGAAAAACTGCTCCGCATCAGGGAGACACCCTACGGCCTGGCAAAACTATAAAACCTGGAGCAATTTTTCTTTCGCGAAACATATTTAAATCTTGGTCAAATCCAATCCCCGCTGCAAAAAAACCAAAATGGCGGAAAAACAAGATGGCCGCCATACAAATTTTTCGTTTTTCCTCAAAATGCCTCTGGGGTAAAAATAATGTATAGGGTTGTAATCGGAACGTCTTGAAGAGTATGGAAATATTTCTCGATCTTGAAAACCTGCTCCGCATCAGGGAGACACCCTAAGGCCTGGCAAAACTATAAAACCTGGAGCAATTCTTTTTTCGCACAACATATTTAAATCTTGGTCAAATTTTATTGTGGGTAAAAAAAAACAAAATGGCGGAAATACAAGATGGCCGCCATACAAAATTTTATTTTTCCAGAAAATGTTTCGGGGGTGAAAACGATGCACAGAAGTGTAATCGGAATGTCATGTTGAGTATGGAAATACTTCTCGATCTTCAAAAACTGCTCCGCATCAGAGAGACACCCTACGGCCTGGCGCAACTATAGCAACTGGAATGATTCTTTTTTCACAAAATCTATTTAAATCTTGGTCAAATCCAATCGCCGGTGAAAAAAAATCAAAATGGCGGAAAAACAAGATGGCCGCCATACAAATTTTTCAATTTTCCTGAAAATGCCACGGGGGTAAAAATTATGTATAGGGGTGTAATAGAAACGTCATGTCAAGTATAAAAATACTTCTCGATCTTGAAAATCTGCTCCGCATCAGGGAGACATCCTACGGCCTGACAAAACTATCACACTTGGAACTTTTCTGTTTTCACGAAACCTATTTAAATCTTGGTCAAATTTTATCGCCGGTGAAAAAAAAAACAAAATGGCCGAAAAACAAGATGGCCGCCATACAAAATTTTCGTTTTTCCCGAAAATGCCTCGGGGGTAAAATTTATGTGTGGGGGATTTGATCGGAACGTCATCTTGGAAAACTGCTCCGCATCAGGGGTCACCCTACGGCCTGGCAAAACTATAGCTTCTAGAACTTTTTTGATTTCACGAGACCTATTCAAGTCTTGGTCAAATTCTACCGCGGTAAAAAAATGGCGGGAAAACAAGACACGCGAGCAGCTTGCTGCGAGCGAACCACGCGACATCTAGTTATTATTATTATATTATATAAAGCTACAAACCCATGTACTGACTGACTGACTCACTGACTCACTGACAGGGTTGTTCTCCCAGAAGGAGCGTCGGGGGGTGAAAATGATGTAAGGGGAGTGTGATCGGGATCTCCCGGTGAGTATGGGAAAACTTCCAGATCTTGGAAAACTGCTCCGCATCAGGGAGACACCCTACAGTCTGGCGCAACTATTATACCTGGATCAATTTTTTTTTCGCAAGACCTATTCAAATCTTGGTCAAATTGTACTGTCGGTGAAAAAAAAACAAAATGGCGGAAAAACAAGATGGCCGCCATACAAAAAAATATTTTTCCAGAAAATGCCTCGGCGGTAAAAACAATGTATGGGGACGTAATCGGAAGATCATGTAGAGAATTTAAATTCTGCTCAACCTTCAAAAACTGCTCCTCATCAGAGAGACACCCCACGGCCTGGCGAAACTATGGCACCTGGAACGATAATTTTTTCACAAAACCTATTTAAATCTTGGTCAAATTCTATCGTGAGTGAAAAAAAATCAAAATGGCGGAAAAACAAGATGGCCGCCATACAAAATTTTGTTTTTTTATAAAATGTCTCGGTGGTAAAAATTATGTATGGGGGATGTGATTGAAATGTCAAGTTGAATATCCAAATACTTCTTGATCTTCAGAAACTGCTCCGCATCAGGGAGACAACCTACGGCCTGGCGCAACTATTATACCTGGATCAATTTTTTTTTCGCAAAACCTATTTAAATCTTGGTCAAATTCTATTGTGGGTGAAAAAAAATCAAAATGGCGGAAAAACAAGATGGCCGCCATACAAAAAAATATTTTTCCAGAAAATGTCTCGGCGGTAAAAACAATGTATGGGGACGTAATCGGAAGATCATGTAGAGAATTTAAATACTGCTCAACCTTCAAAAACTGCTCCTCATCAGAGAGACACCCCACGGCCTGGCGAAACTATGGCAGCTGGAACGATAATTTTTTCACAAAACCTATTTAAATCTTGGTCAAATTCTATCGTGAGTGAAAAAAAATCAAAATGGCGGAAAAACAAGATGGCCGCCATACAAAATTTTGTTTTCCCAGAAATTGTCACGGGGGTAAAAACTGTGTATGGGAATGTGATCGTAGTGTCTTGTCGAGTACGGAAAATGTTCTCAAGCTTCGAAAACTGCTCCGCATCAGGGAGACACCCTACGGCGTGGCAAATCTATCGCACCTGGAACTTTCTTGTTTTTACGAAACCTATTTAAATCTTAGTCAAATTTTATCGCCGGTGAAAAAAATCAAAATGGCAGAAAAACAAGATGGCCGCCATACAAACTTTTGTTTTCCCAGAAATTGTCACGGGGGTAAAAAACTGTGTATGGGAATGTGATCGGAGTGTCTTGTCGAGTACGGAAAATGTTCTCAATCTTCGAAAACTGCTCCGCATCAGGGAGACACCCTACGGCCTGGCAAATCTATCGCACCTGGAACTTTCTTGTTTTTACGAAACCTATTTAAATCTTAGTCAAATTTTATCTCCTGTGAAAAAAATCAAAATGGCAGAAAAACAAGATGGCCGCCATACAAAATTTTGTTTTTCTAGAAAATGTCTCGGGGGTAAAAACTGTGTATGGGGTTGTAATTGGAACGTCCTGTTGAGTATGGAAATACTGTTCGATCTTCAGAAACTGCTCCGCATCAGGGAGACACCCTACGGCCTGGCAAAACTATAAAACCTGGAGCATCTTTTTTTCGCATAACATATTTAAATCTTGGTCGAATCCAATCGCTGGTGATAAAAAATCAAAATGGCGGAAAAACAAGATGGCCGCCATACGAATTTTTCAATTTTCCTGAAAATGCCTCGGGGGTAAAAATGTTGTATAGAGGTGTAATCGGAACGTCATGTCGAGTATAAAAAATACTTCTCGATCTTTGAAATCTGCTCCGCATCAGGGAGACACCCTATGGCCTGGCTAAACTATCAAACATAGTACATTTTTTTTTCCACTATACCTACTTAATTCTTGGTCAAATTCAATCACCGTTGAAAAAAAATCAAAATGGCGGAAAAACAACATGGCAGCCATACAAAATTTTCGTTTTTCTAGAAAATGTCTCGGGGGTAAAAACTGTGTATGGGGTTGTAATTGGAACGTCCTGTTGAGTATGGAAATACTGTTCGATCTTCAGAAACTGCTCCGCATCAGGGAGACACCCTACGGCCTGGCAAAACTATAAAACCTGGAGCATCTTTTTTTCGCATAACATATTTAAATCTTGGTCGAATCCAATCGCTGGTGATAAAAAATCAAAATGGCGGAAAAACAAGATGGCCGCCATACGAATTTTTCAATTTTCCTGAAAATGCCTCGGGGGTAAAAATGTTGTATAGAGGTGTAATCGGAACGTCATGTCGAGTATAAAAAATACTTCTCGATCTTTGAAATCTGCTCCGCATCAGGGAGACACCCTATGGCCTGGCTAAACTATCAAACATAGTACATTTTTTTTTCCACTATACCTACTTAATTCTTGGTCAAATTCAATCACCGTTGAAAAAAAATCAAAATGGCGGAAAAACAACATGGCCGCCATACAAAATTTTCGTTTTTCCCGAAATTGCCTCGAAGGCAAAAATTATGTACAGGGATGTGATCGAAACGTCATGTAGAGTACGGGTATACTTCCAGGTTTTCGAGAACTGCTCCGCATCAGGGAGACACCCTAAGGCCTGGCAAACCTATCGCACCTGGAACTTTTTTGTTTTCATGAGACCTATTTAAATCTTGGTCAAATTTTATCGCCGGTGAAAAAAAAAGAAAATGGCCGAAAAACAAGATGGCCGCCATATAAATTTTTGTTTTTCCAGAAAATGTCTCGGGTGTAAAAATGATGTATAGGGGTGTGATCGGAACGTCATCTTGGAAAACTGCTTCGCATCAGGGAGAAACCCTACGGCCTGGCAAAACTATAGCACCTAGAACTTTTTTGATTTCACGAAAACAAGATGGCCGCCATACAAAGCTTCGAACTAATACAGGACACGCGAGCAGCTTGCTGCGAGCGAACCACGCGAAATCTAGTTACACTATATATAGCTACAAACCCATGTACTGACTGACTCACTGACATAATTGTTCTCCCAGAAGGAGCGTCGGGGGGTAAAAATAATGTATGAGAAAAGTGATCGGGACCTCCCGGTGAGTATGGGAAAACTTCCAGATCTTGGAAAACTGCTCCGCATCAGGGAGACTCCCTATGGCCTGGCGAAACTATCGCACCTGAAATGATTCTTTTTTCGCAAAACCTATTTAAATCTTGGTCAAATTTTATTGTGGATGAAAAAAAATCAAAATGGCGGAAAAACAAGATGGCCGCCATACAAAATTTTATTTTTCCAGAAAATGTCTCGGGGGTAAAAACTGTGAATGGGGGTGTAATCGGAACGTATTGTTGAGTATGGAAATACTTCTCGATCTTGAAAACCTGCTCCGCATCAGGGAGACACCCTACGGCCTGGTGAAACTATCGCACGTGGAACTTTTTAGTTTTCACGATACCTATTTAAATCTTGGTCAAATTTAGTTGCCGGTGAAAAAAAATCAAAATGGCGGAAAATCAAGATGGCCGCCATACAATTTTTTCGTTTTTCCTGTAAATGCCTCGTGGGTAAAAATTGTGTATGGGGTTGTAATCGGAACGTATTGTTGAGTATGAGAAAACTTCCAGATCTTGGAAAACTGCTCAGCGTCAGGGAGACACCCTATGGCCTGGCGCAACTATCGCACCTAGAACAATAATTTTTTCACGAAACCTATTTAAATCTTGGTCAAATTCTATTGTGGGTGAAAAAAAATCAAAATGGCGGAAAAACAAGATGGCCGCCATACAAATTTTTCGTTTTTCTGAAAATGCCTCGGGGGTAAAAATGATGTATAGACGTGTGATCGGATCGTCATGTTGAGTATTTCAATACTGCTCGATCTTGAAAAACTGCTCCGCATCAGGGAGACACCCTACGGCCTGGCGAAACTATTAAAAAATTTATATGACGGCCATCTTGTTTTCGGCCATTTTGTTTTTTTTTCACCGGCGATAAAATTTGACCAAGATTTAAATTGGTTTCGTGAAAACAAAAATATTCCAGCTGCGATAGTTTTGCCAGGCCATAGGGTGTCTCCCTGATGCGGAGCAGTTTTTGAAGATCGAGAAGTATTTCCACATTTTGTTTGACATTTCGATCACATTCCTATACAACATTTTTACCCCCGAGACATTTTCTAGAAAAACAAATTTTTGTATGGCGGCCATCTTGATTTTCCGCCATTTTGATTTTTTTTTCACAGGCAATTAAATTTAACCAAGATTTAAATAGGTTTCATGAAAACAGAAAAGTTCCAGGTGCGAGAGTTTTCCCTGGCCGTAGGGTGTCTCCCTGATGCGGAGCAGTTTTCCAAAATCTAGAAGTTTTCCCATACTCAACCGGAGGTCCCGATCACACCCCCCATACATCATTTTCACCCCCCGACGCTCCTTCTGGGAGAACAACCCTGACAGTGAGTCAGTCAGTGAGTCAGTCAGTCAGTCAGTGGGTTTGTAGCTATATATAGTATAACTAGATGTCGCGTGGTTCGCTCGCAGCAAGCTGCTCGCGTGTACTGTATTAGTTCCAAGCTTTGTATGGCGGCCATCTTGTTTTCCCGCCATTTTTTTACCGCGATAGAATTTGACCAAGACTTGAATAGGTCTCGTGAAATCAAAAAAGTTCTAGGTGCTATAGTTTTGCCAGGCTGTAGGGTGTCTCCCTGATGCGGAGCAGTTTTCCAAGATGACGTTCCGATCACACCCCTATACATCAATTTTACACCCGAGACATTTTCTGGAAAAACAAAATTTGGTATGGCGGCCATATTGTTTTTCCGCCATTTTGATTTTTTACCACCAGAGAATAGATTTGACCAAGATTTAAATAGGTTTTGTGAAAAAAGAATCGTTCCAGGTGCGATAGTATCGCCAGACCGTAGGGTGTCTCCCTGATGCGGAGCAGATTTCAAAGATCGAGAAGTACTTCCATACTCAACATGACATTCCGATTACAATTCCATACACAATTTTTACCCCCGAGGCATTTTCAGGAAAAACGAAAATTTTGTATGGCGGCCATCTTGATTTTCCGCCATTTTGATTTTTTTTCACCGGCGATAAAATTTGACCAAGATTTAAATAGGTTTCAAGAAAACAAAAATGTTGTAGGTGCGATAGTTTCGCCAGGCCGTAGGGTGCCTCCCTGATGCGGAGCAGATTTTCAAGATCGATCAGTATTTCCATACTCAACATGACCTTTCGATTACGCTCCCATACATTGTTTTTGCTCCCGAGACATTTTCTGAAAAAACAAAATTTAGTATGGCGGCCATCTTCTTTTTCGGCCATTTTGGTTTTTTTTCACCGGCGATAAAATTTGACCAAGATTTAAATAGGTTTCGTGAAATCAAAAATGTTCCAGGTGCGATAGTTTTGCCAGGCCGTAGGGTGTCTCCCTGATGCGGAGCAGATTTCAAAGATCGAGAAGTACTTCCATACTCAACATGACATTCCGATTACACCACCATACATTGTTTTCACCCCTAAGACATTTTTCTGAAAAAACAAAATTTTGTATGGCGGCCATCTTGTTTTTCCGCCATTTTGGTTTTTTTTCACCGGCGATAAAATTTGACTAAGATTTAAATACGTTGTGAGAAAAAATCATTGTTCTAGGTGCGATAGGTTAGCCAGGCCGTAGGGTGTCTCCCTGATGCGGAGCAGTTTCTGAAGATCAAGAAGTATTTCCATACTCAACAAGACGTTCCGATTACAACCCTATACACAGTTTTTACCCCCGAGACATTTTCTGGAAAAACGAAATTTTGTATGGCGGCCATCTTGTTTTTCCGCCATTTTGATTTTTTTTCACCGACAATAAAATTTGACCAAGATTTAAGAAGGTTTTGTGAAAAAAGAATCTTTCTAGGTACGATAGTTTTGCCAGGCCGTAGGGTGTCTCCCTGATGCGGAGCAGTTTTCCAAGATGACGTTCCGATCACACCCCAATACATCATTTTTACCTTTGAGACATTATCTGGAAAAACAAAAAATTTTATGGCGGCCATCTTGTTTTTTGGCCATTTTGTTTTTTTTTCACTGGCGATAAAATTTGACCAAGACTTTAATAGGCTTCGTGAAAACAAAAAAGTTCCAGGTGCGATAGTTTCGCCAGGCTGTAGGGTGTATCCTTGATGTGGAGCAGCTTTCGAAGATCGAAAAGTATTTCCATACTCAACATGATGTTTCGATCATATTCCTCATACATCATTTTTACCCCCGAGGCATTTTCGGGAAAAACGAAAATTTTGTATGGCGGCCATCTTGTTTTTCCGCCATTTTGGTTTTTTTTCACCGGCGATAAAATTTGACTAAGATTTAAATACGTTGTGAGAAAAAATCATTGTTCTAGGTGCGATAGGTTAGCCAGGCCGTAGGGTGTCTCCCTGATGCGGAGCAGTTTTTCAAGATCGAGCAGTATTGAAATACTCAACATGACGATCCGATCACATCCCTATACATCATTTTTACCCTCGAGGCATTTTCAGGAAAAACGAAAATTTTGTATGGCGGCCATCTTGTTTTACCGCCATTTTGGTTTTTTTTACAAGAGATTGAATTTGACCAAGATTTAAATAGATTTCGTGAAAACAAAAAAGTTCCAGGTGCGATAGGTTTGCCAGGCCGTAGGGTGTCTCCCTGATGCGGAGCAGTTTCTGAAGATGGAGAAGTATTTCCAAACTCACCAAGACGTTCCGATTACAACCCCATACACAGTTTTTACCAACGAAACATTTTCTGGAAAAACAAACTTTTGTATGGCGGCCATCTTGTTTTTCCGCCATTTTGATTTTTTTTCACCGACAATAGAATTTGACCAAGATTTAAATAGGTTTTGCGAAAAAAGAATCGTTCCAGGTATAATAGTTGCGCCAGACTGTAGGGTGTCTCCCTGATGCGGAGCAGTTTTCCAAGATGACGTTCCGATCACACCCCTATACATCATTTTTACACCCGAGACATTTAAAAAAAAAAAAAAAATTGTATGGCGGCCATCTTGTTTTTCCGCCATTTTGTTTTTTTTTCACCGGCGATAAAATTTGACCAAGATTTAAATAGGATTCGTGAAATCAAAAATGTTCCAGGTGCGATAGTTTTGCCAGGCCGTAGGGTGTCTCCCTGATGCGGAGCAGATTTCAAAGATCGAGAAGTACTTTCATACTCAACATGACATTCCGATTACACCCCCATACATTGTTTTTACCTCTAAGACATTTTTCTAAAAAAAACAAAATTTTGTATGGCGGCCATCTTGTTTTTCCGCCATTTTGGTTTTTTTTCACCGGCGATTGGATTTGACCAAGATTTAAATACGTTGTGCGAAAAAATTATTTTTCCAGGTGCGATAGGTTAGCCAGGCCGTAGGGTGTCTCCCTGATGCGGAGCAGATTTTCAAGATCGAGCAGTATTTCCGTACTCGACAAGACACTCCGATTACAATCCCATATACACTTTTTACCCCCGAGACATTTTCTGGAAAAACGAAATTTTGTATGGCGGCCATCTTGTTTTTCCGCCATTTTGTTTTTTTTTCACCGACAATAAAATTTGACCAAGATTTAAATAGGTTTTGCAAAAAAAAATTGATCCAGGTATAATAGTTGCGCCAGACTGTAGGGCGTGTTCCTGATGCGGAGCAGTTTTCCAAGATTTGGGATTTTTCCCATACTCACCCGGAGGTCCCGATCACACCCCCCATACATCATTTTGACCCCCCGACGCTCCTTCTGGGAGAACAATTATGTCAGTGAGTCAGTCAGTGGGTTTGCAGCTATATATATTATAATAACTAGATGTCGCGTGGTTCGCTCGCAGCAAGCTGCTCGCGTGTTTTGTTTTACCGCCATTTTTTTACCGCGATAGAATTTGACCAAGACTTGAATAGGTCTCGTGAAATCAAAAAAGTTCTAGGTGCTATAGTTTTGCCAGGCCGTAGGGTGACCCCTGATGCGGAGCAGTTTTCCAAGATGATGTTCCAATCACACCCCAATACATCATTTTTACCTCTGAGACATTTTCTGGAAAAACAAAAATTTGTATGGCGGCCATCTTGTTTTTCGGCCATTTTGTTTTTTTTTCACTGGCGATAAAATTTGACCAAGATTTAAATAGGTTTTGCAAAAAAAAATTGATCCAGGTATAATAGTTGCGCCAGACTGTAGGGTGTCTCCCTGATGCGGAGCAGTTTTCCAAGATGACGTTCCGATCACACCCCTATACATCATTTTTACACCCGAGGCATTTAAAAAAAAAAAAAAAATTGTATGGCGGCCATCTTGTTTTTCCGCCATTGTGTTTTTTTTTCACCGGCGATAAAATTTGACCAAGATTTAAATAGGATTCGTGAAATCAAAAATGTTCCAGGTGTGATAGTTTTGCCAGGCCGTAGGGTGTCTCCCTGATGCGGAGCAGATTTCAAAGATCGAGAAGTACTTTCATACTCAACATGACATTCCGATTACACCCCCATACATTGTTTTTACCTCTAAGACATTTTTCTAAAAAAAACAAAATTTTGTATGGCGGCCATCTTGTTTTTCCGCCATTTTGGTTTTTTTTCACCGGCGATTGGATTTGACCAAGATTTAAATACGTTGTGCGAAAAAATTATTTTTCCAGGTGCGATAGGTTAGCCAGGCCGTAGGGTGTCTCCCTGATGCGGAGCAGATTTTCAAGATCGAGCAGTATTTCCGTACTCGACAAGACACTCCGATTACAATCCCATATACACTTTTTACCCCCGAGACATTTTCTGGAAAAACGAAATTTTGTATGGCGGCCATCTTGTTTTTCCGCCATTTTGTTTTTTTTTCACCGACAATAAAATTTGACCAAGATTTAAATAGGTTTTGCAAAAAAAAATTGATCCAGGTATAATAGTTGCGCCAGACTGTAGGGCGTGTTCCTGATGCGGAGCAGTTTTCCAAGATTTGGGATTTTTCCCATACTCACCCGGAGGTCCCGATCACACCCTCCATACATCATTTTGACCCCCCCACGCTCCTTCTGGGAGAACAATTATGTCAGTGAGTCAGTCAGTGGGTTTGCAGCCATATATATTATAAAACTAGATTTCGCGTGGTTCGCTCGCAGCAAGCTGCTCGCGTGTCCTGTATTAGTTCGAAGCTTTGTATGGCGGCCATCTTGTTTTCCCGCCATTTTTTAACCGCGATAGAATTTGACCAAGACTTGAATAGGTCTCGTGAAACCAAAAAAGTTCTAGGTGCTATAGTTTTGCCAGGCCGTAGGGTGTCTCCCTGATGCGGAGCAGTTTTCCAAGATGACGTTCCGATCACACCCTTATACATATTTTTTGACCTTGAGGAATTTTCTAGAAAAACAAAATTTTGTATGGCGGCCATCTTGTTTTCCCGCCATTTTTTTACCGAGATAGAATTTGACCTAGACTTAAATAGGTCTCGTGAAATCAAAAAAGTTCTAGGCGCTATAGTTTTGCCAGGCCGTAGGGTGACCCCTGATGCGGAGCAGTTTTCCAAGATGACGTTCCGATCACACCCTAATACATAATTTTTACCTCGTGAGACATTTTCTGGAAAAACAAAAATTTGTATGGCGGCCATCTTGTTTTTCGGCCATTTTGTTTTTTTTTCACTGGCGATAAAATTTGACCAAGACTTTAATAGGCTCCGTGAAAACAAAAAAGTTCCATGTGCGATAGTTTCGCCAGGCTGTAGGGTGTCTCCCTGATGCGGAGCAGCTTTCGAAGATCGAAAAGTATTTCCATACTCAACATGATGTTTCGATCACATTCCTCATACATCATTTTTACCCCCGAGGCATTTTCGGGAAAAACGATAATTTTGTATGGCGGCCATCTTGTTTTTCCGCCATTTTGTTTTTTTTCAGCAGGGATTGGATTTGACCAAGATTTAAATATGTTTCGCGAAAGAAAAATTGCTCCAGGTTTTATAGTTTTGCCAGGCCGTAGGGTGTCTGCCTGATGCGGAGCAGTTTTTCAAGATCGAGAAGTATTTCCATACTCACCAAGACGTTCTGATTACAACCCCATACACAGTTTTTACCAACGAAACATTTTCTGGAAAAACGAAATTTTGTATGGCGGCCATCTTGTTTTTCCGCCATTTTGATTTTTGTTCACCGGCATTAAAATTTGACCAAGATTTAAATAGGTTTTGTGAAAAAAAAATTTATCCAGGTATAATAGTTGCGCCAGGCTGTAGGGTGTCTCCCTGATGCGGAGCAGCTTTCGAAGATCGAAAAGTATTTCCATACTCAACATGATGTTTTGATCACATTCCTCATACATAATTTTTCCCACCGAGACATTTTCTGAAAAAACAAAATTTTGTATGGCGGCCATCTTGTTTTTCCGCCATTTTGTTTTTTTTTCACTCACGATTGAATTTGACTAAGATTTAAATAGGTTCTATGAAAAAATAATCGTTCCAGGTGCGATAGTTTCGCCAGGCCGTAGGGTGTCTCCCTGATGCGGAGCAGTTTTCGAAGATTGAGAACATTTTCCGAACTCGACAAGCCACTCTGATTACATTCCCATACACAGTTTTTACCCCCGAGACATTTTCTGGAAAAACAATTTTTTGTATGGCGGCCATCTTGTTTTTCCGCCATTTTGATTTTTTTTCACCCACAATAGAATTTGACCAAGATTTAAATAGGTTTCGTGAAAAAAGAATCGTTCCAGGTGCGATAGTTTCGCCAGGCCGTACGGTGCCGCTCTGATGCGGAGCAGTTTTCAAAGATCGAGAAGTATTTCCATACTCTTCATGACGTTCCGATCAAAACCCTCATACATAATTTTTATCCCAGAGGCATTTTCAGGAAAAACTAAAAATTTGTATGGCGGCCATCTTGTTTTTCCGCCATTTTGATTTTTTTTCACCCACAATAGAATTTGACCAAGATTTAAATAGGTTTCGTGAAAAAATTATTGTTCTAGGTGCGATAGTTGCGCCAGGCCATAGGGTGTCTCCCTGACGCTGAGCAGTTTTCCAAGATCTGGAAGTTTTCTCATACTCAACAATACGTTCCGATTACAACCCCATACACAATTTTTACCCACGAGGCATTTACAGGAAAAACGAAAAAATTGTATGGCGGCCATCTTGATTTTCCGCCATTTTGATTTTTTTTCACCGGCAACTAAATTTGACCAAGATTTAAATAGGTATCGTGAAAACTAAAAAGTTCCACGTGCGATAGTTTCACCAGGCCGTAGGGTGTCTCCCTGATGCGGAGCAGGTTTTCAAGATCGAGAAGTATTTCCATACTCAACAATACGTTCCGATTACACCCCCATTCACAGTTTTTACCCCCGAGACATTTTCTGGAAAAATAAAATTTTGTATGGCGGCCATCTTGTTTTTCCGCCATTTTGATTTTTTTTCATCCACAATAAAATTTGACCAAGATTTAAATAGGTTTTGCGAAAAAAGAATCATTTCAGGTGCGATAGTTTCGCCAGGCCATAGGGAGTCTCCCTGATGCGGAGCAGTTTTCCAAGATCTGGAAGTTTTCCCATACTCACCGGGAGGTCCCGATCACTTTTCTCATACATTATTTTTACCCCCCGACGCTCCTTCTGGGAGAACAATTATGTCAGTGAGTCAGTCAGTACATGGGTTTGTAGCTATATATAGTGTAACTAGATAATAATAATAAATTGGAAGTGGAAAAGAAACGAATGACATGACATGACAGGAACAGGTTAGTTTTTTTTTTGTTTTGGTTTTCCCCGAAGGGTAAGGCAAAGGGAACTATGCCCATACAGCCATGTCTGACGTATTTTTTTCTTGATGATTAATGAATTGATGAAAGGTGATGATGATGAAACCTAAGCCCCCACCCTCGGAGTAGACTCCTACTCCGAACCCCAAACGAATTAACTCAAAAGTCCGCATAAACTTTTGAGTTATGAAGCGGCTTCCCGGCACGAAGCGAAAATAGGCAGATACACTTTGTTTATTGAATACTCCAATATAATAACACTCGCGAATGTCTTCCAACTAACCACAAAACACCACTTCGTATTAATTATTTAGATTACTCAATGAAGAAAGCAACTGTCCCGTTCCCGTTTCCCGCCGAAAAGCCGGAACAGGTTAGGTTATGGTCGCATTCAGAATCGAAAAAGATTCATTTCGACGTATAACCTTACCGATTCATAATGAGCGGGTTGTTCGATCATCTGGCAGCAGAAATACTGTTATTATAAAACGTTCGGGTGAACGTAATTTATGAACGCTTCTTTAACGAAGGGAGAGGGCAAGTGACACACCGTTTCACACACGAGCAAGAGCGGCAACGTCGCATTTTCAGCGAACTGACAACGTAGCTACGCACACTAATGGATATTCCGAAGCGTATGACACTGTAACCGTTCACTAATACATTAACAAATTTTAAACAAATATTGATCTCGTTTTTACGATGATTTAACAGTATTTTCTGTTGAAAAGCAATTTCACGCAAATATATACAAAAATAAATGCAAACGAAATAAGTTTCAATGTAAAATTAAGTGGCGTGTGCCCATATTTGAATAAATAAACTAGTATGGAAATCGAACCACCTTAATTACTATTACTTGTTAGATATATAAAAATCATTAAAACTGTAAGTGAATCTTTTACTAAAAGTTCAAAATTTCCTTTTTCTCATGTAGCACAAAAAACATTGGTCGTGGGTAATTTAATTTTTACATAATGGCAACACAGGGTGGGATGACGTCAGCTGGGCTAACCTTGAAATGTTAGCGGTCACTTTTGAGCATACCTGATTTTCTTTATACCATGATCTAAACAATTTCGTTCCATGACACTATATTTGAGGAAAATTATCATACCAAAGTGTAAGTTACTAGATCTCTAGTTTATTCGCTCAAAAATATAATAATAATAAATATATTTTTATTCCAATTTCTCTAGATTTATTTTAATTTTATTAAGTTGCGACTTGGATTCCTAATGATGTATATTGAAATTTTTTTTTTGTATATAAGATTACTTATTTTTGTTTAGATTTTTAAATTAATACGAACAACTGTTTTTATCTTCCGCTAGTCTGTATATTTGAAAATAGAAAACAAGAATTTGAAAATTGGAAAAAGAATTGAATTGGTATAGAATTATTTGCATTAAGTATTTAAAATTATTAAACGGATAATGTTGGGGACTCAAATATAACCTACTATATATTTTGATAGTTCTTAAACTAGTGCCGTCCTTAACTCAAAATGCGTGCAAGAAAGAGATAGAGCTAGTTTTAGTCCTGTGAAAATGATGTTAAAATTAAGTTGAAGATTGAAAGGATACCAATAGGTAACTACCGATTTCATTCGATTTGTTACAATCAAACGAGTATTGGTTCTTAGTCGTTTGACCTAAAAGTAACAGGTACATTTTTGCAATTCTACAAGTTTTTTACAGTAACTAGATATATTATTTAAAAACAAATCGTAGTGTTGACATCTGCTGTGATTTCTACTAACCTTACGCTAACTTGTAATTATATTACTAACCTAAGCTTAGCCTAGATAAATATCAAATTTGATTAAGATTAGATAATTCAATGCCGTTTATTTTTTTTATTGAATCCAAGCAATTCAATTTGGTTAAATTAAATTCAATTGAATTTTATTTGATTGTATTTTTCCCGCGACTATTTCTAAAATCGAATACTCACCATATTTACAAAAATATATCCTGTAAGTACTTCATTTAATTTTATGATTCCATTTTCAAATAAAACTACAATTTAACGTGATTCTTAAAAAAATATGTTGTAAACTATTTGTTAAAAATTATTGTTACATAATTTGTTAATTTTAAGTTTGTTATTTATATTTTCAATGCAGCTAAAAGGTTTACAAGAGAAACGATTTTTAAATTAAAGCATTTAATACGTAGAAATAAAAGTAATAAATAAAATATGCACTGTTTTGTTTGACACATAGTTTTAAGACCTAAGTATATGACTCATAGGATATTATATTATAATAGTATAAATATGTTATGACCAAAAATATGTATTGACTATTATGAAAACCCTACGAGTAGAAGTAAGAGCCAATTTGTAAAGAACATAATAAATTGTAACATGAAAAGGTTTTTATTTTATAATCTATTACATAAATACTTTATATACGTCGCACTGCTGGGCACAGGCCTCCCCTCAATCAACCGGGTGTGTATAGGGGTTGGCGGGGTATGGATAGGGAATATGGAGGTATGGTTTTAATATATCTATTTATTTATTTATAAAAAGGTACACCAACTGCTTATATAATAAAACATGAAATAAAATAAAAGTTACATCAGGACTGTTATACATATAATAATATGCCAGTATAGGTGCATACAACATTTGCAGTGTAAGACAACGTAATCGTGTAGGTAGATACCTAAATTATACAAATATAATTATACAGATATATAAACTTTATTTCTCGCAAATTCGTCGTAGAATCCGTGCAAATTAATTATCAGTACTAGAGATGCAACATCGGCATAAGTGTTGTGCCGTTCTCAGGAACGTTCCCAAACTGGAGTGTTCCCGTTGTAAAAATTCTTTAACAGTAAGGACACTGACAGCCGACGGCTATTTTCTAAACATCACCATTCGGAAGTTTTTCAGAGATATACCTATTTTCTTGTTTTATACTTTTTTGAGTGTGTTTTTTCCGTAGTCGGGTTTTAGTTTTTAAATTTACATTGTTTATATATAAGTTTTGCACCTTTTTACGGCTCATCACTGATCGGCATCACGAACTCGTACATATATATTTTTTTTATATAATAAATAATATAATCTTCTTCTTATCGTGTGGGTTGTGAGGTGAATTACCAACCTCATCATTATAGTGTGCAAAGTTACAAAGTTTAAAACAAAAAGGAAATAAGTGTTAGAGAAAATGAACTACAATAGACAATTCCAAAAAATCCGTGCACTTGTGTGTGTGTGTTTGTGTGTGTGCCGGCGCGCGTGCGCGCGTGCATGCGTGCTTGTGTGTGTGTGTGTATGTGTAACCTATATAGCCGTCTTCTTCACATTAATCCCCTTCCGGATTTATACAAACGACACTTTCTTGCAAATCAAAATGTCTCGTATCAGTCTCTTCGAATTCCTCTTCAATTTCTGACTCGTCATCATTTTCAGGGATGATCTCCCGGACGAATAGTTTTGTCAAATCATTGCATTGTTTTTTATCGTCGTCTTCTTCAGAGTCGTCGAGTGTATGACTCATTTGCTCTAGTTCTTCATCAATACATTCTTCAATTTCTTCTTCGATTCGATCTTCTTCGGTTTCCATCACCACGTCGTTGTCCATGTCGTGGATCGAGTAAGGCTTTAGTTTCGGCAGCGCCAGGAGTGAACCGGCCAGAGATGCAGAGGATATGGAACCTGTAGAAAGAAGTAAGATTGGACTTTTTCTTGAGGATTTAAAATGTTTTTGTGTGTGACCAGGATCCAGCCTGGTCTTAAGCAGCGATGTGGTCGAAAGTGGAGCGCGCAAACCCAAATAGTGCCTGTTCTCTCTTACCTTGAAAATCCCCAAATTATATATATCGGGAATAATGACGCAGGAGGTGAAATCTACGTCATTCTTACTACTTATCCTCTTCAATCAATCAGTAATTCTTGTTCTATCGTGTGGGTTAAAGTTTAAAATATTTAAATACTTACTAACTCGTTGATGAGTTATGTAAACTTCCGTTTTCTGAAAAATAAAAGTTTATTTGTTTAAATTATTTATTTAATGGTTTTCTTCTGACTACTTTTGCCTTTTGCCTATTGGCGTGTATTTAATATATATTTTTTTATTATTAATTTTGTATTTTCTTGTATTTGTGTTAAATAGGTACACAAACTCAAATTTAAAGTCAAAAATATCTTTATTCAGTAGGTAACATATTTACACTTTGAATAGTCATAATTTTACATAAGGAACGTCTCATCCACCTAAAACTACTGCAGCTTCTCACAATCAGTACAGCCGGGGAAAATACGCTGCAAGAAAAACCTGCACAGGGCCCTAGACGTTCTTTAACAATTTAGTAATTTGGCTGTCTAATATCAGTTTCCAGAGAACTAATCATATGCATTCATATCTTCTAGATAATCACTACTTACTCTTATAATAACCTTTAAGTTTCTGTTTAGTAATTAAACAGTCTTAAAATTGTTCAAAGGTAAATTCTGAATGTCACTGGTAAACTCCAATCCTTTTGTTCATTTTTTATCATCCAAAACAATAATTTAATTACTAAGAAATAAGAGAACGAAATAGTGAAACGAGTGAGTGTGTGCGAGTGAGTGAGAGTGTGTGAGTGGGTGAGTGAGTGAGTGTGTTTAAGAGTGTAACGGAAGTCGCCACGCATCTAATAGTGAATGAAACGGCTTAATTGTTTTTAACAGACTTTAAAAAGGAGGAGGCAACCTGTCGAAAATACGGCATCACAATGCCTAAAAAAACTCTTTTCGTATTTTATACTTACATACATAACATGAACAGGATATATACGTCCCATTGCTGGGCATAGGCCACCCCTCAATCAACCAGAGGGTGTAAGGAGCATACTCCACCACGATGTGCCACTGCGGATTGGTGGAGGATTTTATAGGTACTTACATCACTAATATTGTCGGAATCCGTAAGAACAGCTGCTTCTCCCTTCAGACGTGGTTCCTTAAACAATATAATTTAATTATCATATGTCCGGCCAAGTAGCTAATGACATTTGCAGAAAATCTACAATCATCATTATCAGCCGTACGACGCCCACTGCTCGGCATAGGTCTCCCCCAAGGATCTCCACGACGATTGGTCATGTGCTGCCCGCATCCAGCGGCTTCCCGCGACCTTCACCAGATCGTCGGTCCACCTTGTAGCGGGCCTACTCACCAAATCTACAATATGTCACGTAAAAAAAAATCAGCATGTAAGAAAGGATAAAGGATTGGTGATTCTGGGGTCAAGTCACATAAACTCTTTATTTTTCACTTTCCTTCCACCGACTGTAATTGGAATACCATTGTATTGAAGTCTATAAATTATGTAATACAAACTGGATTTAAAAAAAAAGAAAAGAAAGGAAAACATGAAACAGTAGGACTAGGGCCCTGTGCTGGGAGGTTTTCTGGCCACGTCTTTCCCTCAGCGTTACAGATTCCGATGTGGTAGTTGATTTACAGCTAGTTACATAATATGTAATTTAATTTTTTGACGTTCAAAAAGCGCTAACTTTGTAAGCCAATTTTGAAAAATAAATATTTATGATTTTTTTTTTTAATTTGGGGCGATGGACGTCACCATCTAGCGAATCTGATTTGCACCTTTTGCTATTGTCAATAAGACACAAAATATTTTAGCAAAAAAAAATGCAGATACGCCAGTTTGAAAAATCAGCCACGTTATGTGCTGTTCCCGGGAATATCTACAATCTGGAAATGTTTCAGTTATAAAAACTCTTTCATAGTAAGAACACTGGCTGCTTTTCTTTTTCAAATTGTTCTTTCTTGTACGGTCACGAGCATTAATATGTATACACTTTGGTACCATGTCACATTAACTTTTTTGACAAATTGACCTGTAAGTCTCACTAAATGTCAAATATTTTAGTGCGACAGAGTCCTAAAGTGGGTACTTCATATTGCTCATGACTGCACTCTGGTCTTATCTGCCTAAAGGTTAGGTAATAAAGTTTTTGTTATTGTGTAAGTTTAGCGACTTTTTACTATCGAGAACGTTCTAAAAGTGGAAACACTTCTTGGAACGCCACACGATGGAATGGGTCTTCTTCAAATTCAAATTCAAAAATATCTTTATTCAGTAGGTAACTTCGAATCGTCAATTTTTTCATGTAACGATCTTACTTACATGCTGTGGTAGCCCAGTTGGCAGGACGCTTGCCTCTCACTTTGAGGTCGCAGGTTCGAATCCAGCACAGGCGTAAACCAATGATCGTCGAATTTGTTTTCGAATTCACGTTTGAATCATAAATGATTATCACGTGCTCAGCGGTGAAGGAAACTACCGTGAGGAAACCCACATTCCCGAGAAATGCATTTTCGGAGGTAAATATGTGACCTAACCTGTATTGGGATGGTTTTTCCTTTGCGGGTTGGAAAGTCAGATAGGCAGTAGCTTCTGTAAAATATGGGACTTGTCAAATTTTCCGGTTAGGTAAGCGGACCCACTTGCGTCAGACAGAGTACTGCGGGGCGGAAGGCAAGAGGGAAACCACTGCCCTATTTTTCCCTAAAACAGTAGCATTAATGCTATACCGACAAGAGCGTGGCTCTTAAATTGATGATGAAGGGGACCCTGTGAAAAACGGGATAACGCTAGGGAGATGTTGATGCTCTTACTTACCTCTGTTGCCTTTTGTATATCTTTGTCGATTTCGTCGTAATGGAGTTCTGCTGCGTCTGCGCGGTCGAGGACGTCATCAGCGTATGTCCACTGGTTGTTTGTTTGTTTGGCTAGCTCGCGTCTTACACCGTAAGCTCGATAGGCTGCCTGTTGACATAAAACATAACACAGCATCGCGCATTGCACCCCAAAGGGGTAGGTAGGTTTATATTGTAGGTATACACACCCACTCCTCGCCAGCTATGTTTAAATCTCATGTAGGGTAAGCCTATTGCCATTAACAGGGCACAAAGTCAAAAGCAAAGTATTTATTGCAAACCATAATGGTAAAAAGTTGGTATAAAATTGATACACATATAGACTCGTGAGGGTATAGCAAAAAAACAACAAAAAGTAAAATAAAAATCTCTTAACGACATTTTATTATTCAAAAATAAAAATAATAATAATGAGTAGTAAAACAAAAAAGAATCAAAAAAACTATAATATTTATGGTTTAGTTTAAGTGTTAATTCTACATAATTTATTTTATTTTGAGTTTTGTTTATTTGTTTTAGTTTATTTAATTTTATTAAAAAATAATAATAATAAAATCTTTATTTTGCGTTGAAACACTATTTCTTTTTGTTTTGTTTCATATTTTTGTTCTGTAACTGTTTTGTTTATGGTGTAAATAAAGAATGTAAATAAAAACTATATTATAACATCAATAGTAAGGCATAGAATAAGGAATAATACTACTTAAAGGTAGACAGTTTATTTATAATGTAATAATGTGAGAAAAACTCTTGCAGTGTGTAAAAACTTTTCCAACTAAGAATTTTCAAATCCTATGATATCAATTATCTATGTTCCAAACGTAAATAAAGTCGAATATCGAATTGAGTGTTTTCGAACCTGAGCCGGAATTTGAACCAAAAAAAAAAAGAAAAAATATACGGCCGAATTGAACTTGCTCCTTTTTTGAAGTCGGTAAAAACACATAAATAGCCCATATAGGTTCCACTGCTGGGCACAGGCCTCCCCTCAATCAACCGGAGAGGGTATGGAGCATACTCCACCACGCTTGTCTAGTTCGAGTTGTAAGAGGTGTTAGGGGTATCAGCCCGGGACCAATGGCATAACGTGCCTTCCGAAGCACGAAATTCTCTTACTTTTTCTCATAAATCATCATAATCCATCTTAAGACATCGTCAACAGTGGCTGCAAGTTGTCTTTGATTACTTGTGGCTCTGCCCACCCCATTAGGGATTGCAGACGTGAGTTTATGTATGTATGGTACCTGTATTCTGATAGCCATGCGATGGTACTGATCCTCGGTAGGGTGAGTCTTGCGGTACAGGTCCATGGTGTGGCGGACTGCTTTTGAAACTTCGTCTAAATCTGCGTCTGGTGTTGACTGCAATATTGGACAAATAAATATGCAATAGGCTAGCTACCACCTCGTGTCTTATAGGGAAGTCAAGGAATTGGCCTTTGATAGACTGGAATGGAAAAAAGCTCTTAAATTGATGATGAGGCTTGTTTCCAACTCGTCAAATCGGGGTGCTTAAAAAGGCCACATCAAAGCAATTCATCTAAAAAAGCAATATTGCTATTTGACATTTGTGTGCATTGCGCACTTACTGTTGACGACAGGTCGACATGGCAATCGGGGCATAAGGTGAGCCGCGGAGGCGGGGTCGCCCCGCACACCCGCACAGTCCCCGCGGCGTCTTAGTCTTAGTGTCGCACGAGTCCGTATCGACCGCGTTTATCGGTTATAATCTCGCTCACATAATTTATTACTATTGTGTTTTAAAAATGGCTACGGTTGCATCTTCGTCGCGTGTTCAAGCAAAAAAACCAATAATTCACTCTCAAGCTCGAGAACTAGCTAGAAAAGTGTTAGAAAATTGTGACATTGAACGGAAAAATAATTGTTTTTGTAGCGATACGTTAGATGATTCAGATGAATAAATATTAACTTAAATGAAAACGTGGTATTATTTTATTCACATTTTGTTACATACATAATAAAAATATATTGAAAACGTCACGTCACTAGAGAATTGCCATGTCGACCTGTCGTCTACATTACTTTATAATGCGAAAATGTCAAATTGCAATATTGCTTTCTTAGATGAATTGCTTCGATGTGGTTTTTTTAACTCCTCAGCTCAGTATAATTATCGATTATATTTTATATTTCAATCTTCTTCTTCTATCGTGTGGATTAGCAACCCCATCAATCCTGGTGTCAGGGTTATTACTGAGCCGCCATAGGCCCCTGACATGACTCATGTAACGACTACATACTTACATCAGTAAGTAAAAACCGGGACCAACGGCTTAACGTGCCTTCCGAAGAACGGATCATCTTATTTTCGGACAATCAGGTGATCAGCCTGTAATATCCTAACCAAATTAGGGATCACAAAGTGATTTTTGTGATTTTTCCCCACCGGGATTCGAACCCGGGACCTCCGGATCGTGAGCACAACGCTCAACTTCTGGACCACGGAGGCCGTATATTTCAATAAGGTAACATTTTACAATCGTTTCAATGCGCGGTAAGTATTAGATCTGTCAAAGTACGTAAGCTAGTGTTGTGACTTCATTAGCATAGTGACGTATTGGTCGATATTAGGTCGACGATTCTTTTCTATCTAACAGCGGGCTTAGCACCGTAAGCGCGCGACTCTTTCTCGCCTTGACATACGTCACCCATCACCCTCTCACAGAACTGCACAGAAAGAGACAGACGATCTCTGTCGCGGCGAGAAAGAGTCGCGTGCTAGGCCCGCAGTATTTACTTAGATAATGCTTGATGTACAAGTATTTGAGGGCGGAAAGTGAAAGTTTTATTAATACTTACATTAAAAATACCTGTCTGGTGTGTGTAATGACGCAGGAAAGTCTTGCGAACTGCCTCTTGTATCTTAGACATCTGTTCCACTGGAATTGATGTTCTCAGTAGCAGCTTTTGTAAAAGATTTCCTTCTTCAACTGAAAAGTGCGCAAGATTAATAACCACTGCTTTTTTGACGTGACTTATTGTAGATTTGCCACAAATGGCATTAACTACTTGGTCGGACAAATGTGGAGCTTTGAAAGTTGTCTCCCGGTACAAAATTTAAGAATACAGGCCTGATGGTGCCCCGTTGGGCGCGAACCTCGTCTCAGGGCGTGTCTGAGAGGATAATATTTGAAAGATTTAATCGACCCTTCTTCTTCTATCGTGTGGGTTGTGAGGTGAATTACCAACCTCATCAACCGTGGTGTCAGGGTTATTATTAAGCTGCCAAAGGCCCTTGACATGGCTCATGTAACGACTACTTACTTAGGGTGGTATTAATAAACTAATCTCAGCTTCGAGACTGCCCTCAAGATCATGTCAATGTGACAGTTCTTATATAAAAACGGGGACTTGAGCATGATCTTGAGGACAGTCTCAGCTGAGATTAGTTTATTAATACCACCCTTACATCGGTAAGGAAGCACGGATCATCTTACTTTTGGACAATCAGGATTTCGACTCTAGTGGGTCGATATTTAACAATCACCTTCAATAAAAGATTAACAAAACACAGTCACGTACAGATCTTTCCCTCATCAGCTGCATCAAGATGTTTGTTAACAAGTTTGGTCACGATGGCGACATCCTCCACACTCAGCCCCAAATATTTGAGCTCGTCTTCCAACCCTGTAGCGCAGAGGTACTTGCAGACGTCACGGCATAACCTGCTGGCGATGCTAAGGTTTTCTCTAGTTACCAGCAGCGTTGATAGATAGTCTGCTATGAATCCTAGCAGGTCTTTTGGTTGTGCTCTGAGAACCTGTTGTGGGAGGAAATAGACTTAGAAGCCAAGTTTTTGTTTTTTTAATTGATTTTGATGAAAAATCGGCTACAGCTAGGCTATGATATTTGCTGAGCTGCAGTCGTTTCGGCATTGTTTATAATTCAATTGTTAATTTTTACCACTAAGCAATTTGTAATTATGTATTTTTGCCGAATAAATATTTTTCTTTTTCTTTCACAAATCAAAATCGAATTTTTGATAAATCGAAATTTCCAATCGACGTTCTCCAAACACACGATAGATGGCGTTGTTCACTTTTAACGTGATAATTGCCTATTTTCTCATTGCTGGGGGTACATAATTATTCAAAAATGTAATGTAATGGCATAAGCATATATAAAACTAATTGTTGCTTGATATTTCCGCTTGGCGTTCCCCAAAAACACGATAGATGGCGTTGTTAAGGCTTCTAATTTCATGGATAACACACAAATATGCATCATTTATTTTTGTTTTTGGGTATAAATGATAACCTTTGTTATTTGTTACACAGGCAAAACACAAATCTTCCACTCGTTATTATTCTGATCATAATAAAGAAAAGCAATATAGGCAATGTCTGATCCAAATATTAAGCAATAATTATTTTTATAATATGCCTCTTCAATCTAGCATGTATGCATACCTTAGTAAATATAAAGTTTAGTTATGGCTGTATTTTGAAAAATGGGAGTTAGCGGGAAAAAAATTGTATGAAAAAATCTAAACTGCATAAGTTAGATGCTTGAAATTTGATATGCACTCCCACACACACAAAGATCTCTCTTTTATAACACGCCACGCGGACGAAGTCGCGGGCAAAAACTAGTATATTATATATTTCTTAATAAGTATGTACCCGAGCAATGAGAAAATATGCAATTATCACGATAAATCTGCACAACGCCATCTATGTTGTGTTTGGGGAACGTAGCGTGGAAAGTCCCTTTGCTTAATATCACATGATTTGATGATTATGCTTTGAGTGCATTCTTTGATTTTTCTGGTTTCTAGAAAAGATGTGTTTATAAGCTCAGCGTTCAGCTGCTTGTCTTCCCGGGCATGTCGTAAAAACCGACAGAGGGATTGTGTCCTCTAACATGATGGACTAATGTTATGGGCGATAGGCTGATCCCTTATCACCATAAGGTTTATCCATATAAACCTATAAGGTTTATCCATAAGGTCCAGCTTACGACATCGTATCAACAGTGGCTGCAAGTTGTCTTTGATTTCTTGTGGCTCTGCCCACCCCATTAGGGATTACGGGCGTGAGTTTATGTATGTATGTATGTATGTATGTGTTTATTAACATTATGTGTTTATTAACATTTTTATACGAAGAAACTGAATATTTATTAAATTATTATGTCATCATCATCACCAGCCCATTAACGTCCCCACTGCTGGTGCACGGGCCTTCCCTATGGATGGATAGGGAGATCGGGCCTTAAACCACCACGCGGACCCAGTGCGGATTGGTGGTTATTAACGACTGCTAATGCAGCCGAGACCAACGGCTTAACGTGCCTTCCGAAGCACGGAGGAGCTCGAGAAAAAACCTTTGTTTTTTGTGGTCACCCATCCTACGCTGCCGGCGTTTACCGCTGCGCCGCCGAGCTCCTCAAGTAATAATATGATATTTAAATACCTCTCTTGATATATCACTCATCAAATCCTTCAGACCCTCCGGCAAGGCAATTCTACAGTTGTCATAAATTTGTATTTTCAATAAGTCCTCCATTGTATTTGCAGTAAGTATTTATTAATATCCTAATAACGTTACACAATTTTATAATATTTGTCAAAAAAATAGATTAGGTCAGATAAATCTAGTAGGCAACAACAGTAAAAACAATTAAAACAAATAACTACTATATAACGAATAAATTATCTAGGCCTAAATAACGAAACGAAACTTTTCATTAAATTTGTGATCCTATGAATGGAAATTACAAGTAATATGTGCATATTTTCAGTTACATTCAACACATTTGTGAAGGTGACCAAAAATACTAGTTATAAAACAAAAATATTATAAACCTATGACGATAAATTTATATTCTTAGTCTAGCCAGCACTCGTAGCATATATAACTCATATCGCACATGGTGCGACAAATGAGCCAATAGATTTTAAAGGATTTTGTTTTAACATTCACCAGTGAGTAGGGAAACTCACAAAGAGAAAATTGAATCGACTAGCTAGTCTGATTCGGACAGGATTTGAACCCGCAGCTCTTGTTAAGCCGATACGTGTTAACCAGTATTACACCACTGGGTCCTCATCCTATACGTGCGAATATTACGATCTGTATATATCATCATAGATTTTATAACAAAAGAGAACTGGTTCATTTATTGCATCGCGTGCGATAGCAGTATGTTGCGGGGGTAGGTTGCTAGCTCATTCTCCCTCTTCTTCAGTAGATGCTCCACCAGTGCCAGTTTCCCCACCAGTGTCTGCTGTGTCAGGAGCGGTAGTGTCCTCAACATCAGTGGAGCGAGCTGTGTCTGGTGCCGAAGACGGCACGGATGCTGCTGGTGCACTGTCATCGTCCACTGTAATATCTACGACAAAAGGAAAACAATCATCTTTTCTGATATATGCAAAAAATTCGTTCAGATGAAGGCAGCGCCCACCTTAGACCTGCCAGGTAGTTAATGTTAGCGGCAAACCTACAATAAGTCCTACAGTAATTCAATCAGTCAATCTGCTTTTGCTTTCTACGAAATATTTAAAGAGGACACTGATGCTAAAGGGAACAATTCGACAAAGGTAAGTCAGCTGTGTATTATCATGATGTTATCATGATAGACCTTACAAAAACATTTTGAGTCTAAAGCCTAATGGATACAAGGCACCGCTAACATTAAGAAAACCGTTGTGAACGTTGATTTTCTTTTACCCGGAATGAAATTCGTTGAGGTTTTCAACGAGAAAATCACATTATAATGTGATTTTTAAAAAAAGCGCTTACGTGGTCTTCACTAAAAGGTGACGACTGGATCTCTGCTAAATACTTCCACAAATGAGTTCTTTAATAATTTATTTTAAGTAAAAATCACGAACACGGTTGGTTCGATCATTATAGACAGCCACCACCACCACTTTGGCCGAACAAAACAAAATCAGTGACGCGTGGGTATTTCATTCATCTTGCGATGGATCTGCTTCTGACTAGTCTATTTGAGAGTCAACCTTCTTTTAATCTTACCTTCAGGTACTTCAGCAGCTACCTCAGCGACCTCGGGAACCGCAGGCACCTCGGGGGGCACCTCAATAGCTTCTGCTACCTCAGCGACTGCCTCCTCCTTAGGCGTCTCAGCACCTGCCTGCGCTATCGAAGCTACAGCCTTTAACTCATCATTTATCTCCTTGTATTGCTGGAATAAAGAATAAGTAACTATTAGGTTTTCTTGTTGTTTTTCTTTTTGATTTTCGTTAATATAGGACCCTCAGGCGAGGTCGATGGTCGACTTTTTTTTTTGACATGACTTATTGTAGATTTGCCGCAGATGGCATTAACAACTTAGCCGGACAAGTGGGGAGCGCAGAAGGCTCTCATCCAGGAACAGGTTAGATCACATACCTACGAAACGCATACGTATCTCGAATCTCGAAAATGTGAGTTTCCTTACGATGGTTGACATCACACCAAAGAAGAACATTGGATACTAATGACTCAACACGGCCTTGTTTATCTGTTCCTTCTAATGCGTATCTGTACCCTATCTTATGCCTAGAGAAATGCAGATCATGAAGACTAAAAACCGCATGCAAATTCATTTCGTGGTTTCGTATATATTATTATATTAACCCGAATATACACGATATCTCTTTCATAGTGTGGCATCTCTCCTACATTTCAGTATACGATGATGTGATCCAGCGATTTCGGCTACGATGACCGCTTCAACTACCAACCATGTACGCAAGCATGGATTCTTTGTTTGAATTGGGAATTCCCAATGGGGTAAGCAGAGGCGTTTAGTATTACAGCCATTCCTCACCAGCTATGTCTAAGTCCCATGTAATAGGATGCGAGCCTATTGCCATTAATCTGGCACAAATCTTGGAAACCACGTAATAACAATTATCTATGATCCAAACATGAATTAAAACTCACAAAGTTCAATTCGGTGGTTTAAAACCTGAATTGGGGTTCGAATCCGTGACACTGAGATGAAAGTCATCCGTTCTCCAAACAGGGCTATCATGGATTTTATTAGTTCTAACCTACAACGGTACTCACAGGAACTCCGAACGAAATCCGGGTGGTTTGCTCATCTTTTGATGGCGGAAGCTCTTCGGTCGGTTGTGGGGACGGTGATGCTGTAACAGGGTTTAAATAGGTACATGTTATTACTGCCTTAACGGCCTCCGTGGTCCAGTGATTGAGCGTTAAGCTCACGATCCGGAAGTCCCGGGTTCGAGTCCCGGTGAGGAAATATTACAAATATTACTTTGCAATCTCTAGTTTGGTTAGGACATTACAGGCTGATCACCTGATTGTCCGAAAGTAAGATGATCCATGCTTCGGAAGGCACGATAAGCCGTTGGTCTCGGTTACTACTTACTGATGTAAGTAAGCAGTTGTTACATGAGTCATGCCAGGGGCCTTCGGCGGTTCAATAGTAACCCTGACACCAGGGTTGATGAGGTTGATAATCCACCTCACAACCCACACGAGAGAAGATAACTGCCCTCTACAGGGAGTTATAATACAGCGAACATTGTCAGCATAAACTGAATTTAGAAATGAGGGCGTTCGAGATTTTTTCTGACAGCAGATGACGCTTCGTAGACGTCAGGAGGGTCAAAAGGCCACATTGAAGTAATTTACTTAACGACTACTTACCAGCATGTTGAGAATCTTTATCTTTGACGTCATGAGAACTAAAGAGATGTGCGCTCATGCTCTTTGAAGACATCATCCTGCTCGTTTTCCTCTCGACGGTTGCCATTTCCAGCGGATCGCCTTCCCCTTCTTCATGATACATTATCACTTTGTTAGGGTCGTAACCTAAGTTCAGTGCCTTCTTTTCTTCATCTGCAAACATCTTGTCTACGTCATCTTGTTTCACTTTCACGTCCTGGAATATAAATATGCACGTAAGTACGAACAAGTTTTTCGTTACATAGGCCTTTGGTAGTTCAATAATAACCCTGACATCAGGCTTGCTGAGGTTGATCATCCACCTCTTAGTACATATAATAGCATGGATATAGTTTTTGGGTATCCATACATAAATACGTTACGATATGGCAAAGAGTGTATCGTGCCATGACATGCCGCGAGACACTGTCCATCATATCTATTTTAGGAATTATCAAAAGTGGGTGCAAATAGTCTTCTGTGGGGCCTGCAGTCGTCCAATGTTTATCTACGTAGATAACATTCGTTACGTCTTTCAATCAAGACCACATCAAGACGATATAATTCGCGCCGCGCGCGGTTTGCTGCGGTGTGCTGCGAGGGCTGGTAATTTGTATCTTTGCCCACTTAAGAATTCTGAGTGAACAGAAAAAGCCACACACGACAATTTTGTGTGTCGAGACATACAAAAATGCTGCCAAAAAGAGGTTTTAAAGTAAGACTCCTGCAAACTCACAACAACTCGTCCAAGATCCATTTCTCTAGCTTCGGCGATATCTGTTGGAGGACCAGGGACCTCCGACTTTGGAGCATGCTTCTTCTTCGGTTGCAAGTGCTTCAGCATCTTCTTGCGGACATAGTAGCCTTTGTAGGCTGCCTGTTAGGTAAAAAAAAATATGTAACTTTTGTTAAGTACTTCATCCTACCTATCTCCCTCGTCCTACGTTCCTCTTAAACCTAGCGGTTAGAATTTTTGTCTTCTGCCTGACAATATTTAAAATTTTGGGATCTGTCCCAGTTTAGTTATTGGAATATGTTACCTAATGTCGATTGTTGATTCGGACATATACAGTGGAGGAAGGATAATATATTATGATTACGAAAGCAGTATATAAAGCGACAGTTGGCTACACAAAACACATATTTAGAATGTAGAGTAGGTACCGGACACTGTCTGGGTCTAAAAAAAATATTATTTATTTAAAGTAAATAGCTGATTCGTCATAATATCCATAAGGAAAACAAAATTATTTACATTCCTTAACACCATAATCATCGATCTAAGATTAAACAAAGAATGAATAAGCTTTGCCTGGATTCTTTGGGTAGCTCTTGTCAGTTCACTGTATGAGGGTTTGGTTCTCTTGTAAATCTCCAAGGTGTGTTGGGCGGCAATCTCCCACGGCTGATCAGGTTGTACCTTCAGATTCTGAAATTATTTTGACACATCCAATAAGTGGTGGAATGGTCTTGTGAAACTTTACATACCTATCAAAATGGAACACTGGAATTGATGGGTACTTCATCTTCGGTTTTTTTCTACTCAAGTTGTCACTAGTGATAATGTCCTGAGCCGAGGTTCGCGCCCAACTGGGCACCCTCAGGCCTGTTGTCTTAAACGTTGTATCGGGTGAGGCCTTCAGCGCTCCCCATTTGACCGGCCAAGTAGTTAATGCCATCTGAGGCAAATCTACAATAAGTCCGTCAAAAAAAAAAAAGGTGATAATGCAGTTCTCATCATCTTTCTGCCCTTATCCCACTCTAAGTGGGGTTGGCACAATGTGTATTCTTCCACTTACAGATTCCATCCACATAAATAAAAGTAAGTGCGCCAAATGTCAAATTGCAATATCATTTTGTAGATGAATTGCTTCGATGTGGCCTTTTTAATCTCCAGTTGTCATAAAGCTGGACTTGTTAAGCCTACAAGAAGTTAGAAGAATCAGCTTTGCGTATGTATGAGTACAAATTACCTGCTCCAGCAATTTCTTGCGGTACCAGTAATCGCGGTATGCGTTCCTGGTGACCTCGCACACCTGAGCCGTCAGTTCTTCATCTAATGCGCTTCTCTTCAGCACCTTCTTCAGGATCTCTTCTTCTCTTATCTTCTCTGAAAATAATTATTCACATACATAAACAGCCTGTTTACGTTCCACTGCCGGGCCTCCCCTCAATCAACCGGAAGGGCATACAAATCGAGTTAAAGAACATGATTCAAGTTTGGTTAGGAAAATGAAGAGTACCTTTATTTCAGAGGTTAATTTAGTTCATCTAGCGATGACATCTCTGGCTAGTCCAATTGGGAATATTTTAATCTTTTTCCTTTCGTGTGAATTACCAACTCATCAACCCAGATGTCAGGGTTACTATTGAACCGCCAAAGGTCCCTGACATGACTCATGTAACGACTACTTACTTACATCAGTAATTAGTAACCGGGACCAACGGCTTAATGTGCCTTCCGAACAGATCATCTAATACAGATCTTAATATTTTAGTGAGTTAATGTTAATTACAGTTCCGCAGTGGAGCAGCATGGTGGAGTATGCTCCATACCCACTCCGGTTGATTGAGGGGAGGCCTGTGCCCAGCAGTGGGACGTATATAGGCTGTTTATGTTTTGTTTTTTATGTTAATTTGGATTCGTCCTTTCTGTGTATCTTTAATCTTCTTTACTGTTTCTTTGCTGTTGTGTGTTTGTGTGTTCTTTGCTGTGTGTTGTTGTTGTGTTTGTGTGTTGTGTTGTGTTTACTGTTGCTTTCTTGTTTACTGTTAAAGAAGATTATCATATTACCTCTCCCTTCTACAGCAATGACGCTCTCAATCTCCTCCTTGATGACTTGGGCGAGCATTTCAGCTTCAGTCTTGACCATGCCCAGCTGGATCAGATGTTCGGACACCGATGGCTTGCAGTCACATAGATCTTCCAGGATCTTGACAGCCAAGATTCCATGCTCCCTCGTGACAAGAAGTACGGATAGATAGTTCGCTATGAAGTCAAATATTTTTCTCGGTTGTTCTCTTAACACCTGAAAGCGATTATACACCTAAATTCTATTTGATCTATGTACAAATATTAACGCATATTTATGGAACACGCCGTTCGTGCCTCACCCAGCAGAGTCCACATAACACCAGCATCGTGGTTCACGCGCGACTTGTACTGAGTGAGGCCCTTTTATCTCAGGACGTCCACCACCACCTTATGATCATTTTAATGAACATCATCCTATGCTTTTTGTAATTCTTTTGTGATTTTTTTTAAGTGATGTTATTGTCTTGTCTTTGTGTGTGGCGTCCTTTTATAATAAACAAATTCTATTCTATATTCTTCTATCGTGTGGGTTGTGAGGTGGAGTACCAATCTCGTCAACCGTGGTATCAGGGTTACTATTGAGCCGTCAAACGCCCCTGAATGGCTCATGTAACGACTACTTACTTACATCAGTAAGTAGTAACCGCGGGACTAACGGCTTAATGTGCGGCTGCGCATGCGTGTTTTATTCTATTATCATTTTGAATCTGGAGACATATCAGTAACTTATAAAAGCACACATTCACACATACACATTGACGTGCCTTCAGAAGCACGGATCATCTTACTATTTGCCGTCTGGGTAAATTTTCACTGAACCCTGGCCTCTTTTAGTGAACTGCGGCATCCATATACCTTGGTTTTCCAACTAAATATTTGTGTGTATATTTTAATGTTGTAAATGTAATATGTGTGTCGAAGGTTTTACCTGAATAAACTTTATTATTTACTTTCGGACAATCGGGTGGGCATTTTACAATGGTCGGTACATACTTAGATACATAAATAACACTGCTGGGCACAGGCCTCCCCTCAATCAATCGGAAGGGGTATGGAGCATACTCCACCACGCTGCTCCACGGCAACCATACCATGGTCCAGGTCATGGTATGGTGGTGGTGAGGTGGTCTGTACCCTGGTCGGTAGAAACTAATAAGTATTACTAAGCATATTAAGAGTATACAAACAAACAAACCTCTCTAGATATGTCTGCCATAAGTTCTCGAAGACCCTCAGGGATTGAGAACACGTTTGAACATCCGTGTTTTTGAAGCAACTCATTCATTTTGTAATATAACAATGATTTATAATAAATGTGGTGAAAGGGAAAGATAAACCTCAGTTTTGACAATGGCAGCAGACGTTCCCTCGATATTACAGTTGACAAATTATTCTTCTTTAATGAAGGCGCAAAGAAGATTCTGAATTAAGACTAGCCTTCGTGGTTAGCAGTTAGAGTGTTGGGCTCAGGAGCTGGAAGTCCGGTTTCGATTCCCGATTTGGACATTATCGAAAATCACTTTGTAAGACTGTCTTTTATTTCGGTAGGACATTGCATATTGAGTCACCTTATTGTTCGTAAAAATAAGATGATTATGTACTTCAGAAAGCGTGTTAACTAATGGGCTTTTTTTAACTACTTGGCCGGACAAATGGGGAGCGCTGAGGGCTCTCACCCGGGAACAGGTTAGATCACCTACGAAACGCATACGAATCTCGAATCTCGGGAATGTGGGTTTCCTTACGATGTTTTTCATATGAATTCTAAAACAAATCCGAAAATCAGTGGTACAGGTGTAGGCCCGTGCTAGGATTCGAAACTGTGACTTCACACAACCATGGTTACCACAGCTTCAAGAGTGTAATGTCAATAATCTTCTCCTATCGTGTGGGTTGTGAGGTGGAGTACCAACCTCATCAACCAAGTATCAAGGTTACTATTGAGCCGCCAAAGGCCCCTGACATGGTTCATGTAACGACTACATACTTACATCAGTAAGTAGTAACCGGGACCAACGGCTTAACGTGCCTTCCGAAGCACGGGTCATCTTACTTTCGGAAAATCAGGTGATCAACCTGTAATGTCCTAACCAAACTAGGGAGCACAGAGTATTTTTTGTGAAATGTCCCCAACGGGAATCGAACACAGGACCTCCAGATCGTGACCCCAATGCACAATCACTGGACCACGGAGGTCGTTAATAATGTTTGATATACTTACAAAAAACAAAAACTCGGGAATCCCTGAAGTGTAAGCTTATGTGTGACAATGATAATAAATATACGAGTAGATACATTGTCGCGCGCATTGATTCAACATGTGACTAATCACTCCGGCTTACTTTAAAATTAGGAAACATTAATTCAATTATCATTACTAAAAGTACGTGCTTTTATTTATTTCTTAATTTCCTTCTTTCTTTTTATTTTTTTATATTATGATGTCCAAGTACTAATTATAATTAAAAAATAATATTACTTGACGATTAACAGCTATAGGCTCGTCTCTTACATGGAACTTAAACATAGCTGGCGAGAAGTGATTATATTAATTAATTCTGCTATACATCTCTGCCTACTCCTTCGGGGATAATGGCGTGATACTGTGTTATGTCATTATTATATTGTTATAGTACGTAGGCGTTACATGAGTCATGTCAGGGGCCTATGGCGGCTTAATACTAACACCAGGGTTGATGAGGTTAGTAATCCACCACACGATAGAAGATGTTACAATATTACTTACTTGAGATGACTAAGAAGTAAGGGAAATACTTACTTATTTTCCAAGCTGTTTATTTTATCCCGGACAAAATTGATGTCATAGAAAAGAAGAAAAAAAAGGAGCAGAGAGTGTGTTAGAAGGGGAAGACCAAGAAGAGCTTAAATGGAAAAGATTAAAGAAAAGGTGAACGTCGTGTCGTATAAGGAAGCGAAAGAATTGGCATTTGATAGACAAGAGTGGAGAATGCTACACCGAACAAGAGCGTGGCTCGTAAATTAATGATGATGTGAGAAGGTGAGTTATACGATTTCCGATGTCTTTCTTTGATCCTAACTTTTACTCCAACGAACGAATAACCATTTAGGTACCTAGGTATCAGATTTTTGTTTCAATTTCCTTAAACGACTCGTCATAATTTTGGAATGTAAAGGAAAAGCAGAGAATAAAATGGGCAGAACTTGTAATGAATGTCAAAATTTTTGCTCAAAAGGTCATTCTTAAAGCCTCTCTAATCGACCTCTAAAGTCGACTAATTCTTTCAAATATTATCCTCTCAGACGACGCCTTGAGCTGAGGTTCGTAGATATTCCACAGCTTCCCGAACGCTGCCCATCCGAGTCGGATCCGACGAGAGTTATTAACAGTTAAGACTGTAGACATGCCGTAAGCGTGGCCAATTATTGGTCAGCAAAAATTTAGCTTCGATCGCCATCGACTCGCAAAGAAGAAGTTAAGACTAAATATAAACCAGATTTAAAATAATAACTCACGCTATAGAAGAAGTCGACGGATTTTAATGAAAATAATTACCATGTCTGAGAATAAAAACTAGAAATAGGTGGCAACACTGTTCATTGTTCCTAAATTTTGTCAGTTCTCCATACTGTCCAGCAAATCCGTGATAAATTGCTATGAAATGTGGAGCAACGTGAAGTGTATCCCTAATGAAGGATGAGTTACGAAAAAGAAAAGCAGCCATCATTTGGAAAATTTCCCATCTTTAGGGAATAATGTTATAACACTATGAGTTTGTTGTTAAACGCTGCTTGTCACCAACTGGGCACCCTCAGGCCTGTTGTCTTAAACGTTGTACCGGGTGAGAGCCCTCAGCGTTTCCCATTTGTCCTGCCAAGTAGCTAATGCCATTTGTGGCAAATATACAATGAATCACGTCCAAAAAAAATATCTACTGCACATTACGATCGATCTGTAATCATTCGAAGTACCAATCGACATAAAATGTTTTTTTTTATTAACCAATCAACTTTGAACTTTCACCTCTAATCGAGTTCTTTACAATCAAATGTTCTCATGGGTCTTGTAACAATGGTTAATTCTTACAAGGTTATTTTTCAAATTAACGAAGATGATGAAAATGAACCTTGTGTGGTTCAGATAAGAACGATAGATAGTTTCTTGACATAATGTGCGTAGTAAATAAAGAGGGTGAGCTGATAAATGTGATTGCGATTCATATGTCGCTGCACCGTCGAAGCGGACGGTCGTGTGTTAATAAAATTTAAAAAAAAACGGTATCTATACATAAATAAATAGTGAAGTGTGTGAAATTGATAAGGAAGGAATACATTTTATTGATAAATTAAGGATAAATGTTACAGTTCTATGTGAACGCTTGCGCATTGCAGTGTTGTACATTTCGATTTACCGTTTTTCGGATTCGAAAATATTTTATCAATGGATAAACTAGGATAAATGACATAAATCTTAAACTATAAACAAATAACTTTACTTTGACAAAATATTTATAAAAATATTAAGTACCGTCTTTTCTTTATTTTTATAAAAATAAACCTATTTTATTTATAACATTAACATTTATTGTTAAATAAATATTGACGACGGACTGGCTGATTATAACACCTAAACAGCGAAAGGAAATCCAGATAAGTTATATTTAGAACACGAAGCGATAGTCGCTTGTTTTTAATTTCAAAATGGACGCCACGACACCGGAAACTCCCGCTCTGGCCATGAACCCTACGACAGCAAAAGCCATAGCCATGTTGGCTTTAGGCCTTGGAAGTTTTGTGACTGGAATGCTCCCAGCATGCGTCTCAGAGGGGACTAGACAGAGACATCCTCTATTCATCTCCTCTCTTCTCTGCTTCGGCGCCGGCGTTCTTCTCTCTACTTCTCTAGTCCACATGCTTCCTGAAGCTAGAGAGAAGCTTCCAGAATATTCAGAACTTACGCTATGCCTTGGGTTCTTCATAGTCTACTTGGTTGACGAAATAGTTCATTTCTTCTATGGAGGGGGGGAAGGACATCACCATAATTCTAATGGACCTAGAAGGAACTATGGAAGCGTGGAAAGGACTAACTTAGTGGCTTCAAACTTGGATGTGAGGGAAGGAGAGAGGTGCTGTGGTGACGCAGACAACCCCAGAATGTGCCATGTCAGTCATACAGAGCCTTGCAACAAAAGCTCTTCAGGAATAATCGGGCTTTTGTGTGCCTTGTTCGTGCACAGTTATTTGGAAGGCCTCGCTATTGGTCTGCAAGAAAGCGCTTCCCAAGTAAGTTACCTTTTTAAATATTTACTCTCAAACTCAGAAACATAATGTATCCAGTGGGTAACATAGTTAAACTATGAATTATCAATATTAATCCAGAATTAAGTGCAAATGCTGTGCACATTTGTAAATTGGTCACTAGATCAAGTCATTAGATGTTTTAAAATTTATATGTAAGTAATGTGCTTGTATTGTTGATGGGCCTATAAAAAAATATTTTTTAATATAAGTACATAATATATTTTTATAGAACGTATCATGCGTTTAACTACAGTAGCTTCTCAACCAAAGAACTGCGAGAAACTTTTTCATGGGGATCGTGAGATGGGTTACCAAATCCAGCAACTCTGGTGTCAGGGTTATAATTGAGCCTCCAAAGGTCCCTGACATCTCATGTAGCCACCACGTACTTGCGTCAGAAGAAGCAACCGGGACCAATGGATTGACGTGCCTTCCGAAGCACGGATCAACTTACTTTCGTACAATCGGGTGATCGTCCTAAACAAATAATAGGTAGGTAATGTTCTAAACAATTCTGATCTTATTGTTCACGAAAAACTGTGATTATGTCCCCTCAGGGATTCGAACGTAAGTACCTTGGATCGTGTGCTTACCACTCAACCACTTGCCCACGGAGATATCTACTTATACTACAAGTACCTTTATACATACAGTTCATGTTTGTCCTACTACGTACTTAGTTCAGCATAGGATGGAAAGTTTTGTTAATGATAAATCGCGAACAGAATACCTCCTGTGTTACCTAAGTATAATAATGGGTTAGGGCCTGTTCACACTAGCGATTTCACGGCGAGGCGAGATCGCGCCGTTGTCACCGTCACGGGCTTTCTTCATTTACAAAATGTAAAAAAATAATCGCGGCGAAATTGCGGCGTGCTCGCTGCGAGCACACAGCGATATGGCGTGTGGTGGCGATGTGGCCGTGTGTACGTCGCGATCTCACGTGGCCGTGAAATCTCTGAAAAATCGTCGGACAAATCGCTAGTATGAACAGGCCCTTATATCATTTGATCAAGATATTTGTTCATATTATTTTATCACAGTTCGCGATCTATTAACATCATTAGATAGGAAATACCACCTTATTGTTACAAAGTATTCCAAATAAGGTTGAATACAAATTATATTTACGACAATGAGTAGTGATTTACATTATCAAGCGCATGACCTACATTGTGCGATTATAACGAGTTTTGATAATCAAATAAGGACTGATAAGAGTAACGAATTGTACTCAATGCGACACAGTCGTTATAAAACAATAGTGTTGGGAAAATAGGTAGATAGATTTGTCGATTCTTCTTCTTCTATCGTGTGGGTTGTGAGGTGAATTACCAACCCCATCAACCCTGGTGTCAGGGTTACTATTGAACCGCCAAAGGCCATGTAACAACTACTAACATTCATCAGTAAGTAGTAACCGGGACCAACGGCTTAACGTGTCTTCCGGAACACGGATCATCTTACTTTCGGACAATCGGGTAATCAGCCTGCAATGTCCTAACCAAACTAGGGATCACACAGTGATTTTTGTGATAATGTCCCCACCGGGATACGAGCCTGGGACCTCCGAATCGTGAGTCCAACGCTCAACCACTGGGCCACGGAGGCCCCTGATCATTAGTCATTACTTAACGTGCCGTCCGAAGTACATAATCGTCTTACTTTTACGGGCTATTAGGTGATTCAACCCGCAATGTTATACCAAAATAAAAGAATGTCTTAGAAAATGATTTTCGACATTGATCAAATCGGGTTGATGGGGTTGGTATTCCACCTCACAACCTACATGACAGAAGAAGATAATTTAAACACAGTTTATCGATAAAAATATCGTTGGTCTGGCAACGCTACAATACCTTATCAGTCACATGTCTGTTTATTGATAAGTTTATAGCAGGATACGATTGCATAGACAAAGTATTTATTTGTGTAATCAGCTGATAAAATATATATTAAAATAAATTACCTATACTTACTGCCGCCCGCGACTTCGTCTGCTTTTGACCGATATTTCGATATTTTTAACCGACTTCAAAAAAGAAGGGGGTTATTATCAATAACAAAAAATAATAATTATAAAATATAAAATAAAATTATGAAATAATAAAAATGAAATATAAGTATAGTATATAGTGTAGTGTAGTATATACATATATATATATACTTATATATATTGTTATAATAAAGAATTTTATTTATCTATCTATAGGTGGTGAGCCGTAGTTTTATTAAGTAGTAGGTTAGTTTCTTCATCACAAATAATTCTTCTCAATCACAAATAAAGCTTCTTTTCCCCGGCTGTACAGGTTGTGAGAAGCTGCAGTAGTTTTAGGCGGATGAGACGTTCGTTATGTAAAAATTGACGATTCAAAGTGTAACTATGTTACCTACTGAATAAAGACATTTTTGAATTTGAATTTACTCTTAATTGCTTAGTAATACTTATTAGTTTCTACCAACCATGGTAAAACGCCCACCCGAATGTCCGAAAGTAAATAATAAAGTTTATTCAGGTAAAACCTTCAACACACATATACATTTACAACATTAAAATATACACACATATATTTAGTTGTAAAACTTTAGAAAGATATTTTTGAATTTTGAATTTGAATTCCAGGTCTTACTCCTCCTAGGAGCGGTAGCGTCGCACAAGTACGTGGTGGGGTTCTGCTTGGGCGCTGAGCTGTGTTGTTCCAGTACTCTCTGCGCCCACATAGTCAGCGTGGCACTGTTTGCTGGCGGCTCCGTGGCTGGTATAGCCACCGGAGCCGGCCTCGAGACGGTAGCCAGTTTGAAGGATTCCATCGCTGTTCCTATCATGCAGGTGAGATATACTCTTAGACCTCTCAGTAGATCACCATATTTTTCATGTCCCAGTCTTTCCATGCAATAGAATACGTAGGTAATCGTCCACAACCAAACCTTAGGAGTAACTCCGTCCGGACGACATTATTTAATTAGCAATTGACATATTCACCAAATTGAAACAAAATTTACAATAGTAATGGCTCCAAAGACCCGAAGTGCGACTGAAAATTACCAATTAACGATCGTTGTGGCAAATTTTGAAAAATGTATAGAGCGAATGCAGAGGAAACTGGATGATTGCTACGACATAATCATCCAGCAGGCGCAGTCATTGAAGGCACAGGATGAGTTACTGTCTAGTCATACTGTAATACTTCATGAAGTACGCAATATTGCTAACATACAGATATACCAAGAAATTTTTAATTTTTACATGTCAGAGAATTAGTCACAGATTACAGGAAAAGTATTTCGATATACGGGGTGTAAGTGACATCGTAACGAATACTGAGGGGGATGATTCAGACCATGATTCTGAGTTGATATCAAGTGGAATTTTCCGTCGCAAAATTCATGATTTTTTTTAGTTTTTTTAAATTATTTTCAATTCTATACTTTTACGATGAAAAATTCCACTTGATACTAACTCAAAATAATCAGCTGTTTCATCCCCCTCAGTATTCGTTACGATGTCACTTACACCCCGCACAAGTACATACGGTACCCATACAAGTAGGTATGGGTGTTAGTGACACCGTAACAAATACTGAGGGGGATGATTCAGACCATGATTCTGAGTTGATATCAAGTGGAATTTTCCGTCGGAAAATTCATGAAAATTTTTGTTTTTCTTTTTATTATTTTCTGTTCCATACTTTTGCGACGGGAAATTCTACTTCATATCATCTCAGGATCATGGTCTCAATCATCCCTCAATGTTTTCGTTACGACGTCACTAACACCCTGTATTTATTTCGTAGGTGACTCTTCGCCCCGCGCCAATTCGTACCGGCGTCGAGATAGATTTACCTCACCCCCTCCGGGTCTTACTTTAGTCTAAAAACAGTCTAGAATTTAAGCTTTTGCCCCTCATTTCCAGATTGCTACGCCTTCACGATTATGCTTTTTATTTCCCTAACATTTTTTAATGCCTAGTTTAATGAAATACACTACCCCGGACACTTCATACAAAACACCTCATCTTACACAGACACTACACATTAGCGTTATTGTAGACGCGCATCTGTGTGTGTGACATCTGATGTCATACGATTCAAGACTAAACTATGTTCGAAGGGGGGTGAGGTAAACCTAGCTCAGCCGCTGGTGGGGAACGGAGAGTTGCCGTTTTACACGTAGTATACCTTATTCTATGAAATTACACTAACTTAGATATTCTTCTGCTGCTTATATGAGCAAGCCTTGTAAGTATTTATCATGGTCTTTAGAATTACATTTTAAAATTTAACGTTGATAAAATACCAGGAAGGCGCAATATCGATTAAATAATATCTGATAATGCGGAAATACAGTTAACGTAACCTTGAGTAGGTAACGAAAGTGTTTGATCAGTTGCGATAAGGGGACTAAATCGTTATGTTGTTAGTATTTGCAATAGCCGCTTGTTAAGGTAGAATAATTTCAAAATAGTAGCGATTCTTGCAAACACAAACTTAACACAAGCTCACTACTATATCCCAAGTGGGGATTCTCTCTCTCTCTCTATTTAAGAGCTGCGCTCTTGTCGGTGGAGTAACCGCCATTCCTCTCTTCTTCCCGCCAAAACCTTCACCTCCCGATACGACACGACCTGCACCTTCTCTTTTATTTGTTTCATAAATGTTATCCTAGGTCTACCCCTTCCTCTCTTCCCTTCAATTTTTCCTTCTATAATGTTTGTTATAAATGTATCGTGTCGTATCAGGTGGCCAATCATATTTCCTCTCCGGTTCTCTATAGTCTTCAATATGGTTCTCTTTTCTTCAACTCTTTCCAGCACTTTTTCATTTGACACCATTTCAGTCCAGCTTATACCCTCCATCCTTCGCCAACACCACATCTCAAACGCTTCCAACCTCTCTCTGTCTCTCTGTGTCATAGTCCACGTTTCACTTCCATAGAGTGCAATGCTCCAAATATATGATTTAATAAACCGTTTCCTTATTTTTAATGATATGTTTTTGGTTTTCAAAATGTATTTTTTCCTGTTAAATGCTTGGGGATTACAAAGTATTTTTTGTGATATTTCCCCACCTGGATTCGAACCCGGGACCTCCGGACCGTGAGTCCAATGCTCAACCACCTATTTAGTTGTTTTTAGTTAATATGTATTATTATTATATTCAGTATTTATTAATATAATAATATATTATGTACGTATTTAGTATTCATTATATTAACTTTAGTTTAACTTTTAGGTATTTATTTTTTGTTGCAACATCCCGCATCCAAGTTGTTTGTAAATGTTTGTTTACTTTTGGTGTTTGCCTAGAAGAAAATGCTCTAGAGCAATAAGGCTACCCAAATTGTACTGTATTCATGAGTTATGTCTGATTGTTGTAGTTTAGTTCTGTGCAATAAAGTATAATTTGATTTGATTTGTTGTTCTTTTCTGAACGAAAGCTCACTCTATCATATAGTCAGAAGTACATCCATCGTAAGATGATCTAAGTACCCTCACCTTATAGACCAACGCGTCGTAACGTGATGTGGTCTGTTAGACCAACGTAATAGATGGTGAGCCGTATTTCCATCATAATAGTCAAGCAAACCAACTGTGTTAGTGAAAACTGCACACTGCGCTGTGTCACTGAAAGTGAAACTGCTGTCATTTTCTTAGAAATAACCAAATAAAAACAAAAACCACTTTATTTTCAGGCATTAGCAGCGGGTACTCTTTTATACGTGACAGTAAGTGAAGTTCTACCCCGCGAGCGCGCGCGCTGGCATGAACGCAGGCGCAGTGCAGGCGTGACGCAGTTCCTGTCTGTGGGTCTCGGATTTATTGCCATGTATCTCAGCACGAAGTATCTTGGTAAGTTCTAAAACATCTCTTTTCTTCTAACGAAGGTTGTCTGAAAGATCGCATTTAGTGGTACGACCGCCTTTGCCTTAAGTCAATAGTTGTGCGACATACTTAAATTATAAATTGACGAAGGCAATTTAGCACTATTATCAACTATAATATTAAATTCTATACTTACTATTATAAATTTCGACATTAAAAGAAATTTTAAGAGTTGGACCAAAAGACTTTGTACCAAAGTCAAAAAAACAAAAACTATAATTTTCATGTTGTCTATGTCAGTTTAGTACTTCTACTCGATAACAGATGGCGTTATACACAAAAACTAATTTTGAATTTTCTTTTTCAGATCATGATGCGGATTAAATTAAATTATTATAATTAATAATGTAGTTAAATTATAAGTTACTTTTTACTATTGAAAAAATATTATTATACTTAATAGGAAACAAATTGATTTTGTGACTTTTGACTATTACCTGCCTAGTTGCAGAGAATTTATTAGAAAACTACTTTACTGTCTAGGTAAAAGACTGACAATTAATTGAAAAAATAAGTTGTTAATAACTTTTAAGTTTGATTTACTATGATGTCGTATTATGGAATTTGAAAATTGGATTAGAATTTGGAATTTGAAATTAGGAATTTGAATGTAATCATAAGAATAAGGACAATAAAACAATTTTTCTGTTTAAGATTTTTATTTTATATTTAATATTGTGTTTTGATGTCAACAATTTGTATTATTGTTTAACATTATTAATGTGTATTTTAAATATATTTATATTGGAAGTCGTGTTGGTTTTGGAGTAGGAAAACTTATAAGAAGAATTTTATAAGTACAAACAGATTTTGAAACTAAAAGGCCAGTGACTACCTTGCTGCGCTTATAATAATTACATTATTACAACTGTTCAATAAATTCATTAATTTGCTTAGAATAATAATTCTATGGCACGTAGAGGACTTAGTTTAAAAAAGAAAAATTTATTATTTTTGAAACAATCTACGTGAAGGGAATATCAAGTAAGTCGTAGTTGCGTAGTTTCGCTACTAGACAATAGATGGCGCTAAAAGATTTAAAAATGAGTTTAAAAATATCAAGAAATGGCGTGAACCGTTTAAAATAATATCTAAATGCACAAAATAATCTCAGTCCACATTCCTATTTGCGTTATTTACAACGATAATGTTTTACAAAAGCGACTTCTACATAAACTAACATTCATAATAATCGGAATACCTCGTATTAAACAGTACATATAAATAAATGAAAATTAATCCTTAATAATAGCTAACTAAAATTTAAATACAATAAAAGTATTAAAAAATAGAAAATAATACAGATCTTTGACTCGACACTTATGGCTAATAAGTAAGTACTGTTAAAAATAATAACAAAAAAATTACAAAATGTTAACTTTGAATAAATATCCTTAATTTTAAAGGGAAAGAGAGCATTAAAATCAGTGGAACGAATTCGGCGAGACCTCACTACGTGTGACGATAGAAAGTGCAGTGTAGTCTTCCTCAACAATAACAACTAGATAGCGACTGTTTAAACACTACAAAAATATGTTTTTTTTTCGTAATACTAGATTACATTTTTCATTTAAAATTCCTACAATGTTAAAAAATAAAAATAGCTAGATTTTTTCGATGTTACAAAATTAATGTTACGAATTTTATAAGCCAACGAAAGTACAGTTTCGATACAATCAAATGTGAGAATTTATTAAAGTGTCTATAGGTACCTACGTAATTTCTCTGGCACATTTTTGTAACAATTGAGGAACATAACTGCCGAAACCAAAGAATACCAAAGATATTCTACTAAAAGTAACAATTGTAAAGATATTTGCATAAATATGCGACCCATAATTTGTAGCCTCACAGTTTAGAAACAATGCATTAGGTTCTGAATTTAATGAAGAGATACTTTGAAAAATCTTTTAATTCCCAGGATCGTTATCTAGTTGTAGTATTGTTGATCGAAGGGTGTAATAGTAATCACAGACTGCATCTACCTAGCTTACAGTAACGGACGCGGCGTAGTGACGTCATAGAAATACGAGCTATACCTCGATCACATTCGGTAACTATTATAGAATACGAATTTGGCACGCATTTTATTTTCTAACATTTGAGTTTGAAGCGCAACACACGTGGCGCTATGGGAAATCTTTACGATTACTCAAAATCAATCTAAAAATCATCCCACAATTATAAATTGACTAAAATCTGATTCCGACTGTGATTCATGAGTAAAATTTTAACTTAAAATTTTAAAATGTACAACTTAATTGTGATTATTATCATTTTTACCGACTTCAAAAAAGGAGGAGGTTCTCAATTCGACCGTATATTTTTTTTTTTTTTTTTTTTTTTTTATGTTTGTTCGGGCATATCTTCGTCGTATATGAACCGATTTTGATAATTCTTTTTTTGTTTGAAAGGAGATATACCCAAGGGGGTCCCATGTCAAGGAAGTCAGGATCTGATGATGGAAGACCAGAGAAATCGAGGGGAATTTTCAAAAATCGTAGGAGCGACTAGTGCGTTTGTAAAGTCATATTGATCGGATCGATCTTTAGGCTTCAGGAAAACTTCCCGACCTTCGAAAACTGGTCAGCATCAGGGAGATACCCTATGGCCTGGCAAAACTATACAACCTGGAGCAATTTTTCTTTCACGAAACGTATTTAAATCTTGATCAAATTCAATCGCCGGTGCAAAAAAACAAAATGGCGGAAAAAAAAGATGGCCGCCATACAAAATTTTGTCGATTTTGGAAGAAGCCCGTTTGGGTAAAAATAATGTATGGGGCGCTTACTCAAAACGTCATGTAGAGTACGGAAATACTTTCTGGTCACCAAAAACTGCTCCGCATCAGAGAGATACTCTACGGCCTGGCAAAACTATCGCACGTGAACCAATATTTCTTTCAGAGCACTTATTTAAATCTTGGTCAAATTCCATAGCGCGTAAAAAAAAACAAAATGGCGGAAAAACAAGATGGCCGCCATACACAATTTTGTTTTTTCAGAAAATGTCTCGGGATATAAAATATATATCGGGGTTGTGATCGGATCGTCATGTTAAGTATGGAAATACTTCCCGATTTTCGAAAACTGCTCCGCATCAGGGTGACACCCTACGGCCTGGCGAAACTATCACACCTGAACCAATTTTTCTTTCACGAAACCTATTTAAATCTTGGTCGAATTTAATGGCCGGTGAAAAAAATACAAAATGGCGAAAAAACAAGATGGCCGCCATACAAAATTTTGTTTTTCCAGAAAATGTCTTGGGGGTAAAAATGATGTATAGGGGTGTGATCGGAACGTCATCTTTGAAAACTGCTCCCAATCAGGGAGACATCCTACGGTCTGGCAAACCTATTGCACCTGGATTTTGTTTGTTTCCACGACACCCATTTAAATCTTGGTCAAATTCTGTCGCCGGTGAAAAAAAACAAAATGGCGGAAAAACAAGATGGCCGCCATACGAAGAGGGACAGTTTCGAATAAACAGGACACGCGAGCTGCTTTAGCAGCGAGCGAACCACGCGAAATCTACTGTATCTATATGTATGCGTGAGTGTGTATGATAGCAGCTTCCACTGACAACCACATGTGTGTATGTACACATACACATGTGTGTGTGTGTGTGTGCGTGTGTCTGTGTACGTGCGCGTGTGCTCGTGTGCGTTAGCGCGTGTGTGAGTGTGTGTGTGTAAACATGTTCATCAATAATAATTGTGATCACTACTAATAATATATTATATTATTATATATGAATATAAATCAGAAAATCTGTCTGTCTGCATCCTTGCTCGGTCTAACCATCACTTAAAATCGTAAAATAAAATAAAATTTTTAACAAAAAAAAAACCGACTTCAAACGCAAAACTAAAAAGCAATAAATAAATTTACTTCGCACAAAGTAATTAGTACGTATTTTCAATTAGTTAATTAATTTATAATTCTGAAGTCGGTGCCAAGTAAATGCTACAACAACCCTACTACAATATCAAATTACTATGTACACACAATATTGTTTAATACCTATATCAAAGCAATTACAAAACAATGTCAAACAAAAAATTACAAAACAATCAGTATTGAAAAATATATGAATCGGTACTTCGTTGTAGCATTTCCTTGGCACCGGCTTCAGAATTATAAATTAATTAACTAATTGAAAATACGTACTAATTACTTTGTGCGAAGTAAATTTATTTATTGCTTTTTAGTTTTGCGTTTGAAGTCGGTTTTTTTTTTGTTAAAAATTTTATTTTTAATGTATTGATTTAGAAATTTTTTTCATTTAAAAACGATAGGAACGTAAAGCACTTTTGATATATTTTTTCTAAAACGCACGTTTTAGATTTTTTGTTTGAAAAATAAATGGAAATGTGAGAAAATAAACGCGTGCACTTATTATTAACTTATTGAATAGTCACAGAATTTATGCAACACTGCTATGTATACTGTTAAGGCACTGATATTGTGATTTGATCGAGACTATCTACAGGACTAAAATAAGAAGCGTAATTAAATATAGGACGATGTTTTAACTATCAATTTTTAAACATAAAATATGATATATATATTAAGAAAATTGGTGATACCTTAATAGGGAATGAACAGTAGAGTTCCTTTTTTGAATGCTGTTAACGAAGTCGAATCACCAAAGCAAGTGATTGCTATTGTCAGTTGACTAAAACGTTACTTAATAAACCTAATCGACAATTTGTCACTCTGTCTGAAAGAAAAGACTACCTTTAAAAATAAAAAAAAATAACAAGGTGCAAATATATTTTCAGCATTCCCCTTGGCAATGCGCTGGAAAGGCCACTTTGAAGCAATTCATCTAAGAATCATTGCGCACTTACTGTTATATGCGCAAATGTTAAATTGCAATATTGCTTTTTAGATGAATTGGAAGAAAATAAATATTCTAATTATAAATATGAAATTTGAATCTCAGTGTGTTTCAATAAACATTGTTACTTAAATTAATAGTGCACGAGTGCGCAAGTACGGTCACGAGCATTAATATGTATACACTTTGGTACCATGTCACATTAACTTTTTTGACAAATTGAACTGTAAGTCTCACTAAATGTCAAATATGTTAGTGCGACAGAGTCCTAAAGTGGGTACATTATATTGCTCATGACTGTACATCTAAAATTGATAGTTAAAATAATCGTACTTTTTTATAAAATTCCCAAAAATAAATACATTATAACCGATAGCTGCTACAACCAAGATCACCGTCTTGGCATCGGTAACGACTTCATTCGTGTGTTTTAGCATCTGATAACGAATTATTATTACAAACAAAAAAAAAAAACTACTAATTTAAGGCTCAATCAAGGTTGAGGGGAGGCCTGTGCCCAGCAGTGGGATGTATATAGGCTATTTATGTTATGTTATGTAATTTAAGGCTCAGGTTTCTCTGCTCAGAGTATTTTTTACGTGACTTATTGTATATTTGCCGCAGATGGCATAAACTACTTGGCCGGACAAATGGGGAGCACTGAAGGCTCTCACCCGGTTCAACGTTTAAGACAAAGGCCTGAGGGTGCCCAGTTGGGCCAGAGGCGAGAAAACTGGGAAAATAGTACTTTAACCCTTTCACGGACAGAGACCATGGATCATTGATGGTTCATAATAGGTGGTATGACATTTGGAATCGGAACGTCCGTAGACGTTCTGTACTTGAAACTGATAAAGACTCTTAAGTGAACGGTCACGAGCATTAATATGTATACACTTTGGTACCATGTCACATTAACTTTTTTGACAAATTGAACTGTAAGTCTCACTTAATGTCAAATATGTTAGTGCGACAGAGTCCTAAAGTGGGTACATTATATTGCTCATGAGTGAACACTAATTGAAAGACACCATTCAACATAGACTGTAATACTAATATTCTAAGGGCCCTATATTACTTGGACACCATGATGACGCCACCAAAAGAATGCATGCAGCATAAAGGATAACCTGACCTGATTACGCGACCAACTAATTGCCGGCAACGGAATCCCGAATAAAACCTGCATCCGGTATCTTTCGGGTTGGAAGGTCAAACAGGCAGTCACTTCTGTAAACACTATTTTTTCTGAGCTGAGTTCGATGAAGCCCTTGAGGTGGTCTCAACTGAGTACAAAGTCAAGTGAATATCTTAGAATAAGGGTACCAGTATCAGGCAGCTAGAAGTACTGTCCTGTGATTGGCTACAATTTCAATAGATAAGAGTTGTTAAGGTCACACAACCAGTTGCTTCTGTACACCAAACCTGTCAAATCTTCAGGTTAGGTAAGTGAACCCTGTAAAGAACGGGATAATGCTAGGGAGATGCTGTTGCAGTTTCTTGTCATTTCTTCTCCTCAGCCATAACACCTTGCGAAATGACGGAAATTCAAAAATGTTACATTGACCTTCAACAAGTTTATCCATGATAATTACGTTGAATAAATGATTCTGTTTCTGGAGATGATGAATCCAATCCCGAATAATTTCCCACTACTGAAATAGCGCCCTTAAGATTTCCAAGATGCCGTTATCAGATGCCAAAACACACCTTACACTAAACCGGGAAGACTCCGCAATTTGTTCAATGTCCCACTGGATTGTCACTAGCACTCCACCACAATCAAGTCTCATCTTCTTCCTCGAGCCGCTTGTTTTTCTTCCTCTGGCGGTGCCGCTCGAGCCGTTTCCTATGCGCACTTTTCCTCTTCGGAGGAGTAATTTGGCACTCACAACCTGCCCGAACTATCACATAGTCCATCGACCAGCCACCGGAGCCTGGCACGGAGAAATGTCCCTCAGTCCTGTGCCGGTGTTGGGGCATCTCGGTGGCTGCGGAATACCGCACTAACGCGTAAGAGTAAGAGTATTTTTGGACGCAACGCGACTGGTTGTAGAGGCGGGCGTCGACGAAGCGGCAGGGCTTGTCGACGACTCCTGGCGCGCAGGACAGTTCGTACAGGCGCTGTTTGTTCTCGCCATCCTCGTACAGTTCTACGTAGAGGCCTGTGGGGGTGCGGCCGCCTTTCTTGGCGACCATCTCGAGCACCGAGGGGCAGCACTCGACGACTTCCCTGTTGGAACCTTCGTGCCGCAGGATGGACTGCATCTCACGCCAGTGCGACCGCTTCCACGCCGCCGTCGCGTCTAACTCCTCATCCGTCCTGGAATTTTGTAATTCATGCTTAATATCATAGAGTACATTGATGAAAACTGATATTTTATTTATTGAAGAATTAATTAAGAACGACACCACTCTTAAGGAGAAATTCAGGGAAAGAAAACCAGGGAAAAAGAAGAAAACAAAGCAGATTCGAAGTAAGTATGCGCTAGTAAAAAGGCGCAAAACCTAGTAAAAATTGCTTTATTATCTAACCTTTCAGGCAGATAAGACCAGTATCAAGAAACAATAATTTGAAAAAGAAAACCAGCCGTTTTCTCTCCCTACTATTAAATAACTTTTACAACGGGAATATTCCCGGGAACAGCACATTCATCATCATCATAATACCAGGAATAATAAACTTGCTTTACAAGTCAGTCGATTACATAAGATTACTAAATCTTTTAAGGGGCAATGTATACGTTTTTACAATAAGATTCCCATTGACATTCAGAATTTGCCTTTCAACTGTTTTAAGACAGTAGCTAAACAAAAACTTTACAAAAAAGGTTATTATAAAGTTAGTGATTATTTAGAAGATATGAATGCATGGGATTAACTGTCTGAGAACTGATATTAGGCAGCTAAATTACTCAATTGTATACCATAATTTTATGTTTATTTTTATTTTTTTAAAGAACGTCTAGGACCCTGTGCCGAGGTTTTTCTTGCAGCTTCTTTTCCCCGGCTATACAGGTTGTGAGAAGCTGCAGTAGTTTTAGGCGGATGAGACGTTCGTTATGTAAAATTGACGATTCAAAGTGTAACTATGTTACCTACTGAATAAAGATATATTTGAATTTGAATCAATTTAAGAGCCACGCTCTTGTCGGTGCAGCATTTTCCATGCTACTTTTTTAGGGAAAAATAGGGCAGTTGTTTCCCTCTTGCCTTCCGCCCCGCAGTACTCTGTCTGACGCGAGTGGGATGGCGCCCAGAGTAGTCTATTACAAAGCCGTACTAGAACTCCTGTCCTCCGCCTCTGAATAGCACATTACGGGTCACGAATAAAGAAGAATATTGTAGGTACTAACAGCACGCGGTGCGGATGGTGAGGTTGCGGCGAGCGGCGCACGCGGCTCACGTTCGCCATCACGTCGCCTGCACCCGCCACTGCCCCACACAGCACCTGGAAACAATACAAACGTAAGATCAATAATACTCCGATGTTAAGTATCAACCAGCGGGCTTCGCACCGTAAGCGCGACTTTTTCTCGCCTCGACATACGTCACCCGTCACTCTCTCACAGTACTGCACAGAAAGAGACAGATGATCTCTGTCGCGGCGAGAAAGAGTCGCGTGCTTACGGTGCTCAGCCCGCTGGTTCTTCTTCTTCTATCGTGTGGGTTGTGAGGTGGAGTGCCAACCTCATCAACCCTGGTGCCAGGGTTGCTATTGAGCCGCCAAAGGCTGACATGGCTCATGTAACGACTACTTACTTACATCAGTAAGTAGTAACCAGGACTAACGGCTTAACGTGCCTTCCGAAGCACGGATTTCGGACAATTTCAACTACTACACATCTGCTACTCTATTATTACTTTCGGTATCAATATGTTGATTAGACATGACCTTAATTTTATTGACCTTAAAGGAATTGCTAAAACCGCAATGTTCACTCGTCTCTTCCCCCATTCGAATCTGCTTCAGCAGTATTTTATAACGCTACCGCTAACATAATAATACCAAAATTATAACGTCATATCATACATCACGTCAACGTCATATCATATGAAAAAGCCTCCGTGGTCTAGTGGTTAGAGCGTTAGGATCTGGAGGTCCGGGTTTGATTCCCAATGGGGACATTGTCGAAATCACTTTTGTGAGACTGTCCTTTGTTTGGTTAGGACTTTCAGGCTTGAATCACCCGATTGTCCGAAAAAGTAAGATGAAAAAAAAGTATGATGTACACCAAACCTGCCAAATCTACAGGTTAGGTAAGCAGACCCTGTGTAAAACAGGATAATGCTACGAAGTTGATGAGTAGGTAAACGTTTGCTTTACATAAAATACAACATTTTCAAATACTTCATAATTTCCCTAGAGTTATTCCGTATTCACAGGGTACGCTTCCCTAACTTGAAGATTTGACAGGTCCGGTTTTTCACAGAAGCGACTGCTTGTTATCTTCCAACCCGCGTAGGGAAAACCAGCCCAATACAGGTTAGATCACATACCCCCGAAACGCATTTCTCGGGAAACATTTTCAAATACGCTTTATTACAGGGTGTTAGTGACGTCGTAACGAATACTGAGGGGGATGATTCAGACCATGATTCTGAGTTGATATCAGGTAGAATTTTCATTCGGAAAATTCATTACTTTTTTGTGTTTTTTTTAATTATTTATAGTGCCATACTTTTGTGACGGAAAATTCCACTTTTTATCAACTCAGAATCATGGTCTCAATCATCCCTCAAAGTTTTCGTTACGATGTCACTAACACCCTGTATAACAAATAACAAAGTAATAAATCAATATTAAGACGTTATAATCTATAATGAATTGTCCAAAATCTGAATTTTATCGCTAAATTACATCCCTAGTTTATATTTTAATCATGTAAAAGTATGTAAAGTACTTTTTATCTGCCTATTACACGGGCTATTATTAGCTTTTAATGGCTATCGATCAAAATAAAATACGTGGTGGCACTGATTTTGTGGTAAAAAGTTTCAACAATTTACATAAATATCTTGGTAGATTTAAATAAAAATCAGATGGGAATAATAAATGCCAAGGAGAGAGAGAGAGAGAGAGAGAGAGGGAGTAGATTTAAATAAATTACACAACAAAGAATGAACTATATGACATACCTAACAAAGCATCACGCCTGTGTCTCCGAAGGGGTAGGCAGAGGTGTATAATATACATACATTACACACCCATTCCTCGCCAGCTATGTTGTAAATCAAAACATTTAGGTAAGTAATAGGGGTCGCGCCTATTGCCATTAACCGCGCACAAAACCTGGAAACCACGTGATATGAACCATCTATGATCCAAACATGGATTCAAAGTCATAAAGTCGAATTCAGATGTAAGTCACGCGTTCTTCGAAAAGGGCTTTCTTGGATTTTATATTTTGTATCTATTATTAATATCTATTTACAAATGTAAAATACAATATATTTTATATTAATAAAATATAATAAAAAAGTATATAATATATAATATTAATAAAATATAATATATTTATTTTTAAAACACGTTTTATTTTATTTTATTTCATTTTATTTTTTGAATAAATAAATTTAATTCCTGGCTCTTAATCTTGCTAGGGATTACAAAAATGTGAGTTGTTTGTGTATAAGTATAACATGTATTTTTATACATAGTTCAACTGTATCGCAGTAAATCGCTACCGGCTTAGCATAATGGTTTTATATACGCGTAAAGCTGCGCACTTTGCTTCCATAGTTGCTATAGTGGTTGTGGAAACTTGCTAGGATCAAAGAGGATTGAGTTTATAGGTGGTATATATCAGGGATTGGAATGAACTCGTGAGGGTCAGTGGAAGATGCAAGACTTGTATTAAGGTCACAGGTTCGAGTCTAGTCTAGTAGTAGTCTAGGCATTTAGAAAAAAATCTAAATTATTTTCTTATATGAATTACATTCCGTACATTTATCTCAAATAAGTAGGTAAAAAAAACACATAAAATAAGATAATTATTTATATTAGTCATGGCATGACCACAAAGCTCAGGTGGGTACTTATTCCATCTTGCGATGGGTGTACCTCTGACTACCCCATTTGGTATATAGTCGAGAGATTATGTTATGTTATGTCACGACTAACAAGATGGAAGTCTATCTATTCAGAGGGTTTTCTTGCAAGTAGTTTAAGACGGATAAAACTAACGACAAAAAAAATATACTTAATATATAAAATGACGATTCAACCTAACTATGTAACTCTAACTCTAACTAACTGTAACTCTAACTAACTGTAACTCTAATTGAATAATGATATTTTTGAGTTAGGTTAGCCACCCCACCTACCAAAGATTAAAAAAAAATAATGATTTGGCGATCATTTAAAAGATTATTACAGTTTGTTTAACCAAATGGTCCTTAATCAAAACAAGGTTGCGAACCACTGATCGAAATGCTTAAAACAACATACCTACCTACTTAACCCGTAAACGATGGCGTATGAAACTAAACTATGAATATAAAACTAAACTACATTACGCCTGACTTAAACGCCGTAAAATAAAAAAGTACGCAAGTATCAGAACATAATCTTTAAAACAAATATGAACAAAAAATATATCGCAGGACATAAAACCCTACTACATAAAACCCTACCCAGACTCAGTAGCTCCATAAAGAGGTATTAAATATACATAAACTGTGGTTAAAAATAAAATGTAAAATAATATTTTTTGTGTGAAGGAATCGTTCCGAAAGACGTATAGTTTGCGCTACACGCACGCTAAGTGCGTGTTCACACCAAACGTATAGTCAGCCGCCGATTGTGCGCAGGCTCACTATAAGCCTCAGTGTGAACGTAAAAATAAATGGTATTTTTTGTTCACATTAAGCTTTAACTGAATTAACGACTATTAACTGAATTGAAAACAATCCGCCGGCCGATTTGAATCCAATACGCTGGCGTTCAGCCGCGTAGCCAATCAGCGTCCGCGGCGGTAGTGACGCACTTTATTAGTCGGCCGCCGACTATCAGCGTCTACGCATAGCGTCATGGCGTATTGTCGGTTTGGTGTGAACGAAAAAGCGAATATGTATGGAATTACAATACACTGCGTAACGCTCGCTCACTGTCGGCGGCTGACAGTCAGTTTGGTGTGAACACTGCCTAATAGTACTTCCTTTTTTAATTCAACGCGATGGATAGTTGATAGACTTTATTAAATTTACTTATAAGATTAAATTTGTTTATTGTATAGAAGTCTAGAGTATCAAAATTTACCTTTGAAATTTGGATAGTTTGCGTTTAGTATTGACCCGTCTCGTGATCATGGCACTTGCAACAGTGTTGAAATATCGGGATTGTCATATCCCTGATTAACGCGGTAAAAACGGGTATTGGTGCTAATTCCTGTAAATACCATCTAATTTTATTTTAAGTTATATCTGTCATTTTCTTATCCGCCGAAAAGGAAAGGGACGGGTAATCGACAAGCATAAAATTTATGGAACTCACCTCAATTTTAAGCACAAATCTAAACCAACCGTCTAAAAATTTTACATCCGTCAATAACCCGACACAGTTAAGTAGACAGCACGTCAAACGGATTGCATACCAGCGACGTACCTTTTGATTCGCCCGGGTTATTCATTCATTTACTCATTCTTCCTAAAATTAAGAGCTGTGAATCATCCGTCCCTTTCCTTTTCGACGGATATGAAAATGACGGATATAACTTAAAATAAAATTAGGCGGTGTCTGCAGGAATCGGGGCCATTATGTGTTTTAATTATTCATATTCCTTTGTCGACATTTAGGTACTAGTATAACAAAGTGTCTATTAAAACCGTGCCAATAAAAATAAAGTAAATAAAACTCTTAATACATCATATAATGTAAACGATCAGTTCTCCATTAGATTTATTATAAAACAAGTTATGACGATGAATAATTTCTTAGAAATTTTATACCTACTACGATGGGGCACCGTCGACCAACATAACTTTACCGTTTTAAAAGAGAAACATCTTAATAAAATGGAAGGTGACGTGTTTTTAGGAGCTGAAACAGTAAGTTTGTCTATCGATAATTAGCGGAAAGCTGGATTTAGATAATTTATTGATATAGCAATCAAAGAGCGTTTGGATTCCGACGTTGGACGTCGTAAAAATTTAGATGGACCGTGTACGCATGTGAATGGTGGATTATGAGATCGTGTGAATGCAGTGAGCGAATGGAATCCGAGAGGTGTGGGGTAAGAAGGAGGGTTGCTATGGTGTAGGTGGGTGACAACATGGCTTCACCCGGCTTATTGGTGATTTAACGGCCTTTGTGGTCCAGTGGTTGACCGTTGAACTTAAAATCCGGAGGGTTCGAATCCCGGTGGGGACATATCACAAAAATCACTTTGTGATCCTTAGTTTAGTTGGGACATTACAGGCTGATCACCTGATTGTCCGAAAGTAAGATGATCTGTACTTCGGAAGGCACGTTAAGCCGTTGGTCTCGGTTACTATTTACTGATGTAAAGGAGTAAACGTTACATGAGCCATGTCAGGGGCATTTGGCAGCTCGATCATAACCCTGACACCAGGGTTGATGAGGCTGGTATTCCACCTCACAACCCACACGATAAGAAGAAGTGATTTAAGAAAGTGGTAATGCGGGATGGAAATAATTAAATCATTTAAGGTTCATGCAAAATATTAAAGAAAAATGTGCACTTATTTTACAAAGAGTCTTGTTTTAAAGACAAAAGTAATATTGTAACTGATCGAGTTTCTGCAACACTTTCAAGTGTGATGGTCTGTTGCGGGGCCACCACCTCCAATTCAGCTGAAGATGATATAGTTCAATGTACGCACCACGTACATAGTGTACGTAAGAAGATTTTATGCGTACGTGCTAAAGTAATAACAGATTAAAGTGGCCCCACTACAGAGCATACTCCCCAGCGGAACCACTCAGTTTGCATACTTCGAGATGTTTTCTTCCTGTAAATTGAATACGTGAAAAGATTTTATGCGTACATGCTATAGTAAGAAAGAAAACTACGAGTTTAACTGGCCCCGATACAGAGCATTACACACTTTTAAATGTCATTTTTGAAATGTCTTTATTATCAGTCTCACCTGAATTATTTTGATTTCTATATTATTTAATTTGCTAATTTTGTAATCTTGAACTTCTAGAGTTTCAAATTTGTTGTCTGTTGTGACTCTATTAGTATAAATATCATTAGTAATTTTATTAGTATTAGTATATTTGCTACTTTAAATTCATTTGGTAACCCGAGTTCCTAGCGATCGATATTCATATTCATTAATTTATATTGTTTCATTAATAAAATCGATTATGTATCGACATTCGAATCCAATCGCATACATAATAATGAATATTTACTGTATTTTATTAATTAAAAGTAAATACTTATCGTGTGTTAGATTACTTTCAAATAGTGGAATTATGCATAGCATGCTTTCAAATATGTCAAAGTGTACTTTGAAAGGTTAGGTTCGGAGTCAATAAACAAGACACAAAATGAATAAAAACACAAACAAAAATGCAACCGTACATGCAACACGTGATGCTTAAGTTGTCAATGATAAGGTAGAAGATGGAAAGGCAATTGATAGAGCAGAAGCTAATGCAGTAAAAGAAATCGAAAATTTAAAGTTCGAACCTATTGGCACAGAGGAGATAAATCAAGTGGATTTAACTACCGATATAACTTCACAGCTTATCTTACTCACGATAATGAGTGAAATAAAATTATAATATGAATGTGAGGAGGTGGTAATTGCTGAATTTTTATTGGTACTAAACTTTTATTTGTTTTGAATGCGTAATCTGTTATTTTTTTCACTTTGTGACGAAACTTTTATTATGGCGCATAACATGTTGGAGACACGCGATACTGTTGGAATGTTGACCATTAGTGACAACAAGGAAGATTTGTATCTTTATTAGCTTTAGTTGTCAAGTTTGTTTTGTTTAAAGGGATAATTGTGATTTATGGCATTCCGCATAGACCGATAAATAATAAAGAAAAAGCTCACAAGTTTGTTGTACTCGATATTGAAGAAATTGACTAAAAGACAAAATCCTCGAAAATAACATCTAGTATCCGGGTAGAGGTAACTTAAATTGACATTATACATCATGATTATATTATAAGAGATTAATATTTGCCAAACAGGGTCAAAGATAAAACGATCTTTAACGTCAAAATGATGTATTCCTAGGTAAACATATTGAGCTAGTAAGTAGATTTTGTGCCGAGCGATAAAGAAGCAAATCATTTTATAATTACAGTACATTATGCCACTAAATTCTCCACACCTAGTCGTTCAATCAAATGTCTTATAATGAGCCAATAATGAAGTTGTCAAGCAAAGTAACTAATAGTTTTGTAACAATACCCCACAATCAGGTATGGATATCTTAGGTCATAAATTCAACGCTACCAAATTAATTTTTCAACCAGACGATCAAGATAATGAATTTAAAAGACCTTATTGTCAACAAGTTAAAGAAGGGAATACAATGGGCTTTGATTTTGTGACTGAAAAGGCAGTGGTTAAACGTGGTAGGTCAAACAAAACGTAAATCTGAGTTTAATCTGTAATTTGTCCGCGGCGAGGACAATAGAAAATCGATTGTCTAGCTAATCGATATGGTAATCGATTCGTGACAATTGTTTGAGTGACGGATGATGGTGGGTTAGATCATAAGTAGTTGAATGTCACGGTAGGACTGAATGGTCTAGTAAGTTATATAATTTTGTGTCAGAACAGAATAAGAAGATATTGGTGCTAATTCCTGTAAATACCATCTAATTTTATTTTAAGTTATATCTGTCATTTTCTTATCCGCCGAAAAGGAAAGGGACGGGTAATCGACAAGCATAAAGTTTATGGAACACACGTCAATTTTAAGCACAAATCTAAAACAACCGTCTAAAAATTTTACATCAGTCAATAACCCGACACAGTTAGTAGACAGCATGTCAAACGGATTGAATACCAGTGACGTACCTTTTTGATTCGATCGGGTTATTCATTCATTTACTCATTCTTCCTAAAATTAAGAGCTGTGAATCATCCGTCCCTTTCCTTTTCGACGGATATGAAACTGACGGATATAACTTAAAATAAAATTAGGCGGTGTCTGCAGGAATCGGGGCCATTGTCAATTTCACTCTTCTTAACACATAACATAGCATCGCCTGTGTCCCTGAAGAAGTGGGTGTATAGTATACACACTTACTCTTGACAGGGGTCTCAATCATAATCCTGACACCAGGGTTGATGAGGCTGGTATTCCACCTCATAACCCACACGATAAGAAGAGAAGACTAATTCTTCGCCAGCTATCTTTAAGTGCCGTGTAATACCGAGCATATTTCCATTAACAGGACACAAATCTTGAAATAAAACTCATAAAGACGAATTCAATTTAAGAACTATACCAACGTTCTGCGAACATGGTTATGAACAATAATAAATAATAATAAATTATAATTAGGTATTAATAGAATTTGATTTTTATGTAGTAATCCAAGTATGTAACGTGTTTTATTTTTAGACCTGACCTAAGTGCTAAAGACAGTACCATTGTAGTCCTTATAAGAAGATAATGCGGCCATCAAGACAAATTCTAATTAGGATCAAAAGCCAAGACGATGCAAATGGTAATCTGTTTAGCGTAGCAACCAATAAATCCTTTCACACTACCCTTGAAATCTTCAAAGCGGTTCACAAAATGGGTATTCGTATTCAGATCTAAAATAAACTTATCATATTGGGAGACGCCGCGGCTTTTAACGTATCTAAAGTGATGCAGAAATGTGTTCAGAGGGCGTCATCACTAATGTTATGGGCATAAGATCACAATCCAATGTAAGTGCTTTCATTTTCAAATAAACAAGTAATGATATTGGCCCCGATTCCTGCAGACACCTCCTAATTTTACTTTAAGTTATAAACCTGTCATTTTCTTATCCGCCAAGAAGGAAAGGGACGGATGATTGACACCTCTTAATTTTAGGAAGAATGATTAGCCGAAGCATTAGTATCATCATTTATTATCCTCTGTGGTATCGTTTTTATCCGAAAGTCCGCTTATTCAACCTGTTGGTTATTAACAAGTCCAACTTTTACAGAAGCGACTAACATATCGGGTTACCTACTTTCAGTCTAAGATTGCACGGAAGAAATTGCTGTTTATCAATAACGCAGTCTATTTGATCTTCTTTTGTCCTATTTTTTATTGTTAATACCCGACTGCGGCAAAGCAAAAGGAGAGTTATTTTTTCTTGTGTTTGTGCAATAAAGGGTTTTTGTACTGCATTGGTTAAATTTTATTGCTAGATGTCTTCTGATTACTAATGGCTTTAACCACTCCTATATTGTCCCTATTGGGGTAGCCAGGAGTACATCCATCATAAGTTAAACTAAGTACCCACATTTCAACGAACTTTCTGTTAGACCAGCTTGATAGGTGGTGAGCCGTATCGCCGTCTATAATGGTCGAGACAACTGTGTTAGTGAAACAAGTCCGGTACCGGAATTCGAACGGGCGCTCCCCGATTGGGAAGCAAGCCGTTGTACCGCAGAACCACAGTGACTTGAGTGTAAATAAAATATAGTGAAACTAAATATAGAGGGTAATTTTAAAGTTAATACCCGGCTGACGGGTAATCCGGCGCGGAGAATTGAACGTCAAACAAGCGTCGTGCGCCGGCGCAGGATACGCGACTTCTGATAATTTAATCCCTTAAGAACCTACTTATTGCAGCAAGAATTTATATCAATATTGGTATTAAAGTTTTGAAAAGGTTAATTGCTTTTCGGTAAATCTTTCCTGCGAAATTAATTGCCTACTATTTATAAAGATAGGTAGGTATTTTAAAATAACGCATAATCAATAGATACATGCCTGTAAAACCAATTGGGGTTGGCAGAACCACAGTTTACCTACCAAAAGTCATCTTGCAGTCACACTTGCTATTGATGGTATTTTTATTTTATTTTAGCGGGTTACAGCAGTAAAGTAAGGCCCAGAGGCGGAGAGTTGCCGTTCTATATGTAGTATTATTCTTTATTCTATGTATTATTATTATATTATATCTCACCTCTAAAGGGATTATTTTTTGCCCCTCTTTGATTACCCAAGAACGCAATCAACCGATCGCGATAAGTATTCCCTTCGTGCATTATGACAATGCATACATTGTAAATCTCCTCCCACGCGATTTCGCCAATCAAAACGCAAATACTTAACAATCGATTCTAAATCGCGATGCGCCGATAATCGATTAACGAGGCGAGATGCGTGGGTTTTCTACGGTATCGATTATATCGAGTTTATATCGAGAGTAAATTGAAAGATGAATGCGAAGTCGTGCATTTTAATGCGTTTTGTCGCCCAATAGGTTATAAATTATTATTTATTAGGCAAGTAGAATATAGAATAACCCAAGAAAAAATATTGCCGGAAACGAAAATACAACTTACAACTGCGGGCTTAGCACCGTAAGCACGCGACTCTTTCTCGCCGCGACAGAGATCATATGTCTCTTTCTGTGCGTACTGTGAGAGAGTGCCGGGTGACGTAGGTCGAGGCGAGAAAGAGTCGCACGCTTACGGTGCTAAGCCTGCTGGGCTTCAAATGTGACCTACATTGAAGCAATTAATCTCAACTCAACAATCAGCACAATAATGTAATTTGACATTTGCGCATATAAAAGTAAGTGCGCAAAGACAACAAAAGGCAAATTACAAATGGCGGCTGGGCAAATGAAGAGCGCTGAGGGTTCTCATCCAGAACAAAAACACAGCAGGCCTAAGGGCGCCGAGTTCAGCCCAAGCTTCAGACTTTACATATCAATTATCCTTTATCTTTCCCTTAAAAAATCATCATCTCCCTAGCATTGTCCTGTTTTTCACAGGGTCCGCTTACCTAACCTAAAGATTTGACAGGTCCGGTTTTTTTACAGAAGCAACTGCCTGTCTGACCTTCTAACCCGTAAAGAAAAACCAGCTTAATACATGTGTTAGGTCACATAGTGTCGAAAATGCATTTCTGACGATGTTTTCCTTCATCGCTGAGCACGTGATAATAATGAGGAGCTACATCGCAAGGGAGAACTCCCTTAAAAAAATATTAATGTGTATTTGACCTCGCCGCTTACGGAGTCCGAACCCCCATGTTAACATCTAAAACTATTTGAACGCGCCCTTATCGTACACGCCCCATGTTTGCGGATGGACATACAAACAGGAAATCGCTATACAATCGACTCTGACCGCGGGGTATTCTTGTTACGTCCACAAACTATGAAGTAATAACATAACTTCTTGTTCACAAGTATTAAAATATTTAAATGTGTGACTAATATCGTTTTTTAAGTGATTATAACTAACAAGTGAACCTACGTTGCGCAAATAATACATGCTTTATCTTATCTACACGTAACATAACATCGCGCCTATATCCCCGAAGGGGTAATACAGCCACTCCTTGCTACTTAGCTAGGCTTAAGAACATTTTGAATAAACATTTTTTTTAGTCTGAACTGACTTCACAATTCCACCCACTCCATTCCATCTACGGGCAACTAGACATCGGCGGGCATTTCATTCTTATGTTGTGGATGTAGGTACCACCAATCCGCACTAAAAGTTTTTTGCCTTTCTTTTTGATGCCAATCTATAATCTGTTATAATCTGGGAGTCTTCAACGCTAGAGTGAATAGGCATGAAAATTTGATTCTTCTTCTTCTTCTATCGTGTAGGTTGTGAGGTCGATTACCAACCCCATCAACTCTAACTTACATCAGTAAGTAGTAACCGGGACCAAAGGCTTAACGTGCCTTCCGAAACACGGAGGCATTTGCTAGGTAAGCGTGATTCACCCTAGACCACATCCTCACTTGCCATCAGGTGAGATTGTGGACAAAAACGATTGATTTATTATAAAAAAAATTTTTGAAGCAAGAGGCGGTTGTATTAATATTTATGTCTAACTGTATTTTTTTTTTTCAGTTTAAGTAACCACCTCTATGGTGTGTTGATATTTTGATCACAAAAGCAGACTGTTTAACTTTTCGTCGAATAAAAATATTTTGTTAGGAAAAAATATTTTCTAAATTGAAGTAATAACTTCTTTTTGTCATAAGCTTTTTTGCGTAGAGGTAGCGTGCGTAAAAAAAATAAGTATAAGTACCTATAGAAACAGACGAATTGAGAACAACCCAAATGTTAGGGTGTCCGAACGAATGTCTAACAAAATCCATTCAATGTTTGTCAAAAAGTTTTCCAAATATTGGGCCAACACGGGACCTTTGACGACCTGTCTCTGTCAACATCATTGGTCAAACATTTCATTCAGGGTATTGGTGACCGACCACGACGCTTCAATGAGAGGGGTGAAAGGGGGAACTGAGCTGTGAAGGAATTCGTTAAATGGGAATAACATTTTGGGTAAAATAGAAACCTACCGCGTTGGTACTCAGTCCTTGTTATGTACGGAACATAAGAAAAAAAATATATATATGAGAAAAATTCTAGATTATATAAAGCTTAACAGATGTTAATTACTTATATTTACTTATATGTACCTAATATTTTTCTAATTTCTAATTTTTAAGTTTGCTATGTAATTTTAATTTTACTTTTTTTAAATACTTACATTTAATTGTATCAGTTATGTACGCTGTAATTGTCATATACGTATATATTAGTCACAATAGGTACCGTAACCTTCTAAATGTAAAATGTTTTAATGTATGTGATGTGGCTGTACTTTATAAATAAATAAATAAATAAAAAGGTTGGAAAGTCGTGCATTTTATACGAGAACCTCTGTTACCGATTCAACCCCACTCTCTTTGACTACTCCTGCAAGAAGATACACTCTACTGCTTCTCAAATTCCATAGCTACTTTACCGGCAATATATATTTTATGTAATAGGCTGTTTTATCATTACTTCTCATTAGATACTATAGACTACCCAGCGAAGGAAAACAAGAGATAATTCAGGTAAAGAAGAAGATTCTGGTAAAAGCGAATTTTGGCATAGTTGTAGGGAATAATGCTGGATGGGAATGGAGCTATCGGAAGTGGGGGGTTTAGTAGTGTGAATAATCATTTCACGTATCAGGACACTTTTGGCCTTTGATGGGCTTTGCATACGAAAGTATTTTTTTGATATATTTATCGATTTTTTATTTATGTAATTGTATTTTTTTTATATTTTTGTTCGGCTAATGCCGATCATACTAAGGTTAAAGTCTCCTTGCATGTTACTCGTTATTTGACTTCTAGCCCTGGAGGTTATAACACATAAGACGACCTTTTTAATGTATTTTCGTGGAGATTCGTGCGTCGTAAAGTTTGCGGGCGAGTGATGTGCAAAGTTGAAATATAAACTATTTGAATGGAGCGCTCCTCCAATCTCTTACTTCTATCCAGTGGATTACCCAGTGGAATATATTCGTGATCTTATGTTATATAATTTCATCTACCTTATCTTGGTTAGGTTAGGTTAAATGGCTGATTCCTCGTAGTGATTGCCTGGAATAAGGCCGCAAATTCGTGCTGTTGCTAAATGTTTGTATGTTTTATTTGTGTGCAATAAACTGTATTTGATTTGATCAAATACCTCCTCTATAATAGAGACATTACATTCCTGAGTACGTTGCGACACGCGGGTCCGCTTGCTGGTATTATGTATTCCCTTCGCTGACATTTCATGTTACCAGTAGTTTTAATGTGAAACATAAATATCAGCTTTCGATTGAATATGAATGGGTGAATGTGTCTACAGCCGTTGGCGACATGGCCTTACTGTTTATGTTAGATCCGCGTTTAATTTCCTAAGACCGAGATTTCCAGACACAATAGTTAACCAACCGGGTTTGGATTAAAATCTTTTAAAAGGACATTCAGTCATAGAATAAGGAAAGAACAGCAACTATCGGCTGAGCTAGATTTACCCCCGTCGAACATAGTTTAGACTTCAATATCGTATGGTGTCAGACGTCACACACACAGATGCGCGTGTACGATAACGTCAATGTGTAGTGTCTGTGTAAAACGAGGTTGTTTGTGTGAATTGTCCGAGGATTCAGTCTTACGACTTTAAGAAAACTATTAGTGTCTCTCCCTTACTTCAAAACGAAGTTTTTTTAACCTAACCTAACCTGAACCAATGACAGGGGTACTAGATAACTTTTAACCTCCTTAAGTGTGCAAAGATAATAAACAAAAAAATATAAACATAGTGGGCGAGTATTGGGTGTAAGTAGAGGTGTATAGGGCGTTAGTGACATTGTTTTTTGACATTCTTCTATGCTGTTCTGGGAGAAAATAAAAAACATAGAACACGTTCAGCTGCTTCTCTTCCCGGGCATGTCGTAAAAGAGGGATTGTGTCCTCTAACATGATGGACTAATGTTATGGGCGATAGGCTGATCCCTTATCACCATAAGGTTCATCATATCCATCTTTGGACTTCGTATCAACAGTGGCTGCAAGTTGTCTTTGATTACTTGTGGCTCTGCCCACCCCATTAGGGATTACGGACGTAAGTTTATGTATGTATGTAGTGACATTGTAACGAATATTGAGGGGGATGATTCAGACCATCTTCTCTTCTTCTTCTATCGTGTGGGTTGTGAGGTGAATTACCAACCTTATCGCAGCCCTGGTGTCAGGGTTACTATTGAGCCGCCAAAGGCCCCTGACATGACTCATAACAACTACGTACTTACATCAGTAAGTAGTAATCGGGACCTACGGCTTAACGTGCCTTCCGAAGCACGGATCGTCTTACTTTCGGACAATTAGGTGATCAGACCGTAATGTCCTAACCAAACTAGGGACCACAAAGTAATTTTTGTGATATGTCCCCACCGGGAATCGAACCCAGGACCTCCGGATCGTGAGCCCAACGCTCAACCACTGGACCACAGAGGCCGTTCGGACATAATTCAGACCATAATTCTGAGTTCAAGTTCAAGTGGAATTCTCCGCCGCAAGATTGATGTTTTGTTTTATTTTAAATTATTTTTAATTATATATACTTTTGCAATGGAAAATTCCACTCGATATTAACTCAGAATCATGGTCTGAACCATCTCTCAAAGTTTTCGTTACGATGTCACTAACACCCTGTATACTATACAATATGCATATGCCTACCCCTTCGTGGGTGCAGGCGTGAAGACATGTTATGTTAGCCAAGTCTATTTGTGATCATTACACAAGCGTCTATTTCACACCTATATTATTTAATTTGTTAAGGCTACTGTGGCTACTTGTATGACATAAGTACATAAGTACAGCTTTACGATGACTTGTTAAAAATATTTTTACGCTTAATCCTGTTAACATTAGGATATTGGTGCTTATTCCTGTAAATACCATCTAATTTTATTTTAAGTTATATCTGTCATTTTCTTATCCCCCGAAAAGGAAAGGGACGGGTAATCGAGAAGCATAAAATTTATGGAACACACATCAATTTTAAGCCAAATCTACCGTCTAAAAATTTTACATTGGCCAATAATCCGACAGAATTAAGTTGCCAGCACACGTCAAACGGTTTGCATACCAGCGAGATACCTTTTTGATTCGCCCGGGTTATTCATTCATTTACTCATTCTTCCTAAAATTAAGAGCTGTCAATCATCCGTCCCTTTCCTTTTCGGCGGAAAAGAAAATGACAGGTATAACTTAAAGTAAAATTAGGAGGTGCCTGCAGGAATCGGGACCATTGATGGAGTTAATTTACTTTGAGTTGTTACTCCTGATATAAGTAGGTACCTACATATTAAAAAAAACGAAATGTGGTTCGTGGGGGAGACCAGGATCCCAAGTTACAGGGTCAACCTAGTTTGGGTTCCTGTCTTCTGCATGCAATCCCAATTTGAATACTATATTTGTTTGTATTGTGGTTTATAAGATTGTTTGTAGAAGAAGTAAACATTTTGTTTCTAGGATTTGTGTCCGGTTAATGGCAATAGGCAAGCCCTAATTCCATAGGACTTTAACATGGCTGTCGAGGAGAATATAATATGTAGGTATAGTGTATTATATACACCTAATTACGCCTCATGTCTGTATGCTATTGTATATTGGTCAAAATAACTATCAACAAACAAAAAATATATAACATAATGTAACATAAATAAAATCAAAAAGCAAAAAAGGAAAAAGATAGATAGGTTTGTAAAAATAACTATATTAACAGTTGACTAAGAGATATTTTTGGGTTTGAGTATCCATTCGACCACTAAACAAGCCTTGCTGACAACTGAAATATAAATTCGGTCAAAGATTATGAACGCAGACACGACAAACACCATTGAGCTGTCGCGAATACATTCTACCTGTCAAACGGTAACTTATTACATTGACAATTTATCTAGACCACAGACACAATGTAAAGTGAAACCTATAAAGTTGGAGATTAGATTTGAAATCAGAACGCCGTTGAGATATAATACGATAGTTTTTGTGTCCAGACTGTGGATTTTGCGAAATAAGGCTTGTCGTACGTTGTAACATTTTATTTATGATGTTAAATTAATTCATTTAAGTTTTTAGTTAAGTGTTAGTTGTTTTAAAATCGTTTTTAGTTTTTAGTTTTTTTTTTAGTAGCACTCGCATCACGAAGAAGCGCCATCTAGCGCATATTTTAGGAACCGATTAGTTCGATTTGTTCGTTCGTTTTTACTTCAATGTAGTAAGTTCTTTCACATTTAGGTTGCCTGGAAGAAATTACTATTTAGCAATAAGGCCGCCGATTGTGTTTCTCTTGTCACTTTTGTAATTGTTTGTAGTGTCGTGTTTATATGTGCAATAAATCGATTTTGTATTGTATTGTATGTAACTTAGTAACCGAGAAATCTAACAGATGTCGCTATTAGGCAAAGGCAATAAAACAGTAGTAAGATAATGAATATGAATTAAAGCACATAATAACGGGTTCTTACCGCGTTTAAATGGGGAAATAAGACTCCCGATATTTCGACACTGTTGCAAGTGCCATGATCACGGGATGACTGACCAGTGCACAGGGCACAGGGCACTTGCAACAGTGTCGAAATATTTAAACGCGGTAAGAACCCGTTATTATGTGCTTTAATTATGATAATAACCGCGTAAACTTAAAACAATGTATAATGAATATGAAGTCAAAGACCATAATGGCTCTAGTGTTAACCCCATGTGTCTTGATAAACCAAGCCTTGCTAACTTGCCAATTTCAAACGTTGTCATCTGAGTAAAATTAGTATTGATTTATGCGACGTCGCAATCTAGTCGGATAACGCGGCTCTCTCTGTGGATTAAGACGTATTAACTGTAACTTGAGATAGATTAACTTTGGTATGTAAAGTTATGGTATAGGTATTTGTAGACGGGATAAATCACTTGTAAATGTCGCCGCAGTTTGATTTGTTGTGCTGTTAAATGGCTTTCAGTCTAAGTTTTCAAATTCAAATTCAAAATATTTATTTCGGAAACTATATGTCGATATTAAGTCCGTATCAAGAAGCCGTGATAGCCCAGTTGGTAGAACGCTTGCCTCTCACTTTGAGGTCGCAGGTTCGAATCCAGCACGGGCCTACACCAATGATTGTCGAATATATTTTCGAATTCATGTTTGGATCATAAATGATTGTCCCACGTTCCCGAGAAACGCATTTTCGGAGCTATGTGACCTAACCTGCATTGAGCCACTTTTCCCTTTGCGGGTTGGACGGTCAGACAGGCAGTCGCTTTTGTAAAAAACTGGACCTGTCAAATCTTCAGGTTAAGTAAGCGGACTCTGTGAAAAAGATGATGATGATAAGTAACATAACATAGCATCATGTCTATGGGTTGATTATGTCTTATGTCTTATGAGGAGCTCGGTGGCGCAGCGGTAGGTAAATGCGCTCGGTATGCGATTGTTGAAGTTAAGCAACTTTTGAAAAGTTTTCATCTCGAGCTCCTCCGTGCTTCGGAAGACACGTTAAGCCGTTGGTCCCGGCTGCATTAGCAGTCGTTAATAACCATCAATCCGCACTGGGCCCGCGTGATGGTTTAAGGCCCGATCTCCCTATCCATCCATAGGGAAGGCCCGTGCCCCAGCAGTGGGGACGTTAATGAGTTGATGATGTGATGTCTTATGTGTATGTTATAATACAGGTATGAAATATTATAGGTGTTTAGCACTCAGTAACTTTCTTTATTTAGTGCTAGCGTTAAGTTAATGTTGGCATTGTGTGCGTTTATTCAATGGAAGCTATAAATCAATGTAGACCCGGCTTAAAGTTATTCAATGAACTATAAACTACTTGAAGTCCATACCGTGACTTTACCTGTGTTCCGTGGAGCGCATTAAAGCAACCTTCCCGTGACAAGTTTGATTGTATAATATGAAAAAGTAATACGATTCTGCAAGAAATCTGAAAGTATTCTCTGAGACCTGTCCCCATTTCATCCATCCCGCATTTATCGTGGTCATCACGTCCCTGATACTGTCGCCGTCGTATTGGATCAGTGATCCGAGATCCACGTGATGGGAGATTTATTTTTTTAATTGTAAAAAGGGCGACATTGTCAGGGACGTAAGGAACACGATAATAGGTCTTAGAGACAACATGTGACCCGCGAATACCCCTGAAGTTAAAAGGGAAGATTTGTCGTGCTGTGTGGTTTCGAATGCTGGGCGACAAAGGAGACGGATGAAAGAAGAGTACACGTTGCAGATATGCGAATGTTAAGATGGATGAGTGGCGCGACCAGAACGGACAAGACTAGGAATGAATGTACAGGGTGTTAGTGACATCGTAACGTAAACTTTGAGGGATGATTATTATAAAGTTAGTGATTATTTAGAAGATATGAATACATGGGATTAATTGTCTGAGAACTGATATTAGGCAGCTAAATTACTTAATTGTATAACAATATTTTATGTTTATTTCTTTTTTAAAGAACGTCTAGGGCCCTGTGCCTTCAGCTTCTTTTCCCCGGCTATACAGGTTGTGAGAAGCTGCAGTAGTTTTAGGCGGATGAGACGTTCGTTATGTAAAAATTGACGATTCAAAGTGTAACTACCTACTGAATAAAGATATTTTTGAAATTTGAAATTCAGACCATGATTCAGAGTTGATATCAAGTGGAATTTTCCACGGCAGCCGTCGACAGGAGGCGACGACTGAAGTAGCCTCTGCCGTTCACAACTTGCAGTTCGTCTTTAAGAACCCTAAATTGGTAACGATTAAAACCAACAGAAACGTATTGTTATTATTTTGGCGTCATATCTCAAATCACATTATCATTTCAACAATAAAACTGAACAGAAAGAATTTACAATTGGCTTCCTCCAAAATTTTCCGTCGATATATATCTAAATTATTTAATATTACCTAGTAAAACCCAGCGTTTCAGACGTTCTGATAAAGATATTGTCGATTTATTGTTACACATTCAAAATAACTCTGATAGCAAAAATATTCAATGATAAATTGATATAAATACTTAATCTTTATTGGTATTTGTAATATTACAAGTTTATTGATAATCGGGAAACACCCATAGGTATGCACAGGTATCAGCCAATAATATTTATACGGTCATGATAAATATGCATGACTTGTCATTATTTATTTTTTTGGTGCATCTGGACTCTCTCTCTCTCCATTTAAGAGCTGCGCTCTTGTCGGTGGAGTAACCGCCATTCCTCTCTTCTTCCCGCCAAAACCTTCACCTCCCGATACGACACGACCTGCACCTTCTCTTTTATTTGTTTCCTAAATGTTATCCTAGGTCTACCCCTTCCTCTCTTCCCTTCAATTTTTCCTTCTATAATGTTTGTTATAAATGAATCGTGTCGTATCAGGTGGCCAATCATATTTCCTCTCCCGTTCTCTATAGTCTTCAATATGGTTCTCTTTTCTTCAACTCTTTCCAGCACTTTTTCATTTGATACCATTTCAGTCCAGCTTATACCCTCCATCCTTCGCCAACACCACATCTCAAACGCTTCCAACCTTTCTCTGTCTCTCTGTGTCATAGTCCACGTTTCACTTCCATAGAGTGCAATGCTCCAAATATATGATTTAATAAACACATACATACATACATAAACTCACGCCTATTTCCCACCGGGGTAAGCAGAGACTATAGAATTCCATTTGCTTCGATCCTGACACACTTCTCTTGCTTCCTCCACATTCATCAATCGCTTCATACACGCACGCCGGTTCAGAGTAGATCGTATTGATTTAATAAACCCTTTCCTTATTTTTAATGATATGTTTTTGGCATCTGGACTAGTCTACTTTATTTTATGTGTAATATTACTGAGAAAGCACCTTTTCTTTTTTAAAACAAGATTGAATGTTTAACAATTTTGGAGTAAGAGCGAACAAATAAACGAAAGAGCTTTTGTGCTTTTTTAACTTTTTTAGGAATTGCCAAAAAATCTAATGAAAAAAGTAAACAGACATCAATCCACGAATGAATGATTATCACGTGCTCGGCGGTGAAGGAACAAAATTATAATCTCAAAGATAAAAATTAAAAAATAATAAATATGTCCAGTTGCATCTACAGGGGGGGTTAAAATGGCCAAATCGAAGCAATCCATCTAAGAAAGCAATATTGCAATTTGACATTTGCGCATATAAAAGTGCGCAATACAAACAAATATGCTTCGATGTGGCCGTTTTAACCCCCCAGTTCTCTGTTCATCTGTTTATCCCATTTGACCTTACTAGGTCAGTTATCTTGATCGTGAACCTCAACCTGGCAGATTAAGGTCACACTAGTTCAGGACCTAATTGATTCCAGTTTTCACCAGTTATGCCAACAAAGGTAGACTAAACAGATTGCGATAGGTATGTCGCAGGTCGTCTTGGTTATGTTAGTCGATCTTCTTCTATCGTGTGGGTTGTGAGGTGGATTACCAACCCCATCAACCCTGGTGTCAGGGTTACTATTGAGCCGCCAAAGACCCCTGACATGGCTCATGTAACGACTACTAACTACTACTACATAAGTAAGTAGTAACCGAAGCCAACGGCTTCACGTGCCTTCCGAAGCACGGAATGTTTGTCGATAGGACATTATTATATTAACTACAAAGTAACCAGTGATAGCCCTTTTCGGAGAACGCGTGACTTACATTATAGTGTCCCGGGTTCGAATCTCGTCTCTGGCTTTAAACTACTGAATTCGACGTTATGACTTGAATTCATGTTTGAATCATAGATAATTGATATCACGTGCTTTCCAGGATTTGTGCCCGGTTAATAAAAAAATATATAATTAATAAACAAAAATTTTTCATGATCTGGAGGTCCGGGATCGATTCCCGATGGGGACATTGTCGAAATCACATTGTGAGACTGTCTTTGTTTGGTAAGGACTTTTCCCTGGAGAGCGGTCGCCACCTTCAAGCGGCCGCCAAGGAAGCGGCGGAGAGGGAACGGGAAGACTCTGTCGACTCGCTCCCGATTCGCCGCAGGCGACCGGGAAGGCGGCGACGGGCGTACTTAGTCGCAATCGACCGAGCGCCGCCTTGACGGGGACCTGTGGACGGTGGTCGGGGGACCGCCGTCCACAACATAGGTCCCGTGCTGTCGGGCTCCCCAAGTGTTCCGGGCAGCCCTCGGCGGAGGGGGAGGCGCTTGACGCGCTCCCATGGGCGCTGGGCCCCAAAGGGCATCCGCCGGCGGGGACGCGGTTGTGTGCAATTGCGTTCCCGTATCCCCGCCACACGGCGGCAAGGACACCGTTGGGTTTTAGTGGGTATACCGGGTGGCGACACCCGGGTAGTCCCACATAATTGGTATGCATAACGCATTTCCCAACGTTAAAAAAAGGTAAGGACTTTTCAAGCTTGAATCACCTGATTGTCCGGAAAAGTAAGATGATTCCGTGCTTCGGAGGGCACGTTAAGCCGTTGGTCCCGGCTATTAGCCGTAAAACACCTTCACCAACCTGCATTCGAGCAGCGTGGTGGAAGTATGCTCCATACCGCCTCCGGTTGATTGAGGGGAGGCCTGTGCCTAGCAGTGGGACGTATATAGGCTGTTTATGTTATGTTATGTATGTAATTATTTAATAAGTTATTATTATTATTAATACCAATAGGCTCACCCCTAGGACTTAAACAAAGCTAGCCAGGAGTGAGTGTATATTAGTATTATTATACATCTCTGCCTACCCTTTCGGGAATACAGGCTTGTGGTGGTATTTTTATTTTTTTAAAGAACGTCTAGGGCCCTGTGCCCAGGTTTTTCTTGCAGCTTCTTTTCCCCGGCTATACAGGTTGTGAGAAGCTGCAGTAGTTTTAGGCGGATGAGACGTTCGTTATGTAAAAATTTACGATTCAAAGTGTAACTATGTTACCTACTGAATAAAGACATTTTTGAATTTGAATTTGCATTTGTGGCTGTTATGTTATGTAATTAACAGCGTAAAGTGTCGTAAACTCATGATCGCTCTGATTACTTGTGGCTCTACCCACCCCACTACGGCGTGAGTTTCATATTTAGCAAGGTATACCCCGGAAGTACCGCTATTACTATGAACAATTTTCTTTGCGGTTGCATTTGAGAATGGAATTGCAATAGCTGTCAAAGCAGGTGTTATAAATGCATTTTGTTATGTTTTATAAACATTCTCGTTTCGATATGAGAACCTGATAAAGTTTATAGTTAGACGACATAGAGCGTGCGAACAGCTTAACGTTTCAATAAGGGATTTTGCAATCGACGTTCCCCAAACACACGATAGATGGCGTTGTTCACTTTTAACGTGATAATCACCTTATTTTCTCATTGCTGGGGCACATAATTATTTAAAAATATAATGTAATGGCAGAAGCATAATATTATAATTATTATTATAAAACTAATTACTGTTGGTTGATATTTGGAGGAGCTCGGTGGCGCAGAGGTAAACGCGCTTGAAGTTAAGCAACCTTCGCAAAGGCCGGTCATAGAATGGGTGACCACAAAAAAATTCTTCGGCAGGCACGTTAAGCCGTTGGTCCCGGCTGCATTAGCAGTCGTTAATAACCATCAATCCGCACTGGGCCCGCGTGATGGTTTTAGGCCCGATCTTATCCATCCTTAGGGAAGGCCCGTGCCCCAGCAGTGGGGACGTTAATGGGCTGATGATGATGATATTTGGATCGTATTATGTATAGAATGATGTTGCTACCTATCTTGCTTCTCTTTATTTTGATCAGAATAATAATTGGTGGAAGTTTTAATTGTACCTTGGTGTAATAAAAATGTCTGTTATGCATGAAATTATAAGTTTAACACATACATACATACATAAACTCACGCCCGTGATCCCTAATGGGGTGGGCAGAGCCACAAGTAATCAAAGACAACTTGCAGCCACTGTTGAAACGATGTCGTAAGCTGGATATCATGAACCTTATGGCGATAAGGGATCAGCCTATCGCCCATAACATTAGTCCGTCCATCATATTAGAGGACACAATCCCTCTGTCGGTTTTTACGATTTTTTTATTTGAAATAACACAGGTGGTGGGTTCGCTCATACAATGGCCCTTGAAAGGACATTCACATACACATACATACAGAAACTCACGCCTGGAAACGCTAATGAGGTGGGCAGAGCCACATATAATCAAAGACAACTTGCAGCCACTGTTGATACGATGTCGTAAGCTGGATATGATGAACCTTATGGTGACAAGGGATCAACTTATCGCCCATAAAATTAATCCATCGTGTTAGAAATGACACAATCTCTCTGTCGGATTTTACGACATGTCCGGGAAGACAAGCAGCAGTGTTCTATGTTTTTTATTCGCTTCCAGTCCAGTATAGGAACAACGTACTTAATTCGAAAGTCATTATAATCCTAAAAAAAAATATATAAAAAAAAATAAAAAAGAAAGAAAATTAAAATCTAAAACCTAAACTAAACACTAACTTAAATTTAAGTCAAAGTAGGAACATTCCTATTCGTTCTAGCTTTTCAACTGTAATTAAATATTGCGTACTACTCGTATGTTCTTCCCTGAAAATTACTTTAAATTCTAAATACGTCCCTTTAATAGAGTTAGTTACAAGAACTGCTGATTTATTTTTAAACTGCATATTTGAAATTGGAATGTAACTAAAATTACAAGTCCTATTGTAATATTTTAGAATTTATTTATTTTTTGTTTAATTAAGTGACGAAGTTATATGTTTCTGATTATGTGACAATTGTATTTTTAATTTAAATACGTTAACAGTTTTCTTAACTTAAAATATTACAAATGGACTAAAAATAAATATAAATCTTAAAAGAGATAACCAAATAAAAATAAAAAAATATTTAAAAATAGTAATGTTAAAATCTTGTTAACTCCGTCACATGTAATCGATTACCTACACGTAATACGTAACGTGGACTATAATCGATTAACTACTAATCGGTCTAATTGCCTCTCCGATTTGCTCTTATCGGACCTGTGAGCCGACAACAAATACATTGACCTTTGCCGTCGTGAAAAAATATACTTATATCTATTCATTGAGAGTATTTTTATTTATTTTTTGGTAAAATTAAAATGACGACTGCATTTATTTCGTTTTTTTTTAGAGTTCAGCTTTAAAAATAAATATTAGGTATTTTTGTTTTTTTCTTGTTTCGTTTTTCTTTTGGTAAAACCGACGAAGGCATTTTATGGCTATAGGCTTGAGTTGCGCATTCAAAAAGTAGGTGGGTACCGACTTTCGTTCATAATAGGCACTTAAAGCTTTCCTACTTAAATGAAACCACTGATTACCTATTTAAGAGCTTTATTTTCTGCCACTGTTGTTGTTTCTCGCAAATTTTACAGCTTTTTAAGCTGCATAACGCCGTTAAACTTCAACAGTCTACAAAAACTCTACTTGAAACCATGCACATGTTCCAAATACTTTTAGTACCCATCCGTTCCAAGTAATTAAGATAAAATTCTAGAATAAATAATTAAGTAATAAAATTAAAATTCATAAATTAGAATTTAAATGTCAGCTCGTCATGAGTTCGAAACAAGTTGTCACAGATTAAGTAAAAATCAATCAACTCACCATATTAATTGCCATGAGCAAAAATAAATTTGTCCAAGGACTTGAATAAATCATACATAAAATTTGAGGTCAACACTTCCGTTCATTTGAAAATTATAGACGAACCACTGTGCAACTTTGTACATAACACCACTTCAACATTTTTAATAAAAAATAAACTTTCACGCAACTTTTTGCTGAATTGTCTCATCACTATTTAAAAAGAAATTGTTTAAAAAGTATTTTTCAAACTCAAAAGTTATTTCTGTTCCATTTTCGATTTACGAAGCCCGCGCGGCACTGAACTTGTGCGGTTCAGCGATTGGTCGGAACTTTTTTTCACAGACGACTAGTGGAGGCAACGGCGTGAGGCGAACTGCCGCAAGGAGCGGACTCGGGCGGAATAATGTAGATTGTAGACATTTTGATGGACCACTTTAGTGGAATGCCGCGCCGCCGTCGGGTTTTCGCTCATCGTCGTCTGATAAAACTGATTTTGTTATTGGAAAATATCTGAATCACTGTGAGGCGATTTGCAAAGGGAAGTAAAAGCTTAAAAACTTCCGGAACAGGATTTATTTAATATTTGAGTAATTTATGACAAAATAACGTAATAAAAATATTTATTTTTGTTCTTAATCCAAAGTACAATCGGCAGACGCTTTTGACGGTTTTAGTATAAATTAAATTAAATGACAGAGATAAATCTACACTTTAGTAATTTATCGAAAAATTAAGTCTAAGTAACAGTGAGTCCATTTTAATTTTAATTCAGGTAGGCGGGTGTCTTTCTAATATAATTTACAACAAAATGAAATATATTTTATTTTAACAAAATTATTTATTTTACATTTAAATTCTTTGTGTGCCATCATCATGATTCACGAAGCATTTGTTGCGTCAGTAGATTACATTATTATAATAAATTGTTATTATTGCTTGAAATATTTATAATTTAGATAAAAATACTTCGCTATTTGTACCTACTTACATATAATCTTTTGACGTTTTTAAATACTTATTATAGTAATATGAACGTTTAGGCATAACTGTTGGATCTAGAAAGTTGAATATTTGTTACAAACTTTGGGGATTTAAGGATTTTTGGATATTCTACCCCTAAATCGGCAAAAAAATCCTCGCGTTAGTCGCGGATAACACCTAGTACTATATATCTACTTATATCGTATTCTATAATTTGTGACTGAATGACATTTAGTATTTTGTTCTTAAAAATCGGAGTATTGGAAGGCCCACCCGTCACCCGGTAGGTAACTAAGTATCAGAGTAAGGAAGAATCTTCTCAATAGTCAGATAGCGCCGTTCGTAGGAGTTGAATCAAGCTCGTTTCTATCTCGTATTGGTGCCGGGCGCAGTGTCCTTTCTATACCTAACTTAGTACTAATGTTTATTCTGTGACATAACTATGTGCAATATTGTTGCACTGTATAAACGTTCTATTTTCTTCCTATAAGCCTATTTATTGACGACGTCCATCACCGTTACGACCAACATTTTATATTTTAGTATTAATTTTCTGTTATTTTAACGTTTCTGTTAATAAAAAGTTTATTTTTTTCCTACTGTTTTAGTATTGTTACTGTGGCGTTCTATACTAATAAATATATTTTTTTTCTTTATAAGTCCAAGTGATCTTTCCACGTCCATACATTTTTTTTGTTAATTATAAGATATTACATAATATTTTGTGGGTTATTTATTACTTTTTAATTAATAAGTTGACTCCCTAATGGATACGTTAAAACGATATAAGTAAATAGACAAATTAATTAAGATCGGATCTAGAAAATGTATAAGTATGTTTCTTATCAATATTAGTTAAAATTCTTTAACATTGCGAATACCATAACATTACGCTAATAGCTACTACCGTTTTTTTAAGTGCAACAGCTACACTTATTTAGTAATTGATGTGCAATATATTTCGTTTCAATAAATAAATTAGTAATTGTAGTATTTAATCAATCAACTTAAATAAAAAACTTTCGTTCATCTATAAAAATACCCGTAAGAGACTCGCAAAAAGTTCTTAACTACCTCTAAATTAGAAATCAGAATTCAACGTAATTTATCACGGATAAAGGTCAATTTAACATTTATGAATCTACGTCACTTCGAAAGGTATTATGGCTGAGGAGAAGAAATGACAAAAAACTGCAACAGCAACAAATCTTTTAAATCAATGTTTTAATACCAGGCATTTTTTATCATTTAGGTAATCATTAATCTTATTGTAAGTTTTTTTACATAAAGTAAGCTTCACATGAGTTTTAAATTTATTTTCTGACAAATTCAAAATATTACTTAGTTTTTTTATTCTTAAAACGTATAAATAACTCCAAAAAAGATGAATTTAATTTATTTAGTCTAAGAATTTTGAATAGCAATTTTATTTTTATTCCTTGTATTGTAATAAGGTTTTTAAAACTAAATCTATCAATGAATATTGGTAGACATTGCGACGACAATTTAAGCTATAACGAGCTCTTACATTCCTAACATTCAGACGTACTTACATTAATTAGCCAGAACTGCCAAATTACACAACGAAAACCTGTATTTTAATACCAACTTCCATTAATTTCTGGAGGTTGAAATGGTCTAATTAATTTTAGTTCTAATTAAAAGTGTTACCATATTAATGAGATCTAGTTCTATTTTATTTACAAATTATGTGGCAACATTGGTTATGAATGAAATAGTTCTATTTGCGTATTAATTGATAGTGCGTGTTCTTTGGCACGTATAAAATAAGTACTTACAGTATAGTAATAAAAAAAAATGTCACCGGTTCGAATCCCGGGCCGAGCTCTAAACCACTGAAATCGACTTTATAAGTTTGAGTTCATGTTTAGATCATAGACAACTAATATCACGTGGTTTCCAGGTATTGTGCACGGTTATTGGAAATAGGCTCGCCACTTATTACATAGGACTTAAACACGACGAGGAATGGGCTGTGGGTGTTCATACTATGTACCTCTGCCTACCCCTTTGGGGATACAAGCGTGATGCTATGTTATTATATGAAATGGTATATTTAGAACATTTCCGGTGGTTCGATTTTGGGCTACATCTCTCTTATACAATCTTCTTAAAGAACATTCTGAGTCCGTGTTTGTGCCCATTGCCAGTTTCCGTCTTTTGAAAATATAATGTCAACTCAGAATAATAGACTGATCCTCTAAAGTTTTCATTACGGTGTCACTAGCACCTTGATACATAGATACTTACCGCGAGCAGAGTGGGCAGGGCGCTTGCCATGCGCATAGTGTGCGCGCAGGGGTAGCGCGAGCGCGCCTATGTGACGGAGGCGGCGGGCGGACGGGCGCGCGCGAGCCGCATCCGGCCGCCCTCCCGGCCTCTACCACCGTGCCACCCACATTGCGCACCTGGGGGAGAAATATAAATATAAAATAAATTCACAAGATATAAAATTAATATAAACTAAATTAAAGTAGGTAGATCTATTAAAAAATATATTTTATTATTTAAATTAAATAAATAAATAAGATATTCCATATTTGTAGGTTTATTAATGAAAGTAATATAATAATAACTGTAATATCTTGTAACACGCAACATTTACAAATAAATATTTTTGTATATGTGTGTCGTAGATTTTACCTGAATAAACTTTTTTATTATTATTATTATTGTATGTCTTTTTCATATCTCGGGCCTATGGAGGCCCGGACTTTATTATTATTATTTGTATTTTTGTAAGTATTTTAAATCGTTAACAAAAAATAAAAAATATTACTTTATAAGATTGTCATCGATGCAAAATTACATCAGATAACATTAATATATTGTATTTAATATAAGTACTTACACAATAATATGAAAACCATAAAAATTATATAAATAAGTAGGTAGTCATATTTTTTATGCTTTTTTGTGAAATCGAATGTCAAAATTTTATTTTATTTGACTTCTTCATTTCTACACTATGGAACGTGTTGATGAACTTGATGAGAAGAAGAATATAGGCAGTATGAATTATGCCAACGAAATTATGTGACGCTTCAATAGTTACTTTCCTATTGGGCATTGGGGATAGGGGTGCACATGCACATGCGCAGAGGTAAGTTAGCCGCCATATTTGTATCATAAACAGCTATCTTCCCCAATTTTCCACGCCCCTTGCCTTTATTCTATTCGACACTGTAGGCGCGCCTTCATTAACTGCTATGTACGCATGCGTAAGATGAGGCATTTATGAGAACAAAGGTCAAATAGCAATACTTTTAAGTATTTTGTTCGCTAATACGTTTGCTAGTGGCGCCACTATAGTGTCCTATTAAAGGGAAGAGTCCGTATGAAACTGCGCTTGAATGAATATATTCAATGTATACTAACTCAAACATTATCAAAAATCCCCCCCACTGGATACTCGTGTTACAATAACATAGACATGAATATTTATTGCACTAGCCCGTGCTCCAATGCATATTCTTTCACCCTAAGGTTGCCTGGCAGAAATTGCTGTTTAGCAATAAGACCGCCTATTGTGCTTATGTTTTTATTCGTATGTTTATATATTATGTCGTTGTGCAATAAACCATTATTGATTGATTGATTGATTTATTTCGGGTTCCATATAAAGTTGGTAATAGTGAACTTATATCCCCCCGATACTGACCCCGCCGGCATGGTCGACGATTTCCCTTAATCAGCGCTTATCGCTACCGACCCGCTAGGGTCGATTAATTCTTTCAAATATTTTTCCTCTCAGACGACGCCCGGAACCGAGGTTCGCGCCCAACTGGGCACCCTCAGGCCTGTTGTCTTAAACGTTGTACCAGGTGAGAGCTTTCAGCGCCTCCAAGCGCGGCCAAGCAGTTAATGCCATCTGCGGCAAATCTACAATAAGTCACGTCAAAAAAAAAAAACTTATAAAATTAAAATTAATTACAATTTAAGTAGTAATAAATGAATTGTGTCTTTCGCACGGTGGACGCGGATCCAACGTGCGCAATGACGTCACGTCAAAAAAACACGAATATAAAACACGTGTAAACAAAAGGCAATAAGTATTACACAATGTGTAGGAATGAGGAAAATTCCACATTCATATCGACATTCGCATATCTATAAATGCATTTTATGTGTAAAATATTGATACGATTATGATATCACTGGCGCCTAATTCATAAAAATGAATGAGAATTCCTTTTTACCGACTTCAAAAAAGGAGGAGGTTCTCAATTCGACCGTATATTTTTTTTTTTTTTTTTTTTTTTTTTTTTTTTTTTATGTTTGTTCGGGCATATCTTCGTCGTATATGAACCGATTTTGATAATTCTTTTTTTGTTTGAAAGGAGATATACCCAAGGGGGTCCCATGTCAAGGAAGTCAGGATCTGATGATGGAAGACCAGAGAAATCGAGGGGAATTTTCAAAAATCGTAGGAGCGACTAGTGCGTTTGTAAAGTCATATTGATCGGATCGATCTTTAGGCTTCGGGAAAACTTCCCGGCCTTCGAAAACTGGTCAGCATCAGGGAGATACCCTATGGCCTGGCAAAACTATACAACCTGGAGCAATTTTTCTTTCACGAAACGTATTTAAATCTTGATCAAATCCAATCGCCGGTGCAAAAAAACAAAATGGCGGAAAAAAAAGATGGCCGCCATACAAAATTTTGTCGATTTTGGAAGAAGCCCGTTTGGGTAAAAATAATGTATGGGGCGCTTACTCAAAACGTCATGTAGAGTACGGAAATACTTTCTGATCACCAAAAACTGCTCCGCATCAGAGAGATACTCTACGGCCTGGCAAAACTATCGCACGTGAACCAATATTTCTTTCAGAGCACTTATTTAAATCTTGGTCAAATTCCATAGCGCGTAAAAAAAAAACAAAATGGCGGAAAAACAAGATGGCCGCCAATTTTGTTTTTTCAGAAAATGTCTCGGGATATAAAATATATATCGGGGTTGTGGTCGGATCGTCATGTTAAGTATGGAAATACTTCCCGATTTTTGAAAACTGCTCCGCATCAGGGTGACACCCTACGGCCTGGCGAAACTATCACACCTGAACCAATTTTTCTTTCACGAAACCTATTTAAATGTTGGTCGAATTTAATGGCCGGTGAAAAAAATACAAAATAGCGAAAAAACAAGATGGCCGCCATACAAAATTTTGTTTTTCCAGAAAATGTCTTGGGGGTAAAAATGATGTATAGGCGTGTGATCGGAACGTCATCTTTGAAAACTGCTCCCAATCAGGGAGACATCCTACGGCCTGGCAAACCTATTGCACCTGGATTTTGTTTGTTTCCACGACACCCATTTAAATCTTGGTCAAATTCTGTCGCCGGTGAAAAAGAACAAAGTGGCGGAAAAACAAGATGGCCGCCATACGAAGAGGGACAGTTTCGAATAAACAGGACACGCGAGCTGCTTTAGCAGCGAGCGAACCACGCGAAATCTACTGTATCTATATGTATGCGTGAGTGTGTATGATAGCAGCTTCCACTGACAACCACATGTGTGTATGTACACATACACATGTGTGTGTGTGTGTGCGTGTGTGTGCGCGCGTGTGTGTGCGCGCGTGTGTGTGTGTGTGTGTGTGTGTGTGTGTGTGTGCGTGTGTGCGAGCGAACCACGCGAAATCTACTGTATCTATATGTATGCGTGAGTGTGTATGATAGCAGCTTCCACTGACAACCACATGTGTGTATGTACACATACACATGTGTGTGTGTGTGTGCGTGTGTGTGCGCGCGTGTGTGTGTGTGTGTGTGTGTGTGTGTGTGTGTGTGTGTGTGTGTGTGTGTGTGTGTGCGAGCGAACCACGCGAAATCTACTGTATCTATATGTATGCGTGAGTGTGTATGATAGCAGCTTCCACTGACAACCACATGTGTGTATGTACACATACACATGTGTGTGTGTGTGTGTGCGTGTGTGTGCGCGCGTGTGTGTGTGTGTGTGTGTGTGTGTGTGTGCGTGTGTCTGTGTGTGTGCGTGTGTACGTGCGCGTGTGCTCGTGTGCGTTAGCGCGTGTGTGAGTGTGTGTGTGTAAACATGTTCATCAATAATAATTGTGATCACTACTAATAATATATTATATTATTATATATGAATATAAATCAGAAAATCTGTCTGTCTGCATCCTTGCTCGGTCTAACCATCACTTAAAATCGTAAAATAAAATAAAATTTTTAACAAAAAAAAACCGACTTCAAACGCAAAACTAAAAAGCAATAAATAAATTTACTTCGCACAAAGTAATTAGTACGTATTTTCAATTAGTTAATTATTTTATAATTCTGAAGTCGGTGCCAAGTAAATGCTACAACAACCCTACTACAATATCAAATTACTATGTACACACAATATTGTTTAATACCTATATCAAAGCAATTACAAAACAATGTCAAACAAAAAATTACAAAACAATCAGTATTGAAAAATATATGAATCGGTACTTCGTTGTAGCATTTCCTTGGCACCGGCTTCAGAATTATAAAATAATTAACTAATTGAAAATACGTACTAATTACTTTGTGCGAAGTAAATTTATTTATTGCTTTTTAGTTTTGCGTTTGAAGTCGGTTTTTTTTTGTTAAAAATTTTATTTTATAACGAAAATGCTTCGTCATAGGTTAAAGTCTTCTTCTTATCGTGTGGATTTTGAAGTGGAATACCAGCGTCATCAATTCTGGTATCAGGGTTATTATTGAGCAGCCAAAGGCCCCTGACCTGACATACTTAGGTACAGTTATCAGTAAGTGGTAACCGGGACCAACGGCTTAATGTGCCTTCCGAATCACGGATCATCTTACTTTTCAGACAATCAGGTGATCAGCCTGTAATGTCCTAACCAAACTAGGGATCATAAAGTGTTTTTAGGGCTCCATATTTTAGGGATCCTTAGTGAAGATTATCATTGAAATATAATTATTTTATTCTTTTTTCTTTCTTGTCGTTCCCTCATTGCTGAAGATCGTGATTATAATGTAATCTTGGGTTCGGTCCTGTGTCATATATAGCTTTTTGTATAGATGAAAGTTTCAGGGCGCGTTGGCGCTTCTGCACTGTAATGTCGTGAAATGTAAATTAATAAATAGGTGCTGCTTGACCTGGTCCAACCATCTAATTGGTGCTCTTCCTCTAGCACGCTTACCCTCAATCTGGCCCAGAATAATGGTGTTACTCTAGACAGGGCAATGGGGATCGAATTATGTGCTCATAGAAACTCAGGACTCTTTCCTTGCATGTGGTAATTTACATTACTAATATTTAAAAAATTAACAGCCTCTCTAGTAAAGTGGTTAGTCTTAGGGTCACGATCTGGAGGTCCCGGGCTCGAATCCCGATGGGGACATTGTCGAAATCACTTTGTGAGACTGTCCTTTGTTTGGTAAGGACTTTGCAGGCTCGAATCACCTGATTGATTACATTATATAACATACATAAATAGCCTATATACGTCCTACTGCTGGGCACAGGCCTCCCCTCAATCTACCGGAGGGGGTATGGCGCATACTCCACCACGCTGCTCCACTGCGGGTTGGTGGAGGTGTTTTTACGGCTAATAACCGGGACCAACGGCTTAACTAGAACTTAACCTGATTGATTGAAATAGTAAAATGATTTCTTTAGAGGGCACGTGAAGCCGTTGGTGTCGGCTATTAGCCGTAAAAACACCTCCACCAACCCGCAGTGGAGCAGCGTGGTGGACTATGCTCCATACCCCTCCTCCTGCGTGATTGAGGGGAGGCCTGTCAACCATGAGATTAGTATGTGGAGTTCTGTGGTCCCATGGGGAAATAGGCGTGATCGTATGTATGCATGAATACGGAACCTTCAAAACTTAACCCTGCACTGATGACGTTACACTCAACTGTCAGTTCACACCTCCTCTGACGTCATCAAAGTCGCAATCTCCTAATCAGCTTGTACCATTGGCGCCTTTTATCAGTGCTAAAATTCTTGCGCTGTGACTCATACGATAATCGTAATATCATAATCCTCACTATAGGTAAGTATTGGGAAAATTAAATAAGTTAATCGATATAATATGCTCATATTTATTTGCGCTTGCGAGTAGACCCTGCTATATTGCGCGTGGGTCATCATTAATGTAAGAGCTAGACCCTTGTCGGTGTAGCATTCTCCATGCTACTTTTTAGAAAATAATATGGCAGTGGTTTCCGTCTTGCCTTCTTGCTTTGCGTTTTGCGCTTGCAAGTACATAGATCCTGCTATATTGCGCGTGGGTCATCATTAATGTAAGAGCCAGACCCTTGTCGGTGTAGCATTCTCTATGCTACTTTTTAGGGAAGAATATGGCAGTGGTTTCCGTCTTGCCTTCTTGCTTTGCGTTCTTGAGCACGGATAGGTAAACAAAAAAATAAAATTCATTCAGATGTTTTTCATCATGGGAGTCTAAAATGGTCATATTAAAGCAATTAATCTAAAAAGCCGTATCAATTGCTGTCATTTTTTACATTACGCATGTACTTTTAGGTATAATGAGCTAATGGCCCCGATTCCTGCAGACACCTCCTAATTTTACTTTAAGTTATACCTGTCATTTTCTAATCCGCCGTAAAGGAAAGAGACGGATGATTGACAGCTCTTAATTTTAGGAAAAATGAGTAAATGAATGAATAACCCGGGCGAATTAAAAAGGTATCTCGCTGGTATGCAAACCGTTTGACGTGTGCTGTCAACATAATTCTGTTGGGTTATTGGCCAATGTAAAATTTTTAGACGGTTGTTTTAGATTAGTGCTTAAAATTGACGTGTGTTACATAAATTTTATGCTTGTCGATTACCCGTCCCTTTCCTTTTCGGCGGATAAGAAAATGACAGATATAACTTAAAATAAAATTAGATGGTGTTTACAGGAATTAGCACCATTGTCAAATCAGAATATTGCTTTTTAGATGAATTGCTTAAATGGGTCTTTTTAGACTTCCTTGGCTTATCATAAAAGTCTATTCAAGAATTGTGTCTTTTCCAACATGATGGACTATCTATGTATATGGGATTGTATACGGTTCATCATCATCCATCTGAGGAGTTGAGAAAAAATAATAAAAATAATAATATTACAAAAAAAACAAAAATTGTAGTGTCTTTCCTTATTATTTTCAGTTTCATACTTTTGCGACGGAAAATTCCCCTTGATATCAACTCAGAATCATGTTCATGTTTTCGTTACGATGTCACTAACACCCTGAATAGGGCAATAACTATTGACATATATAAACAAAAAATAATAATGCTTTCAATATATTTACTTACATAGAGAGAGTTTCCTTAATTTTTGTTTTTTATTCGAACACATTATCGTCATAATCATTACTAATGATATAAGACGTAATCATTTAACAATTGCAAGTATTATAGTCAACGTAATAGGAAAACCCAATGACACGGTACTTCGATACCTACAAGTGTTACAAAAGGTAGCAGTTGTTCTCCAAAAGTAACATCACAGTGATACTGACGAGTTGATGTAGTAAGTGTGAACTGATATTGAAAGGAAGTCAATATTAAAGGCATAAAAATTAATCAATAGCTGGAATCGATACTCGTTTATAGATTATGATGTAAGATGGTGCAGTAAATGGCAATATATCGTAGTAACATAGTTTTTAACAACGTCTAAGGCCCTGTGCCGAGATTTTTGTTGTAGTTAGTTATCTTCGGTTATTCAGGTTTAAAAGTTGCAGTAAATTTGAGCGAATGAGACGTTTAAAGTGTAACTATGTTACCCACTGAACAAAGATATTTTTAAGGTGATGATGATGATGATGATACTGGAAATAGTATTAAAGTCACCTATAGACGATGAAGAATTTCAGTCCTTGGCAGAATTTTAAGAATCAAAATAAAAAGTCGAGATTTTAACACAAGGATATAAACTTAAACAGCCTATTAAATTCAACTACTGGGAATTCGCATCCCCTGACAACCAGAAGAGGTATGATGCATATTCCATCTGATATTCCATCATGGTGCTTGATTGCGAGTTGGAGACTATAATACAAGAAAAAAAAATAAAAATAAAATGTTGTTGTCTCGGTTCCAGACCAAGACAAATCGTTAAAATTGACGAACGTATTATAGACGACAAACTGGTTACCAGCCACTGAGCAACATCTGTAGATAAGAGTAAAAAAGTAGTAGATAGTATAGTAGTAGAAATATCAACACAGTTAACTTTTAAAATAGTTTTTAATGTATGTGTCATTTCTGTATGGCATAATGGCTGGCGAAAGGTTTGTACTAAATTAACACGTTCATGCAAGCATCCCACTAAGTCCGTCAGATGAGGCGTTGCGCATGGTCTTTCCATACAAAATTAAACGACGTTCATACACGTCCCGAGAAATATAAAATAATTACCATACATACATCTTCACACTAACGTTGTATAACGTCAACGTATACATACGTTTTGTCACACAAAATAAAGATTGCACCCTGAATTACAAAAAGAACGTAATTATACGTCAACGTATATATACGTTCCGGCATAGTTCATAAACATTTTGCTTGTCTATTAAAGACCTAACGTCATAACACGTCAACGTTTATAGGCGTTGTGCCACTAAACATGTATTTTATCTATTGAATAAGTAGCCACGTCTTATCACGGTACCGTGAATATACGTTGTGCTTTCTAGTTTAGTTAATACACTCGCCAGAAATACTAGAACGTGTATAAACGTTAACGCTTATAACCGTTGTGTCACAAAAAGGTTTTTTAAATTTTGTGCTTATGTAACAACGTTTTATCACGGTAACGTTGGTGTACGCTGTGTTTCAGAGCATAGTTTTCATATTAGCTAGTAATACCGAAACGCACGTGTACGTTAACGTATGTTTACGTTCTGCTGTAAGAAATTGCTAATACACGTTTTTAATACAAAGGGACGCTTATGTACGTTGACGGTTATTCATGTAGTGCTACAAAACATTGCATCAAGTTTATTTTTTTAATGAACAAGGACGTACATAATATACGTTTCGTTATTTTTCAGTACTTAAGCATTGTAAAGTAGTTTTTAGGTATTATTCAGTCAATAAAACACTAAAGGTTATGTTTGTTTTTATTATTTTTCTCCTTTTGTCCTTTGAGCAAATAGGGTTTCATGAGATGAAGCACAAGCTTTTCGGTTTTTTTTTTCCTTTCTGAACCTCGTTTTCAGCGTCTTTTCCGGCATACATCATTAAATTTAGAACATAACCATCTGATGATGTCAGTTCGTAGAATTTTATGCCATAACGGGCTTTTTTGCTTTTTATATATTGCCGGCATGATAGTCGACCCCGGAATAAGAGCAGAGATTCATCCAAACTGAGATCTCTGTATGGCTTATAACAATCTCTGAAGTTCTTACACAGCATTTCAATAAAATTCACAATTTTTTTCTTTTCCTTTTGCTGTTAAATCTGATGCACATAGGCATCTTAGAATTTGTTCAAATCTTCTTGCTGACATTATAAACACTCATCCACCACTGTTCACTCACTGTTCACTGATCACTGTTGATCCACTGTATTACCACCCAATATTTTCTTCATTCATGCATTTTACATACAGATGTAAAATGCTTTCGTTTTTGGGGAATTTTTATTTGACCCATAAGCAAACACAAACCGAGAAACTTACGGACTTCTTCTTGGTTCGTGTCTTTAAAATTGTAATGACGTGTATTCCTGGTTGCTGGTCTTTTTGACAAACAAAGTGCTTTTCCATAGGCGTTAGTGCATGTTACAATATAGTCAATAATATTAGGTGGGAACGTTTTATGAAAAACATCTATGACCGTCGTACCTGGACCGACATTAAATTGAGCACCCGCAGAAAGGGCATCAAATTCAAACAACGGTATATCCGCTTTTGTAGTTTCGCAGTCATTTGGAGCTTCAATGTCGTTACCAGACTGTCTAACATTACCCTCTTCCGAGATTCCGGTCGGATTATTTCTTTGGGCATCTTCAGATCTTGGTGGCATTAGTGACGCACGCGGCGAGTTATTTCTTTCAGCTTCAACCGGATTCGGTGGCGGCGGCGACGCAGGTGAGTCATTTCTTTCAGCTTCAACCGGATCCGGTGGCGGCGGCGAACCAGGTGAGTCATTTCTTTCAGCTTCAACCGAATCCGGTGGCGGCGGCGACGCAGGTGAGTCATTTCTTTCAGCTTCAACCGAATCCGGTGGCGGAGGCGAAGCAGGTGAGTCATTTCTTTCAGCTTCAACCAGATCCGGTGGCGGCGGCGACGCAGGTGAGTCATTTCTGTCAGCTTCAACCGGATCCGGTGGCGGCGGCGACGCAGGTGAGTCATTTCTTTCAGCTTCAACCGGATCCGGTGGCGGCGGCGATGCCAGAGGTGACTGATTTCTCGTACAAATTGACATATTTTCTATTTCTGTCGGGTCAGGAAGTAAAGATGAGATTTCTAAAACATTTATATCACCCAAGTTGTTCTTTAAAGTTTCTGAAGGCAAAGAAATTGTGTCTGCACTGTCATCAGCATGTTCAACTTTCGCCTGTTTTGTTTTAGGTTTGTTTGTGCCATTGTTTGAAGTGGTTGAATGGGAACGTTTAAGAGCTAAACGGCGGCGGCGATGAGAGTCAAAAATACTGCTATTACTTGAAGCTTCCGAAAACGAATCGGTTTCGTTATCATCGTCATTATCTGTACCAGCTTCAGACTCAGACCTGCTCCCCAACGATGGTTTAGTGCGTCTGCAACAAAATTCCAAATCACTAACAACACTGCTGTCTGAATCGTCAGAGGCAGGATCATATTCTTCATCGGAGCCATACTCTCCATCGTCGCTAAATGGGTCTGGTGTACTTTGCCGTGACGAGACATTATCTTCAAACATTTTCATTAAAGCCTTGTTCGTCCGTTGTGGTCGTTTCTCCTCCTGCAGAAAGTAAAATTATTTAAAACTATAGCTTCTGCCCCGCGACTACGTTCGCTCACATCGGAATCCCGCGAGAACCTTATTGTTTCCCGAGATAAAAAGTATACTATGTTCTTCTTCAAAACATTACCAATTTATGTTCAAAATTTCATTCAAATCCGTGAAGCCATTTAGGCATGAAAGAATAACAAACAAATAAACTTTCAATAATAGTAGGATTAGCTATTACCCCGCTATAACGTTCGCCCATGTCGAATTCCTGCCCTGCCTTTAGTTTCCCTTTAATTTCATGGAATTCCATGAAATTTTGCACCAGCGGTTTAGGCGTAAAAACGTAGCAAACAAATTTTCAGATTTATAATATTAGTAGGATTTATCAGCTCACAAGAACCCAATAACTGACACCTAAATTGTTTATCACAAAATTGTATATTTAGATAGTTACCTGCCTAGTTCTTATAAATAAAAAATAACTTACCGTGTCCATTTCAATAGATTTCGTCGTATTTTTTCTATTGCAGGTCTCATTTTTGTCTTTTCCTTTGGGTCGTCTTTTTTTAGATTTCCTCTTACTTTCCATCTAAAACAATAAAATTAATGAAAATTAAATGATAGTAGATCAAAATTATTACCGAAATATAACTTACAATACACAAAAACATCGAGAAAATTAATGTTTACTTACGACGGTGATTTCGCGCGTAATTGGTTTGCGTCGTGTTCCCGCTGCGAGCGCAACAGCCTCACTGACAGTATGGCGGCGCGTACAAAGGTCACCGTGTGATGACGTTGTGCGTTTGTGGTGTGGGTACTTGTAACTGTGTGAGTGACTGGGAATCATCATGAAATAAAACACATTTCCAGTGGCGCTAGAAGTCCGAGATTTAGATATGGTGTGGCGCTAGTACGTAGTTTTATGATTTTTATACGGATATCCAACGTTCTTGTACGTTCTACGCTTTACTCATGTTTTTATTTCGGCGTGATAAAACGATGTGCTACATCACTTAGATTGATTTTCGACGTATACCTACGTTGTTAGCATGAATGTGTTAACACTTGTAAGTATAGTTACTGTAATTTCTTTCATGACAATAAAGACTTTTGAAATCAATCAAATCGGTAGATAGTCATCATCCCCCTAGCATTGTCCCGTTTTTCACAGGGTCCGCTTACCTAACCTAAAGATTTGATCGATCCGGATTTTTACAGAAGCGACTGCCTGTCTGACCTTCTAACCCGCGAAGAATCAAAATCAACCCAAATTAAATCAGTAGATGGTAAAAATATTTTAATTAAGATAATAAAAATAATTTGAGTTTGAGAATAAACAGATGTAGGTAGGTAACAAATTAATCGACAGCGACAAGTTCCAAGCTTTAGACCCAACAAAGTCACAGTTAAATACGATAAGACAGACAAACCAAACTAAAAGCCAAGCTAAACCGACACCAAACGCATTTCAAACGAGTTCTAAGGACCCAATAATAATTATTTGCACTTATAAAAGTAGACTTGTTCAAATTTATGTATCTCTTATCGCTTTACTAAAAGACCGATTGGATTTACATTTTTCAAGCTATCAACAGCTGGTTTGACAATATTGGTTACAATAAATTTTCTAGTTATAAAACGGGTCCTTGCGAAACTCGAGCGCAGTTGGAACGAGCAAGAGCTATGTTTGTTCGGTGGTTGATTGGAAACTGTGTAGCTGTTAGAATTATGATTGCTGAACGTCACAAGCTCGGTTGTTTAGGCAAATTTTGATTTGCTAGCATTGCTTATCTTCGTGTTGAATTTTGAGTTGGAGTTTCTGATCTGGACAGTGCTGCTGCTTTAACGTTAAGACCGGTATGAAATAACATAATTTATTATTGAAATTCTTATTTCTTTTCTTTGTGCCGTGGCTAGTCTAGTTGGTAGAACGCTTTCCCTTCACTTTGAGGTCGCAGGTTGGAATCCAGCACCGGCCTAAACCAATGATTGTCAAATTTGTTTTCGAATTCATGTTTGGATCATAAATGATTATCACGTGCTCAGTGGTGAAAGAAAACATCGTCAGGAAACCCACATTCCCGAGAAATGCATTTTCGGAGGTATGTGACCTAACCTGTATTGGGCTGGTTTTCCCTTCGCGAGTTGGAAGGTCAAACAGGCAGTCGCTTCTCTAAAAACCTGTCAAATCTTCAGGTTACGTAAGCGGACCGTGTGAAAAACGGGATAATGCTGGAGGGATGAAGATTATTGAAATTCTTATAATGTGCGTATTAAAGCCGGTAAGTATTTAATTCTAAACACAGCAGCAAGATGCTACTAAATAGTACGCTTACTTATCTACATGAAAATATCTATACCTACCTCATCGTCATCCTCCTGCCCTTATCCCACTATAGGTGGGTCCAGCACAATATGTATTCCTCTTCCATTCATTTCTGTCAGTCGCCATCTCGGTCCTCATACCTTTCACACACATAGCCTTCTTTACACAATCCATCTACACATAAGTTTCCTCGTTATATGCCTTTCATTCCTCCTAATTACATGCCTATACTATTCTAGCTCCTCAAGCGCAGTGACCGGCGCTACTTTCAGACCCTACCAAGGTACTTATATTTAAGAATATTTTGACGAGTATTAAACTGCGATCCTCGTGTACCTACGTATAGGTATTTTCTATACTATTATGTGCTTCCATAAACATAAATGTTCTTGTTACAAATCGATTGCAGATTAGCGTTTACTCGTATCATTTATCTAAGGATATCTCATCCATTCGCACATTACACACATCCATAAGTATATAGACCTCACTAGTAGATTCCCACGATACATATTCCATGTCCTTGTTTAAATAAATATTACGTTTTTCATCTCCAGTCCATTAAATATCGACCTGATTCATTCAGTAGATCCATTAACTTTGCCTAATGGTTCGGAGGTAGACGTCAGATGTAATTTATTACCTTGCAAAATGAGTACACTATAAAGTTTAAGCAGTTACACAGGTATAAAATGTGTCTAATAACTAGTAATTATTGGCAACATACATAAATAAACTTATAATACTCATAATGTGGTTGTAATGCATACCCTCATTGATCTAAAAGATGTGTTGCTGTTACAGTTTCTTGGCATTTCGTCTGTTTAGCCATAACACCTTGCAAAATAACATAAATTCAAAATTCAAAAATGTTACATTGACTCCAACAAGTTTATCCATGGTAGTTCTTACAGAAAAATGAAAATTTTTACTGGCAATAAATTTATTTTATTCTTATTACACCATGCTGCTCCACTGCTTTCCTTAGTTTTCATTGCTTTGATGCTTTTAAAATTATAAGTTATATCTGTCATTTTCTTACTTGCCGAAAAGGAAAGGGCGGGTAATCGACAAGAATAAAAAATATGGAACACATGTTAATTTAAGCACAAATCCAAAACAATCCTATAAAAGCATTGTATGCCAGCGATATACCTATTTGATTCGCCCGGGTTATTCTTTCATTTACTCATTCTTCCTAAAATTAACAGCTGTCAATCATCAGTCCCTTTCCTTTTTGGTGGATAAGAAAAGGACAGATGTAACATAATTTAAAATTAGTAGGTGTCTGCAGGAATCAGGGCCAATGTCGTATTATAAATACTATCGTTAAAAATCCTTCGTTTAAAGTCGTAGACCGAATGTCCTTTTAAAATCCAAACCCCCATTGGTCTTCTTCTATAGTGTGGGTTGTGAGGTGGAGAACCAACCCCATCAACCCCCACAACCCCCCATTGGTAAACTATTGTGTCTGGAAATCTTGGCCGCAAGAGGTTAAGGCGTGGAGGCCAAATACTGTTTTAGATTTAGTGTCCTTTCATGTTCGCTCCAGCTTATTATTTGTCACGATTATCCGTATTTTTGGTCACCCTAGGCGCTGGCCTGTTTGGCCTTAGGCCGCTTTCATGTCACAAAAGCCTCAATCCACATGTTTATTCAAAGCCTCAATCCCAACTCCCGGGATGACAAACAGCTGAATGCGTCCTGTCATATTTATTCCCTCAATCCACTATAGAAGCAATATAGTTTAAGTAGTTCTAGACAGGTGCTAATAAAATATGTGTAATCATTGATAATTATAATCAATTTGTTAGGAAAATTGCATCAAAGTAATAAAGTTAAGATAGTAAAGTTGTAGAGTCGTACTGCATTATTGGCGCCACCGAGATGCCTATATAACTCAGATTAATTAAATAACCATGTTGTAAAATTATCTTAAACGATACTAATAAAGTTTTGCAACGCGACCTATATATTGTTTATAGAAGTAGTTCAGTTGTTGTACACTAGTGTTGCAAACAAACGGATCTGAGTTCGAATTTGCATAACATGAGCTCACGACTATATCCCAATGGGGTAGTCAGAGGTACATTCAAAAGATCTAAATCTACTATACCCTATAGATCTAAATACCCACGCCTCACTTTTCTGTTAGACCAACTTGATAGGTGATGAGCGTATCGCCGTCTATAATAAACGAGTCAACTGTGTTACTGAAAACTGCCCCTAAGATAAATTAATAAGTAACTTATTGGTGCAAGTCCGGTACCGGGATTCGAACCGGTACTCCCCATTTAAGAAGCAAGCCGATGACCCACAGGACCACAGTGACCTCCGCACACCAGAATTTGTACTGACGGGATTGCTTTTACTTCGGATCAATAAAGATTTTTGTTTGGGTTAACAGCCTCCGTGGTATAGTGATTAGAGCGTTAGGCTCACGATCAGATTTTTGTTATCCGATTGGCATTTTCATTTTTACGGATAATAGCCGGGACCAACGGCTTAACGTGCCCTCTGAAGCAAGAAATCATACTCCACCACGCTGCTCCGCTGCGGGTTGGTGGAGGTGTTTTTACGGCTAATAGTCGCGACAAAGGGCTTAACGTGCCCTCTGAAGCATAAAATCATCTTACTTCGTCAGTCAATCAGGTGATTCGAGCCTGCAAAGTCCTTACCAATCAAAGGACAGTCTCACAAAGTGATTTGGACAATGTCCCCTTCGGGAATTGAACCCGGACCTCCAGATCGTGAGCCTAACGCTCTGACCACTAGACCACGGAGGCTGTTGATGCTATGTTATGTTGATGTTAATGTTCATGCTCGTCTAGACATATTTAATATAGACTAAGCACATACGTTACTAAACCTACGTAAATAGCCGCAATAAATACAACATTAAATCATTCTAAACTACCTTCCTCCTATTATCCATTTGGATTTAAATATCAAATGCCACGGTTTAATTATGATACTGGTGTATTTGCAATCCGGCGCCCGCGCATCGCTCTGATTGGTTGATTGCCAACCTGACGCAGAAACCTCACGGTTAGAGATTTATGATTGGTCGTCGCGTTAATGAATTATTTAATAGCCCTCGTCGTAAAATTAGTGTCATCCATCGTAATACAGCCAAATAGACGCCTTATGTTTAATAATTTTAGATAGAATTAATTTAATTAATCATATTTTTTTTTTTCATCTTGGGTATGCTCGTTACACCGTCGAAACTTTCTTAACGTCTCAAGAGACAGAATGGTGAGCATTTCAATAGCATAAACCATTGATTAAAAAAGATGATTAATTCTGTAACTAGTTGAGTTAAGTGGAGGTGAGGGAAGCGCGTTGATTGGCCCACTCGAGATCTTTAACACGTCGAAGGAAGCAATCGTGATTGGTTGAAATCAGGTGGCATCAAATTAAACCTAAAACGTCTAACTCGGATGGGAATTGAACCCGCAGATCTTGTCAAACCGGGACGAGCGTGTTAACTGCACTGCAGTTGGGCGACATATTTAGCTTTAAGTAACTTTTTGTTCAATTTCTACATAAAAAAAAAAAACTATTACACCACCGTGTCCTCATCCTGTCCTTGCGAATTTTGCGATCTATATGCTGATTATGCTGACGGCTGTCATGTCTTATATCTGATTAATTTGTCAGATATATTGACAGAACCCGTTCGTCTGTTATAAGGAGTCTAGAGGTTGCAACGTCGATGGTGTTATCTCGGCTTAGAGGTCGATTTATCTAATGTTAAAAAAAGATGTATATTAATGTAGTATTGAACTAAATGTGTCTCCTATCGGCTTTTAAGTGATAGCATAAATCGTGACAACGCTCCGTGAGAAATGCTCTTGAATTTACGATTATTAATGTAGCGAAAACTGGGTTTTAGTTTTATAAAGGTTAATTGTAGAATTAGTGTTGAGATAAGTGTTTTGGCAATTTGTCATATATTTCTTTTAGGTAAGAAATTCTAGATATCTACTTTTAAAACAAATGTTATTGCTTATCATGTAATTGATGACAACAACATGTTTTAGTGACACCGTAACAAAATCTTTGGAGGATGATTCAGACCTTGATTCTGAGTTCGCAATAAAAAGTCTTCTTTCAAGTACAAAAGGTACTTTGTAGTAAAGACAGCTCCAAACCTACAAATAACCCTATAGTCCATATTCCCCAGCTGACAGCTATTTCTCGATGCCGCCGTCGACATAATTCGCGCGGCGCAAACCTATGCCGCGGGCGCTGTTCGACATAAAATGATTGATTTAGGTGCTTTAGAAATTGGCTCGCATTTTTGTTTATAAGAAAAAAACATTTGATTATGATTTTCCATATTTACATTCAGAATGGCAGTTTGTCCATATTTCCATACATAGACCTATCTACATTCCAGTCCATAAGCTAACTTATATAGACCATAGAATTTAGTCAGATGGAATAGATTCAAAATTTATAGTGGATGATCAATCAATTATTTAAATGTTTATGTAATGGTGACCTTTAATTAGTACAATGATACTCTAAATATTATTCGAAAATTAGATAAATATACATATGTTGATCTTGAAATTATTAAATATATTAGATTAATCTTGTAAAATATAAAGAATATTTAATATATATGTATTATTAGATAATATATTAGAAATAAATCTTTTGACGTGGCTGGGTTGATTGATATCAAACAAAATATTATGTAGCAAACGATACAGACTCGCACGGTGCCGACTGTAGCGTAATAAAATCAGTGTACCAAATCCCTCATAAGCAACGACGAATTTATTAAAACCATCACAGAAGGGAAGCTACAAGGAAAGAGAGGAAGGGGAAGACCAAGAAGAGCTTACATGGAACACATTAAAGAGAAGGTGAAGGAATTGGTCTTTGATAGACAATAATGGAGAATGCTACACCGACAAGAGCGTGGCTCTTAAATTACTGATGACCAAATCCCTCGTACCATATTAGCTCGTCTACAAAATATTCTACAATTTATTTTTAAGTTTAAACTAACACAGTGGTGATTGGTTTCCGTAATAGGATATTAAATTAGTGGGATATGACTTGAGTAACTAGGTGTGGTATGATTCATAGTGGTGAATCACGGGTTAAGTGTACATGGGTCCTTATTTACACACCTGATTACACTGACATACTATAGACAAATAGACTCACATTCGCTGAACCGGTTGAGAGCCTTCAGCGCTCCCCATTTGTCCGGCCAAGTAGTTAATCGTGTCTCTGGTAAATACCCTCCGAAAGAGGAGATAAACTATAGTTTAAAAGGAAATAATAATAATAATAAAGCTTTATTTCAGAAAAATTCCATACATACAAAATACAACTCACTTAAAATATAATAATAAAATTTACAAAAATAACAACACCTGACAATAATAACAATACTTAAATAACTATCATAGTACACCACTACTTTTTCCCCACAGAGAGCAATGTCCAGAATCGCATGATGTGAGAGTCGAAACTTGTCGCAATACTTCTAATGATGGTGTTAGAACTGGACATTACTCTCTGCATGAGGGAAGCAACACGTTTCCTTAATACAGCTGCAAAACCATCTGTAATGCCACCTGCGGCAAATCTACAATAAGTCACGTCAAAAAAAAACACATTCGTTGAGATTTTCTAAAAAAGTGCCCAAACCCATCCCATCCCAAACCCATCGTTGCCAGATTGAAATATCTTATGTGTTGCCCTCACCAAATAACTTTTTAATCAGGATCGAATAGTATTTTGCTCCTAAAAGATTCAGTACAACCTAAACATCAATTATGTTTTAATTTTTTTATAACACAGTCATACAAAAAAAAAATCAGACGTTTAATTTCTGTAAATTTGACCCGATTGCACATAATAGATTTTAAATTGGCAAGGGTGTTAAGTAATTATATATATTCGTTACTTCAAATCAAGATGCTGTTAAAATAAAGTGCAATATCAGTTGTACAGTGTCGTATTCTTTAATAGTTTTCTGTTTATTTTTTATTCATTTTTTTTCTCTCTATTTTGTTTCATTGCTTGTGTGAAATATGTATATGCCTCTCTCTCTCTATTTGAGAGCTGCGCTCTTGTCGGTGGAGTAATCGCCATTCCTCTCTTCTTCTTCTTCTTTTTTTTTGTGTCCATTGTGCTCAATAAAGTATTTTATCTATCTATCTATCTTCCCGTCAAAACGTTCACCTCCCGATACGACACGACCTGCACCTTCTCTTTTATTTGTTTCTCTTCCCTTAAATTTTGCCTTCTTTAATATACCTTCTATGTATATGCCTGCAAAGGCAAAATTCTGTGAGACGTAATTTGCGACTACATAATATTTATTTATTTATTTATTTAATATTTGGGAGACCAGCCAGAACAGAGCTCTCTGGCGCAGACGAGTAAGGAGACCCGACCCCAGCTAAACTGGGAACAGGGGTGGACAAAGAAGAAAGAAGAATATTTGGGAGACCAACAGCTCTTAACAACTATAGCAAAAATATCATACTTAAAAACTAAGCCAATAACAGGTTTCCACCTATATAAAACAGTAACTAACTAACATAACTAAAACAACTAACTAACTATAACTGCACTGCAACTATGTGTATAACTGTACCAAAATGTATACACACTAAAAATCTTTATCTTTATCTTTACACGCCGTCACTTAGTGTCAAGATGCGCCGCCGGTTCATCCCCACTCTCTTTTACTTTACTCCTGCAAACAGATAACTACGATAGCTCTACTGCTTCTCAAACTCCATAGCCACTTTACCGGCAATGTACAATTTATGTGATAGGCTGCAATGTTATCATTCATAATCATCAGCCCATTAACGTCCCCACTGCTGGGGCACGGGCCTTCCCTTTGGATGGATAGGGAGATCGGGCCTTAAACCATCACGCGGGCCCAATGCGGATTGATGGTTATTAACGACTGCTAATGCAGCCGGGACCAACGGCTTAACGTGCCTTCCGAAGCACGGAGGAGCTTGAGATGAAAACTTTTTTTTTGTGGTCACTCATCCTATGACTGGCCTTTGCGAAAGTTGCTTAACTTCAACAATCGCAGACCGAGCGCGTTAACCGCTGCGCCACCGAGCTCCTCTTAGTTATCATTACTTTTCGGTAAATACTGCATAAAAAATATTTTATTGATAGTAGTCGATCATACTAAGGTTTTTAGCTTTCCTGTCTTCTATCGTGTGGGTTGTGCGGTTGAGTACCAACTTCATCGACCCTGGTGTCAGGGTTACTATTGAGCCGCCAGAATCCCCTGACATGGCTCACGTAACGACTATTTACCTGCTTGCTTGCTTTCCTGTAATAAAGAGAGATTTCTTTGCATCATAGTTGATTGTTGATATTTGATTTTTTGTCCTACAGGTTATAACGAACAAGACGACCTTTTAATATACTATCGCGGAGCTCCGTACATCGTAAAGTTTGCGGACGAGTGGAATGCAAAATTGAAGTATGAATTCTACAACTATTTGCTCATACTTGTATGGCGTGCGTTTCGCACTCACTGGGCCCTTCCAATCTCTTTCGTCTATTCCGTGGTAGAATCAGGATAATTCGGTATTTAATAAGTAGTGTGAAACTTGGACACTGACATAAAAGGACAGAGAGAGAGAGACTCGAGGCCTTTGAAATGTGGTGTTGGAGGAGGATGGAAAGAATAAGTTGGACAGAAAGAGTTACAAATGAGGAAGTGCTAGTAAGAGTAAGGGAAAAAAGACAAATACTGAGAATTGATGAGGACAGAAGAGGCAAGATGATTGGACACCTAATAAGACACGACGAATTTATTAAAAACATCATAGGAGGGAAGCTACAAGGAAAGAGAGGAAGGGGAAGACCAAGAAGAGCTTACATGGAACAGATTAAAGAAAAGGTTAACGTCGTGTCTTATAGGGAAGTCAAGGAATTGGCCTTTGATAGACTGGAATGGAAAATGCTACACCGACAAGAGCGTGGCTCTTAAATTGATGATGATGAATAAGTACTACCTAACTTTAGCACCACTCGCATAATTCCATTCGGAAATTGTCATCGTAATAGTATTTAGTTTATAGTGCCATAAATAAAGTTGATTGTACAAAAGGTGCCTCAAAAGGTAAGCAATTGATTTATGTGATTTTGTTTACATTAATCATAAAATTAACGATGTTACTTGGTCATAAACTGTTGTTATTATTGCACTAAATCCGACGCAAATAAATTGACAGGTCGTAATATTCACTACTATGTGTTTACGGTTTATATCATAAAACCTTATTTGGGAGATATGGATTTTAGTAGTTGGACTATGACAAGCATCTCACGCTTCATTTATCTTATTAGGACTTCGTATCAAGAGTGGCTGCAAGTTGCCTTTGACTGTTTCTTAGGGATTCATCATCCCCCTAGCTTCTTCTTATCGTGTGGGTTGTGAGGTGGAATACCAAACTCATCAACCCTGTTGTCAGGGTTATTACTGAGCCGCCAAAGGCCCCTGACATGGCTCATGTAATGACTATAGACTTACATCACCCAAACTAGATCAAAAAGTGATTTTTGTGATATGTCTTCACTGGGATTCGAAGCCGGGGCCTCTGGATCGTGAGTGCTCAACCACTGGACCACAGAGGCCGTTATTTTTTCAGTGTACCAGTACAAGCAAATCGAAGAGTCCGGTCGCCGACAAATAGGTGAAGAGGTTTCGAAAGAAGGCGCGGCCCACAGCTAATTATATTCGTATAAACATGTTGTTTACACGTGTGAAACTGAGCTATCAATTAGCGCGGCGATCTAGTCGAGTATCCGCGGAAAGTCGTCAGCGCGGCGCCGGCGCATGCTAGCCTGTTCAGCTGGTATAGCGGGGTAGAGGGACACATGAGGGATATAATAACATTGCAAATCATGTTTTTTATACTTCCGTAGTACAATGTTGTTATGTTTCGCGACGAAGTTAGGTCGGAAAACTTGCGTTTGCTTCGTATTTCAAATTCAAAAATATCTTTATTCATATTCATATATTTATTTGTATTTATCATAATATATAGTAGGTAACAAACGTAGTTACACTTTGATCGTCATTTTTACATAAAGAACGTCTCATCTGCCTAAAACTACTGCAGCTTCTCACAACCTGTATAGCCGGTGGGGAAAAGAAGCTGCAACGAAAACCTCGGCACAGGAAACGAAACTGACTGTGGTCTTGTGGTTCATCGGCTTGGTTCTCAATGGGAGAGCGTCGGTTCGAACCCCGGTACTGGACTTGCAGCAATGAGTTATTAATTTATTTTAAGTGCAGTTTTCACTAACACATTTGGCTCGACCATTATAGACGGCGATATGGTTCACCTAACAGGAAGCTCGGTGAGGTGTGGGTACTTAATTCATCTTGCGATGGGTGTACCTCAATACCCCTATAGACGTAAGCTTATGTTATTAAAATGACGCAACAAATATCAGGTAAATAGAACAGTTTGCCTAATTGTAAATTTCGGTAGGGCCAAATCAAATCAATTTATGCTTTTTCGACCATAACAGAACATAAAAAAATACTTATATACTTAAACACATATCGTACAGATGGCCCTACCTACTCCTATGAAGGGTCTATGTCTGTCAAAGGTTAAAGTGACATAAGAATAGTGTAGTTTCAAACTAGTCAAATCAGTTACTTTTTACTAAACGTCGGAATACGAAATTACTACTGAATCTGTATGAAAGCAACCTGTGACGGCATAGAAAAACGTGACAGAACGTCCCACATATTATTCAATTTTTCTTTATTAAAATTCATAAATAAGTTAAATGGAAGAAAGGAATCTTTTTTGTCACCTATAGGTCTGTCTTTCGTCACCACTGCAACATCGCACGTGTTAGGTACATTGAACACAGGGGGTTCATCCGCCAGTATGACGACTATTTAATTAACTAGCTATGATATATCTATAACTATAATATAGAATAGTTAAACTTTAGTACTTTTGAGGTGCAGCCTATTAAAGTACCATAAAATGTACTAAAGATACAGAAGCAATATATCCTTCGCTATAATTTATTTAGTTTTGGTTTAATACCTTAACTAAATGTCCTTGCGATCTCCGTCTGCATTCTAGAACTATCGTGCAACATGTAAACCAATTTTATAATTATAATATTACAAATATATGAAATAAATAATTATGAATATTACATGTGCAAAAAGTTTGCACAAAAACGATAGACTGTGCAAATTATTATTATTTCTACTATTATTTATATTAGCATGCAATTATCGAAAATTCACAAATACTTTACTATAAAACAATTATTAATCAGCCATTCGTCGCCATGTGCATATACATTTGTCTGCATTTATATTTATGCGTTTACAATTAGTTTTTGAAAATTAATGTGCAATTAATTTAAACTTTTCATTTTAAATCGTCTTAATTCTTCTAACGTTTGTTATACACGATCTATTTTAACATATTATAAGTATGCGCATAGGCGCTGAAGTGTAAATGCGATCATACTCGGTTAGTTGAGCTAGGTAATCTAAAGTGATCAATATTAGCGTTACATAGGATATCTAGGCACCTAGCGTGTGGCGCCAGGTCTAGACTTGCCTGTGATCGATCGGTATAGTCAGTTGTGAGAATTAGTTGAGATTATAAATATTATATTAAAAGAGCCACGTGTTATGCGACTTGTAACATTGTTTCCGTGTTGTAGGTACGTGAGAGTATTAAAAAACTAATCTTGTATAGTCTACTTTGTAGTTGAAATCGACTGTAATGCATACGGATAATAGTGCTGAATTCTGGTACACACCATCGAATTTTATTTTAAGTTGTCGTCATTTTCTTAACCACCGAAAAGGAAAGGGACGGGTAATCGACAGTCATAAAACTTATGGAACATTATGTCAATTTTAAGCAGAAGTTTAAAAAATCCTTCCAAAATGTTATATTAACCAATAACCCGACAGAATTAAGAAGTTGAATTCCACGGAGTTCTCGCGGCACGGAAACCGAACTACGCACGGCGCGTATTATATCGAGGGTTTTGACCAATAGCCGCACCACGTTTATCTACGTAGATAGCAATCGCTGCGTTTATTGGCCGAAGCCCTCGATATGATTCACGTCGCGCAACGCGCGCGGCGCAGTTGCCATGCTGACCTTGCTGATCAAATTGTAATAGCAAGACTAAAGATGAGATAATATTTATCAGTGAAGAAAAATACAATTTTACCAGTGATTGAAATTTACCATTACATCTGGTGCTTAGATCAGCATGCGATGCTCTGTTGTAAGCTTGCATTGATCGATAAAATAGTTCACAGATTTACGTGGCCGACTATACCCATAGCCACCGGTGGTTGTATTCAATTAATTCATTCGCGATGCTGAGTAAATTCCTCACAGTTTACAACTCGAGCAGAATAACTACATTAGTGTAGGAATTTTGATTTCGTTACATTTATGGAAGTGACAATTTGTTTGGTCGGCTAGGTTAAACAGATGAAGACTTATATGGGCATGCGGAAAGAACGAATGAACACCTGTCTCTTACGGACGGTTCCACGGCACGAGTTCTGCGCCACGGAAGCGGCGCAAGACACTCTTCAACCACTGGTGCACAGGCGGCAGGGGTTAGCGCGAATTATATTGAAGGATTTTGACCAATAGAAACAGCGGATATAGAACGCTTGCCTCTCACTGAGGTCGCAGGTTCGAATCCAGCAATGATTATCGAATTTGTTTTCGAATTCATGTTTGGATCATAAATGATTATGACGTGCTCAGCGGTGAAGGAAAAGACCCACATTCTCGAGAAATGCAGTTTTGGAGGTGTGTGACATAACCTGTATAGGGATGGTTTTCCCTTCGCGGGTTGGGAGGTCAGACAGGCAGTCGCTTCTGTAAAAAACCTAACATGTGAAATCTTGAGGTTAGATAAGCGGATGTGAAAAACGGCATAATGCTAGGGGGATGAGAAACAACGGATATGCCATTTACGCGGATACAAGTCGTACGGGACCAACTGCCTAACGTGCCGAGGCACTGATAAGGGTGATCAGCCTGCAATGTCCTAACCAAATTAGATATCACAAATTGTGATATGTCCCCACCGGGATTTGAGACTGTAAGGAGCTCACGAATTGAGACTTCTTCAACTTTACTTCAAATTTACATGGTTGGTGGTTGCACAGTCTAGAGCAGTATCATGTACCCACTAGAACCCTGTCGCACTATCATATTTGTCATTTAATGAGACTTACGTAATTTGTCCAAAACTACGAATAAATAATAAGTCCAAAAAGTAAATGTGACATGGTTTCAAAGTGTACACATACCTATTAGTACCCGTGCCCGTACATTATGTAATAATTACATGAGTTAGGAACACTATTTTAACTCTGTATCTTTCGATCGACACACTCCGGAAATTGCTAATTTCGCGATACAATTTATTTATCTGTGGAATTTTAAGTGCATTGGGTGACGATAAATGTAGATTACAAACGTTTAGCTCGTAATTAATAGTACATAATAATTAAATTTGCGCGTTTTGGGAGGTTAAAATGGCCACATCGAAGCAATTCATCTTTGAAGGCAATATTGCAATTTACGTGGATGAATGAACGTGGATGTTTCTTTCTGATTGAATGATTTATTGTGTTGGTATTTTGCTAAAGTTTGTAGGATAAATTGTGTTGTAGTAGAATTAAATTAAACAAGTAACATAACAAGGTGATTGAACACTTGAAGACACGATGAATTTATTAAAAGGATAGAAGGAAAGAGAGGAAGGGGAAGACCAAGAAGAGCTTAAGTACATAAAACAGATTAAAGAGAAGGTGAACGTCGTGTCTTATAAGGAGGTGAAGGAATTGGTCTTTGATAGACAAGAATGGAGAATGCTACACCGACAAGAGCGTGGCTCTTAAATTAGTGATGATTGTATTGAACTAAATTCGTACTTTGCTCACCATTTGAGTCGTATAAAAATCTCAACTGATTATCAGGTCAAGTGTATTTTATTATTCCTTACCACACACACATTACGACCCAGTATTGACTGCATGACATTTGTCTTCCTACCATTGGCTGATCGACTCTAAAGCATAATACCTACTGAGTGCTGACTTTATGCCTTTGGCAGTAAAATTATTAACATATCGTATTCTGATGGGTTACAATGTAAGATGTATGGTACTTTGATGGATGCAGTGGCTGATATATTGTCTTCTATCGTGTGGGTTGTGAGGTGGAGTACCTACCTCATCAACCCTGGTGTCAGGGTTACTATTGAGCCTCCAAACGTCCCTGACATGGCTCATGTAAAGACCACTTACATCAGTACTAAGCAGTAACCGCGACCAACGGCTTAACGTGTCTTAATTAATTATGTACCTAATTATTGATTTTGGTTTGTTTTTCTTTTTTGTTAATGATTTTTGATCTTGGTTTTCTTTTTGTTTTGGTTTTTTTTTCTTTTTTTCTGTGTATTGATTTCCGTGTGGTTTCTGTCCTGCGCTGAATATAATGTACCTGTCTGTCTGTGTCTGTGGTGTCCGGAAGTAATAAATGTTTCTGTCTTTCTTTCTAATTAAGAAACGTTGTTTTAATTATTCTGATCCCCGCTAATGATAATTAGCCTTATCATTGCAAACAAAATCACGGATTTAGATTTTCACAAAATTCCACAGATAAAATGTTATCATTTATCAGATATTTTAACAGAAACTTGAATCACACAAATAACAATAATAGATAAATATGCATTCCATTGTGAGTGTGGATCCGTGATAACCCTGTTCGGAGAATGTGTGGCTTACATCGCAGTGTTACGGGTTCGAATCCTAACTCGGGCTCTAAACCACAGAATTCTACTTTATGAGTTGGAATCATAGATAATAAATTGATATCACGTGCTTTCCAGGATTTGTGTGTACTGGCATAGTCGGAAGCTATTGACAACTTCCTATTTAAATATTATTTTTACTATTTTTTATTATTAGTTGATGGTAGGGCTGGCAGAGGAAGACCGAGAAGGACTTACATTGACCAAATTGGAGATGTCCTTAGAAAAGATTTAATACGATCTATTCTGAACCGGCGTCCGTGTATGGTATGAAGCGATTGATGAATGTGGAGGAAGCAAGAGAAGTGTGTCAGGATCGAAGCAAATGGAATTCAATAGTCTCTGCTTACCCCGGTGGGAAATAGGCGTGAGTTTATGTATGTATTAGAAACTACATATAAAAAAATGCTTTGTAAAGGATTATTTGTACGTTTATTTGTAACATTAAATATGGAAACTTAGTAAACACTTTTGTATATTTGATCAATTACTTAAAGAAAATACATTATTATTTTACATAATATAATAAAATTAGTTGTCTGCAGGAATCGGGGCCTATGTGTAATTTGAAGTTGAACTCCGGAACTCTAAAAGTAATATACTAATTCCAATAATATAATATCATCATCATCATCAATTTAAGAGCCACGCTCTTGTCGGTGTAGCATTGCACATAAATATAATTAGCCTTTATAGGTATTTTTGCACTTGTTAGCTACTATAAATCATAGTAACACCTAGCGGGTAACCTTCGCGTGACAACTTCTGCGCAATCGATGTCGAATCGTTGCAATATCGATTTTATTATCCAATGGCAAGTGTACCATTCGTCATAGAGTGCGCAGGCGCGTGCTATGGCGCCAAAGTATGTAGGTATCTTACTACCTACTATTGTGAAGAGTAGGTATCTACGTCGTGGCCAGATCTTAGAATTAATCATTTCATGAAATGAAATAGAATATCATTCATAGGCCACATCATGATGTAGTTTGCCCAAATTAATCAATGAACACAAAACGTTTACTTCATGATATGGCCAAACGTTGGCAATCATATCGTAAAATTAGTAACATTTTCCACCGGTAGTGGCGCTGGTGTCGATTATATTAAAAACTTGATTGATATTATAATCGATGAATCGATTTTCCATATCGATTAGGTAAATAATTTTGAACCTAAGAAATTAATCGTCTATTCGCACTTTTTAAACATTGATTGAAATATCATTAAACGTTGACGTTTCAACGATATGGTCAACTTAAGTTGGCTATTTCATGAAATATGACCATTTCATGAAATGGTCGAACACATCATGAAATGATCAATTCTAAGATCTGGCCACGACATTTATACATTAATTCTTGTGGATTGCAGTAAAGTTGCAGACTAGTTTCTGCGACGGCGACAATGTCCGTGTAGGTCTTCATATCATAACTGAATAAATAATTACGATTCCGAATAAAATATGTGTGTGTGCGTGTATTATTTGGAAGGCGCGTGACATAGTTGGTTGTGCCGGCCACATCTCGGACACACAACCCGGTCACTTAAGTGCGAGCAAGACAGACAGAGACAGACGGAGACAGACGGAGACAGACGGAGACAGACGGAGACAGACGGAGACAGACGGAGGCAGACGGAGGCAGACGGAGGCAGACGGAGGCAGACGGAGGCAGACGGAGGCAGACGGAGGCAGACGGAGGCAGACGGAGGCAGACGGAGGCAGACGGAGGCAGACGGAGGCAGACGGAGGCAGACGGAGGCAGACGGAGGCAGACGGAGGCAGACGGAGGCAGACGGAGGCAGACGGAGGCAGACGGAGGCAGACGGAGGCAGACGGAGGCAGACGGAGGCAGACGGAGGCAGACGGAGGCAGACGGAGGCAGACGGAGGCAGACGGAGGCAGACGGAGGCAGACGGAGGCAGACGGAGGCAGACGGAGACAGACCGATAGAGACAGACAGAGCGCTCCCTCTTACCACAGATCATATAATACTAACGTCCCTTACTCATTAGCGGCTTACGGCTATTTAAGAGTAAACTAACAGAGGGGGTGAGATCGGCGCGCGATACGAATAGGGGCGGGGCGGAGTTACCTTACTATACTTATTAGTATTATTCTTTATTCAATGGCTGAGCCCAGCAGCAACAGTCAATAGTTCCAGTTTACCCTTAATATTATGAACTCTAAGTTATTGTACTGTAAGTATAGGAAATAGTCTTTGTAGTTTTATTACATTACGCGTGATTAAATACCTGCGCGATTGCGCTGCGTAAGCGCATAGAGCATGCGTAGCGACTGTAGCTAAGCGCCAATCACCGTCCGCGCATATCGTTAACTGGCGTCTCATGACCACCATTATTACGCCTTTGCATAATTCTATGCATGTATTTTACGCTTCATAGTTATTTACCTAATTAGTTATAGCCTTTTTAGGAGGCGATTTAGGACATCTAGGTTCATGTAATCTTGTAAATCGCATTAGATTAACAGTATACAGTGTGTTGTTAGGGACTTCGCAACGGAAACTTTTCGGGTGATTCCAACCATTGATGTGAATTGATATCAAGTGGAATTTTCCGACGCAAAAGTATGGAACTGAAAATAACACTAAAATTATTATGAATTTTCCAACATGAAATGCCACTTGATATTAACTCAGAATAATGTGCTGAATCTTCCACCTTAGTATTCGTTACGATATCTCTTACACCCCGTGATGACCATCCGATACGGAATACTGAATCTATGTTAGCAGAGAGAATCAAGAGTAAGTAATGTAATTTTTCTATAGAATTCAAAAATTACCAAAATCTGATTCAAACTGACCAAATCAATTAATAACAATATTATTTTGTCAATTTTGCAATAATAAATTACGAGTATTTTTCAATGTATCTCAGAAGAATCAAACTGTATTACATTTTATAAGAAAAATCACCTGCAATTTATCTTTAAAACCGCTGATTAAAACAGGATCTAATCCAATGCAACAGTAGCCAATACTAAGTTGCTATATAATTTGTTTGAATTTAAATTGATAGAACTGCAATAGGTACAATAATAATTTATATTTTTCCTAATGGAAAGACAAGTAAAATAACTTAAACTCACGACTGTATCCCAATTGGGGTAGTTAGTAGTACATCCATCGCAAGATGAACTAAGTACCCACACATCATTGAGCTTTCTGTTAGACCAACGTGATAGGTGGTGAGCCGTATCGCCGTCTATAATGATCGGGTCAATTGGGTCGTGTACTAGGGTTCTGAAATTCAGATAACTAAATAGAGAAGATCTAAACTTAACGAAAAAGCTTTTCTATTTTCTATTTAATCTTTTTATGAATTCCTCATTTGAGTACCAAGCCAATGAACCACAAGAAAAAATGAACGAAATGAATGAATGACGAATTTAATATCGATCGCCATCGACTCGCAAATAAGAAGGAACCACAATTGACAAGTAAAATAAATTTAAGGAATAATTATTGAAATATCGTCAACAATTTGGCTTTTAAAAACAATTACTTGTATATAATATATAAAAGCAGGATTTGTTCTAATTCTAATACAGCCAATAGTGTACTTGTTTGAAGAACATTTGCATTCTGGACGTGGTAAATCAAAGAAGTGGGGCCATATTGATCATGTGATTTGCAGGCGGCCTTCTAAGGCCGACACCGGCACAATACTAGTAGGACAGGAACGATTAACGATCTAGTGATAATAATGTTCTAAATCTAATACTATTTATGGGGGATATAGGAATAACACGGGATATTTTAAATACCTTTACTTCTTATATTTAACAAAATCCTCTAACCCGACCGACATCGCACCATCGACTCCCCTTTCTTACTTTTTAAAACTGCCTTACGTCCCATTCATTAACCATCCTCCTTTCATACCATAAACAATCAAATTCCCATTAATTATCCTTCCATACTATTCTCACTTTCCTACATTTATGTAGTTAAGAATTCAGTTTCAAAATGAACTCGAGACACTAGATGGGTGATAACAGCAAAAGGGTAACAGTAACAGCAAGGAATAATAAAAACAATATTTTACCTCATTCACTGAAGGCGTTGTGCTGTAACAACCCCCAAACATTCAATCATAATTTTCCACAAAGAACTATGACCCTAATTGACTATTATTAAAAAAAATCACTTTGTGGCCCCTAGTTTGGTTAGGACATTACAGGCTGATCTGACCTGATTGTCCGAAAGTAAGATGATCCGTGGTTCGTAAGGCACATTAAGCCGTTGGTCCCGGTTACTACTTACTGATGTAAGTGAGTGATCGTTACATGAGCCATGTCAGGGGCCGATGGCGGCTCAATAATAACCCTGACACCGGGGTTGCTGAGGTTGGTAATTCACCTCACAACCCATACGATAGAAGAAGAAGAAGACTATACTTATTTGATATACTTTCAAAATCAAAATCAAGAATTGCATCAGTCATATATCTCCCGAAAATCCCGAAATGTCGATTTTTCTAGATGTTCCATACCTATCCCAATGTGGGACTTTCGAGGCTACGTTTACCAAAACCAATATAGACCGCGTTGTTCAGTTTAAATGTCATAATTACCCATTTTCTCATTATTCTAAATTACAATGTAATGGGAGAAGCAGACATAAAAATAATTGTTGCTTGATATTTGGATCACATAATTGATCTGGTGTGATTATTTCTGGTAGGGCTCTAGCTGGAACATCACCGATTGAGAAATTGGTCGGTGTACTGCAGAACGGAAGGCGATTGGGGCAACCACCGTTCTACACGCCCTATCTATGGAGTAATGAAGGCGATTACTCCACCGACAGAGAGAGAGAGAGAAAGTGTGATCATGTTGCTACCTAGAGGTATATTGCTTCTCTTTTGAATTTTGCATTTTGATCAGAATAATAATGGGAGGAAGATGTAATTGTGACTGTGTGTAATAAAAAGGGTCATCATTTATACCCAAAAACAAAGATAAAAGATGCACATGTCTGTTATCGATGAATTTTTTTTTTGGCACGTTCAATTCATTTATTACTAATTGAGAAGCGTAATTTGGGTACTGGCAGAATATCAGTGTTGGTGAGAGTGGGTACTCGTACCATACTCTTAGAAACAATATGCTGACACAGTCCCATCTCCCTGGGCAGTGTTAGCTACTAGACATAAATTGTTAATCTTAATTTATGTAAATGCTTTTGTAACCTTCACTGTTTTGGGAATAAAGTTATTCTATTCTTATTCTTATTTTAAATTAGAAGGTTAAACGAAGAAAAAGCTGTACAGCGTCATCTATTGATTTAGAGGAACGTTCCTTGGAAAGTATCTCATTAAATAATGCACCACAAATCCGAAGACTTACAAACCTCCTTACATGATTGCTTGTTTGACAGCTGTTGACTGATGATGTCCGCAAGTCATTTGAGTCATTGAAGACCACGTGTAGAGCTAGCTACAACGAGATGAGACCAGGTGGGCCAGATTTCGGTGGTATCCATAACAAGGGTCACATTTGAACAGGCCCTGCAGATGTCATTTAGGTGGATTTGATTGCCCTTCAGTGACTGAGGTGCAATGACGTTGATTGTTCTTCTTAGTATACTTTTAGATGTTATGTTTCAAGATTGCGCTTTTGGAAATCATGTCAATGCATAATGACAGACAGCCAGAAATGATTAATATCGTTCATTTGTTTCACTACGACACATAAAGCAAGCATGACATCAATGAATATAGTCAGCCTTTTGAAACTATTTTTGTTTAACATAAATAGCCTATATACGTCTCACTGCTGGCCACCGGCCTCCCCTCAAGTAACTGTAGGGGGTATGCATTTTTACGGCTAATAGTCGGGACCCACGGCTTAACGTGCCTTCCGAAGCACGGAATCAACTTATTTTTTCAGACAATCAGGCGATTCAAGCCTGTTAATTCCTTACCAAACAAAGGACAGTCTCACAAAGTGATTTAGACAATGTCCCCATCGGGAATCGAACCTGGACCTGCAGATCGTGAGCCTAACGCTCTAACCACTAGACCACTGTTACAGGCTGTTATTTTATAAGAGGAGAGGAGGAGGCTAATATTTTTGTTTATTTTCCGCGAAGTGTCCATCACAGGTAGGTCTTTTACGAGTCTTCGCAATCCCTCGCTTCTGTAGCGCGTCGGAGATGTTCGCCGATGCACATTATGCTTGCAAAGGTTACATCAAATTGTGAATAAGGTTAGACAGCAAGTACCTACACTGGTCTATACTTATGGTAATATTAATTCGCTGTAATCTTACATACACACATATATAAACTCACGCGTATTTCCCACCGGGGTAAGCAGAGACTATAGAATTCCATTTGCTTCGATCCTGACACACTTCTCTTGCTTCCTCCACATTCATCAATCGCTTCATACACGCACGCCGGTTCAGAGTAGATCGTATTAAACCTTTTCTAAGGACATCTCCAATTTGGTCATCATAAGTTCTTCTCGGTCTTCCTCTGTCAGCCCTACCATCAACTTTCGCTTTATATACCGCTTTTGCAATTCTATTATCCTTCATCCGCTCTACGTGTCCAAACCAACCTAACATTCCCTTCTCAATCTTAGTCACTATATCGTCTTTTACACTACATCTCTGTCTTATCACACTGTTTCTCACTCTATCACTCAACTTCATACCGCAGATGCTACGCAAAGACCTCATTTCTACGGCATTGATCCTACTTTCATGCTTCTTATTCTGTAATCTTAGTAGATATAAATATTAACATTTAACATATAAGTTTAAAAATAGGGGTTATTACTGAAACTAAACTGTTTATAGGATCCATAAAGGGTAATCAAATATTGTAAAACTCCTGACAATAGGAACTACGTCGAAAATAATAAAAAAGAAAATGCTAAAACTGATATCACACATTTGTGAAAAAAAGTTTTTTTTTGTTTTTTAAGAACGTCTTAGGGCCGTATGCCGAGGTTTTTATTGCAGCTACTTTTCCTTGACTGTGCAGGTTGTGAGAAGCTGCAGTAGTTTTAGAGTAATGAAACGTTCGATATCTGAAAAATTAAGAGTCAAAGTGTAACTATGTTACCAATTCAACAACGATACTTTAGAACTTGAATTTGCTAAGAATTTACTCAAACGTTTGAAAGAAAATATAGTCTGAAAACTATCAGGGGGGTTAAAATGGCCACATCGAAGCAATTCATCTAAGAAAGCAATATTGCGATTTGACATTTGTTTGCATTGCGCACTTACTTTTATATGCGCAAATGTCAAATGGCTTGCTTTCTTAGATGAATTTCTTCGATGTGGCCACTTTAACCCCCCGGGTATCTCAACATCAAAGAGGAGTTCATCGACCCCGGAAATTTCAGTTTGGCTAATGATACAATGCATAATGCCAGCTGGTAGGTCAAGGCCTGGTCATCATTCGTTGGTTAACTACATCCATGTGACCGGGTCACGAGTTATCACATGGCAATTATGGTTGTAAACTGCCCACTTCCGCGTTGCAGATACCTTTGGTGTACGAAAGGATGGAGAAGGCCTTTTAAACTCCGATATGAGATCCTAGTTGGTTCCAGGAAAATTGTGAATGCCATCCGAGCCAAGATAACAACTAGTTGTAATAGACTTAGTTTTGACCATCATGTGATTTCTACACTTTTGCTTCTGCTTCTATGCTGTTCTGGGAGCAAATAAAAAACATAGAAAACGTTCAGCTGCTTGTCTTCCCGGTCATGTCGTATAAACCGACAGAGGGATTGTGTCCTCTAACATGATGGACTAATGTTATGGGCGATAGGCTGATCCCTTATCACCTATAAGGTTCATCATATCCAGCTTACGACATCGTATCAACAGTGGCTGCAAGTTGTCTTTGATTGCTTGTGGCTCTGCCCACCCCATTAGGGATTACGGGCGTGAGTTTATGTATGTATGTATGTGATTTCTACAAATAGATTGGGAAATTATGCGGAACGTTTTCTTTACAAGAACACGTTTTAGGTACTGACGATTAATAGAGAACAAAATAAAGCTAATTATTTAAGTATCTTAAAAGGCTTCACTGACATAGTTAGCGCGAACATTATTGACAGCGATACGGCTAAAGATCTATCTACCACGTTGGTCTAACAGTAAGCTCGTGTGGGTATTTAGTTCATCTTGACTAAGCCTTCAATGTAAAATACTCCCTTATCCTCTATCCCAAGAAATACTTCACATTTCGAATGCCACATCCATTTCATTCTCGAATGTCACAAATCGTCACCTTAACATTGCACGGGTCATCATCACCAGCGAGGTCCGGATATATCAGGATTCCACCAACGATCCTGTTGCGATGAGAAAGGAAGTCTGTTCGAGTACTAAGGACCGAATTGGCTATTATCAAATAGTTCTCTTGTACCGTTGAGGTGCCCTTTGAAGGGTTATTTACGATCCCGTTAACCAGTTTTATCTGGATCGGACAAGATTTGTGCGTTGGTTTTAACGCTGTCAGTAAAGGTATTAAGAAAAAGATTCATGTTATATGATCGAGTTCTGTGATGTTGTGAGGAAGTAAAGCGTTGGACCAAAATATAGCGCTATAATTAAAAAAAACGTTCTAAATTCGTAATTAAGTAGATAAATGTAATTAATTTTTTTTTAAGTCACTTGTGGTTCTGTGGTACGTCGGCTTGCTTCTCAAACGGGGAGCGCCGTTTCGAACCCCGGTACCGGACTTGCACCAATGAGTTTTTGAATTTGAGTTTAAGTGAAGTTTGAGTTTTTTCAGTAGTTAAATAAAAACTTTACAAAAAAGGTTATTATAAAGTTAGTGATTATTTAGAAGATATAAATGCATGGGATTAACTGTCTGAGAACTGATATTAGGCAGCTAAATTACTCAATTGTATACCAATATTTTATGTTTAAGTATTTTTTTTTAAAGAACGTCTAGGGCCCTGTGCCGTGGTTTTTCTTGCAGCTTCTTTTCCCCGGCTATACAGGTTGTGAGAAGCTGCAGTAGTTTTAGGCGGATGAGACGTTCGTTATGTAAAATTGACGACTCAAAGTGTAACTACAATGTTACCTACTGAATAAAGATATTTTTGAATTTGAATTTGAATCTGAATATTTGAAATAATTACCTCTATACAAGCATGACTATGTCCTCTGACTGCGGTCATAGTTTGTCAAGCTGTCAACACGGGTTATTTATTACTTTGTAACTTAAACTAGATTACATGCAATTAGGAGCCATATGTACTTAGTAGACAAACCTTGAAGCAACAGTTGAAAACCTATTTAACACTTTCAAGTACAGAACGTCTAATGACGTTCCGATTCGAAGGTGTCATACTATCTATTATGAACCATCAATGTCCCATGGTCTCTGCCCGTGAAAGGGTTAAATGGTAAACATAACATAGCTTCGCGCCTGTATCCCCAAAGGGGTAGGCAGAGGTGTTTAGTATACCCATTCCTCGCCATATAATATGGGGGAGCCCCTCGCCATTAACCGGGCACAAATGCTGGAAACCACGTGATATCAATTATCTGTGATCCAAATATGAATTCAAACTTATAAAGTTGAATTCAGTGGTTTAAAACCCGAGCTGGGATTCGAACCAAGGCTATTACGATGCAAATCATGCGTTCTCCTAACATTAAAATAAAAAAAGCTAAAGTTCGTTGTTGTCTTCTATCGTGTGGGTTGTGAGGTGAATGACTAACCTCAGCAACCTCACAAAGGCCCACATGGCTCATGTAACGACTGTATACTTACCCCAGCTACTTACAGCAGCGCTTATCGCTATCGACCCACTAGGGTCGATTAATTCTTTCAAATATTTTCCCTCTCAGACGACGCTCTGAGCCGAGGTTCGCGCCCAACTGGGCACTCTCAGGCCTGTTGTTTTAAACGTTGTACCGGGTGAGAGCCTTCATCGCTCCCCATTTGTCCGGCCAAGTATTTAATGCCATCTGCGGCACCATTTGGTATAGAGTGTCCCGGGTGTGACAATAGAAAAGAGACGTCAAAAAAAAGACGTACTTACTTAAGTCTTCTTTTATGATAGAAGAAGACTTACTTAAGTCAATAGTAACCGAAAGCGGCTGTTTAATGAGCCCTCCGAAGCACGGATCAATCACGATCGAATCACTGTATAACGCGCATGAGTTTATTTATAGATATTGATTTATTTATGCATATTATAAGGTTTTAAGATACTTTATTTCTCAAAAGAATACATTTGATTCGCTTACTGAGAAACAATCAATTTCATATAGTAGTTTAAACAACATTGGAATTGGACTAAGGTAGGTAGGTACTTAAATAATATTCCGAGACTTCTATACTAATAAGTAGGTACCTGTACATATGCGTTGACACTTTCATTGTTCTATCCACCACCAAAACAAGATTCACACTACGATTAAAACCATTAATAATGTGGGCTTTTAATGCCTTTTTAAAGATATTTGGAGTTTTAGCATTTTTAATCTCAGTGGGTAGAAGGTTATAAAGCTGCACTCCTTCGTAAACCACACGAGATTATATCGAGAGTGTTCAAGTTCAAATCTTGTTTTATATTTATTACATTTCAAACTCTTGTGACGTTGGTAAATGACACAATTAACTAAGTATGGTATTAACAATTAGTGCAAGTTATACTTGTTATTGATTCTTATAGCTCAAAGGATATGACTAATAATTCATTTTGCATTTTAAGTGGATTTGCTTCATTTCATATACATTTTATTAATTATTTATAATAGGTAGCGCCAATAGGTATATATTTATCAACTTCTTTTGAGATAGTCACTAATCCTTAAAATATAAGTGCAATAATATTGTTAAAATATAGGAAGTATGATAAATAATAATTAAGTATGTTGTCCTCTCTACCTGTTGCAGTGCCCTTACCGGGTCCATGTTGATACTATAATATTTACTTCTGTATTTTATAACACCACAATTTGTACGAACACATGGTCGCAATAAAACATTTCTATTTATATTTCTAAGTATGAATCGTTGTTGTTTATATAATATAAATGCTAAGAAGCTTAATTTTATATTTTTAGGACAAAAGTTTAAAGATTTATTTTAGCGAATACCGATTAACTTTTAAGCAACGTTAAGGATTAGGTGGCAAGTCGCCCACTTTATATATGACCTGTGGGCGACTTTAGACTTTTTATATTTTTTGTAGTCGCTTTGAAGGTTTCAGAAAACTGGGCTAGTAAAGTTGACTTGGAATGAAGAATGAAGCGCAGAAAATATAATTTAGACCATTTAGAACGAAATCATCACTCCATTCTTTGATGAGAGTAAACTGGCCCATTCTCATGTAACCAGTTAGGCGAGTAAATATAAAAAAAATAATAATATAAAAAGTGTAAAGTCGCACGCGGGCCAGATATGAAGTGATCGATTTTAATCTTAAAATTCACTGAGGTCCTATGTCCTGCCTAACTTCTGATAATTGTTAAATGTGATGGGCTGGTACTTTAAGATCATCATAAAGTGTATTTCCTTAAATTTAGTCTCCTTAAGTTATAATAACATTGTCTTAAGTTGTCTGTAGGTAATAGGTACTTACAACCGGCTCAAAAAAAAAAAACTATCCTCGACTAGTAAATTACCGATATAATATAAAATCTACCCCATAAATTTCTAACCTGATGACAGACTTACAAGCCTAGAATAACAAAAAACAAAAATAACTTTGAGAGCTTTATACTCAGTAAATTTTTCCTTACAGTTGCTCAAAAAAGTATTATAAAACGGGGTAAATTATTCGTGATTTATATGATTATGCGCCGATAATCGCAGGGCGTGGCGTCAGGTGCGTCAAGTTCGCGCGGTTATGACAGCGGCGCAGGCGCATGCGGGAAAGCGTTGTTTACGTTTATAACCTTAAAAGGCTTTGGTAAGTCGAAACCGGAATTCTTTTGATTGGGGTAAATGGGACCTTTTTCTGGGAAGTATTTTTTTTTCTAATTGAGTTTGGATGTCTGCGTCTGCGTGTTTGAGATAGGTTACTCCTTGTATAGACTTTGCATACATAGTAAGTCCCTATATGATGGGTATTTTGGAACGAACAGGAAGGAAGCAAGCAGTGGACGGATAGGGTTCGGAAGGCACGTTAAGCCGTTGGTCCTGGTTACTACTTACTGATGTATGTGAGTGAGAGACATGAGTCATGTCAGGGGCCTTTGGCGGCTCAATAGTAACCCTGACACCAGGATTGATGAGGTAGGTAATCCACCTCATACCCCACACGATAGAAGAAGATTAGGTAAGCATCATCTTATTACCGTGAGATTGTGGTGAAACTTAGAGGTAGAATAAAAAATCAATTAATAATACTTCATTGCACAACGACATATACATAGGACATAAATATTGAGGAGCTCGGTGGCGCAGCGGTAAACGCGCTCGGTCGCGCGATTGTTGAAGTTAAGCAACTTTCGCAAAGGCCGGTCATAGAATGGGTGACCACAAAAAAAAAAGTTTTCATCTCGAGCTCCTCCGTGCTTCGGAAGGCACGTTAAGCCGTTGGTCCCGGCTGCATTAGGAGTCGTTAATAACCACCAATCCGCACTGGGCCCGCGTGGTGGTTTAAGGCCCGATCTCCCTATCCATCCATAGGGAACGTCCGTGCCCCAGCAGTGGGGACGTTAATGGGCTGATGATGATGAAACATACGAATAAAAATAAGCAAAATAGGCGGCCTTATTGCTAAACAGCAATTTCTGCCAGGCAACCTTAAGGTGAAAAATCCTTAATCCTCAACCACATTTGCGTTCACCAGTACCTGGCGAGCGTATCTCAGCTGTTTTTGGAAATTGAAAATTAACTTTAACGATGAAAGCGTCATCATTTTATAATTACACTCAATTTTTACCTGTTGGTATACCGGCTTGAGTTGAAGACGGATGATACCGGTTGGTATATGAGATGAGGTGTGAAATGTGCTTGAAAAGACCTTGATGCTGTTGTTGATTGCAAATTATCAATGAAGTTTATGCAATATCTATGATGATGAAAAAAAGAAAGAATAAAGAAAAAAATATTTATTCGACATACTTATTGTTTTAACATATTAACACAAAATAATACAATTATGAATGTATGCCGAAACGGTTCCACCTCAGCATAATGCCATAGCCTAGACTATGACACTGATTTCAAGTTGAAACCGGTAAGGTAATCAGGTAACACATTAAACAAAAAATGGACACGTAGTCTAAGCACATTTTGTAATTTTCTAAGTAAGTACATATTTTAAATGAACGTGCTGAAAAGTAAAATATATTTTTAATAAAAAAACTAAATAAAATAAAAGGTATTCGTGTATGTGTGTGTGTTTGTATTCTTATAATATGTCAGTATTTAGTATGTAGTGATGCGCCTATCTGCTCGCGTCAGGACCGCGATACCGATCCCGTGGCGGCCAAATAGGGAACGCTGGGGGCTGTCACTTGGTACAAAATTTAACACAACAAGCCTGAAGGTGCACAGTTGGGCGCAAACCCCGGCTTAGGAGGTCGTCTGAGAAGATATTATTTGAAAGAAGTATCAACTTTAACGCTTATCGCTATCACTCCGTTAGGGTCGAGTCATTCTTTCAAATATTATCCTCTCAGACGAAGCCCTAAGCCGATGTTTGAATCCAACTTTGTACCCTCAGGCCTGTTGTCTTAAATTTTGTACCGGGTGAGAGCCCTCACTCCTACCTTTTTCTTTTAGGCCTTTTGTACTCCGGGCGCCAGTCCCATTCGCGTCAGACGTACTGCGGGGCAGAAGGCAAGAGGGAAACCACTGCTCTATTTTTCCCTAAAAAATAACATGCAGGATGCTACATCGACAAGAGCGTGGCTCTTAAATTAGTGATGATGAGAGCCCTCAACACTCCCAATTTGTCCGGCCAAGTAGTTAATGTCATTTGCGGAAAATCAACAATAAGTCACGTCCACACGCACCGTTTTCGCTTCTTCCACTCTCATCAAAGTCTTCAAGTATGGTCGCCGCTTAATCTAACACGTTGATTGAGTGTTGAAGAAGTGGTCTAATGAATCGATATTAGTATTACGCATTTGAACCATAGACACACCTACTCATAATCATAAATATTATAGTAACTTCACATAGACCCAAAATGTTTTGGCGCGTGTTTATCGCATCGAATTTCAGTGTCGAAACTGCGCACGCGTCGCCCGGGGCGTATGGCTGTTATCGTGCCCCAATTTTACATAGTTGGACTATTTTCATTACTTTTTTTGCAGTTTCTTTTTACGCTTTGTTCTGTGAATGGTCTGTGATATGTTATATTGAGCCGCCAAAGGCCCCGAAGGACATAACTCATGTAACGACTATTGCTAATGCCAGGGCCGACTACTTATCAGGTAATCAAGCAAAATAGGAATCACAAAGTGATTTTGGAGATGTTCTCACCGGGATTCGAACCTGGAACCTCCGTGATGAGTGAGGTTATCGCTTAACCACTAGACCACGGAGACCTTTATAATAATAATAATAATAAAAGTTTATTTCGGACTTATAAAAAAAACATCCATATTTGTTAGTAACATTACAAACTTAAATCTAGTATTAGTAACAAATAAGTAATCGAGGCCGGTTGGACCCCCGATGGCGGCAGACTATATTTGTTTGACTGCGTGCAGTCGTATCCATCGGGCCAGCAACCGTGAGTCCCTCCGGTCCGCCAGCGCGCGCAGTGTGGTGTTTATACTTCAATATAATTGGATGTAAGTTGTTGTTGTTGAACTGTCGTGGACTGGTCTTCGGGCTGTCATTAATATTGTCATTTTTGACTTTTGGGTATCTTTTTGTTTTTGCTGTTTTTTTTTGTCTTGGTGTTCTTGTTTTCTGTTTTTTCTTCTAATGATCATGAATTATACATGACAACCTTGTCAAATGAGATACTTTTTACGAAACGTCAAAACGAAAGTTTTCTTTGGAGTTTGTATGGAAATACAGTCCTGTGTGTGAAGTCATCAATAAACGCGGTTATAAATCCTTAATTCAAAATTCGAAAAATAAAATTTTTTGATCATCTTAGACTGGCAGCTATTTTTAGATTAGCATTTTATAATTTATCTTTGATCCAGTCAAAAACCCTATTGTTGCTCCGCTGAAAGTGAAATCCGTTGAGCCTTCAGCGCTACCCATTTCTCCGACCAAGAAGTTAATGCCATCTGCGGCAAATCTACAATAAGTCACGTCAAAAAAAGAAAAAAAAAAGGTATATGGACAAAGGGCCACTTCCCAAGACCACACCAACGGGCACATTAGTCGTAAAAATACGACATTAAGCAAAAATATTAATATGGAAGACGAAAGAAAAACCGCAGAGATGGTGGTAGCAATTACAATTTTAATGACCTATTCTTCCATTAATAACAAAGAGTTTAATGGTGTCTCATATAAGCATATGGGGTTGGGATACAATTATTATACAGGGAATTCTTCTATCCTATGGGTTGTGAGGTGGATTACCAACCCCATCAACGCTGGTATCAGGGTTACTATTGAACCGCCAAAGACATGGCTCGTGTAACGACTACTAACTTGCATCAGTAAGTAGTAACCGGGAACAGCAGCTCAACGTGCTTTCCGAAGCACGGATCATCATACTTTCGGACCATCAGGTGATCGGCCTGTAATGTCCTAACCAAACTAGGGATCACAAAGTGATTTTCGTGATGTGTCCCCACCGGGATTTGAACCTGGGTCCTGCGAATCGTGAGATTAACGCTTAACCACTGGACCATGGAGGCAGTTATACAGGGAATAATAATCAAGCTTATGAAAGTGGTATTTATAGTGAAGGTTGGTGGTAGGGCTGGCAGAAGACCTAGTAGTACGATCACGAGCATTAATATGTATACACTTTGGTACCATGTCACATTAACTTTTTTGACAAATTGAACTGTAAGTCTCACTAAATGTCAAATATGTTAGTGCGACAGAGTCCTAAAGTGGGTTCATTATATTGCTCATGACTGTACATCTAAAATTGATAGTTACAATAATTGAATAGTGAATTATTGGTTTTTTGTCTTGAACACGCGACAAAGATGCAACCGTAGCCATTTTTAAAACACAATAGTAATAAATTATGTGAGCGAGATTATAATCGATAAACGCGGTCGATACGGACTCGTGCGATACTAAGACGCCGCGGGGACTGTGCGACCCCGCCTCCGCGGCTCACCTCATGCCCCGATTGCCATGTCGACCTGTCGTCAACAGTACGTACACTGACCAAATTGGAGATGTCCTTAAAAAGGTTAAGTACGATCTACTCTGAACCGGCATGCGTGTATGATGCGTACTTTCTTAATTTGACACGATTTTATTAAATGTATAAACCGCTGAGTACGAATGTATAGCTAAACAAGCGCCAAGATTTCGCCGCATTTTTGTATCAAGCGTTGTATCTACTGTAACGTGGTAAATCAATAGACGCAGGCCTTTAGCCTGCACACTTTCATCATCATCATCACCAGCCCATTAACGTCCCTCATTGCTGGGGCACGGGCCTTCCCTATGGATGGATAGGGAGATCGGGCCTTAAACCACCACGCGGGCCCAGTGCGGATTGGTGGTTATTAACGACTGCTAATGCATCCGGGACCAACGGCTTAACGTGCCTTCCGAAGCACGGAGGAGCTCGAGATGAAAACTTTTTTTTTGTGGTCACCCATCCTATGACCGGCCTTTGCGATAGTTGCTTAACTTCAACAATCGCAGACCGAGCGCGTTTACCGCTGCGCCACCGAGCTCCTCAAGCACACCTTACAAAGACCTAATTATTACGTCTGGAATAGACATAATCACAACTGGCGTTAACACGCCAACCTGCTATCAAAGTACGCTAAACACCTATCATTAGGACTCTTAATTTTTTTTAGTCGCGTGCTGCCTGGGTGGCTAAATGATTGCTGAGAACTACTTAATTATGTTGAGAGAATGTATAATATATTTAATGGTGCGGACTCCAGTACAAAACAACAAATTTTATTTTAAGTTAAACATATTCATAAACAACCTATACCTATACGTCCCACTGCTGGGCACAGGCCACCCCTCAATCAACCGGAGGGGGTATAGAGTATACTCTACCACGCTGCAGGTTGGTGGAGGTGCTTTTACGGCGAATAGCCAGGACCAACTGCTTAACGTGCCCTCCGAAGCACCGAATCATCTTACTTTTTCGGACAATCCAATCCTTGCCAAATAAAGGACAGTCTCACAAAATGATATCGACAATGTCACCCATCGGGAATCGAACCCGGATCTCCAGATCGTGAGCCTAACGCTCTAACCACTAGACCACAGAAGCTGCTATCTTAAGTTATACCTGTCATTTTCTTATCTGCTGAAAAGGAAAGGGATGGGCAATGGACAGGCATAAAATTTATGGAACACACGTCAGTAATTTTAGGCAACAATCTAAACAACCCTCTAAACATTTTACGTCGGCCAATAACCTGACAGAATTAGGTTGCATAATATATGAAATAGGGCTTTGATATTGATTTCATGTTGTTTTTAGGTGCTTCTGCTCACTCCAATAGAGAACGGCGTCTATAACATAACATAACAAATACTTTATTGCACAAACAGGAAAAAACAAAATACAAAACAAAAGAGAAATAGAATTAGTACAATAGGCGGCCTTATTGCTAAGTAGCAATCTCTTCCAGGCAACCTTTAAGTATAGGAGATATTGAATATTAGGTAATATAGCGGGATAGTGCAGCATGGGAATACTATAAACATAACTAGTTTCTTTCTTCTCAATTTGCATTTAACCACTGTGGTAATACTAATAACAGGTACATAGCTTGCAAAATCCTAATTACAAATCATATTTAGTAATTCCGTAATATCTCATCGCGATGCTGCCTGTCTGTCCGATGCTTGCTTAGTAGGGTATATGACGTTACCAAGTCAGTTTTACGATAGGCCAGCTCGTGGGACTGACGTGGAAACCAAAAGAACAGGGATAGATTTAGTTACTTCACTAAAAAAATACAAAAAATGAAATAAAATAAAAATGAATGGATTGATTTGTTCAAAATTGACGGCGCATTGTTGTATTTTTCTTCTAGTAATTTAACAGAATTTAATTGATTTTGATTCGCAACCCGCATTGGAGCAGCGTGGTGGAGTATGCTCCATACCCCCTCCGGTTGATTGAGGGGAGGCCTGTGCCCAGCAGTGGGACGTATATAGGCTGTTTATGTGTGTTTTTTTATATGTTGACAGGACCCGTAGTATACCGGTTATACAGTAGTATACCGGGTGGCGACACCCGGGGAGTCCCACATAACCACGTCGCCCCCCCCGGGCGGCGTGGTATGCGTAATGCATTTCCCAACGTTAAAAAAAAAGGCCTGTGCCCAGCAGTGGGACGTATATAGGCTGTTTAAGTATGTTTATGTATTTGAGTAGGGAATGCAATCCCGATCTCGTGAGATCTCGTTTTATTTTTCGGGATCAATCTCGAAGCATGATATGACGAGATCCCATTCGAGATATATGGGATTGGGCAAATCTTCGGAGTTATACTTTTTGTTTTGATTATGCTGATTCCTAAAGAAAACTTCATTAGTTAGTTAGTAATATTGAAGAATGAAGGTTTTTGTTTTCTTTCAAAAAAATATTTTGTTTTAATTAACTTCATTATCACAAACAAGCAGTTTTCATAGTTTTCAGCCATCCTAACTCTCGATCTGGGGTCCGAATTCAATTCGGGGATATTGTCGAAATCAATTTGCAACTGTCCTTTTCTTGGCAAGGCCATTGCAAGCTGAATCACTTGATTATCAGAAAAAGTACCAGGGAAGTGAGGCCGCACTAGCTCAAAACGCCTTCACCAACCCGCAGTGGAGCAGCGTGGTGGAGTATGCTCCATACCCCCTTTAGGAGAGTCCTGTGTCCAGCAATGGGATGTATGCGAGCTGTTTATGTTATCTTCTTCTTCTTCTAACGTGTGGGTTGTGAGGTGAATTACCAACCTCATCAACCCTGGTGTTAGGGTTACTATTGAGCCGCCAAAGGCCCCTGACATGACTCATGTAACGACTACGTACTACGTACGTTATGAATGTTAACTTGTATAAATACATCTCTGTTAATTAATAACATGCAAGCTAAGGCCAAAAGCCAAACTGTGAAACTGAATTTCGCATAATTTAACAAGTATCTACTATAAGTAATAGTACTAGTACCTAATCGTAATGAAATGACTTGATACTTCGAAATCTGTGTTCGAAATTGTTTCCTGGAGATAACATGGGTTTGTTACTTAAACCATAAGACGGATGTACTGAACCGTATGATGTTAAAACCCATTCTTTTTTAATTAAAACACATAATAACGGGTTCTTACCGCGTTTAAAGTAGGGATATTCATATCATATCCATTCTTTTTTGTCATGACTTACCCATTGCACCTTTAGGTCTTACAAATAAAAACTTACAATTCCATCCTTATTTCAAGATTATACTAGAAATAGTTAAAACTGGTATAAGCCGATAATAAGGAGAGATAATTTAAAAATTCCGTTAACAAACCAATAACATAACATAACATAAACAGCCTTTACATCCCCCACTGCTGGGCACAGGCCTCCCCTCAATCAACCGGAGGGGGGCATGGAGCATACTGCACCACGCTGCTCCATTGCGGGTTGGTGGAAGTGTTTAGGCTAGTAGCCCGGTACCAATGGCTTATCGTGCCTTCCGAAGCACCAACCAATAAATGACCAAAAAATTTTTAACGTTGTGCCGGGTGAGAGGCTTCAGCGCTCCCCATTTGTCCGGCCAAGTAGTTCATGCCATCTGCGGCAAATCTACAATAAGTACAAAAAAGAAAACAAAAAGTCACATCTGTCAATGTCAGTCAGTTTTAGGTTATTCCGAACTTAAACCAGGGTGTGGGCTGGTTTAGCGATAGTATGAGACGTTACACCAAGGTATAAGTTATTCCGAGTTTATTTGTAGACATTTTGTATAAGGTTAAGATCGGCATAAATAAATACACCAGGTTTATATGTAAGGTCATTAGTTTTTGATGTGGGTAGGCGAATCACGAGAAATTAAAATATATGTATAAGTCTCAGAACTTGTAAAAATACTTCATTATTCACCTGGAAATGTTTATTAATGGCCACTACTCATTATATCCTTTTAAAATGAAAGTCAAAATAAGCATTAATAGAGTTATTGCATTTTGTAACATGTTTCCATACGAGTTGACTCACAGAAACCCGGCTCATCTCTAAACCAGTTTACGCACGTTTTAAAGCGTTGTAAATTTAAACGACTACCTAGTTACCCTACGAACAGTAAAGTGGCTGAACCGAGTAATGCAAATAATTCACAAACCACCACTGACATACTATAAAGAAATAGACTCACAATCACTAGGTTTTTTTTCTAAAAAAGCGTCCGAGCCCCCTGTTCCACAACCACAACACTTAAAGAAGCATTTTTCTTTATGATAATAGCAATTTCCTGAATCAATTTATCAGTAGAGATAAGTGAAAAAATATTCCCCCTAGTAGCTGTATGTGGAAAAATATTCCATTCTTCCCTACCAGTAGACATATGTGGGGGTCCGAATAGTGTTGTAAATGCGTATACATTTAATTATGTAGATAGTATAAGTTCGTTCTCTCAAGTTAAGATGTTATGGTTGTTAAAATAAAGAACAAAATCGGTAGAACAGTGTCGTCATTACGACTAAATGCGATGTTGACACGCCATCGTTTAGTGACAAGATGCGTCGCGGACACTTCTTTACAGATTGGTAGTCTATTTGTTTCTATACGAGGTCAATGCAAACCACACATTAAACGGTTGCGTCTGGTTACCATGGTTACCGGAAGTACGCAGGTCGATGCCAGGATTGCCAGGTTGCCAGCTCGAACAATTGAAGGTACTTAGCTGTTTAATAGCAGAAGCTTGCGTTTTCCTGAGCACTTCTTCCGTGTGGAGACATTTTATTGGAGCTATAAAATGTGCTGTTAAGCCTTTGGGCCTGGCTCACTCAAACAGCGTGGTGGAGTAAGCCTAGGTAAATGGAGTGGGACAAAGTAATACAGGGTGTATAGCTTCTACGCTGGGTTGGGAGCAAATAAAAAACGTGGACTACGTTCATCTGGTTGTCTTTCTGCTCCTTTTGTCGTGACTTTTGCCTCAGTTGGTATTAACTATCATGCCAGAAAAATATTATGACACGGATTACCTAATTATTTGATCATTAAGTATCATGATCATCTCAACGTTATCCCGTTTTTACAGGGCACGTTTTCCTAACCTGACCTAACCTAACCGATGTTTTATAGAAGTGACTGCCTGTCTGACCTTCCTGAAGGGAAAAACCAGCCCAATACAGGCATCATTAAGTATGCAGTTGAATATTTATTATTTCCAGACAGAAACTCTAAAGCAGTACGCAACTACTGGTTTAAGATTATAAAAACTGGAGCTAACAGATCCAATTTCTGAGTAGCCCATTTACTGGGGCAAAAAAGAGACAACTTCACAGCCAGAGCCAATTAAAGCGATATAAAAGTTTAACGTGTTTTAAATCGCGGCGGCTGCGACTAGTATAAAAACAGTTTCGTTTCGAGTGCACCGGCAAATTGGCCAATAAAGGTTTAATTGAGACATAGCGACGACTGAGCCGAGATCCGAATCTCGGACACGATTGGCGGACAGTCGCTGGCAAAATTAACAGACTCTAAAACTATTATTAATAAAATTGGCCCCAGGATTGGTCCTTGGTGAACACCAGAAACTACTCAATGTATGCAGAATCATTAGGTATATTTCTTTATTGAAAAACGATTTAACCACAATATCACGTGATTTTAAGTAACAACGTAGTATAAGACATGAAACGATAATGGATCACTATCTTCCTAGAGTATATAGGCAGGGCAGATAGCGAAGCAAGTTAATATATTCCTTCACACTTCTGCCTTTGTAGGCATTAATCATTTCACTAAAAAATAAAATAAAAAATAAAATAATGTTTATTGTGATACACAGGTTTACATAACACAATTATAAAATAAAGTTTTCCATCACAAAAGGTAACAAGCTCAGCATATACACACTAAACACTAAATAGGTAAGTTTAATTTTCCGTACACCTCAGTAGATCACTCACAATACGCGCGTGTAGAAGCGTGACTCAAGTCGATAGTGGTCAGTAATTGACGTCTTAACATAGCAAGAAGTATTTACATCAGATTTTAGACGAGTTTCAATTTAATTTTCATCATCATCATAAAAATTATAGTGTCGCGAGGTGTAAGGTGAAAAACAATAACAGTTCTACCAACGTTTAATCAAACAACATTCCTATGCAAACCGTGATTGAGGTATAAAACATTTAAAATAATAAATGTCTCACGATAGAACAAACAAAGTTATATCGAAGTAGAAATCAAATAGTAATTTAGATCAGAACGGCCGGTCACTCGTATTGTGTTGGCGTATTTTAAGTTGAAATGGTGCTCAATAATAATAATTGCTGCAAATAAATCTAAAGAAAACTTGACTATCATACACTCCGTTTCTGCATTCGCTAGTACCCCGTCCACACATCTCACGGTTTGCCCCTCCCTAACGTATATCTGCGCAGGATTGCATCTGCGCGCGTTTTCATTCCAACTTGATTTATTTTTGCGCCCAACTGTACTTAGTATTTAAACGGACACTACGAATCCAAAGTCATAATTTCTGGTAATGAAATCTTTATTTAATCTTTATCCATATCGTTGCATGCATTAAATTATTACAGTACAAAAAAAAAACTTTAATTAATATTTTAATTCTGTTGCGTTGCGATTTACCTAGTTATGATCCTTTAGAATTTTATTCTTCTATCGTGGTGTGGGTTGTGAGGTGTATTACCAACCTCAGCACCCCTGATTACAGGGTTACTTTACTACTGAATGGCCAAGTGCCCATGGCCGCCCGTAACCGAGACCAACGGTACGTAGTATTATTCCTTATTTATTTATTTATTTTATTTAAGGAAAACCAACAGTTATAAAATACAGAAAGTAGACAAAAAACATAACAGTTGAAAACTAATTACAGGTTTCCACTGATAATCCTAAACTAGTAAATATGATATTAGAGAGTTGTGCACAGGCAAATTAAAGTTAAAATAAAGAACATAAAAAGAAGATTAGGCATCAAAAAACCTTTGACTGAGTAATCTCCTCGCCGCTGCAAAATCGGTGTTAAACAAGTCAAGATCAACTTCCTTACAAAGTTTATTGAAATTATTACACGCTCGCCATACATAGGTGTTCTGTCTATAGTTTGTTGAGGCCGAAGGTAGAGAAAGGGGTTGGTGGAACCTGAGGGTCCTGTTAGGGACTCTGATGGAGATTTGCGATAGAAGTTCTGAGCAGTCTATTGAATTACAAGCAACTTGTAGCAAAAATATCAGATCGGCAATTTCTCGACGTTTCATCAGTGGAAGAAGGTGAAGTTTTCTACACTGGTCGTAGTAACCAGCAGACTCATAGCGGTCGTTACTACGATAACATAAGTAGCGAACAAACTTTTTCTGTATACTTTCGATACGATCAACGTAAGTTGCGTATCTGGGGTTCCAAATTTGAGACGCATACTCCAGGTTACTGCGAACTAAAGAGCAATACAAAATTTTGAATGTTTTAATTTGCGTGAACTCCTTACAGCTACGTTTAACAAATCCAAGTGCTTTAGATGCCTTAGCCACAATGTTATCAATGTGGCTCTCAAATAATAGCTTGGAGTACGCCTGAAAGTCACAACGCTGCATTTGGTAGGATTGAGATCTAATTGATTTAAACAACAGTACTCCTCCAAACGTAAGAGATCAGCTTGTAGGTTATCAGCATCAGCCACCGACGAAACACGCAAATAAATTTTCATGTCGTCTGCGAAACATAGTAGTTGGGAAGTACGGAAACAGAGGTCGATGTCATTTACGAAGACAATAAACAACAGAGGGCCTAACAACGAACCCTGGGGAACACCACTTGGGACTGTGACCCAGCTAGATATGTAGTTATTAATAACAACCGCTTGTGAACGATTATCAATATAGGAAGCGAACCACCTTAGCAAGTCACCGCTGATACCTATTTTTTGTAATTTCAATAGAAGTATTATGTATTAGAAGTAGTAGTATTAAGTATTAGAAGTATATAAGTATTCTATGCCAACGGCTTAAAATGCCTTTGGAAGACATGTTAAGCAGTCGATCCTAGGTACATGAGGCATGTCAAATGTATATGGCGGTTCAATAGTAACCTTGACATCAGGGTTGATGAGGTCTGTTATTGATCTCACAACCCACAGAGAAGGAGAAAATCTACCTCAATAGGGATTTGAGGAGATTCGTGTATCTTGCCTGTACCTAGAAACTATTCAGATATTATATTATGACAATTTAAAAGATGTGTTGCTGTTGTAGTTTATTGACATTTCTTCTCCTCAGCCATAACACCTTGCGAAACGACGTAGATTCAAAAATGTTGAATTGACCTTAACAAGTTTATCCACGGGATAGAAGAAAGGTGTTGGAATAGGGTCGGGCCAAGTGAGCGCGAAACGCGCGCCATACAAGTATAAGCGAATAGTTTATACTTCAACTTTGCATTCCACTCATCCGCAAACTTTACGACACGGAGAGGCGACAGCGGTTCTCATACAAAATGCGCGTTAGGCGTCAGGGCCCTTACAACCTCTTTCTTCAATTCCGTGAGTTTATCCATGATAATTACGTTGAATAAAAGTTTCTGATTTCCTACCTCCATAGGGATTGGAGAAGAGTCGCGTGTCTTGCGTTTCCCTAGCAACTACTCAGATAACATGGCAATTTACAACAAAGTGTACCTAATATAGAACAAAAAGCTCCATCACCTTGAATCGTACGAATGTTAAAGCAATAAAGTGCTCAATACTAAGACCACAATTTGTAGCGAGTCGAATGAGGAGTGGGTGTTGCTTGTACGAACGATTTATCGACACTTCCAGTCAATCGAGTGGCCACCGGAGTAGCGATGCCAACAGTTAAATCTTTTTAAATTTAGTATGTGTACAGATAGGGTTGTCATCTGTTCGAGATTTCTTGGCACTATCGTGACTTATCTGAATCCCTATATGTTGCATACAATACAAAAAATTGTTCTCCTCATATATTTGTATAATAATAAAAGTAATAATAATAAAACAATAATATATGATTTTTATCTTGATTTTTATTTTTGATTTTTATTTTAAATTTTTAATTTTTATTTGATGAACATGTTAGCTAGGTAAGTGTTAATTATTTTATATTATTTTAACTTTTCCTTTAAATTTCAAGTTAATGGCTATGAATGTTATTTTTATTCTTAAGTTGACATAAGTTAGTTTTATTTTATTTTTTGTTTATTGACATTTAAATGTTATTGTATTGGGAGTTATGCCTGTAATAATAATATTTTGGTCTGTGTAAATAAATAAATAATAAAAAAGTTTATTCAGGTAAAACCTACGACACACATATACATTTATAACAGTAAAATATACACACATTAATATTTAGTTGGAAAACATAAAGGTATATGGGTGCCGCAGTTCACCAAAAAAGGCCAGGGTTCAGTGAAAATTTACCCAGAGGGCAACACTGATATATTTAATCACCCGCCCTTCAAAAACTCTAGGTTAGGTTAGTATTGTAACTAGTAGCGTCACTTACACCCTGTACAAGTACAGTCATGAGCAATATAATGTACCCACTTTAGGACTCTGTCGCACTAACATATTTGACATTTAGTGAGACTTACAGTTCAATTTGACAAAAAAGTTAATGTGACATGATACCAAAGTGTATACATATTAATGCTCGTGACCGTACATACAGGTAGCCATATTAATTAGATAGGGTGTTAGTGACATCGTAACAAATACTGAGGGGGATAACTCAGACCATGATTCTGAGTTGATATCAAATGGATTTTCCTGTTGGAATATTCATGAAATAGTTTGTGTTTTTTTAAATTATTTTCCGTTCTATACTTTAGCGACGGAAAATTCTACTTGATATCAATTTAGAATCATGGCCTGAATCATTCCTCAAACTTTTCGTTATGATGTCACTAACACCCTGTATAGGACAATAACAAATATGAATAAATTCTAATATCTTAGTAGAAATGACGTTGTAAATAGTGACTAATATCAAGAAAAAAATATAGGCAATGTGCTATTAATGAATAGGTATAATATATTTTAAAGTCAATTCAATTCAATTCAATTCTCAATTATTTATTGCATTCCATGTAGTACAATGGGGTGTTACATAGGCATAGAAACTATAACATGGACCCTGTAGGGCACAGCAACGTTGAAGGGAAGAGAGGAAGTGTGTATTAAAATTAAAACTTATCATTTAAAAATTCGTCTTCAGTTTTAGCTCTCTTTCGTTTTTTTTAATAGATCTTTTTTTTGTCCGTGTCTTAAATATTTTTACCGAGTCATGGGACTCTACTATAGACTATGTAAACAATGCGCCATGACCTAAACAGTACAGCAAACACAGCTTTACAGCTCATATCCATCTTAAACGTTGTGTTCTGGTAAGATATTGATAGATAGATAGATAGATAAAATACTTTTTATACTTTTTATACTTTTTATACTTTTTATACTTTTTATACTTTTTATACTTTTTATACTTTTTATACTTTTTATACTTTTTATACTTTTTATACTTTTTATACTTTTTATACTTTTTATACTTTTTATACTTTTTATACTTTTTATACTTTTTATACTTTTTATACTTTTTATACTTTTTATACTTTTTATACTTTTTATACTTTTTATACTTTTTATACTTTTTATACTTTTTATACTTTTTATACTTTTTATACTTTTTATACTTTTTATACTTTTTATACTTTTTATACTTTTTATACTTTTTTTGTCTCTGCCCACACTGAAAGGGATTACGGGCATAAGCTACATAGTTTAGGTAGGCATACGATCGTGTGTGGGCCACTGAATCACTTACAGAAGCAGTCGTCGTCGGCGCATCTTCGCTTTTTACCATCAACGCAATAACGCGTGCCAATCACGCGCACATCAAGTATTACAGATCAAATTGAGGAATGCTTTTTAGTATACCAACGAAGGATCGCTGATTTTTATACCCGCTACCGTTGAAGTGATTTATGAGGTTAGTATCAAAGTGGAAATGGCAAGAGTTCATTGAATACTAAAGTGTAGGGTGCGTTATGACATAATAAAGCAACGCTATTCACTCCGTCAATATATATAGTTATGAACACAATAACAGCACAGCTATTTGCTTTTTTAACATAGTTACGTTATTAATTACATTGTTATTATTTTTTGTGTACCTATTTTGTAAATGCTATAGCATTTTTTTTAGTCAAGTTGTGTCTATTGGTGAGGACCTGTAAATGGCTGTTAGTTTTTTAGTATGAACTATTATTTTGTATCGTTAGCTTTTGGTCTTCTAATAAAAAATAAAAAAAATGTTTGGTCTTTGGTCTTTATCTTGTCAGACGACTCACATGGAGGAAGCACATATTCACAAAACGTAAAGCTCCTAGCATGCAATTCCGCAACCTATATTGGATAACGGCCAAAAATCTCAACTTTCAATGGAAAACAAATTAATATTATACAAATATATTTTGAAACCTATTTGAACGTATGGGATACTGCTCTGGGGAACAGCCGCACACTCTAATATAGAGATCCTAAAGAGATTTCAAAGTAAGACCCTCCGCATTATCACAAATTTTTTGACATTTGTTTGCATTGCGCACTTGCTTTTATATGCGCAAATGTCAAATTGCAATATTGCTTTTTTAGATGATTAGCTACGTAATTTTTATTGCTGGTGAAACGTTTAGATAGTATTCTAGTACAAGTAAGTACCTATTATATTTCCTAGAAGGAGGCTACCAGACAAACTAGGAAGGGACTACTGTTCACGAATTACAGTTTGTTTGGAAAGCCCGCATAACATGTACATAAAAGTATACAATAAGATAGGTACCTCATAAAGTTCATAAACTGTCTATATACGTCCCACTGCTGGGCACAGGCCTCCCCTCAATCAAGCGGAGGGGGTATGGAGCATACTCCACCACGCTGCTCCACTGCGGGTTGGTGGAGGTGTTTTTTTACGGCTAATAGCCGGGACCAACGGCTTAACGTGCCATCCGAAGCACGGAATCATCTTACTTTTTCGGACAATCAGGTGATTCAAGCCTGAAAAGTCCTTACCAAACAAAGATTAAAATAGATAAATAAAATAATATAATGATGGTTTAAGATGGGTATCTAAAAAAATTAAAAATGGACCCATTAAAATAAGGACTTGTAAATTACGCGAAAGGCTAAATCTTACTAATAGTTTTTATAGTATTAGTAATTTTTTGAACTTTTAAACTTGCATACTAATTAGAAGGATAGAGATTCTGTACCACTGACTTATAACATCCCAAGTAGCAACCGATTGTCTTAAAAGAGAATTGTAGATATCTTGAAGGCAAGTAGACTAAATCAAGCCCTTGTCTTGGATAAGTCTTATATGTCTCCAAGATATCCCTCAAGATGTCTTGAAGATACAGTTTAGTAAAAGTGGGCACATACTTTAACTCTTATACAAGACAGACTTAAGACAACGTTAAGTCAGACTTAAACCCTACTTTAGACAATGTTCTTGCGTATTCTAAACTTAGAATTCTTGTAGTATCACTTAATACCAAAAATGTATACTTGAAGATATCTACAATACTTAGTTAAGACTATAGGATTGAATTGCACTGAGTCAATTGTAACTTAACGAAGTAAAACTTCAGGTCATACTAAAACGATTTTTACTTCACGCGTCTTTATTTTAGAATATAATGGCGAACATTTACATTAACACAAGAAATGAAGTCTGTAAGAAAATGGCGTCTAAAATATTTGTTAAGTTGTTTTAACAAAAGGTTATTCTGCCGTTTCACATACAGGAAATTATAAACGCATGATTGTTTCTCGTGTAAAATCGATAGAAAGTGTTAAAAAACAGAAGGGCCTTTAATATACCAGAAAAATAATAATAAAATTTGGATTGATTATTCAGCAAATAAAAAAAATGGTGACATATAGTATAGAGAAATTCATTTTGTATTAATATGTGACAGCTGAACGCAGTAATTGTTACTACAACAGAGATATATATTAATTTACTTCAGTTTTTGACGATAATATTGTCAAAAAAATATTACATGTTTTCTTCCTGTAAGTGCAAAATGGCGTTAAGTAATATTTTTCTAAATGAAGTAAGACTTTAGAAACAATTGATTTCGTAAGAATCAGTTTAGAAAAGTAAAGTCAAGTTGCACTTCATCAAGTACTAGTTAAGATAAATTTTACTTCAATTGTCTAGGAGTATACCAACTTAAGACAAAAAGTATTTAGTGAATTCCTACTTAAAACTCTTATGTCTAAAGTGATCCTCTATTTTGATTTAGTAAAGTAATGTCGTAAAATCATGTTTGTTTATTTTGTGCCAGAATCATCTATGTAACAAGTAACAATTAAAATCGAACAAGCTTTTAAAACCTATGGAAAGTATGTTTGTTTGAGAGGTAAGTTTTTCGACTCGTGGAAGATAAAAAATATTGTTATGCTGAGTTCTTACTTGGATAGGAATGTGATTTACTTAATTATTTAATATTTATCGCAATTGGAACTAACAAACATAAACTCAATTTGCTAATGAGTCTCCGCGCATACATTCTCATAGGTACCTACATGGTTCGCTGACGCAAAGTAGGTACGATCACCGCGCTTCTAATTGCCAACGGAAACAATGTGATTATTGTAAAAATTTACGAGTATCCGTTGAATATTGTATATACGAAGAACCCTTGCAATTTGATTAACGTCGTGTGTGTGCGCGGTAGTTTCTAAGCCCACCAAAAACATTATTGTTAAAAAAGGCGGCCCAATTCCCGATGACTTTATCAAGCTAAAAAAATAAAGGAATCGAATCTAATGCCCACTTTAAATGCATTTAACCATACACAAAACTTAAAATAGATATGTTTTGTTTATGATTGTGAATAAAGCTTAGTTAAAAATAGGTACATTTTTAAAATTATTAAAAGAAAGAATGAAAGAAGAAAGAAAAGTATCTAGACACGCGGTAGCGTATCAAGCCAAGTTCAAGAAATAGAACTGGCGAGCCGCACCGTGTGTAATATTTACACGAACCATTTGCAGCCACTTTTGACCCCCTCATAAATCAAAAACTATTTTACATAAACGTATCAAATCGTATCGTAAATTTGGCTCATATATTGAGACTTGTGAGATACATATAAGTGTTCTAAATTTCATAAGCTTATCTCAAACGGTTATTTAGATATTAATGTACAAAAATCCTCATTTTTATCATTGACTGACTGACTGACTGACTGACCTATAAATCAAAACTCTAACCCAGTTCCAGATGATCCTAGAGAGTTAAAATTTGGTATTTGGTAAGATAGGTAATTAGATGAATATAAAGGAAAAAATAATAAACTGGCATAAATAATTAGATTCTATTATGAACGCTTAACATAAATACCTAATTAGTGCCTGTACCTAACTATAGATGCAAGAATCAGTAAGTAATCAAAACTCATGACAGCCGGTCTTTTTGTGGTAGGTATGTGGATTAACTTAACATAACATACAATCACGCCTATATCGGGGTAGGCAGAGCACTAAGTGATCATAAAACCACTTGATGCCATATTCGACAAGTACTTTAAGGGTAGGTAAGCAAGTTGGAACATGTGTTTAGCGGTGATAGGTTGTCAGCTTTTCGCCCACGATACAACACAACTCACATCCATTTTACTGGCATATTATTTTTTTTAACTTAACGTGAATCTTAAACGAGTTTAATAGGTATTCAAATGTATTATATCTATAAAGTCGACTTTTAGTTTTGAATTTGTCCTTTTAAAAGGACCCACGCGTTACGAGGATATGTACTTACCTACAATAAGACAGACCTTAGGCTACAATATATTTATGTTATAAGAAGATATGATATGTTATACTGTTACTTATAAATAAATTTCAGGACTGACCATTGAACTTGGCACCCATTTAGATCTCACTTCTTTTGTCGTTGAAGTTAACAACCAAAGCATTGCATAATATTGAACTTGGCTCTCATTTCACATTTATGTTTTTGATTGGATTTATTTATTATTAGACTAATAGGTACCTAATTTTATATTTGAACTTAGCAGGTTTTAATATAAAACTCGATTTTTCATGGTGTAGTGTTGCCGTGCGCTTAGATTAGGTTAGACTAGCTTAGTCATTTTTGAGAAGATTTGTGCGAGACGTAGGTACCTGGGCCGCCACACGCTGGATCGGATTTGAAAAACAGGAACTTACGATTTTTTTGCCAAAATTAAATGATTGTGTTATACCAATCGATATAAAAAAATGATGGCAATAAAGAAGATATCGCATCGCTAACAAAAACAGTGGGATGTGCATTATCACAGGTTAATTTTCTGTAAGTATTTAATATTCTGCCTTCGAAAATCACCAGATCATTTTATTATTTGGACTTCATCCATCTTTCTGCTTGCTTCTATTTCGATTTTATCGTCCATTGAATAGACTTTTCTTATGTTTTACTTATTGTAGTCAAAAACGAATAAAACAGTCTTGTATAGGAGCAACAAATAATAAAAATTGCCTTAAGTATATCTAGGCAATCAATTTTTACTTTACAAGACTAAACTGATACTTCACTAAATCAATTTAGTGTTAAGTGAGCCTTCAAATAATCTGAGTAAAGTAAAAGAATACTTGTAGACTTAACAGTAGGCTGAGATAAGACTAAATAGTTTTGTGAATACTTAACTTGGTTTTGTGTATTCTAAATTATCTAAAGTAGGATTTGTTGAATACTATATAGAATTAAAGAAGGAAATGAATTTATGAAGTCCTAATAAGTCCTATTTGATTTGGATAAATCTCACTTTAGCTAAAGTTTAGACATATATGACTTAATCACAATTCTTGATTGCTACTTGGGATATTGTGACTACATACCTATCCTAAGCGAATAAATGATTCCTGATTTAAGATTTTACGGTGGTTTATTTTATATTGAGATTGACGGAATGGTGCCCACGAGCATTCACAGGATCGCGAGAAATACCATCAACGACATGGAAGGACGACTTCGCACGCAGGATATGACTGGATGTCGATAGCCCAAGATCGCCGGAAGTGGAAGAACATGGAAGAGGCCTACGTCCAAAATTGAATATCAATTTAGGCTGACATAGATTTCATATAACAGCCTCCGTGGTCTAGTGGTTAGAGCGTTAGGCTCACGATCTGGAGGTCCGGGTTCGATTCCCGATGGGGGCATGGTCGAAATCACTTTGTGAGACTGTCCTTTGTTTGGTAAGGACTCTTCAGGCTTGAATCACCTGATTGTCCGAAAAAGTAAGATGATTCCGTGCTTCGGAGGGCACGTTAAGCCGTTGGTCCCGGCTATTAGCCGTAAAAACACCTCCACCAATCCGCATTGGAGCAGCATGGTGGAGTATGCTCCATACCCCCTCCGGTTGATTGAGGGGAGGCCTGTGCCCAGCAGTGGGACGTATATAGGCTGTTGATGATGATGATGAGATTTCATATACCTATCACAAATACACTTAACCACTGCATCAGGACACACCTTCTGCCTTATAAGGGGCCGAAACTTCAATAGAGTCTTGGAACATAAAATGATCTATTACGTATGATCCTAAACGTGATGTAAACTACTTATTGAATTGTTAATAGTTTATTACTGGAACGTGACATGAATGCGCTTGCGTCGATACGTAGTACTAGTACGTGAACAACCCATTGCTTGTCTATGTATGTTATAGATATTCAAGTAGTAAGGTAGCTAGTAACAGGTGTTTCCCGATCATTCAATCGGTCGACCGATTAATCGGTCTAATGGGATCTTTTCCCTTTTTACCGCCGGGATACGGGATCCGTATGGTGAACGAGAAAAAAGTATCACTGGATTGATTGATCGGTCATACTATCGGGCGAACGAGAAATACTCCTAGTTAATCACATGGGCGAAAACGAAAACATTTCGGAGATGATCTACCATGTAGTCTCTCTTCCTTTTCGGTTGACCATCTAGCCAGATGGCAGTCATTTCTTTGAACGGGATAAATTCTTGGGAGTTGAACGGTAACATCTCTGCTGGATTTGTGCATTGAAGCGACAGAAGACAGTGCGCGCGTCTTTGTGTGTGCACGTGAAACAAATCATTTTGTTATTACATAGTTGTCACACTGCTTATATATCCTCTATGCACTTACTTTACCGATCTTATCTGATTTTATTATCATTTAATTTATATACGATTGTAAGGGTTTATGTAACTTGTTGATCTTAGTAGGTACTAAAATTAATTTTGTGTTGAAATTCTACTTAGACTAAAGCGAAGGGAACGCCAGAAGCACTTGATAACAAAACGTATGAAATACTTAGCTTAGATAGACAGATAACATATTTATTTGTGGCTGAGTTCAAGTCATAAACGAAAATGTCTGCAACAAATCCCCCGATACTGACCCCGCCGGCGTGGTCAACGACTTCCCTCATTCAGCGCTTATCGCTATCGGCTCACGAGAGCCGATTAACTCTTTCAAATACTATCCTCTCAGACGACGCCCTGGGTGGAATTTCGCGCCTAAGTGGGTATCCTCAGGCCTGTTGTCTTAAACTTTTGTACCGGTTGAGAACCCTTAGTCCCATGGTATAAGAAAACGAAGTATGCTCTAAACTGACAGCTAACATTTCAAGGTCAGCCCAGCTGACGTCATCCCGCCCTGTATTGCCATTTTGTAAAAAATAAATTACCCACAACTTTTAGTAAAAGATTTACTTACAGTACTAATGATTTTTATATATGTGACAAGTAATAGTAATTAAATAAATTAGTCAGTAATTTACTTAATTTTCAATAATAAAATTTACATCCTTGGAATGTTGGTGATACCAATTTCATGGTAACACTTACGTCATCAATGGGCTAGCAATGACGGCTTGTCATAGAACTGAGTTTTTTTTTGACGTGACTTATTGTAGATTTGCTGTAGGTGGCATTAACCACTTGGCCGGACAAATGAGGAGCACTGAAGGCTCTCACCCGGTAATAGGATTGAGCATACCTGGCCTTCTTATACCATGGTCCTCCCCATTCATCCGTCCAAGTAATTAATGCTATATGCGGTAAATCTAAAATAAGTTACGTACGATAAGGTGCAAAAGTCCAATCAGTTCCTTGCAAAGTAATAAATTAACTGGTTGCACTTAAGACCTGGTTACATGTCGTTTCTGTAATGGACCAAAAACGCCTACATACATATATACATACATAAACTCACGCCTATTTCCCACCGGGGGTAAGCAGAGACTATAGAACTCCATTTGCTTCGATCCTGACACACTTCTCTTGCTTCCTCCACATTCATCAATCGCTTCATACACGCACGCCGGTTCAGAGTAGATCGTACTAAACCTTTTCTAAGGACATCTCCAATTTGGTCAATGTAAGTCTTTCTCGGTCTTCCTCCTACAAAAACATAGATTTTATAATTATGATAACTAACGGTTTTTGGCGGCAAGCGTGTGCTGCCGCGAAAGGATGTTTTCGGGGTACCGAACAGAGCATAGTACTCCGCTAGCCACAAGTTGATAGAGTGACTAGGGATCGACAATCCAACGGTATCATGTTAGAAGTTGTATTATATTGCGTCTCGCTGTGCAAACTTCGATAGCGCGTTTCACCACAGGTTCATAATTTCACCACTGTTTACAAATGATTCGCTGGCTCACTGACTGCACTTTTGCTGTTTGATTGTACATTACTTATAACGAAAGCAGGGCTGGCAATACCTGCGTTACAAAGACGTGCTCAAGTGCAACCCTGTGGCTTGTGATATTCCACCTGATAGTTGGGAGGAGCGAGCTCTTCTTAGACCGGAATGGCGTTACACTGTCCACAAAAACGTGGAACTGTACGAAAAGAAGCGTTTAGAAGATCTTGACGTAAAACGCCAAATACGGAAGACTCGACACAAGCCCTCCTACAACTATATTATGTCGTAGAATCGTGGTGTGTGTCAGAAGGGTGGGCGTTAGAAGACAATAATGGCCGTCATTAATATCACAATCATTTTATTTACTTCCACATAGTTTTGGTATCACGATTAGATAAAGTCACAGCATAAGGTACACACTCACGGCAACGTCACTGTATTCGTAACGGTTACACAGTCTCTCGTAATTTAACGCGCCTAAGGGCGTTAGAGAGAACGGGCCCTCCACCACCAGTTCCAACATTCGGACCGAATCATCGGGACATGTGAACGTACTTGCTAGGTGCTCTTTTCCGATCACACTTTCTTGACGTCCCTACAAGTTATAGGTGAGCGACTATAGCACTCCTCGTAATTATTCGACACGTCCGCTCATGACGATGGTTCGCGGTAGACTGCCCGACTAGAACGGCAGTGCACGTCCGCTCGACACGACGACTCTGTAGTGACTCCCCGACTTCATGCAGCTTTGGCCGTACGCCACCTTTCGTCGGAGGGTTGCAACTTCATGACGGAAGTGATGTAACTTCATTTTATTTTTCGATTTGATCAATTTCTCTTCTTAATTCATAACTAACTCCGACATATACATTTAATTCTGCTGGCCAGTTATTCTGTGCGCCATGTGGCCGAACCTTCAAATCGAAGTTCGGTTTTGCTAGCCACATTAGAGCCTATCATAACATCGACCTGGGATACACATTTAGGAGTCGCAGTCGCCGGACACGGCTTGGATGATGATGACTTATAACATTATCTGGTACCCACTATTGAACCTAGCAGGTGAACCTATTAGCTGCCCTGTCGATAGCTTTATGCCTACTTAAGCGAGATTTACGGGGAAAACTGTATATTAGTTCCTTATCACCTCACAACCCGATAACGATAAGGCTCTGTTCACTGCACGCAGTTGTGTTGTTATAAGGGATTTTCCAGGCTACGTTTTCAAAAACAATTATAGATGGCGCTGTACAGAAACATGATAATTACTTATTGTTGCGAACTCTTTAGTTGGGCAGCTAATAGGCTGGTCGCCGGCCTGTCATGGAATGTCATTTTTGTTTTATTTTTTTGATACGACGATCTGGAGGTCCGGGTTCGATTCCCGATGGGGACATTGTCGAAATCACTTTGTGAGACTGTCCTTTGTTTGGTAAGGACTTTTCAGGCTTGTATCACCTGATTGTCTGAAAAAGTGAGATGATTCCGTGCTTCGGAGGGCACGTTAAGCCATTGGTCCCGGCTATTAGCCGTAAAAACACCTCCACCAACCCGCAGTGGAGCAGCGTGGTGGAGTATGCTCCATACCCCCTCCGGTTAATTGAGGGGAGGCCTGTGCCCAGCAGTGGGACGTATACATATAGGCTATTTATGTGTGTTATGTTTGATACGTTTTTGTTCTTGTTTTTTTTTTTTATTATTATTATTTATAACACGTCATAAATTACACATAGATTGTTGTACAAACATCGCTAAACCTAAACAGGTTTGTCTCGATGCTTTCTTCTCCGACATACGCCTTCTGCGGTGACTCTTTTTTTTGGTTGACTTTCTGCGGTGTTCCCTTACTGTTATATTTTACATTATATTTTGGCTTTTCTCTTATTAAGTATTTCGTTTTATTACCTATTATCACGAGCCGCCGAGCCATAAGTCCGTTACACTTATATTCTTATTGCTCGGGTACATAATAATTCCAAAAATATAATATTTTGTCAGAGGAATATATAATCATATAATTTATTGCGTTCCACATGGTAGGAGGTTGGTAATATAGGGTAAGTAACACATATGGACCCGGATTGGGCACAGCAATTTAAAGGAGAGTTAAAGTATATTTTTTAGGCTTAAACATAATAAATAATAACAATTATACATAATTTAGACGTAAAACTAAAGTAAACAACTAATCATTAAAAAACTCCTGCAGAGTATAAAAACTTGTCTATTAGATACTGTTTTAAACTTTTTTTGAATTTATTTATTTCGGTGTTGTCTTTATAAAAATAATTCTTGCTAGTAATTGAGATATCATTATGTATAGAAATATGTCGCTACCTATATTGCTTCTCTTTATTACGGGCAGAATAATAACGGGTGGAAGTGTTGGCAATTTCAAAAAAGGAACGTCAGGTCACTTTTTAAGAGAAAAACGTTTTGGTGGATGTTCCTTCTGGGAGTACGAATAAAACAAGTGAAGACGATTATTGTCGAGAAAAGCGAAAACTGAAAGACTAGTTGCTGTCTGTTGCTGTATTCTTTTATTTCTTATTATAATTTGTAGTAATAATATTTGTTTTCCGTAATAAGAGTGATATTTGTGCTACTTAACATTTACTGATTAAAACTGGGTATGTTACTAATATTTACGTTTTATTGTAGAGTTTGCTAACAGAAGATGTGTTGTGCCCGGCTGTAATAACAAATTAAAAAAAAATATAAACGCAAAAAGGAATGACACATGAAGAACAAAAAGAACATTTTGATAGTGTCATCAAATGAGCAAATAGGCAGCAATGAAAATCGCCAATACGTATAAATCTGTTTTAGATTCAGGTCTTGCACTAATAAAAGTGTCATAATTTATCAATTTATTGATCGATATCGTCTAGACATACAAATGAGTGAGATTGACTAAAAATACATTTTTTTAAAGGTGAACGTACTGACCATTGCCGTTATCCCAGGCTTTCCACGCAAAAATCTCAATTATTATTATTATTAGCCTGTATGATCCCACTGCTGGGCATAGACCTCCCCCATGTCTTTCCAAGTATCCCAGTTCTGTGCGAGCTCTATCCAGTCTTTTCGATAACCGTCGAGAGCATCGCGCCATCGTTTCCGGGGTCTACCACATCTACGGTGTCCGTTCTGTGGTACCCAGTGCGTGATGATCTTTGTCCATCATTCCGAATGCATGCGGCATACGTGTCCAGCCCAGTCCCACTTTAGCCTGGCGGTCTTCCTGCCAACGTCAGCTATACCGGTTTTTGAGCGAGGCACAGTGTTTTTAACTCGATCAATTCGTTTTACACCTAGTATGCTGCGCTCCATTGCTCTTCTCTATCAAATATCGCGAAAATCTCAAGAATAGGAAAAGGAAGGCACAGCCCTAGGTAAACATGATTGACCCTTACGACAACATGATTTTTAAACATGTATTAATAAGAAAAGGGAACAGAGAAAACGTATTCGTTCGTCTTCTTCTATCGTGTGGGTTGTGAGGTGAATTACCAACCTCATCAACCCTGGTATCAGGGTTATTATTGAGCCGCCAAAAGCCCCTGACGTGGCTCACATAACGAATACTTACTTACATCAGTAAGTAGTAACCGGGATCAACAGCCTCCGTGGTCCAATGGTTGAGCGTTGGACTCACGATCTGGAGGTCCCGCTGGGCACAAAAATCACTTTGTGATCCCTAGTTTGGTTAGGACATTACAGGCTGATCACCTGATTGTTCAAAAGTAATAAGATCCGTGCATCGGAAGGAGTATTCGTTTGAATGTGAATTAACACAAACATGCGTCAACATAATGAAGACATGTACCAATTTTCTTTCAAAGTCAAACGACAAGTATCTCAAATTAATTTGTCACAATTTTGTCACAACATTTTAGCGTTATGCGTGTGTCAAACTTTCATTATGAACGACAGAATCGTTACAGCTTCACTCGTCAGTTGTGGTTTATTTTTATTTGTGACGAAAAATATTGTTTGTGATGTCTTTATTCTTTTAAAGCCTTTTAAAAGGTGCCTTTTAAAAGGTTTTTTTGGTTATGTATATGTTTTTACACTAAATACCAAACAGTGTTTTGAATTTGTCAGAAAATAAGTGAGGTAAACCTAGCTCAGACGCTGGTGGGGAGCGGAGAGTTGCCGTTCTATATAGTAGTATTCCTTACTCTATGCCTCGTGTAATAATGTGTTACTTTTATATAATTTGGCAGCAATTTTATTAATGGGTTAGTATTTAATAATAAGCTCCCAAAAGAAGGAGCAGAATGTCATGAGATATCTGGGAACTGGTAAGGTGTAGATATCATTATATTTATCTTTCTGTGTAGTACACAATAAATGTTTTATATTATGGCAACACCGCGTTTTTTAATTTTCCTTCTACCCTTTTAACATCAAGGCGATACGGTGTTGCTTTTTAATTTTTGTTAATTTAAATTATCTTGAACAACTTATGATAATAAAAAATGATCGTAAAATAAGAATAATAACAATACGAGCTTATTATAAATATATAAGTACACTGAGGCAGAGCGCCCAAAACGCTGGCAGCTCTCGCATCGCCAGTTGCCTCAATGAGACGCGCCGAAATGTCACTCAAAAATAATTTCGCCTCAGGGCCCCACGGGCCCATCGTCTTGAACTAATACAGTCTATTTCAAAAAGTCAAACATGAGTTTTTTATTTATATTTAACACTAGCAACGCACACTATCTAGCCTTTAAATATAAATGATATTAACGACACTTGTTAAATGAAAATCAAAATCTAGCAAAATGATCTAATCTACAACAGGTTAAATCAATTCGATATATATCAAATAATAACAATCAAATCCATTCACTGCAATACACACAGTAGCCAATAAAATCAGAAATCATTTACCAAATCAATTTCATTTAAATGAATCGTTAAAGCACCAACAATCCCTTAATATGAACTATTAATTTATAACATTGCATTTTGATTGAAAGATATTTTAGATCTTGATATTAATTTACGTTTATTGGTATTGACTTGTGAAGATTAATCAGTTTTATAGCTTGTGTTGATTACTTAAGTTACATTTTAGTATTGTGTACAGAAGGCTCTGCACGGCAACTGCGTCGCGCGCGGGGCGATTTATATCGAGGGCTTCGCCCAATAGACGTAGAGGACGTTATCTACGTCGTATGGCCATTGGTCTTAGCCCTCGATATATTTCGAGCTGCGAGCGGCGCGGATGCCGTGCCGAAACTGCCGGGCTGTTGTTGATGTCAAGAGCATCGCCTTAACAAGTTACGTTCTGACCGTTAAGCCATTTAAGTTAAGAAATGTTTGAATACTTTTGTTATTAACTGTACCTTCTTAATTTTGGGCTCCTTGAGAGTTCAAACGCCACTTGTGACGTATCTGAAACAAATGATAATAAATGTTACTACAATTTCAAATTTCGAACGTTATTTTTATCTTTCACCGGACTGTTGGCGTGAAAAAATCACAGAATGCATTTAGTTGCTTATTCCTTCGAGTATGTTCGAAGAATCCGTGATGGCCGCGCGAAGAATGCGTAACTTCTTAGGGTCACGAGCTCCAGTCCCGGTTAGGGCGCTAAATTCGAGTTAATGACAATAGGCGTACTCCTATTCTTCTAAATGGGATCGAGAAGTTTACTTTACACTTCTGCCGCCTGTTGTGCCTTCCTTTATCTCTATATCCGTATTATCCTAGTGGTCCACCCTGGGCAACGGCATCACCTGACTCCCCAGTCAGTGATGACGGCTGAATGATCCCCTGCAGAGTAATAGGGCCCGTAAGGGACCGCCTGGCTTGTGACCACCCTCTCACTAAAGTCCGGCGCCAAGTAGCTTGCTGCGTTCCGTCGCGTGTGTGAGAGTGCCAGTGCCTTTCTGGGTAAGCTCGTTCCACCGTCGATCTCTTCTTCTCCTCGTGGAAGAATGAAGTCAAGAGCAAACTCATCTTAATTAAAAAAAAAAATTAACCTTATCCTAATTTGTGTATCAATTTTGCTCAATAAACTTATTTATCTATCTATATCTGCCTATGTTGTGTTATATTCCAAAACAATGTCATTATATATATATATATATATATATATATATATATATATATATATATATATATATACACAACATAGGCCTGTATCACCTAAAGGATAGGCAGATATAGATAGATAAATAAGTTTATTGAGCAAAATTGATATATATATATATATATATATATATATATATATATATATATATATATATATATATATATATATATATATATAATGCAAATACACAACTGTATACGTATAAGAAATGTGCTATAAGATTTACATTATAAAGACAGAAATTCTTGATGAACTAAACTAAATTACCATATAAGCAATATTAACCCATATTACATGACTTTGCTAGTCTACACATTTAGTTGTGAATGCATGTACAGATACATAGTTTAACAAATTACAGTAGGTATAAAATAAGTCTCACTAATTATAATATTAAAAGTACAAAACAAATACAATGATATTTTAAATTTTATGAACTTCCTTCAGGTTGTTCATGGCAAGCTCTTTAGGTTTCTACCCTAGCTGATAAAACCTTGTTATATGGGAAACTAATTGACACCGTTAAAAAAAAAATTGTAAATGTTATCCAAATTATTTATTACAACTTTCATTAAACTAGAGAAGTTGAGATGATTTTTTATTTTTTGACACAAAAACATATACCTACTGTTTTCTCTACACTGTGGCATACACTGATAAATTCAAATTACTTCGCTGACAACCGCAACAAACAACACAGCAGGGTAGCCAGCTGCAATATTACATTTAATATTTACACACTATTTTATCTCGTGAACTTTTGATTGCAAACGCATCTATATGTAGTAACTTTTTTTTGGTAGTACTTTGATCTATAGTACTTGTAAAGGCCACTTAGGAGTAATTTTTCATAAAAATCAATATAGCTATTTGATATTTGTTTTTGGGACCCAGACCTACGGGGTATAACGTAGAACCCTTGCCCAGGGATACGCGTGAAGACGCGTGAGGCGAAGATGGGAGCCATCAGTACGGCATTGAAGGACGGAAGGGGCACGTCACAGACTGTAACCTGGCATGGAGAATGCTTTCCTAAAAGTAGCGTGGCTCTTAAATTAGTGATGATGATATTTGTTGGCAATGTGCACTTTCTTTTTTATATTACTGACTTACTTTTATGTGCATATTGTAAATTGTAATTATGACTTTTGATTTATGATCCTTTACTTGGCCTTTTTAGACTCTGAGGATACGTTTAAACTGGCGAGAATTTTTGAAAATTTTGAAGATGTGAAACGTTGGATTGCTGTCAGTTTTCAGTTACAAATATGTCTATCGCGCAATAACTGCAATTTTTCAGTCTGTAATGGCCCTAATGCCCCCAGTACGCGTTGGTCAAGCTGGGTCGCCGAAGCTGTTGGCCGAGCTGGGTCGCCGAGCCTGTTGGCCGAACTGGGTCGCCGGGGCTGTTGGCCGAGCTGGGTCGCCGGGGCAGTTGGCCGAGCTGGGTCGCCGAGCCTGTTGACCGAGCTGGGTCGCCGAGCCTGTTGGCCGAACTGGGTCGCCGGGGCTGTTGGCCGAGCTGGGTCGCCGGGGCTGTTGGCTGAGCCGGGTCGCCGAGGCTATTGGCCGAGCCGGGTCGCCGATTGGCCTGTCGGCTGACCCGAGTAGCCACGTACCGTGGTCCCAGTACACGTTGACCGATCCGGCTTGGCCAACTGGCTGGACCAACATCTACTGGCTTTAGGGATAACAATTTCACGTATATACCTACGCATGAGTATTAGTTATGGATTTTCTTTTCAAATACTTATCTTCTGAGTACAACAGTAAAATAACCTAGGTCCTTTAGTGTTTACGATCCTCCCACGGCGAGTTTGAGTGCCCTAGACACGCGCATGCGCGTTTTATTTGCTTTTTTGTTTATCTAACCATTCCGAGATAACATCCACTATTGCATCAGTTTATAGTCGAGTTTACTGCCGTTTAAGCACTTAGTATGTAATTGTTGCGAATCATGTTTGTGCTGGTCTTGAGTTGTGTTTGTAGCGTAGAGAGCGCAGCGCTCATCATTTGTTCGGCCAAGTATGGAATAGAATAGAATAGAAATAATTTATTTTAGATATAAGTAGATATTGGTACACAGCAGGAGTGAACATAGTAATTACAAACTTATTTCTAAAAAGGGACTCAAGTCTTCTTCTTATCGTGTGGGTTGTGAGGTGGAATACTAACCTCATCAACCCTGGTGTCTGGGTTATTACTGAGCCGCCAAAGGCCCCTGACATGGCTCATGTAACGACTACATACTTACATCAGTAAGTAGTAACCAACGGCTTAACGTGCTTTCCGAAGCACGGATCATCTTAATTTCGGACAATCAGGTGATCAGCCTGTAATGTCCTAACCAAACTAGGGATCACAAAGTGATTTTTGTGATATGTCCCTACCGGAATTCGAAACCCGGGGCCTCCAACGCTCAACCACTGGACCACGGAGGCCGTTGTCGGGCAAGTCAGAAATCTGAATCATTTCATCAACATCTCCCTAACGTTATCTCGTTTCCACATGCTCCGCTTCCCTAACCTGAAGATTTGACAGGACCAGTTTTTTTACAGAAGCGACTGCATGTCTGACCTTCCAACCCGAAGGTCAAACGTAATTATCATGGATAAAAATAAATATAATTTTTGAATCAACGTCAATTCGCAAGGTGTTGAGGAGAAGAAACGACAAGAAACTGTAGTGAATGCCATCTGAGGCAAACCTTTTATCTACTATAAATCATATTAGAAAAATATGTGTTTGTTTGGATTTTTACAGCCTTATTAGGTTTCTAATATTAGGTCGCGTCACGACAGAAGCCCCGCGGCCGCGGCGCTAGTATCACAGATTCTCCATAGAATTCATCATCACCATTATCACCAGCCCATTAACGTCCCCACTGCTGGGGCACGGGCCTTTCCTATGGATGGATAGGGAGATCGGGCCTTAAACCACCACGCGGGCCCAGTGCGGATTGGTGGTTATTAACGACTGCTAATGCAGCCGGGACTAACGGCTTAACGTGCCTTCCGAAGCACGGAGATACGCACGGACATAGAATTATTATGACTTATCTAATCTTGACTTACTAATTCTAGACTTATTAATTATTAAATTATCTTTACTTAGTCCCCATCTTGTAATAAGAAGGTTTGAGACTAGATTGAGCTTCTACGGTAGCTGCACTCACGACAAATTCTAATTCAATTCAATTCAATTCATTTAAGTATATCATTTTTCTTTTTTTTTTCATTTTTTAAATAGGTTGGAAGACAACAATACAACGTACGTATACGTTGTACTTATAGTTTGTGCCCGCAATCTTTTAATTTCAATTTTTTCATGTTTCCTCGCCATATGGTTGTCTGGAAGAATACGCTTTAAGCTATAAGGCCGCCATATATTTGTATTGTATTTTGGTCGACTTTTACTTCAAAACAGTTCCTTCCTTCGCTTAAAAAGCCGCTATAAACATAACATAAAAGCCATACCAAATGATACAACCAAAGTTCTCTAAAAGCGTTTAAATTGAAACGAATTCTTAGCAAGCCCCAATCTAAGATGCCTTTATAAGGCTCGGCCTAATCTGGCCTACCACCCAACTTTGTAAAGACGTCAAACAAGGATCAAGAAGTGTACAACGATTACACAAAAATCCAATTCACTTAGCGTATCTTTTGTGGGCTAAAAGCCGCTTTTGTGGCTCCTGCCGAGGCCCGAATAATCAGACTCAATATTTGATCCTCAATTTGTTTATGTAACGTGTTATATGAGAGGCGCCTTAGTAGATGTGAAAGGGTGTAACTTAGAAAATGAGGCTTTTCAACTTCGAGGTTATATTTCGGTACTGTTACTAGCAGAAAGCTCGGGTGAGGTGTGGGTACTTAGTTCATCTTGCGATGGATATTTACTGCTCCAGTTGGGATACATTCGTGAGCTTATGTTATGTCGCGGGTTCGTATCTCCTTTGTTCTCACTAGTTCGATTCATTAGTTCGATCGTCGAACAAAATAAGGTAGATATGATATCTTGATACAACTGTACCTTGTCTTTGATCAAATACGTAGATGAAAAATATTTTTCTGTCTTGCTTATCTCAACAAGCTTAATCAGAAACTAAAAAAAAAGCTTATAATGCTTAAAACTTATATATATTTTTTTTTGATATCATTATTTAATGGACAATTATTACTAAATACAATGTTAATAAAATAACATAGTCAAATTAAAAATTACAATTGTACAAAATGAGGTAGAACCATAAAAACATTTTTCATCTACGTATTTGATCAAAGACAAGGTATAGTTGTACCAAGATATCATAACTACCTCATTTTGTTCGACGATCGAACTAATGAGAAAAAAAAATCTCACTCAAACTAATGAACTAATGAATCGAACTAGGCCGACAACAAACATTCTCACTAGTTCGACGATCGAACTAATGAGAAAAATAATTCTCACTAGTTCGACGATCGAACTAATGAATCGAACTAGTGAGAACAAAGGTCGTATCTCGGCTCGGGTTCAAAACCACTGAATTCAACTTTATCAGTTTGAATTCATGTTTAAATCATAGATAATTGATATTACGTGGTTTACGGGTTTTGTGTGTCCATTAATGGCAATAGGCTCTCCACCTATACATACTTAGTTACAATGTTATGTTGTGAACGTCATTTATTTTATTATTTGTTTTTCCTATTAAGTATACTTACTTAATAAGTGAATTATTTTAATTGAACACAAAAAAAAAGTTTTCATCTCGATGTCCTCCGTGCTTCGGAAGGCACGTTAAGCCGTTGGCCCCGGCTGCATTAGCAGTCGTTAATAACCATCAATCCGCATTGGGCCCGTGTAATGGTTCAAGGCCCGACCTCCCTATCTATCCATAGGGAAAGCCCGTGCCCCAGCAGTGGGGACGTTAATGGGCTGATGATGATGACTTAATAAGTATGGTGTATATAGCCTATTTTTATATTTTTTACTAGCCTGGATTGACCCACTGCTGGACAAAGGCTTCCTTTTCTCTGTGTCCTGAGCGATCTTCTCCGATCCGTTCCAAACGCCTCCAATAGGGCTAACACGTGCAACGTGATATAATTTTTGTCACGGTTATTTTATCGATTATGTCGTTTTATCGATTGGTGCTAATATGTGAACCCAAATAAGTCATGTCGTTGTGTCAAAATACGAACAAAATCACGTGGTACGCATGTTAGAGAAAAAACCAAACTCATCGATTTCGACAAAATTGATTGAAAATATCGATAATTTTACACGTTGCGCAAGTTAGCTCTGCAGGTGGTTTCCACAACTTTCTGGGTCTGCCTGTGTGTATATTAAACATAGCAAATATAAAAAACATACATCATCATCATCATCATCAACAGCCTATATACGTCCCACTGCTGGGCACAGGCCTCCCCTCAATCAACCGGAGGGGGTATGGAGCATACTCCACCACGCTGCTCCAATGCGGGTTGGTGGAGGTGTTTTTACGGCTAATAGCCGGGACCAACGGCTTAACGTGCCCTCCGAAGCACAGAATCATCTTACTTTTTCGGACAATCAGGTGATTCAAGCCTGAAAAGTCCTTACTAAACAAAGGACAGTCTCACAAAGTGATTTCGACAATGTCCCCATCGGAAATCGAACCCGGACCTCCAGATCGTGAGCCTAACGCTCTAACCTAACCACTAGACCACGGAGGCTGTCCCTAACGCTCTAACCACTAGACCACGGAGGCTGTCATCATACATTTATATATATAAATACCTTAATTATATATTTAATAACAACATTTAACATTTATTTTTATAACATTTTTATTTATTTTTATATGTTTTTGTGTTTTTAATAATTCATAATTCATTTATTCGCCTTAAAAATGGTAGGTACAGTTTGCAGATGGTCAGATGGTGGTTTATACATACATACATACATACATAAACTCACGCCTATTTCCCACCGGGGTAAGCAGAGACTATAGAATTCCATTTGCTTCGATCCTGACACACTTCTCTTGCTTCCTCCACATTCATCAATCGCTTCATACACGCACGCCGGTTCAGAGTAGATCGTATTGAACCTTTTCTAAGGACATCTCCAATTTGGTCATCATAAGTCCTTCTCGGTCTTCCTCTGCCAGCCCTACCATCAACTTTCGCTTTATATACCGCTTTTGCAATCCTATTATCCTTCATCCGCTCTACGTGTCCAAACCAACCTAACATTCCCTTCTCAATCCTAGTCACTATATCATCTTTTACACCACATCTCTGTCTTATCACACTGTTTCTCACTCTATCACTCAACTTCACACCGCAGATGCTACGCAAAGACCTCATTTCTACGGCATTGATCCTACTTTCATGCTTCTTTTGCCATACCCAACATTCACTACCGTACTTCAGCGTAGGGACAAGCACTGCATTGGTGGTTTATATTAAATAACCAAAAAAATGTTTTTTTACAATTTACCAATGTTGAATCTTTTCTATCATCTTCCGTGATAAGTGTTGACTACCTTGACCCTATAGTGTAACATTCAACAGGCATAGTTTTATTTCCCGCCATAACATGAGAAACCCGGCAGGACACCGTGGGAACGCGCCTTACGCTACGGTCAACACTAGTGCTGTGTTGAAATACGGGAATTGCGAGACTAGGAAATCCCGGGAACATGAAAGTCCAATCGGTTAGCTAAGATTTAGATCTAGCCTAGCTAATAAAAACTGATTGTGGTTAGGAGCAGTTTTTTTTTTATTTAAAACTTAAATAAAAATATTTTTAAACATTACAATGCTTGCCACATTGAGCCATGTCTAATTTGATAAATAAATTGTAGGCGATGGGCTTTCAAGAATATTTTTCCCGAATAATAATAAAACACAAGTTTTGTTGAAATTGTCAAATTTTCTAGCAAATTCTAATGATTTTACTGAGTAGATAAGTCAGAAATAATTCAAATCAAGTTTATAATAGCTACATAGCTTCATGGTGATAATTTAGGAAATTAAAAACACGGGATCCCATTCTAATACCCGTATATTTCCCAACCTTATTAACTGTCAGTGTCCAGTTTTCGGAGCTACTTCAAACAGTGTAGCCTCACCTTTTACACCTACGTTCTGTACTGTTTATATTTGTAATTAGTTCGTCTGTCGCTTGCCGATATATAATGGTAAATAATGCATTGTTGTGGCTCATTTTATGGCAGCCATGGGATTCGTCATGGGTGGCTCCGGGGTATACCGTATTTTTTTTTTTTGTTCCGGTACCGTAAAAACGAAATTGGTTACGACTTTACGAGGTCGGTTTGTCGAGTGAAAGTATTGAAAAACCGAAATAGCAAGGATTTCTGACTCATCACTCACAATGACCAAACTTGTCATTGTGCAAAGGGTCTCTCTCCTCTCCGCGACGTTGGAGTCAGCACCACAATATGACGTATTCGCTGATAGATGGTGGAGTTTTGTACTTGGATTTTTGCGAGAAGATTTACTGATTTACTGTTTTTTTTCTATTATTATTTATTTTGTGTTAGTTTACCTTTCAATTTTATATTTGTAATTTTTCGTATTTTCCATGCATATATATATATATATATATATATATATATATATATATATATATATATTTATAGTCATATTTTTCTTTTCTATTCATTGTTTATTTTTGTATATTAGTTTATATATAGTTTTCTCGCCATACAGTGCATTAGGTTTCACTGTAATGCTGTATGTACCTACCTTTATAAATAAATATAATTATGAACTAAACAGTCACTTCATAAAACCATCATAAATGGAACTGGTATTTTTTTACTAACGTGCAAGTTCTGTGTTTTTAAGATAGTAGTTAAACAAAAATTTTACAAAAATGGTTATTATAAAGTTAGTGATTATTTAGAAGATATGAATGCATGGGATTAAATGTCTGAGAACTGATATTAGGCAGCTAAATTACTCAATTGTATACCAATATTTTATGTTTATTTTTTATTTTTTTTAAAGAACGTCTAGGGCCCTGTGCCGAGGTTTTCCTTGCAGCTTCTTTTCCCCGGCTATACAAGTTGTGAGAAGCTGCAGTAGTTTTAGTTAGGCGGATGAGACGTTCGTTATGTAAAAATTGACGATTCAAAGTGTAAATATGTTACCTAATGAATAAAGATATTTTTGAATTTGAATTTCAAATTTGTGCAATAAAGTGCATTTGATTTTGATTCTATTGTCTGCTATGCAAATGGCTCGCCTCTAAGCTTCCAAGTTTCCCTGTCTTGAGAGGTCTCTCTCCAATCCGCCTCTAACTATGATAAAATTTTGTCACGTAATTTTATCGATTCTGACGATATAATTATGTCGTTTTGTCGATTGGTGCTAATATGTGAACTCAAGTCATGTCGAACAAAATCACGTGACGCGCATGTTAGGGGAAAAAAAACTTATCGACTTCGACAAAATCTATTGAGTCGATCGATAATTTTATCATGTTGCGCATGAGGGCGTTTCTCGATGTCAAAAAAAAATAATTTAATTAAGAGTATGAACACGTTGATAAGCGGTACGTAGTTTAGATGTACTGTAAGGATACAGGACACAAATTATATGGATTAATAGGGTAGCCACAGTTGTTTATGAGATGAGAATGCGAAGGTCTAAAGTAAAGGGAATATAAATGTTCTGTCCGACTGTTTATAGTCAGATTACTCGGTTTATATGTGATAAGCGTTGCCCTAGCGCATCACATATTAAAGCTGAAAGCAGACCCTATCTTGAAACCAGACCCTATCGTACCCGCTGCCAGAATTTTGAGTTGTATATGGAATTAGGTTCACCATACAAACTAGATCGATTTTGATCGGAAAATTCGGATGCCTTCCGTAAGTAACATTACGCGACGAATTCGTCTGATGATGTCTGTGGCAACCCTACAATGAGTCACCGTAAAAGTTATAGGTACCTATATATTTTTGAAACAGAATCATTTCAGAATTAGAATCATTTCAGAATCAAATTCATTTATTCAACCTAGTTGTTGAAGGTCAATTCAACATTTTTGAATCAAAAAGAAAAGATAAATGACAAGAAACTGCAACTGCAACACATCTTTTAAACCAATTTTATAATATAAATATATATACAATACAAGTTGTTTAATAAGTAGAGGAGCACATTTCATACCAGCCAAGATGACCATTTAGGTAATCATCAATATTATAATAATCTTTTTTACGTAAAGTACGGCTATGCTTATTTCGTGGTTAGATCAATAAATGGTAAATATAACGAGCAACAGCTGTTACTTAGTAACCTTATGAGATAACCATTTAGTATGAATATAGGAATATAGCACTAATAAGGTACTAATTTTATAGCGACAAGAAAATTGTCCATGTTTATCTATGACTGGAATAGACTTAAATAACCAATTTCTTGTACATGTAATATGGTAATCTATTTAACTCATTATAGAGTTGTTTTAATTCGTTAAATACTTTGTAAAGCACTTGTAAATAGATTAAGGTTTTTTAATTATAATTTAAATTATAATTATTTACAAGATAATCTAGTTTTTATTTCACAAAACAATGTCAAACAAAAATCACAAAACAATCTAAATAACTTATTTATAAGTTATAAATTTTGAAATAAATAATACAAACAAATCTGTAATTAATTATTAATTTAAATTGGCATACATACATATTACAAGGTACATAGAAATACATAGTGTTAGTGACATCGTAACTTTGAGGGATAATAATAATTCAAATCATGATTCTGAGTTGATATAAAGTGGAATTTTCTGTCGCAAAATTATAGAATTGAATAATTAAACAAAAAAAAACCCCAAACCGTAGTCTTGTCCGTGAAAGTGTTAAGTTAACAGTATCGAGTTCATCTGTTAAAAAGGAATTTAATTGAATAAATGAAAATGATAATATAAATAAATGTTTCTCGAATTCCGTTAAAAAAATTATATTATATAGAACCTAAATTATCTTCTCGCTTGTAATCAAATCGAGACTATAATATACTACAATAAACTTTCGGTTCATTATCACATTTCACAGTCGGTTTTACGGGAATAATTACTAGGATTCTCATAGAAATTCCTTTGAAGGAGAGAGTGCTAAATAGGGCGTGTGAAGAATACAAAGAGTATGTGAAGAATAACTGATTGTGTGCCTTTTTTATTGAAAACGTTGAAAGTGACACATATTTTACAAGCCATTCATTGAATGTTGTTTTCCTTTTCATTAAAAAGTATGTTAAATTATTCCTCCTTTTATAATACTACCTCTAATGTATTATAATACTGGAAATCTGCATCGCTTTAGTCTTCAAACGTGTGGGTTGTGAGGTGAATTACCCCCCTATTCCCAGTAGTCTTACCGAGTAGTCTTACCAGTTGAACTACTGGGAATTTCCTTCCCAATAGACTTACTGACTTGACTTACCAACCTCATCAATCCTGGTAATAGACTATAGATAGTCTATCTAAAATAGACACACCTACATACGCGTACAAATTTTATGAAATTACATGAACAAATATACCAATATAAAGCAAACTATGGCTCACCTTTTGCTGTCCTAAGAGCCCTAACACCTGCACTTTTGAAGACATTCACGAAGCCACTGACAATGCCGTAACCTTGGCCAATTATTGGTCAGCAAAAATATAGTATCGATCACTATCGACTCGCAAAGAAGAAGCAAAGACAAAAAATAATAATAATTAAAACTCGTTATATTTAAAATTAGTGACAAATAAATTCCACCTATAAATTAGATCAAAAGGTCACAAATTATGAGGTCATCTGTCCCAAAATATAAATTAATTACTTAAATATAATCTTTTATAAATCCTTTCATATCCGTTCCTCATGAAATAAATATATCAAATAGTGCAGTAACCGAGGCGGTGCCTACTAATCAACCTATTTATAATCACCACTTTATGATCCCTAATCACTTTAAAGGGTGGAGACGATTAAACAATGTGTGAGCTATTATGTTTTTACAACTAAAATTAGGGATGTGCTTGAGAAGAATTTGTGATATTAAATAATATATTCGGTTATAGAACGTATAGGTATACCTGATTAAAATCACTCTCGTCACTACAATTATAAATATTATTATTTATTACGTAAATAGAAAGAAACACACCGAACAAAAAATATTTTATATACTTAACCAGGTTTGTTACTAAAAATTAAAATGTAAATTGAAATCAGTTTTTCGTCAAAATGTTTCACAAGTCACTCTCAACCAAACAAGCAGTCAATCTTTTTGAATCTTCTTCTTTTTCCTCGCCACTTCCCGTTATGCGGGGTCGGCTTTCCCAATCATGCGGCGCCAAGTATCTCGCTGAGAAACATCGTCTTCTTTACTCACTTACATCTGTAAATAGTAACCGGGACCAATGGCTAACGTGCCTTCCGAAGCAATGATCATCTTACTTTCGAACAATCAGGTGATCAGCCTGTATTGTAAAAAGTAATAAATAACCCACAAAATATTATGTAATATTTTCTAATTACAAAAAACTGTATGGACGTAGAAAGATCACAAGGGCTTATAAATAAAGACAGAAAAAAAATATTTATTATTTTGTTGTTGAATAAATGACTCTGATTTCTGATTAATTATAATAAATCCTATCTCCTATACTTAAAGGTTGCCTGGAAGAGATTGCTACTTAGCAAAAAGGCCGCCTATTGTACTAATTCTATTTCTCTTTTGTTTTGTATTTTGTTTTTTCCTGTTTGTGCAATAAAGTATTTGTTATGTTATGTTTTGTTAAATCCGGTAACAGATTTCCCATCACTAGAACTTTTTTACCACCTAACTTACTGGCGCTAGAGTGTAATTATTAATTATTACACTTTTATTATTATAAATAATTAGTGACAGACACAATTAGGACCCGCAAAAAGATGAATTATTTGAGTATTTAGGTCAGGACTTTAGAAAAAAATGGAATTATATCACATTCACATGTTTTGTACTTCTCTGCCGGGTAGCCTCGTTATCTAAAAAGGTCAAAATGAAATAATTGTGTCGTGTACGGTCACACGAGCATTAATATGTATACACTTTGGTACCATATCACATTAACTTTTTTGACAAATTGAACTGTAAGTCTCACTAAATGTCAAATATGTTAGTGCGACAGAGTCCTAAAGTGGGTACATTAATATTGCTCATGACTGTACCAGGTTCAAGATAAATTATGAAATTCGGATTACTAAATAAAGACACAATCTAAAAATATTCAAAAACAATTTATTTTTTTCTATTTAACCTATTTATGCATTTTAAACAAGAAAAACGTAATTCTTTTCTTATATTTTCCGCCAATCATAATTTATTTTCGACCAATTCAAATATTATAATTTTCGACGATCATATTTATGTTCTTATCGTTTTATATCGTATCTAAATGTGAAATAAAAGAATCTAATATAATAAGTTCGACATTTTATCACGTTTTTCTGACGTCACAATGTGCTTTTCCAAACAAATTTCATAGTCATTTCGTGTTTTGACGTTTAGTAAAAAGTAACTGATTTGATTAGTTGGAAACTAACCTATTTATATAAAAAGCAATATTGCTATTGGATATTTGTTCTCATTACACACAGGGGATCTAAAAAGACACACTGAAGCCATATATAGTCGTACGGTTCACCACGAGTGTAAATAAACCCAAACTTTTATTCCATTCCAAGCTTACCTCGTAAATGCTTACCCAACTATAAAAAAGAAACGGAATTATATAGAAGCTATATCTATTACCCCGTTTTGTTTTACTCCCATAAATTGTCATTAATCAGTCATAAAGGAACATTAAATTAATTACTATAATTAGTAAGAGTTAAGTATAGCTTCAATAGACCCGTTTTACGACTGCGTTGTAAGGTTTTTTTTTAACAAAATCACGCCACATAACGGTTTGGTGGTTAGTAGCTTTATTATTAGGATTCTTTTATGGTGTTGTGTAATGAAACTATAAAAACGTAAATGGAGTTTTTACATTATAAAGGCTCAAACATGGTATAAGGAAACCAAGTAAGTATGCTCAATCCTATGACAAGCCGCCATTGCTAGCTCTTTCATGACGTAAGTGTTACTACTGTGTTACCATTAAATTGGTATCCCCAACATTTCAAGGACGTACATTTTATTATTGAAAATTAAGTGAATTACTGAATAATGAATTCTGTATTATTCTGTGAATAATGAACAATGAATTTCAAATATATAATTTTTATTTTTATTATTTTTATTTTATTTTTTGAATAAGTTTACCCTGTAAATGTTTTGTGAATTTGTGTGCGATAAAGTGTGTTAAAGTGTGGTTGCCTGGAAGAAATTGCTCTAGAGCAATAAGGCCGCCCAAATTGTACTGTTTTCATGTGTTATGTCTGATTGTTGAAATTTTAGTTCTGTGCAATAAAGTATATTTGATTTGATTTGATTGATTTGATTTTATTATTATTATTATTAATTTCACGGCTCACGATCTGGAGGTCCGGGTTCGATTCCCGATGGGGACATTGTCGAAATCACTTTGTGAGACTGTCCTTTGTTTGGTAAGGACTTTTCAGGCTTGAATCACCTGATTGTCCGAAAAAGTAAGATGATTCCGTGCTTCGGAGGACACGTTAAGCCGTTGGTCCCGGCTATTAGCCGTAAAAACACCTCCACCAACCCGCAGTGGAGCAGCGTGGTGGAATAGGCTCCATACCCCCTCCGGTTGATTGAGGGGAGGCCTGTGCCCAGCAGTGGGACGTATATAGGCTGTTTATGTTTTATGTATTATTAATTTCGGCAGACCTCGACGCTACACGTGATGAGTTGAAGGCCCGTCCCCCTGCCGTTATTCCTCACCAAAACGGTGTGCTCACGTGCCCTCACTGTGCGCTGAGTTCACTGTAAAGATAGGCTACATAAGCCATCTTCGGGCGCGTCAGCGTCGTGCCGACTAGGACCTTGTTCAGAAGGCGCGATTTACTCGCGTTTTCATACCACAGAGTAATTTGATTACTTTATAGATTCCTGCATGCTTGGAGATGTGCATCTGTATCCGTACGATGTTAAGTACTCTGTGGTATGACAACGCGCGTAAAACGCCTCATCTGGACAGGCTCTAGGAGTCGAAGTGGTCGCCATGGCCGAAATCGGTCGGAGAGATCACATTGATTGACATAATACGCTTGCAACTTAGCTAATCCCCCTGAACCCAAGTATATATAAATAATTACATTCCCGTCAACTTTCAGCTAAGCGTGTTAAATGCCACTTAACAATAACAAGTTAAGATTACAACATCAGAACAACAACCGCCGCCAATCAAGCCAGATTTAATGCAACAATCCCCGGTTAAAATAATCATTCCGCTAATCGCAATATTAAATATATAGTTATGAGCAGTGTGGTAACATAACACAATAGTCTGTAGTAACAGAAATTCAGTTTAAAATACACACATACGTACATACTCACGCGTATTTCACAAATCACTTTTTAGGACATTACAGGCTGATCACCTGATTGTCCAAAAGTAAGATAATCCGTGCTTCGGAAAGCACGTTAAGCCATTGGTCCCGGTTACTACTTACTAATGTAAGTACGTAGTCGTTACATGAGTCGTGTCAGGGATCTACGGCAGCTCAATAATAACCATGACATCAGGGTTGATGGGGTTAGTAATCCACCTCACAACCCACACGATAGAAGAAGACGCGTATTCCCACCAGGGTAAGCAGAGATTACAGAATTCCATTTCTTTCGATCCTGACACACTTCTCTTGCTTTCTCCACATTCATCAATCGTTTCATAGAAACACGCCAGTTCAGAGTAGATCGTACTGAACCTTTTCTAAGCACATCTCCAATTTGGTCAATATACATACTTCTAGGTTTTCCTCTGCCAGCCCTACCACCAACCTTCGCTATATGTACCGCTTTCGTAATCCTGATTAGTATTCCCTGCACTAAACGTCTACATCTCCGATTTGGTCAATGTACGAGTACGTCTTTATATGATATCATCTTCAGTTTAAACTAAAATCGTGAATCGTTGCGTAGTATCCTTCTTCTCTTCTCATGTAAGTTGTGAGATCAAAGACCGAGCTCCTCAACTCTGGTGTCAGGGATACTATTGAGCTGCCAAAGGCCCCTGACATAGCTCATGTAACGACTACCACACTTCAGTAAATAGTAGTGCCCTCCGAAGAACAGATCAACTTACTTTCGGACAATTGGCGGCTCATCCTGCAATGTCTTACTCAAGCTAGAGATCACAAAGTCTTCTTCTATCGTGTGGGTTGGGAGGTGGATTACTTACGAGAGCAACTCTGGTGTCGGGGTTGTTATTGAGCCACTAAAGGCCTCTGACATAGTTCATGTAACGACTACATATACTTACAAGGAAAAAATAATGTGACAGTCATTGTTTTGATAAGTTCAATCGATGGACCTTGGACCTCGGACCTCGGACCTCGGACCTCGGACCTCGAAACTCTCTATTAAGTTGCCAAACTGCTATTTATATATTAATGCAAACAATGTTCTATGCCCCGACTCGGCTCAACAGTTCCTTATAAATTATCAATAGATATCATCTAACGTCACTGGCTACTGTTTGAATTTCTGTGTCCACAAGTTACAAACGACTTAGGGATTATGTTACATAGGTACTAATGAATAATATCTGTCTATTAGAACACCAATAATCTGTTTTCATAGCCAAGTTTTTTTTTGTTTACAGGGTGTTAGTGACACCGTAACGAATACTGAGGGGGATGATTCAGACCATGATTCTAAGTTACTTAATATTAAGTGGAATTTTCCGTCGCGAAATTCATGACTTTTTTTGTTATTTTGAGTTCCATATTTTTATAATATCATCTAACGTGATTGCTACTATTTAAAATTCGGTGTTCACTAGTTACAAACCACTTAAGGATTATGTTATTTGAGCCTTACATCCCAACAGGGGATAAAAGGGGATAACGGGGAATTAGGAGAAAAAGACAATTTTCAATAAGACACAAATCACTAGCAAAAAAATACAGATACGTCATTGAAAAAAAACCGAGTTTTTGTTGACGAAAATCATATTATTATCAGCGGGCTTAGCACCGTAAGCGCGCGACTCTTTCTCACAGTACCGCACAGAAAGAGACAGATGATCTTTGTCGCGGCGAGAAAGAGTCGCGTGCTTACGGTTCTAAGCCCGCAGAATGTGATATTACATAAAGGCGCTTTCGTGGTTTTCTCGCGCCGATAAAGTCAATAAAATGCGTTAGGGAGGTGTGTCAAACTCACGCAAACCACAAAATGACATAAATTAGGCTAGTCTCAAACTAGTCAAATCAGCTACTTTATACTAAATGTCAAAGTACGAAATTAGTATGGAATTTTTAGTTGAAAAAGCATAGATACGTGAGACGTCATAGAAAAAATGATAAAATGTCGGACTAAAATTCATAAATAAGTTAATTAGAAAACAGAAAATGTTTTTATTTAGTTTTACATCTGTCTTTATTTCGTAATCATTAAATTTGGTAATTATTTGAGAAAACAATGCTCATATTTCTATAATGTAGCATACGAGCCTACTACAAAAAAACACCTGAATGACGCAAATGTTATCGTCTTCAATGACGTTCAAACCCGAAGAATGTCAGTATCTATGAATCATACGCACATGAATGAATGCGCTGCGACAATGCATTTCTGCATAGTAATTATGATTTATCGTTTACTATTCCGTTAACTGGAAGCATAAAATAAAAAAAAACCGGATACACTTTTTACCCGACGACGGCGAAGCAAAAGGAGGGTTATGCTTTCGACCGCTATGCACGTGTGTATGTACATCTGTGTCGACATAACTTCTCAACTACACACACTTATGCCTATTTCCCACCGGGGTAAGCACAAACTATGGAATTTCATTTGCTTTGATCTTGACGTACTCTTCTGGAGTGATAGAGTACGATAATTCAAAAATATCTTTATTCAGATTGAATCGTCAATTTTTACATAACGAACGTCTCATCCGCCTAAAACTACTGCAGAATCTAAAAATGGTGTGTGTGTGTGTGTGTGTGTGTGTGTGTGTGTGTGTGTGTGTGTACTATGTGTTGTTATATAGAAGAGAATAGAAATAGTTTATTATTACATACAGAAAAAGAATCATCATATCAAAGGGCATTGAACATTTCACTATGGAGGCTGGCATAGCCTGGTGGCGCCACCTAGCGGATTTTTTAAAACTGCGGCGCACGATGAAACCTGTGCATATCGATAGGGGGCACTTTTCTGAACAAAAAAGCTTTAATGAACCTATGCTCTAAAGCGTCACGTTTTCAAGATATTTAGCTTGAAAGTTCCGAAAAGTGTTGTATGAACAAATCGATTTTACTTTTATATGCAATTGGAATATAATGACTAAGTGATTATGCATGGAATATTAGTGTTTAATATACCACATATTTACTTTATTGAAAAATAAATAAATAGAAAATAGGTAAAATAAATATCTATAACTTACTTTTATGTGTAACTTAAAAGAAATCCAGAAACGCGTCGTGAGATGTACAGCTCATGACTTATTCTCGTGGTAATCACGCTCAAAGTTATTTGCTATGATTGTCTAACAATTTCACACTTTTTGAGTTTTTATGTTTATTCAATGAAAGCAGGTGGGGTGTGAAAATTCGCTTTTAGGACTACTTTACTTTACAGCAGTGTATGGAACATACCTAGTTCGTATAGACACACCAACGGGGTGTGTGCCTTCAATGCAACGGGACCTTAAGCTGTTTAGTTCATAACAATCATATTACATGAACACATTGTTCAATTATTCATCGATTTTCTTAGTTGTGTTTTTATAAGTATGAAATAAAACATCGTAAAAGTAGTCATATAGTTATTTATATTTTGCTTAAAATGAAATCAATACTAATTGTTATTGAATACATACAGTGTATATACTTATAACAAATAGGCTTTTTTTATACAAATTCGTACCTATTAGGATAATGAATATCAGTCTTCTTGAATAATCAATCTTCTTCTTCATCAGAAATAATAACTTGATCTAAAAAGGCAGCAGGGGGTTGAATTTCTTGGTGCCGAGCCCATCCCATATACCAAACTATGCACATGACATGAGCACAGCACCCGAGTGTCCGTTTTCCAACTATACAGCTGCAATAGTGACCGACAAGTTTATTTCTGTTTTTCAAACTATTATTTAGCAAGATATATACAAAATAAATTCTGTTGCTCTGGTGCCTCGAGAGTATTTTAGCTCTTGTCAGCCAAGGATCACAAACTACTATGTTGTATTGATTTAAATTATAGTCAACTTCAAAATCTTCATACACTTCAATGAAAAACGTTCCGTTTTCTTTTAGGTGTTCGCCATAGTAGCTTCTTGCCTGCGTCACTTAATACGGCCCCAGAGACATTATCAACAGATCCTCATATGATAAGATGGGAAACTGTTGAAAGCCTTCACTTGAGTTCATAGCTTGGAAAGCGGCTCTGCGTTGATTTAAATTGTTTTGTATTACAAACTCGCACAGATAGTTTGGGGCGTCGTGCTTAAGGTATATATCGTTGATTATTTCATTTACGAGTGGGTGATCTGTCACCCGTTTTCCGAAGGCATTTATTAGGGCGCAAGCAATCCTCACTTCCTCTTTTAAATGTGGCATATTCGGTATTGCGTAGTTAGCTGGAAACGATAAGAATACTGTTCCATCAATAATGAAGTAAGTACGTCACATTTAGACTGCGTTTCCACCAGTAACATGCTAGATGCTACGTTGCATACCCTACAATCGGGTTCATTGTGCCGATCAGAATCAGACCCAATTATCTGATTGGTGGATATTAAACCTAGCAACGTAGCACATGTCAGATGAAAAAACAGCCTTACCGTTGTGCTTGCATTAATATGAACTGATTACTCTCTACTGTTACAAAAAATGCAAATATCATTTATTATACATAATTAAGTGGTAATACACTTCTCATCAAAAAAATCGAAACACTTCCGTTTTCATTGTTTCTGTCCGAATTTAACACAAAAAAGAATTCATACGATGAAAAAAAATACATAAATGTATAGCTGGCAGTTTGGCCATTACAGTAATAAGCGAAAATTCTAAATTCAAAATTAGAATTTCATTTGTTTATCTTATAAACGAAATGAATCACTGTTTTGAGACAAATGTGTGTTTAGGGTTGGAGTACATTTAGCGTTTAAAAACTAAAAATTGGCGCCTATCCTTAAACTTTTTGTTTTTTATTTCAATACTGTGACTTTGGGACGTCTGAAAAAAGGTTTTTTTCTAAAACGTATGGATACTTCGCCCACAGAAGCCGCCCAAGTTGTGGCATTGCTGGATTCTGGCCTTAGTCAGCGTGTTGTGGCTGCAAGACTGCATCTAAGCCTGTCATCTGTTCATAGAGTCTATAAACGTTATCGGGAGACTGGTTTGTTCACGCGCCGTTCAGGATCTGGCAGGAATCGGGTCACTTCTGAGCGAGATGATCGATTTATTGCAACAACTTCTTTAAGAAATCGACGCCTTAACGCTTTTCAACTGCAGCAGCGGCTTCGTGTTGTACGAAGGGTGGCTGTAAGTGACTCTACAATTAGAAGAAGGTTGAAGGATCGTGGACTGGTACCGCATAAGCCAGCAAATGGGCCGAAATTAACTGCAGACCATCGAAGAGCGCGCCTTAACTTTGCACGTGAGCACCTAAATTGGTCATACCTACAGTGGAGCAAAGTTCTCTTTTCTGATGAGTGTAAAATTATGCTGTATGGTAACGACGGAAGGAACAAGGTCTACAGAAGAGACGGAGAACGCTATGCACAATGCTGCATTGAAGAAAAGGTCAGCTATGGTGGCGGTTCGTGGACGGTTTGGGGAGGAATCAGCGCCGACGGTAAGACAGAGCTTGCTTTCGTGTCTGGGCCACGTCTGCCTGCACTAAACTGTCATCGGTACGTCGAAGAGTGTCTCGAGCCTCATGTGATGCCCTATGCACATTTTATTGGCAACGGCTTCATATTCATGCACGACAATGCTAGGGCTCACACCGCGGGCGTCGTACGAGATTATCTTAACGAAGTCGATATCTCTATTATGGAATGGCCAGCAAGAAGCCCGGACATGAATCCCATTGAACATCTGTGGGATGAATTAAAGAGACGAATTCGAGCAAGAGATCCTGCCCCAGAAACACTTAGCCAGCTGCAAGATGCAATCCAAGAGGAATGGGACAATATACCACAGCGTGTGATCGTGACTCTCATCCGATCGATGAAGAACCATATGGAAGCAGTAATTAGAGCTCGGGGAGGGAATACAAGTTATTAAATAAACGTTTTTTAGCTTTTTTTTTTCATTTACGTGTGTTGTTTTATCCATTTTCTTTATACTCCATACGGAATAAAAATGACTCATTTAACAAAATACGAAACCTATGAAAAATTCATTTAAATTTAGAACATTAACATTAAGATTTGATAAGCTCATATTACTCACTATTAAACGACATTTAACATTTATTCCTAAATGTACACATTTTTCTGATAATCCTGACAAAACGTAAACTTGCAAGGTGTTTCGATTTTTTTGATGAGAAGTGTAGTTGGCTATAAAATCTATTGAAAGCGTAAGTCTGGTACACAAGTGATACGCTTGGCGTAAGAGCTATCTCTGGCTAATTATAATAGAGATAAGTTGACGACTTTCTGTTAAAAATGTTTTGCGTTGATTACACTCCGTCTAAGACGCTACATAATGAGAGCTTCGATAAAGTAGGATATATATTATTTTCATACACGAATTTTTTTTCGTATGACATTTCGATTATGAAAAGCACGATTGAGAAACGAGCCGAATTATACATTGTCATTTTATGTATTATACTGACCAGGGACTATAATATAGATACCAGATACACTGCATACTGAGATTTTTAATTTTTGCAATGTTCAAATAAGATTACTTAGCTCTCGATCGTCAAATAAGTGGCGAGCATAATTCAGGATGTTGGGGTGCCTAGCAATATAATCTTCAGTTGTCAAGTAAGACTATATAGGACGCCGAGATCTTCGGCGCGGGCCACGAACAGTGCTTACACCACAACAAAAAACATTGCTTGGCACCAACATGACTGGACATCTTGCCAAGACAACAACAACAAATTCAACAATAACACTAACAAAGTCAACAAAATACTAACAAACTCAAGAGGAATATCAACAAACTCAACAGTGGTAACAAATACAACAGAATGAACAGGATAGAGTCTCAGAACAGAGAAAAGCGCGTGCGCACGTTGAAGATGAAAGTGGCAAACTGACTGAAAGTTCACCCGGCTGCCAATCGTCCTATTGTATTTATTGTATGATGTTGTCTCACTCACACTTATTGTATGGCTATTCGCTATCCTTGTTGATTCCGCCGAAATAATAGAAATTCGTGCAACTTTAAACAAAGGACCTCCATTTTCGTAGTTCCTGGAATTAAACGAGAAAGCAAAATGGCAGTTAATAAGTACACCATTTTGTTTCTCTTACACAGATTTCTTAAACTTCGAGAATTCTGCTTTTTAACGAGTACTAATGATGCCGCACTAAACGCATTGCGTTTATAAAAATGTAAACTTTATTTTATATTTCATTAGATCCTATCGTTGTGTCAAGTAAAATCAAGTTAAGGAGTAAATGACGCCTATATCATACATAACACAAACTGATAAACTCAGTTTGCAATTAGTAACCTTAGATAAGGTGTGCACAGTTAAGTACCTATGTACTTCCTATATAATGTAGCAAAGACAAAAACCATTAATGTTGTTGCAAGTATTTATTAATTTCATTTTTTCAATAAGATAAATATGTTGTATATTAAATAATGTTTCATGTATAATCAATCACTTTGTCACTATATTACGATTGTATATAGATAAATAGTAAAATCGATTTATCCATACGACACTTTTCGTAACTTTCAAGCTAGATATCTTGAAAACGTGACACTTTAGAGCATAGGTCCATTAAAGCTTTTTTGTTCAGACAAGTGTCCCCTATCGATTTGCACAGGTTTCATCGTGCGCCGCAGTTTTAAAAAATCCGCTAGGTGGCGCCACTGAGATATGCCAGAAAGGTTCATAGCCCTTTCCACTAAACAATTACAAAAAAAGCAAGACTGATGTTTGTCGAAAATATCATAAGGTGGTGGTATGTGTATGTGACTGTTGGTGTAAAAGATGATATAGTGACTAGAATTGAGAATCGAGAAAGAAGCGAGTCAGACTCGCATTTCGCCGGCTTCTTTCCTTAATCACAGTCCAGCATAGAATGAATAAGACGTAGCTATGACAAGTAAGTAGGCGTAATTGTACGCTTTATGTAATAGGGCTTTAACAATTTCTACCAGACATAATAACGCATGACTCAACGCTGCCTTGTCTGGCGAAACCTCATAGCTATGGTGTCAATATAAAACCTCTATGGTACTAAAATAAAAGACCTGTGACACACAGGGTGTACAGGCTATTTGTCGACTCCCACAATGCTATTTATATGCAAATTCTTATACAGTGACAGACAGATGGTCTGTGAAAAATTAGCATTACATAACACGGGAGTAAGGTAGACATTGTGATGGTTATAAGGAAATTAACTGTACCTGCTGGTGATTATGTAGAGGTGCGTGTCCGGGAAGGAATATAAATATCACGAGAGAATGTATTTTACTCGAAGTAGGCAAAGTCTGAGGAGCTCGGTGGCGCAGCAGTAAATGCGCTCGGTCTGCGATTGTTGAAGTTAAGCAACTTTCGCAAAAGCCGGTCATAGAATGGGTAACCACAAAAAAAGTAGTTTTCATCTCGAGCTCCTCCGTGCTTCGGATGGCACGTTAACCCGTTAGTCCCGGCTGCATTAGCAGTCGTTAATAACCATCAATCCACACTGGGCCCGCGTGATGGTTTAAGGCCCGATCTCCCTATCCATCCATAGGGAAGGCCCGTGCCCCAGCAGTGGGGACGTTAATGGGCTGATGATGATGGGCAATGTCACAAGAGTCACAATACAAGAGTCTGCCCATCCCATTTGGATCTATGAGCGTTCGTTTATATGTCCCTTACAATAATAAGCAGTAGCTTTGGCGGCTCAATAATAACCCTGACACCAGAGTTGATAAGGTTGGTAATCCACTTCAAAACCCACACGATAGAAGAAGAGAAGAATAAACAGTAGAAATATGGAACTTTACTTATACGATTTTCTTATTTGTGATCATCAATAAAACTAAGCTAACTAACTAGTGAGTAGTCGTTACATGAGCCATGTCAGGGGCCTTTGGCGGCTCAATAATAACTCTGACACCAGGGTTGACGAGGTTGCTAATTCACCTCACAACCCACACGATAGAAGACAGGAAAACTAAAAACCTTAGTATGATTGACTATTATCAATAAAATATTTTTTTATGCAGTATTTACCGAAAAGTAATGATAACATTGCAGTCTATCACATAAACACTTATAGCTAAATATACTTACCGAATAGGAATTATTATTGGCAGTGTACCATAATATATTGCCAGAAATAATAAGAAGTCATTAATCTTTAAGACCACCAAACGCGACAACGTAATAAATCAGCTAATGAGATAAATTAAATCTTTAAGCTATTAAACCAAATTCCTATGAGATTATACCAGTCATTAGTCAAATATAAAAATTGTACGACTTTTGTATTTATTTGACTTTTTTATACGCATATTAGGACATGGCGTCAACAGTGGCTGCAAGCTGTCTTTGAATGCTTGTTTCTGCCCATCCCATTGGGAATAACGGGCGTGAGTTTTTGTACCTATATAGGTAAGTATACAAGTTGAAATTAGATATTTGCAATACTCCTCTGCCTACCCCTTTGGGGATACAGGCGTGATCTCATGTTATGTTATACGTAAACAGCCTATATACGTCTCACTACTGGACACAGGCCTCCCTCAATCAACCGGAGGGGTATGTAACATAACATGTGAACAGTTATGTTATATATTTTAATGTAACTAGGTTATTGACAAGGGTAGTTTCCAACTTTTTACTAAACGTCAAAACACGAAATCACTAATCACAATTATTATTCAATTTTCTTTATTGAAATACATAAATAAGTTAAATTGAAATAAAGAAAACGTTTTTTGTCACCTTTAGGCCAGGCGCGCACTACGAGTTTTTCGCCGCGCGGCAGAAAAGAGCAGCGGCATAATGTCGCACTGTAATACTGCGCCGCTGCGGTGGCTCTGCCGCCAAGTGCGCGCAATACAATTTAAAATTGTTTGGTACAGTATTACAGTGCGACATTATGCCGCTGCTTTTTTCTGTCGCGCGGCAAAAACTCGTAGTGCGCGCCTGGCCTTAGATCTGTCGTTTTTAGTACTTAATCAGAAAATCATTAAAAATAAATTTATCTTTGACCTAGGAAACTACACAATTCCATGCAGAATCTGCGACACTAGGGCCGCAGCAAGACTTCTTTCGTACCGCGAACTATAGGTATTTTAAATCTTGTATTATCTTAAAAAGATCTTTAAAATTGGTATCACGCCAGGTTTCGTGACCTGTTAAGGTAATAATACGTTCGCTCCATGGGACTTAAACATTCCTGGCGACGAGTGGGCATATAAAAGTAAGTGCGCAAAGTGAACAAATGTCATGAGCAATATTGCTTTTAGACGAATTGCTTTGATGTGGCCTTTTTAATCTCTCTGATCAAGCTTTTATAACTCCCGGCAAACTTCTTGAGCATCGAGTGTCGTAGTGGAGGAAAGTTCGCGCACGTACACTTCCGTGCAAAAAAGTAACTTTTGATTATTTTCTTAACTTCATTAAAAAAAACAATTATTATATTATTGAATTATGTAAATAAAACTAAACTTATATTATTATTATATTACAGTTTATTAAAACTTATATTATATTATTATATTTAATAAAAAAACTAATCGTTAGGTAAGTATAATATTCCTTCCATGAGGTTGAAACCAGCAATACCAGAGCTGGTGCTAGGTTTTGAATCTGTAGACATAGACCTCGTGCTAGTAACTAATTCTTAAACTTAAACAAATGAGCAATAACAAAAAAAAAACTAACAAAAGAGCGATAACAAAAACGTGACAGTTTCACTGCACGTAAGTGTATTCGGGAGTCAAAGGGACGAAGACAGGGTGCGCGGGGGAAGTATCGACTGATCTACCAATAGCCGGTCGATGCGGGACTCACCCGCCCCCGCGCCTCGTACCGCACCACCAAAGAGATCTAAAATTCGGTTGTGCGCAGTCAAGGTCGATGCTCAAGAAGTTTGCCGGGACCTAGATACGCCTAGTTGACAATCCTAATAATAAATTATGTAATGGAAAGTCTCTCACTTTCAAAACCGATAATCTTTTCATTGTAAAAACGTCTCCGTTTTAATTTATTGTTGTATTGTTTTAAAATATCATATTACAAACTGTCGTTACATTAAAATTATGGACACTCTATGTAGCTTTCTACAGACACATATTTTTCACAAAATGTCTATACACGCACGCTTTAATATTATGAATGCGAAAGTAACTCGTGTAACCTTTTCACGCTTAATCCACTGAACCGATTTCGATGAAACTTGGTATGGAGAGAGACTAAGACCTATAGAAGAACAAAAGATATTTTTATCCGGGAAACGACCCCATAAGGGGATGGAAAAAAACGTGTCACACCAAATTAATAATTTCAATTGGATGCATGTTTTCACCGACTTGATTCTCAATCGGGGAGCGACGGTTTGAACTCCGTTACTAGATTTGCACCAATGAGTTATTAATTTATATTAAGTGCATTTTGCGCTGACACTGTTGGCTCTACCATTATAGACCGCGATACGGCTCACCACCTATCACGTTGGTCTAACAGAAAGCTCTTTGAGGAATGCATAATTATTATTAGTTCGTCTTGCGATGGATGTACTTCTGAAAATGAGATATAGTTGTCTTTCTCTTATCGTGTGGGTGTGAGTTGAAGTACCAACCTCATCAACCCTGGTGTCAGGGATATTATTGAACCGTCAAAGGCCCCTGACATGACTCATGTAACAACTACGTACTTACATTAGTAAGTAGTAACCGGGACCAACGGCTTAACGTGCCTTCCGATGCACGGATCATCTTACTTTCGGGTGATCAGCCTGTAATGTCCTAACCAAACTAGGGATTACAAAGTTATTTTTGTGACATGCCCCACCGGTATTCGAATGTGGGACCTCCGCATCGTGAGCTCAATGCTTAACCCCTGGACGTGAGTTTATGTTATGCTTATAAGTCTTATCTTTACAAATTACTTACAATCGGACAACTCAGCGTCCAAAACTATGAATTTATTTATAAATAAGCATTAAGCATTCTGAATTGCCTGAATTTATCTTGACTTAGAGCTATGTTTGCGTAGTAACAATAGTTCATTCATCATTGTCAGGTCCAAACTCGGCTTACTATCCCCTGTTGACGTGACAAATAACGCGACAACGAACTAGTGACCAGTAGTGGTGGGTGGTGTGACTCACTGAGTCATGTCACTAGGTCGAATATGGTAGCAAGAGAAATAATAGTAATACGTCCCAATGTATGCAGGGTGTTAGTGACATCGTAACGAATACTAAGGGTGATTCAACCATGATTCTGAGTTGATATCAAGTGGAATTTCCTGTCTGATTATTCATGAAAATTTTATGCCAATGGCGGCTCTGTAATAACCCTGACAATAGGTTTGACGGAGTTGGTAATCCATCTCACAATCCACACGATAGAAGAAGAAATTAGAGTACCTACGTTTACTAGATTTTTTAAAAACAATGGGCTCTAATCTCTCTTTGGAATGTCCAAAATAAAAAAAACGAATGACTGAATGATAAATTCATTCTAAATTAACATTTTCAAATAAGCTATCTACTACAATACAACGTTATAGTATTGTCTTTCTCAATATTAACAATTTATTATGTTTTATTTTAATCATACGCATAACATTTTTACATATATCAAATGATGTGCAACTGACTCATGGTTCCAAATTCAAATGAGCCAATCAGTAAGTAAACAAACTGACAGCGAGTGACAGTGTCAACGCAACGGTGGCGTGACAGAGTTGCGACCTAACATTTAGTGTGAAGTGTTTGTATTAGACGGCCAATGTAGGAAGACCCCTGACATATCTAGGAACTTGAAATGATCTAGGTAGACATAAATTTCACACCTAATTACAAAACGAACACCAAATTTAAAAGATAGCTACTAGGTTTAAAATATAGTTCGCGCCACGAAGTCTCGCAACCCTAAACCTTGCGTCTTGCTTAGTTAAATGTACTTATTTTATGTAGGTAGTTCTTTTAATTATTTTTATATTATTACAAAATTTTCCTGTACCCAAGGGTTGCCTGGAAGAAATTGCTGCATGAGCAATAAGGCCGCCTGTTGTGCTTTTCCGTATATATTTTTTTTTGCACACCAACAGTTACTACAATAATTCATGTATAAATTACATTTCAAAAGTCTTAGAACTAAAATTAATTGCGTAACTGATTAAAAGTGAGCACCGCATGCAATAGAATATAACAAAAACAAACGATGTTTGTCACTCCTCAAACAATAAAAAATACTAAAAAATTAACAGATTGTTGAAATGTTGTTAATATTGTCCTTATCTCTGTATTTTGTGTCCATTGTGCTCAATAAAGTATTTTATCTATCTATCTATCACGCGGCCGCAGCACTAAGTATTGCGATAGAATTGGGTAGTATCTTAGGTCAAAGATAAATTATGAAATTCTGATTACTAAATAAAAACAGATCTAAAGGTGACAAAAACGTTTTCTTTTTTCTATTTAACTTATTTATGAATTTTAATAAAGAAAAATATAATAATAAGAGCAATATTTTGTCACGATTTTCTATGACGTCACAGGTTGCCATTTCATACAAATTCCATAGTAATTTCGTGTTTTGACGTTTAGTAAAAAGTACTGATTTGACTAGTCGGAAACAACCATATTATGACTTATTAAGTTCCTTTAAAGTCCGTGGACTTCTTTCGTTGTTCCAAAAGTTACAAACCAGAATCGGCTGGATACAATAGCTCCCTTGACTTGTCTTGATTGTAACATAAGCTCACGACTATATCTCAATTGGGGTAGTCAGAGGTACATCCATTGCAAGATGAACTAACCACAGCTCGTCCAGCTGTTGTCTTGATCGTCTGTGATAATAAAAAAATATATTATATTACTTAAAGCACCTTTCTCTGATTCAATCTAGTCAGAGGTCTTATAACAGTGGTCACCTAAGTGTCATGTAAACACCATATTGTCTATGGTCTAACGTGGGAACGTGCTACAAAAGATATTTATTGGTTTAGTGCTAAAATTGAATTATTATTAATAATAAATAACACTTTATATTTTTAATGAGCCGTGATAGCTCAGTTGAAGAAGGCTTGACTCTCACATTGAGGTCGCAGGTTGGAATCCTAGCAAAGGCCTAAACCAATGACTTGTTTTTGAATTCATGTTTGGCGTAAGTAAATGATTATCACGTGCTCAACGGTGAAGGAAAAACATCGTGAGGAAACCTACATTCCGAGAAAAGCATTGCAGAGGTATGTGACCTGACCTATATTGGGCTGGTTTTCCCTTCGCGTATTAGGTCAGACAGGCAGTCGCTTCTGTAAAAAACCTTACCTGTCAAAACTTCAGGTTAGGTAAGCGAACCCCGTGATAACGTGATGACGCTAGAGGGAGATAATGTTGATTAGTTTATTGATTACTTATTTATAAGGGGTCAACTATGTGTACTGTAAGTACTTGTCGTCTGTGGTGTAATTAATAAATAGCATAACCATCAAACTCGAGACCCGGGGTTCGATTCCAGGTCAATAGAAAACGAAACGTTTCGGTTTGACTCGTTTCGTTTAAAAAACTCCAGGGAAACTCTCCTGGAAAACTAAGACAGAGAGTTCCAAAAACTTCCTCGCATAACCGAAATACGTTATTTTTACTTATTTTAGATTTGCATCATATGGCATTAACTACTTCGGCCGGAGAAATGGCTTGGGCTTTCACTCTAACCGATATATGAATTACTGACCTCATCTTCACAAGTCCGATGGCAATCCTTATGGTGGACCACATAAAAACAAGGGTTACTTAACACATGCTCGCTAATACAACGACGCATCGTCAGACAAACGGACAATTCCAGGAATATTTTTTGTACAACATTGTTTTGACCCAAATCAAAGTCGTAAATTGCCATGTTTCCATTCTTAAGTTGGTCGGTTTTGAGTCATTAATAGGAAGGAAAGAAAAACAGAACACGTTCAAAAATATGAATAGTTTTTAATTTGAAATGACGTTATTAGATTTTTTTTTGCCTCGAGTAGCATAGACTTTTATTTGTTAAAGGGAACTATACCCATACAGCCATCTTACCTATGCATTTTTTTTCTTGATGATGATTAATAAAATGATAAAAGGTGATGACGATGAATGATGAAACCTTAGCCCCCAACTTCGGAGCAGACTCCTACTCCGAACCCCAAACGAATTAACTCAAAAGTCCGCATAAACTTTCGAGTTATAAAGCGGCTTCTTGCCACGAAGCGAAAATAGATAGTAGGTACACTTTCTTTATTGAATATTCCGATATAATAACACTCGCGAATGTCTTCCAACTAACTTAATGCGATCATTAACCACAAAACACCACTTCATATTCATTATTTAGATTATTCAATGAAGAATGCAACCATGTCATTCACGTTCCCGCCAAAAAGCCGTAGCATAGACTATATATTATAACCTGACAAATTTGAATGTAGAACGTTGAGGGCTCTCACCCGGTATTGAAAAATATCACCACCAAATTTTTGTCATTCGAATGAATTATTTTTCTACATTGCTTTAAGTTTACGCGGTTATTATCATAATTAAAGCACATAGTAACGGGTTCTTACCGCGTTTAAATGGAGATATGAGACTCCCGATATTTCGACACTGTTGCAAGTGCCATGATCACGGGATGACTGATGAGATTGGAGTGGAGTAGGTAGTCCATTTAAACGCGGTAAGAACCCGTTACTATGTTCTTTAATTATTTTTCTTATTGTTTTGACCAGGAGCTTACGAAACAAACCTAACATTCCACACAAAAGTAGGTGTCGTGCAATTCTGGAATGTGAACCTGAGACGTCGTCGGTTCTCGGAAGTGTGTTGTGATTTTAGCAACAAGCCATATGTGTCGCTCCTGTACGCGTATTGTTTAGTCTATGACCTTGTCTTGTGCCAAGGTAAATGCCAGGTAGATTCTAGGTATATATACTGTATTGAAGAAAACCTATATTACCTCGTACATGCACATACCTATACGTGTGGTGTAAATAACATATAATTATTCAATGAAGAAAGCAACTATGACGTTCAATATAATGTTTATAAAAAAAAGCCCGCTTGTTGTCGTTAAGGTAGTACTACAAAAACTCAACCGGCACTCAAAATCGACTTTAAACAAATGCAAACATAACTAAAAACAATAAATAGGAACTTATTATAATAAAGAGACCGACGCGTCGCGATAAAATCTTAGAATAAATAACTATAGACCATAAACGACATCTACACCGCCGCATTCGTTCGTTATAGAGCAAACTTAGGTAATAGGTAACCAGGCCAAATATATCTAAGCACACGGGAGTACGCAAGCCAAGTTCCTGCAATGCCGGCCGCGCGAAGATCGTACTCTCTTCACACTAACGGTTTCAACCACTTTGAATCTCTCTGTGGCTCCGTGCCTATTACAGATACATACATACATAAACTCACGCCCGTAATCCCTAATGGGGTGGGCAGAGCCACAAGTAATCAAAGACAACTTGCAGCCACTGTTGATACGAAGATACAGATACAATACAATACAATACAGGTACAATTTCTTTTTTGTATATTAATCAAATCAAATACACTTTATTGCACAGAACTTAGTTACCAACTTATTAAAACTACTTTTACAATTTTGACGCCAACTAAACACAACTTAGCACGAAGAAGAGTTTTCTGTTTTTTATCTAATGAATAAAAAATCTAGTTCTAAAGGCATGTATTATTTTAGCAAAGTTTTATTCACAATCATTACCAAACATATTTTAAGTTTTGTGTATCGTCAAGTGCGTTTAAACTCGGCAGTAAATTCGATTTCAATGTTTTTTTTAGCTCAATAAAGCCATCGCGAACTGGGCCGCCTTTTTTTAAAGTAATGATTTTTGTGGGATATCTATCGCTTTTATCGGTATAACTAAGACAAATATATCTTGCGATATCTGTGTCCAAACTATAGTAATAGCTTCCAAGGAAGCAAAACGAAAGGTTATCGATCGTTGATAACTAGTTACGACACTATGATACTGACTTATCGATGTTGTGATCTCGATACACGCTGGCGAAATGTCGAGGGTGGCAACATTATAAAGTTGGAGTACATATAACTTAAAATAAAATGAGATAGGTGTCTATAAGAATCAGCACATTGTCTGTCATTTTTTATTATTATTATCAGAAATCAGAATCATTTATTCAACGTAATTATCATGGATAAACTTGTTGAAGGTCAATATATTATAACATTTTTGAATTTACGTCATTTCGCAAGGTGTTATGGCTGAGGAGAAGAAATGACAAGAAACTGCAACAGCAACACATCTTTTAAAAACCAATGAGGGTATACATTACAAGTTATTTAATAACTAGAGGAACTATATCATTAGGTATGTAAGTATGTCGTTTCCATATCTCGGGCCTATGGAGTTACTGATGTAAATGAGTAATCGTTACATGAGCCATGTCAGGGCCTTTGGCGGCTCAATCATAACCCTGACATGAAACATTAATGTTTTAACAGTGAGAGTATCTTTTTTTTAGAGTTCCATGGTGACACTTATGGCCTTAAACCTCAATTACATCCAACCTATAGATATTATCATCCAATACTTCTCGTATCACCTTCCCGTCAAATACATTGAAATAAGGCTTCAATTTCTTCAAGGAACTTAATAAAACCACTCAACGAAGACCTTCGATGACTTGAAGCCTCTTTCTTCCAATAGGTCAAGTGTTAATGGATGAATAGTGATAGGAATTTGCGTAGGCGTTTACCATGGCTTGTTTTCTTTGACTTTTCGCCTCATTAAGTGTTTGTATACACGCATTGGATACGTCGTCGCACACATGATAAATGGTTGCCCAATATAAATCTTAGACGTCTCTTATGGGAAAATTATTGTTGTGTTTACACATGCTTTCTACGAGTACTGTTGGGAGAAAAATCTACTTACAAACTGTTTTTTAAATCTGCATTTAGCTACAATAGCGTAAAAAACTTAGGATGTAGTGTGACTGAAAGTGAGTTGCAAAATTACACCTAGATTGCAATTGGTTCACAGATGCAGTTATGACGCCCGCAGAAAATCTGCGTCCTATCTGTAACTTAACAAAATTTGCACCTGCCTTAAATTATGATTAAGTCCGTCCTAATAGCTGTTCAGTACATAATGAATATGCATACAAAATATTACAATTACGGGCCATGTTAAAGTACCTAATTTCTTAAAAAGTTACAAAACACACAGTTACAAAAATGTTAAGTTCTTCTTTAGAAGAAGCGTAAATAGGCATCTTAATTATGTTTGTACGTCATTTAGTCTAAAATGTGTGCACATTTATTCACACGTTATTTTATAGTCACGCAGTAAATATAACTCTTACATATACAAACATAAACTCACGCCTATTTCCCAACGGGGTAAGCAGAGACTATAGAATTCCATGTGTTTTAATCCTGACACACTTATCTTGCTTCCTCCACATACATCAATCGTTTCATACACGCACGCCACGCCGTTCAGTGTAGATTGTACTAAACCTTTTCTAAGGATATGTCCAATTTGGAAATCTCTGCGCTCTTGTCGGTGGAGTAATCGCCATTCCTCTATTCTTCCCACCAAAACCTTCACCTCCCGATACGACACGACCTGCACCTTCTCTTTTATTTGTTTCATAAATGTTCTCCTAGGTCTACCCCTTCCTCTCTTCCCTTCAATTTTTCCTTCTATAATGTTTGTTATAAATGAATGAATTTGGAAATATAACTCTTAATTTTAATATAACAATTTAAGCTAAAAGAGTATTATACCAAAGAATTTAACACCAGAATCGACGAGAATATTTACGAAGAACAACTTTGTGTTTGTAAAGGAAGCTTCAAGCGTAAGTACGTAGGTTGTAGCATTAAGTTTACGTTCAGTTGTAAACGTCAATTTATGTCTAGAAAGACTAGGATGAGACCAGGCTATTAAAACTTTAGAGAGGATAAGCATATTAAATTATTTTACTCGATTGTATATGAGAAACGTGTAATATTGCGACCACCAGCACTGTCTACAAGCTATCAGAAATCAGAAATCAGAATCATTTATTCAACTTAATTATCATGGATAAACTTGTTGAAGGTCAATATAACATTTTTGAATTTACGTCATTTCGCAAGGTGTTGTGGCTGAGGAGAAGAAATGACAAGAAACTGCAACAGCAACACATCTTTTAAAAACCAATGAGGGTATACATTACAACTTACTTAATAACTAGAGGAACACATTCAATACCAGACATTTTTATCATTTAGGTAAGTAGTCACTATTATCTGTGACTTTGTCCTCGAGTAATCTCATCACTTCCTTAACATGTTGACAGTCCTCATACAAAATGTTTTGACTTCCTTCTAAGTCCCGCATATCTGATTCCCGTATCCATTTTAGTTTATTGAAATAGTAAAGCTGAATAAACAGATATTTTTGATTATTTGAATATTTTTTCCTAAACTTTTAGTTAAACAGGTCGACAGTAGGATTCAACAAACATACTGTAACACAAACCTTTGCTAAGTTACCCGGGATTCAAGTGGAGCACCCAGTCGATTTCAGTCGAGATTATTGAGTACCCAGTCGTTTCTTAGTGACCCACCTATGGATCACGGACGTATGGAATTGTCCGTCATGACCCGTATATGGATTACTGGACTATCAACGTGTTAAGAACCGAATTTCCAAAAAAAAAACTTTTAAAACTAATAATCAAAAAAACACGGAATTCAATATTGTGAGTTTCAATTCGTATTTGGATCATACATAATTGATATCGCCAGGAATTTTGCCCATAAAGTACATTGAATTTAAAAAGTGCTGGAGGAGTAGGCGAACTACACCTCTGCCTACCCCTTTGGGAATACAAGCGTGATGCTATGTTATACTGTTATAATGTCAGCCTGTAATAACTCAATTCGGGATTACAAAATGATTTTTGCGGTATGCACCGGAAATCAAACCGGGGTTCTCCAACCGTGAACCCAACGCTCAAGCACTTTACTAAAGACAGCGTAGCGTAATAATAAAACAGATATTGAAAAAGAAAGAAAGAATAAGATATTATTATTATTATTAGAGATTGTTTGGCTTTTTGCGAGAAGATTTGTTAATGATTTACTGTTTTGTTTTTTTTCCATTCTTTTTTTTTGTGTGATAGTTTACCTTTTAATTTTAAAATTGTATTTTTTTATTTTTTTTAGTGTTTTTCATGTTCATAGTCTTATTTTTCTTTTTGTTTATTTTTTCATTCATTGTTTATTTTGTGTTATATTAGTTTTTAATATGTTTTTTTTTTCTCGTCATGCAGCGCATTGGATTACACTGTAATGTTGTATGTACCTTTATAAATAAATAAATAATTATTTTATAGTAATTTTAACTTTTTTTCCC